>NC_079216.1:17094004-17721504 GCF_029633865.1 Lampris incognitus | reverse complement strand
AAGCCACAGTTTTCCCGCAAAACCAGAAACACACCTTATCCTTGACCCCTTCTCTCTTCAACTTTATAGTTTCTTTCCAACTCATCTAATCCTTCTCCCCCCCCCCATCCCTTTGCTATTACTAATGTCCACTCTATCTCCCTCTGGCACTTCTCTATCGTTGTTGTTCGTCGATGTCTCTTGCTGTCACTTCTCGATCATCTAGCATTGTGGGAGCAATGTAGCAAATTCGAGGGGCAGGCGGGAATTCGCCGCAGCCGGGACGCGAACCCGGGTCTCCCGCGCCACGGGCGACTGCGCTAACCAGTCGACTAAAGAATCCGACCCGATCCGAGGTCGTTACACTAGCCCCCCCCTTTCCTCCCGTGAGGGAGCTGAAGCATACCAGCTCCCGCACGCCACTTGGCGCACGCGCTTCCGATGGCCTCGCGGTCTCACCACCCCACTTCTGAGACCAAAGGAACATCGATACCGTGTTTCTCTGGGTGCTGTGTCTCTGCCCCTTCACCTCCTTACTATTGGTTGACTGTAATGTAGGTCGCCAAGGAATTGTTTTTACAGTCATCACATGCTTTTCTTTTTCTTTTTTCCCCTTTTTTTTGTAGTGGTGACTATGCCAAATGACTAAAATCTGAAATGTTAATGAAGCACACACAAACAAGCCCACATGCACACAAACAAATAACAGACACGCTGCATCAATTTTAAAAAAAGAAAGAAAGAAAGACCAAGCTGGATGTAGATGAGGTTTGGATTCAGATGAAGGCTCAGCAGCAGAAAAATGGTGTCATTTTGTTGGACATTAAGAGTGGAAACTCAGAGTAAAGGGCTCGGGAGTTTTGCTGCGAAACACACGGTCTAAAAGACAACAACATGCTGAACACTATCTATCTATCTATCTATCTATCTATCTATCTATCTATCTATCTATCTATCTATCTATCTATCTATCTATCTATCTATCTATCTATCTATCTATCTATCTATCTGTCTATCCGTCTGTCTGTCTGTCTGTCTGTCTATCTGTGGCTGTCTAATCTAATCTGATCCAATTATCCAGCCCCCAAACTTTTAATTTCAGTAATATTTTCCACGTCCCGAGGACCAGTCTGTGATGCCGGAAGTCGGCGCGCCCCGGTCCTCGCCTTTGCTTGCCGCCCAGCTTGCATTGCACCCTACCCCAATGCTCATCCCCACGGGTGGTGGGTCCACGGGGTGGTGGCTCCATGTTGCTTTTTTCGGGCTGGGCCCGACCGGGCCCCATGGGCCAAGACCTGGCCACCAGATGCTCGCCGGCGAGCTCACTTCTCTGGTCTGGCTTTCCCTTTTCCAGGCAAGGTGCTGTAGCTCTGCTTTTGTAATTTCATTGGGTTTCTTGGGAATCACTCTTAGTCTGGCCCCTCCCCTAGGACCAGTTTGCCTTGGGAGACCTTACCAGGAGCTATTGCCCCCGACAACACAGCTCCCAGGATCACCGGAACATCCAAACCCCTCCTTCACGTTAAAGTGGCGATTCTTGGAGGGAGCTCCTCACCCTAGCCTTAGAGATAGGGTGAGGAGCTCGGATATCTGGCGGGAACTTGGAGTAGAGCCGCTGCTCCTTTGCGCCAAAAGGAGCCAGTTGAGGTGGTTCGGGCATCTGATTAGGATGCCTCCTGGGCGCCTTCCTTTGGCGGTTTTCCGGGCACGTAACTGAGAGGAGATCCCGGGGTAGACCCAGAACTCACTGGAGGGACTACATGACCAATCTGGCCTGAGAACGCCTTGAGATCCCCCAGGAGGAGCTGGAGGGCGTTGCTGGAGAGAGGGACGTCTGGAGTTCCCTACTTAGCTTGCTGCCACCGCAACCGGACCCCGGAGAAGCGGTTGATGATGAGATGAGATGAGATGAGTTAATATAAGATGAGATGAGATGAGATGAGATGATAATCTTGTTCATCTTCGATAATCATGATACCTGTCTCTTTTTACTGCCAGGCTCAGTCTGCCAGCTAGACTATGTAAACGTTGCTTAGCTGACTAGGAAAGTGTTTGCACAAACCTGCTCATTGCAAATTCACATTGGACTCAATCTGTTTTTTTTTTTTTAACTGACAGTTATAAGAACAGGAGATGTGCAAGGTATATAAGAATAGTAGCCAGGAAACATCCTTGATATTACTGCATTAACTTAATTAAATTATTACATTATAGTATTTTTTACTCATGCTACCAGGTTTCTGTGCTCCTAATGTGATTAATTTAACATTCAGATTTTAATCATAAATGCCAAATGTACTTTGCATTGATTTTATTTAATATATATTCTGAAATGATATGACAAATTGTCATTGACGATGATATGACTATGACATGATATGACTCTCTGAGAAATCTCTTTCGGACAAAGGCCATTTCACCAATTACTGTTCTGGGTGGCATCATGGCCCAGTGTTTAGCACTGTTGCCTCACAGCAAGAAGGTCCTGGGTTCGAACCCCAGGCCGTCCCAGGTCCTTTTTGTGTGGAGTTTGTATGTTCTCCCCATGTCTGCGTGGGTTTCCTCCAGGTACTCCGGTTTCCTCCCACCATCAAAAAGACATGCAGGTTAGGGTTAATACTCCTGTCTGTGCCCCTGAGAAAGGCAATGGAAAGAAGGATTGGAGTTGGTCCCTGGGTGCTGCAGCTGCCCACTGCTCCTATACAATAGGATGGGTTAAATGCAGAGGACACATTCATTGTAACCTGGACAATGACAAAATAAAGCGGATTTATTTCTACTGTGTACAGACTCGCTACACTCAGCGAGTTTCCCATCCATTCGTCTGCTATCAATCAACAGTTAACAACAGGCCTTTATTTGCTGACATGGTGAAGACACTTTATAAGACTACCTAGGTTCTGTTACACGTGAACTTTAAGCATTTATCTAAGCAATGTAAAATAAAGTTAATCACGGTATAGCAGATACATGGTCAAAGATTAAAAGTAAGTAAACATTTATGTATGAATTGCCCTCATAATCCCCCCCCCTTTTGATTAATTTTAATCAACAACAAATCATCTAGATAAACATCAAATGAAGACATGACAATGGATGTACACTACCGTTCAAAAGTTTGGGATCACCCAAACAATGTTGTGTTTTCCATGAAAAGTCACACTTATTCACCACCATATGTTGTGAAATGAATAGAAAATAGAGTCAAGACATTGACAAGGTTAGAAATAATGATTTGTATTTGAAATAAGATTTTTTTTACATCAAACTTTGCTTTCGTCAAAGAATCCTCCATTTGCAGCAATTACAGCATTGCAGACCTTTGGCATTCTAGCTGTTAATTTGTTGAGGTAATCTGGAGAAATTGCACCCCACGCTTCCAGAAGCAGCTCCCACAAGTTGGATTGGTTGGATGGGCACTTCTTTGAGCAGATTGAGTTTCTGGAGCATCACATTTGTGGGGTCAATTAAACGCTCAAAATGGCCAGAAAAAGAGAACTTTCATCTGAAACTCGACAGTCTATTCTTGTTCTTAGAAATGAAGGCTATTCCATGCGAGAAATTGCTAAGAAATTGAAGATTTCCTACACCGGTGTGTACTACTCCCTTCAGAGGACAGCACAAACAGGCTCTAACCAAAGTAGAAAAAGAAGTGGGAGGCCGCGTTGCACAACTGAGCAAGAAGATAAGTACATTAGAGTCTCTAGTTTGAGAAACAGACGCCTCACAGGTCCCCAACTGGCATCTTCATTAAATAGTACCTGTTAGAGCCTGTTTGTGCTGTCCTCTGAAGGGAGTAGTACACACCGGTGTAGGAAATCTTCAATATCTTAGCAATTTTTCGCATGGAATAGCCTTCATTTCTAAGAACAAGAATAGACTGTCGAGTTTCAGATGAAAGTTCTCTTTTTCTGGCCATTTTGAGCGTTTAATTGACCCCACAAATGTGATGCTCCAGAAACTCAATCTGCTCAAAGAAGTGCCCATCCAACCAATCCAACTTGTGGGAGCTGCTTCTGGAAGCGTGGGGTGCAATTTCTCCAGATTACCTCAACAAATTAACAGCTAGAATGCCAAAGGTCTGCAATGCTGTAATTGCTGCAAATGGAGGATTCTTTGACTAAAGCAAAGTTTGATGTAAAAAAATCTTATTTCAAATACAAATCATTATTTCTAACCTTGTCAATGTCTTGACTCTATTTTCTATTCATTTCACAACATATGGTGGTGAATAAGTGTGACTTTTCATGGAAAACACGAAATTGTTTGGTTGATCCCAAACTTTTGAACGGTAGTGTACATCCCGGGAAACATCCTACCTCACACAGAACAACTGTGAGGCCTATTGGTCAGTTGTAAGCCAACTGAAATGCATCAGATTTACATTAACACACGCCATATAAACGCACCAGTCAGACAGACAGAAGTCACAATTACCCCATGTCCTCTTGAGCCAAACATCTCACCCCACTCTTGACTAGAAATGAGTAAACGACTCGAGAAGTTATCTATACTAATCTGAGCAGACACACTGCAAAAAAAACAGCATTGACATTTGGGAAAACCCTATGTGAATGCTCAAAATTCATCTAAAAACACAACATAGTCCCCAGTAGCATTAAGCAATGGTTAAACAATGAAACAATAAATTGGAGATACATTCATAACACACATGTAGATTGGCTACAGATTAACTGAGTGAGCGTTAACATAAGGAAAAGAAACCCATAACTCTGAATAAAAAGAAAGGATTTGGGGGAACTAGTATCAAGTGAGGTCACTCCTTATCGTCGCAATAGTACAGTGGAACCCAGGGATCAGGAGAGTATTTGACTTGTGTTGCATTAAGTACAGTCTAAATACCATATTTACAGACCAACCCAATCATATTATTGACTATGACACTGATACTGCCAACAACACCGGTGGGAGTCCAACTCGGAAGTGTCAATCTCGCTCCTCCCCACAAAGTGAAGTTGTCAGATCTGTGTTGAAGCAAGGTTTGGACACCATTTTTGGTTAACTTTATGCATATGAACCATCACATTAATGTTCCTGGTTTGGTTAGGGCTGGAGCAGATTTTAGCCTGAAAAGACATTGGCACATTTCTTTTTTATTTATTTTTATTACCTGGCAGGCCGTGTGGCGTGCCAGGCTACAGTTAGCATAGCTAACTGTTAAATCCAGTAGCCCTGCCATTCTGTTCCATAGATCTCTGTAAGTCATCTACCAAATCATTTACTGTATGTGACCCATGCAATCTTATACATATATAGTCAGCGTGACGCTGGGTCAATGTGATATTGGTGTACAGCCTTCAAAACCATAGTTTTAAATTAAACACGCATGTCTTCGGTCTCCGTAGAAGCCTTCATTCACCTGCTGCAGAAAAGGCAAATTAATAGATTCATTTCACTGCAATGTCAATGTTATTTAACACTCCGTTAATTATAATTGTTTTACTTTCCATAATTACCATATACCCAGATGATTACTAGTGATTAGCTTCTAAGATAGACTGCAACATACATGTATTTTTACTTTTATTTATTGCTTTTTAATCAATATTACTGAAGAGAGAGAAGAGAGAAGACCTCAGACTAGAGTTATGACTCATATTTAAAGGAGCTGGAGGAAATATTAAGAATATTTGTCCATCAGCACTCTGGATACTTAAAATCCCCTATTTTTGTGATTAACAGGCCTTGGATGATAAAATCCTGCATCTGGTGAGTGCTGTAAAAACGCCTGTTTTAGCATCACAAGAGAGAGAAGCGTTCGAGTCTAGTTAGTCCTCTGACTTTATTTTAACAGAGCTCTACTAATTCAACGAGCTTTCAGGGCCCTGCAGACTCACAGCATGCTGCGCGGTGTAGAGCGTTTAAAACGATAACTGCAGTGGTTTTGGTGAGGGGTGGTGTTAAGAGATGGCAGGAACTAATTCAGGTTCATAAAATATGTCTGAGTCATTCTCCACATTTTGAATGGTGTGGATTGTTTTTTATTTCGTTCTTACAGCCTACATTCAACCATCCTGTAATGTCTGATGTAAGTTACGTCCACTCACTGTCCACTCATATGACCCTTTTTTGGCTCTTGTCTTGAGTAGAGATCCAGATATATTGTAGCGAATTCGGGGGACAACGCAACCACAGGAACTGCCGCGGCCGGGAAGCGAACCCGTATCGCCCGCACAGCAGGAGACATCGCTAAGCGCTCGACTAAAGGGTCAGACTCGCGAGCCAGCGGCCAGCGTGTCTTCTTATCCGTGCACGTTACACTATTAACGCTTAACGTTAATACGTACTGGAAAAGCGTTTGTCGAACTTGATGTAAACATATGTGAAAGTATTGCACTTTGCTGTTGAAATTCAAAACATTTTCTATCAGTGGACGATACCATTGGATCGCCCCTGCCTCCTGACGCCCGCGACGTCCCTGTCGTGGGCGTCCGGGTAGCGTGGTGGTCCGTTGCCTACCAACACGGGGGTCGCCGCTTCGAATCCCCGTGTTACCTCCGGCTTGGTCGGGCGTCTCTTATAGACACAATCGGCCGTGTCTGCGGGTGGGAAGCCGGATGTGGGTATGTGTCCTGGTCGCTGCACTAGCGCCTCCTCGGGTAGGTCGGCGCATCTGTTCGGGGGGTGGACTGGGGGGGATAGCGTGATCCTCCCACGTGCTACATCCCCCTGACGAAACTCCTCACTGCCAGGTGAAAAGAAGCGGCTGGTGACTCCAGATGTATCAGAGCAGACATGTAGTAGTCTGCAGCCCTCCCCCGATCGGCAGAAGGGTGGAACAGAGACGGCGGGGTGATTGGCCAGGTATATCCATCCATCCATCCATCCATCCATTAGCCGAACCACTTATCCTCCTCTCAGGGTCGCGAGGATGCTGGAGCCTATCCCAGCAGTCATTGGGCGGCAAGCGGGAAGACATCCTGGACAGGCCGCCAGGCCATCACACAGGGCCAATACACACAAACACACCCATTCACATCTAGGGACAATTTAGTACAGCCGATTCACCTGACCTACATGTCTTTGGACTGTGGGAGGAAACCCACGCAGACAACATGCAAACTCCACGCAGAGGACGACCCGGGACAACCCCCAATGTTTGACTACCCCGGGGCTCGAACCCAGGACCTTCTTGCTGTGAGGCGACTCCACTGTCCACTGCGCCATGGCCAGGTACAATTGGGTAAAAAAGGGAGAAAAAAGTCCAAAAAAATTTTTTTTTTAAAAAATGTCCCTGTCGTACATGACATGCTATTTTTCAATCTTCCAGAGGCTTTGAGCTGCACGTGTTAGGGAGAGCAAGAGGAGCAGCAGTGAAGCACAACATTGCTGTTAAACCGATACAACTGAATGGATAAGCAGCTTCTCCACAATTGGTCTGAGGTCATATCAATCATAAACAAATACCCAGACAATAGACTAAACATAGCTGAAGTCTAAACATGATGTCACTTTACTTCATAGGACAGAATAAGCTCTAATAAACTTAATGGAAAGCTGGGAGAGTGGACAGTTTTAGTAGTGCTGGCAAATACATTTCTGAAGTGTTTTTATTAAACAGGTTGGTAAGAAATTGTATCACAGAGAATAGAGAACAGATGGAGAGACAAACAAAATTGCACCAAGAATTGTGTATGAATGAGAGAGAGAAAAGGGGGTGTCTGGGCCGGCATCTGTCCTGGTCAAGGTGTGGAGACCACTTGGCCAGCAGATGGAAATCCTAATCATGGAGAATCTGACATCTGATGATGCTCCAGGATTCACCGTCTGGAGATCACTTTTTACTAAACCCAAAAAAAAAAAAAATATATATATATATATATATATATATATATATGTGTGTGTGTGTGTGTGTGTGTGTGTGTGTGCAGATGTCTTGGATATACTATATACTCCTGGGAAAAGCAAACCAAAGAAGAAAGTACGTTCCTTATCAGTTTCACCAAAAACCTGATCTTATTTGGACAGGGATAGTCTATTCCACCTACAGCTCCAGTGACTACCATGGAATCCGGCTCACAGCCAGGAGAACAGGAGCCCAAGTAAAGGAATAGTAGGAAAGGAAGCCCAACAGAAACTATGAGACCTCTTTTAAAAAAATACACTGAATTTCAAATCAGCAGCCAAAGATGGCTGATAAAGTCTATGTTTGAACAGTTGCAGAGGTATTGAATTATCACAGAAAATTCAGTTTCCTCTTTATTGTGCTGAAAACAGGAAACTGCTTTTGTATCATCAGCGCTCTTGCCAAAGAGGGAATATTTCTGAAAGGAATGTCCTGCATTATCTATGCCCAGACATTCAAGATGGCCATGAATCTGCAGATGAAGATGCATCTCAGATTCTGTTGTGTGAGTAAGTATTAGCCAACGCTGCTGCTGGTGCCTCATGCTTCCTCCTTGGGGACGAAACCACTGTCTAAAGATGTCAGGAGACACTCCATTTGGGGTCAGGTTCCTTCCATTTGACATACAATAGTAATATCAATGATTCTTTCCAAATCACCTTTATAACAGGGTTAGAACGAACGGGATCCCACTCCAACCTAAAACGGCCACGGGCGGTCAAAATGACGGCCGGTTTTTAAACCCTATATTCTGTCAAGATAAATACCCAATTGAGATATTAATGCATTACATGTGTTAGTATGTCTGTTAAGAAGCCAAATGACACCAAAATTAACATTTTAACAAGTTTTAATACTATTTTTCGCTCAATTTAAAATGGCCGCTGTCCAACGCCTGTAAATACTGCAACGCGTCGGTGGTAGCCATGGTACGTCTGTAACGGCGTCTGTAACCAGACATGTTGGAAAGAATCAAAAATCAAATTTAGGCTATTTCTCTGCACTGGAGAACGCTAGTGTGCTTCTAGCACAGAGCAACGAACTTCGCGAAGGAAATGATGCGACCAACACACGTCATAAATAGTGACATGACGTCACATCGTGCTCAACTTACGAGCAGTCATTTTGACCGGTTATGGTCGTTTTAGGTAGATCTTACCCCCCACAAAGTTATTAAACTTTGAAAATCCAGTACGGTCATAATGACCGTCTTGGTCGTTCTAGTCTTTTAAACCTTCGTGTTAATGAGACTGTTTGAATCAAACTCTAGTTGGTAACTTTGTCTTATTAAAATGTAGCCTCGTTCTATTAAAGTTATTGTACAGCTTTATTGCTGGAAATCTTATTGGCTGTTATCTATTTTGGTTTACTGTTGGTGGGGGTATGAAATTATGGCTGTTATACGTACGTAGTGCTACCAAATTTAGTTAGCGAGACAGGCCTTTGTGCCGTTGTCCCTCTACAAACTTCCTTGACCTTGGTAGTGAAGGGCTTTTACACTTAAGCAAGCCATGGTTCGGGTTTAGAAGGATGAGGCTTGTTTTAGTCCACTCTTAACTCATTTATTAAACAACTCATTTAGTTACATCTATGTGCAGTCTTAGTGTGTCTTCTTCATCTAATCCTATCTAGTTCTCTCAGGTATGTACTAACAGCTAGTTCCACCTAGTGGGCAGACCGTGTAACAACATCCAATCATCATAGGTACGTGGAGCTGTGTTTCGGAGGACAGCGGTTCGGTTGGGACTTTGTCACGGCGAAAGTGGCCGTCCCCCTCCTCGGCGCGGATTTCTTATGCTGGTGGATGTCAAAAACCGCCACTTGACCGACGCTGACACTTTCTGCTCGTATGGGTGTACTGTAATGATAGGCGTCCAAAGAAGACCACCACTTCTCTATAAAAATAAGACCACCACTTCCCTATAAAATCAATAACGTAATCTGTGTTTCATTTGTTTTTGTGAAACCATTCACAATATATGTGGTGGAAGCATCGATGTGTATGTCATGACCTGGACTTTGAAGTAAGGACAGAGCTGTTGAATGATTATTATAATATTGTATCTGGTGGTGAGCCAGGGTGAGCTGGCCTGTTTGTCATTACCATATGATGGTTTAACTGTTCCCATATGGCTCTTTGTCCTGGCTGCTGTCAGAGCCTGAGGTGTTTTCCTGGCTGAAGCAGTAACAGGGACTGGCTGAAGCTTTCTAAGCCTTCGATAGCAGGAATCAGGAACAATTTATTGTCATGTCTATCATGTACTTGCATACACAAAATAAACGAAATTTCGTTTCACCCAGCCCACAGCAGTGCAACACCAAAGATAAAAATACATATCCAAAATTTCCAAAAACGACACCACCAAAAACATACAAAAACAGAGAGAACAAAGGGGAAAAAAAGACAAACAGTTAACAACACAGTCCATTCAGTGCAACACAGTACAAAGATTCCACTGTCCAGACAACGAAAGTCAGCCAGGATGACTGTCGGAACTGCCGGTCTGCATATGTTAGCAGTTAGCTTAGCCTGCCCCGCTTCCGCGTCCTGTCAGACCGCCCTCGGTGCTTCCTCTTCGGGCGCAGCTCCAGGCAGGGCCGTGGTCCTTGGGCCCACCGGACGCAGCAGACCAGGCTCCCTCAGCCAATCCAACGCTAGCTTTCCCAGCCAGACACCTTCGACACACCTCCCCCGCACTCCACACGACAACACAAATGCAGACGCAGACAAAAACGCTGCACAGTCGACGCTAGGCGAGGCCGCCGCCAGACTGCCTCGGTGTTTCCTCTCGGGCGCAGCTCCGAGCGGAGCCGTGGTCCCGGGGCCCACAGGACGCAGCAGACCAAACTCTTATCAGCCAATCCAAACACCAGCTCTCCCAGCCATAAAACTAAAAAACTAAAATAAAATAAAAATCGAAGATCAAAATAAAAACTTCACACGTTGACATGGCCAAAGGCACTGCATAGTCGGTACTGGGTGAAGCCGCTGCAAACGTGAGTCGTGCCGCCACCTTCCCACACCGGAAACTCATTCGCCTTTTGCCATCAACTCTATGCTGCTGGGCCACGTTAACCCAATATAGTACAAGATCTGACATGATGATTTCTCATGCTGATAGTAAACGCAACCCTAAGGCTCCACAGACCTCATGTCCCCGATCCAGACTGTCAGAACCTATCACGGTACAGTGCTTTGTACAGTTGCTATCCTCAACGCTAAATGTTTGTATTCATGTTTACATTCTACGTTTGCATCTTCAATGTTCAACTGAGGGGCGGCACGGTGGCGCAGTAGTTAGCGCGGTTGCCTCATAGCAAGAAGGTCCTGGGTTTGAACCCCGGGGTTGTCCAACCTTGGGGGTCATCCCAGGTTGTCCTCTGTGTGGAGTTTGCATGTTCCCATCGTGTCTGCGTGGGGTTTCCTCGTGGGGTTTCCTCAATATAAATCATACTGCTCCTCATTCTGATTATGGGGTGGGAGAGTGGACGTATCAGTGAATGGATATCAAAAATTTAATTAATATGCACACAAATAAGGGAGATAATTCATCTATAACGGCCAATGCTGCTACACTTATAAAGCAAAAAGACCAATGTCCCCCTCTAGCGGCAAATAAAGACAACCAAACACCTCTCAGTATGCCCTGTCGACACAACTGCTATGTGCTCCTTTCTGTCATTGAAAAACAATGAAATGATTGTATTCAATTTTTCTGAACAAATCAAAGGTATGAAAAAAAAACACAAAAATTTGTGGGTAGTCAACTTTGAACTGGTGCTGGCAGGTCTGAGGTTCACTGGTATCTGGGATCATCTTTCTTTATGACATCCAGCCTCTCTCAACAGTTAATGAGAGTTTTCTCCGTTCAGTAGGTCAAGCAGAAGGTTTTAAATAAAGACTTTGTCAGGATGGGTAGCGGCACCTCTGTCAATGATCCCACTTGTACAGCCAACAATGAAACGGTCCGGAGAGACACAGAGACCTTAAAGCCTGGCAGACTACACAACAAGATTTCTGATCAAAGAAAATGTCACACAAAGACTGCAACTCAAATTCCAATTCCAATTCTACAGAAGACCTCAAACGACTTGGACAAGTGTTGAAATAATCAATGTTTAAACCTTAGACATTGGAAGTTTAAAAAGCCATCATTGTCAGTACACTAATATGGGGCAACGTTTGTCAAGTGTAGCACGTCCAAAAAACCATCACAGCTTTACCTAATTTAGCTGCTAATGTAGTGGACACTTAATAGACTTACGGACATAATTCACCATAGCCTGTTGTTTGTATTAAGCTGACGTGCTCACTTTAAGAGCTGAGGGTGTAGCCATGGTAACACAGCGCCATGTTGGGGAGGCGGGTTGTGCTGAAATAATAAACGGCACACGCGTTAGTACGGTGGCCGACAAGGGCCAAACGCACTGCAACGGCCTAATGCGTCTCAGTTAAGGAAAACAGCTTCAAGTACAGAAACGATGCAAATTCACAAACTCAAACACAAGTCTAAACGAGGTACAAAAAAGAGGAACGTGGTGCAAATGAAAAAACGTGCTGCAAAAAACAAAGACAAATGCAGCATCATCAAACGCGCTGCAAATAGAGAAACGATGCAAAGCACAAAACGATACAAACCAGAAACGATCTTCAAAAGAAAAACGCTTCATAACGCTCCAAACCTGCAGGGGGCGCTCTTAGTGTAACAGCTCAATGGAAAGACACACGGGATGGACAGAGACAGAACAGCCGTCTCTGGAACAGCTGACTGTTTCAACATTCAGCGGGAACGGTAATGTGACTTTTATTTGATTATATTTACGCTCACCGGCCACTTTATTAGGCACACCTGTCCAACTGCTCGTTAAAGTAAATTTCTAATCAGCCAATCACATGGCAGCAACTCAATGCATTTAGGCATGTAGACATGGTCAAGACGATCTGCTGCAGTTCAAACCGAGCATCAGAATGGGGAAGAAAGGTGATTTAAGTGACTTTGAACGTGGCATGGTTGTTGGTGCCAGACGGGCTGGTCTGAGTATTTCAGAAACTACTGATCTACTGGGATTTTCACGCACAACCATCTCTAGGGTTTACAGAGAATGGTCCGAAAAAGAGAAAATATCCAGTGAGCGGCAGTTCTGTGGGCGAAAATGCCTTGTTGGAGGTCAGAGGAGAATGCCAGACTGGTTCGAGCTGATAGAAAGGCAACAGTAACTCAAATAACCACTTATTACAACCGAGGTATGCAGAAGAGCATCTCTGAACGCACAACACGTCGAACCTTGAGGCAGATGGGCTACAGCAGCAGAAGACCACACCGGGGGCCACTCCTGTCAGCTAAGAACAGGAAACTGAGGCTACAATTCACACAGGCTTACCAAAATTGGACAATAGAAGATTGGACAAACGTTGCCTGGTCTGATGAGTCTCGATTTCTGCTGCGACATTCGGGTGGTAGGGTCAGAATTTGGCGTCAACAACATGAAAGCATGGATCCATCCTGCCTTGTATCAACGGTTCAGGCTGGTGGTGGTGGTGTAATGGTGTGTGTTGTGACTTCTCTTATGTACACTATTGTAGTGTTACTATTCGTGGGTTACTAACTTAATCACTAATATATATAAGTACACAGAGACGAGGATGCGGCACAAGTGTGATCTTTACTGACGGAGACATCACACACTACTAGGCTCGACCAGTGTATTACAGAACTCAGTAGTGGTGACAGTCCAACACAATCGAGCACCGAGTGCTCGATCCAATACACCACAGTGTGGGGGATATTTTCTTGGCACACTTTGGACCCCTTAGTACCAATTGAGCATCGTGTCAACGCCACAGCCTACCTGAGTATTGTTGCTGACCATGTCCATCCCTTTATGACCACAGTGTTCCCATCTTCTGATGGCTAGTTCCAGCAGGATAACGCGCCATGTCATAAAGCTCGAATCATCTCAGACTGGTTTCTTGAACATGACAATGAGTTCACTGTACTCAAATGGCCTCCACAGTCACCAGATCTCAATCCAATAGAGCACCTTTGGGATGTGGTGGACCGGGAGATTCGCATCATGGATGTGCAGCCGACAAATCTGCAGCAACTGCGTGATGCTATCATGTCAATATGGACCAAACTCTCTGAGGAATGTTTCCAGTACCTTGTTGAATCTATGCCACGAAGGATTAAGGCAGTTCTGAAGGCAAAAGGGGGTCCAACCCGGTACTAGCAAGGTGTACCTAATAAAGTGGCCAGTGAGTTTATATCACTACAACGCTGCACATTACTTGACGTTTTTTTTATTGTATTCTACACCAGACGATACAAGGCTGCATATTTGCATGTAGATTAGCCTGCTTAACAAGATAAGATGATGATTAGAGATTGATATAAAGCACCCGTTATAATAGTACATTAAAAAGCCCTCTTATCACAGTCTTCCATAACATACAGCGCTGCACATTACGTGTTATGCTTGTTAATGACAGCAGTTAACTTGTAAGCAGTTATGAATGATATCCACTGTGTGTGTATGTCAAGAGGTAGTGAAGAGTATTAATACTCATCTCAGTAACGTTACTTATCACGTTTTTCATTTTTAGTTTTCTAGATTATACTGATCTATCATCTTTTTTTCCAGGCTACTATGTTTTGCCCTTATTGTGGACAAGGTCTGGGAACAATTCACATGTTCTGTGGCTCTGATGTGCAATTTTTGGCAGAGGCAGACAACAGTAAGTGGACTCATATCCAGTTTGTTAATAACATTGATGTAGTTCACACCACGTCCTTATGTAAAATGCATTATATTTGACTTTTAACAGCTTGTGTTGTGTAATAAAGTTACAGTGCTTGGTGATATAGTTAACCAAATCTTGAGGTGATCAGCTGTGTGTCATTGAGATGCAGATAGTGAGTTTCACTGCCATAGGGTAGAAAATTAGCATTTATGCAGGTTCTGATGTTAAAGGACCTCCACCGTCCGTCAGAGGAAAAGTGTTATAATTCTAATAAAATTAAATCTCTGTCTTTATCTCACTTTATGTTTGGCAGGGTCAGCATCAGATAGCCCCACAAAAGAGGATCTAATACAAAGATATTTTAATCACAGCTACAGCAATGCAGAAATTTTGGATTTTTTGGCTTCAAAACACAATGTTCATATGAGCCTTTGCTCCCTGAAGAGGAAGCTGAAAAGTTTGTCTTTATCCAGGCAAAAAGACTACTCTCCTCTTGCCACCGTTCGTGCTGCCATACAGGAAGAGTTAAAGGGTCCGGGTCAACACTATGGCTACCGTTCAATGTGGCAGACACTGCGCCTAAAGTACTCTCTGACTGTTAAGAGGGATGATGTTATGGCCCTGATGAGAGAACTTGATCCACAAGGAATTCAACTTCGTGCTAGCAAAAAATTTGTAAAAAGAGTTTACAGTTCTGATGGATCAAACCATGTCTGGCACGTGGATGGATATGATAAGTTAAAGCCGTACGGTTTTGGAATAAGTGGCTGCATAGATGGATACTCTCGAAAAGTACTGTGGTTGAGATGTGGAGCAAGCAACAATGACCCAGTGATCATTGCCCAGAATTAACTGAACTGTCTGTCAGAATGTGGAATCATTCCAATGCAACTACGCACTGACTGTGGTACTGAAAATGGCACAATGGCGGCAATTCATTGTACCTTAAGATCATCTCACACTGACAACTATGCCGGGGCTGCCAGTCATTTGTATGGCTCTTCAACAGCAAATCAAAGGATTGAAAGCTGGTGGTCATATTTTCACAAACAGAGGTGTCATTATTATATGTATTTTTTGCTTTACAAGCTAGAAACACATTTTTCAAATGGACTTTAAAACAGACAATAGAACATTGTGATCCTTGCATGTTTATTGCTTTTTGATGAACAACAAATTATATTTATCATTAAATTCTAACATTTTAGATTGAATCACAATCCAAAAACATAACATGAAATGCATCACCCTAATTCCAGTTTGTGTCTTCAGGTCGCAATTTTGGATGGACCTTCTGAATGATCTGAGAGAGAGAAATCTCTTCAATAATAGTCATGAGCACACATGCCTCCTGTGATTTGTGTTTATGGATGTGCTACAAAGTGACCTTGATGAATGCAGAGAAAAGTGGGACACTCATACAATCAGACCTGTTAAACAGTCTCGTTGTCCATCTGGTAAACCAGAGGTCATGTACAACCTACCTCACAGGTTAGTTCTCAGTGTTTAACTTTTTATCTTCCCTGAAATAACAGTATAAAACATAACAACAATGAACATCATCAAAAGATGTGAAAAATTCTTGCACTAACATAATACTAGAAAAGGTAATAGTCTTAGTCTCAGCTCGGTAGTCCAAGCAACACATAACACTAAGACTATGAATATATTTTCACTCCCAGGTTTGGTGGAACTGACTGGGTTTCCAGTTTCACTGGAGGAACTGCGGCCATTTGAGAGTGAGGCTACACACTGTCCATGTGGAGATCGCCATCTCCAGTCACACTTTGAGGATCTACAGAGACAAAGTGGTCTAATGCAGCCAATGACTTGGGAGACCTGTGTGGAACTCTATATCACATTGAAGAACATGGCTGATTTGTAGCAGAACTGAAAATACAGGTAATAACTGTTGAACTTTAGACACTAAAGGTCAACCTAACAGTTTGTTATACAATAATAAAAAAAATTAGTACAGTCCAAAACCAGGTGAGTTTTGTATTCCAAAGTCCATGTCTTTTCGAAACTCTTCATAAGTCATTGACAGTGGAATTTCCATTGTGTTTGCTCAGGTTCTGCTGTATGGGAAGCGAGACACCCTTTGAAACACCAGCTTTGGTCTTGGGTTAATCCCAGATGGGGGTAGGGAACTGAGTCCTGTGGCGAACATCAGGATGTCAGAGAGGGAAAGTCCTGTTTGTTTATCTGAAAAAGAAATGTTATAAAAATGTGTTTTATTAAACCTGTCATTCATAAAAGATGGGAGAAATGGGAACAATTGTATGAAATGCTACTGTAATAAACCTTCTGTATCGAGGAGATAGTCTCTCCAGAATGCTAGTACTCTGGTTTCCTCTTGGCGTCTTGTGGTGCCTTGTTCACTGAGTTGAACCTCGAAAAGGTCATCCAGTGTTGTGGATGTCAGCTGTTCCACACTTGAGCACATAAATGCCTTGAATATGGATGCATGCTGCTCCAAAGCATGAATCACATTAAGTGCTGAAAGCCCATCCTTGAACCTACAAAATATTCACAGAGAAAAAAAAACTCTAAAATGCTTAGAACAATAGCAGTATCAGAGAAGACTGGTAACATTTAAGAGGTATTTCAACAGTTTGGCAAATTGGCCTATTGCTATAATCCCTATAGTCATATGAGTAGGTACCTTCTACTATCTGTGCCTGTTATGGCAATAGGCCAGTTTGCCAAAATGTTGAATTATCGCTTTAACATGTATGCACTTACCACAGTCAGAGAGATCACTTTCCACAGATGGCAAGTTCACATGGACAACACTGTCATCTTCACTTGAAGACTGTCCAGTACAACCTTTGAAAAAATGCATTTAGACAAAAATTACTATAATGTTTTGAGTAATTGGCAGAATTTATCTTCCACAGCACAGATAAGATAAGATATAGATAGATATAATATAAGTGGAAAGAAATCAAACCATGAATGAAATATGAAATGGAACACCTACAACTGGTTTCAAAATCCTCTGCAGTGCAAATGTATGGTGTTATCTTCTGGTAGGCCTTCCCTATTGCCTCCTTGTACTTCCTGGCAGTGAAAGGGTCATCTGTTCCTGGGATCTTTATCACTTGTCTGTCATCAGGGTACAACAAAACATGGACAACATCCTGCATGTCCTGGTTAAAATCCATTTGTTTTTTAACAGCAGCAGCCAATAGCTGCTCTGATGACCAGTGAGGCTGAATGTCAGGAGAGAGTGACTTCCCTCTTACAGGTTTTAGGGAGTCACCTGTCAACCTCATAACTCCAACATAAATCTGCAAAATAACAAATAACATAGTAAATAAAATGGAAATTGATACAACATGACAAATCGATATGATAGGTCACTTGACAAGGTGTGGGTCTACACTGACAGCTAAATCTATGCAACAACCTATGTAATGTAAACAACAGTTCATACCTTCACTGGTTTCTGTTTCTTTTCGCACTGAGAGGCCTGACGTTTCTTTGAAAAGAAAGACTTTCTCTCCCTTTCTTTAACTGCCCTAAACTTAAAAAATGTCTCTATGCTTGAGTTTCCCTCTGGGAAAAAAAAACACACAGGAATTACATATTGATGCAATGCTCTTATTCAGTTTACATTTAATTATGTTCCTATAAAATTACTTTCTGCAGGACATTTTAGTACACCTTAAATGCCAGTTACTGAACCTGGGTAGTGATAGAGAGAAGTGATTTTGTATATACAAGAACACGATCTGAACCTTTCAAGCCCCCTTCTAATCATTTCATGTTACAAAATCATGAATCTGTTTACCTGCACTGGTGCTAGGTTGTGCAACATCAACTTGTGTACGAGTGGCAGGTGTCTCCTCATTGACATGCTTTAAAAAAGTTATGTTTTTGCCACATGCACAGCAAAAGGCAAGGAAAGCTGTAAGTGCAGATCCACAGAATGGACAGTACATCTGCAAAAGGAAAAAAAGGACAGGGTTTAGGTATGGAAGACCGTGATAAGAGGGCTTTTTAATGTACTATTATAACGGGTGCTTTATATCAATCTCTAATCATCATCTTATCTTATTAAGCAGGCTAATCTACGTGCAAATATGTGTGATGTTCAGTATTAGGGGAATACACCTTTAAGGACACAGGGAATTATGGGGTAGTAAACAGAGCAGCCACGGGAGCGGGAAGGTAGACGAGAGTCAGTCGGATTACGTGCACGTTATGCATGGAGCGAAATAAACATGCCGAAGTTCCACGGCTAATTCAGAAACGGTGTTATCATCTGTGAGAGTGAAAGTAGGTCATTACAATATACAGCCTTGTATCGTCTGGTGTAAAATACAATAAAAAAAACGTCACGTAATGTGCAGCGTTGTACAGTGATGTAAACATAGTATATGAAAATAATCAAATAAAAGTCACATTACTGTTCCCGCTGAATGTTGAAACAGTCAGCTGTTCCAGAGACGGCTGTTCTGTCTCTCTCCATCCCGTGTGTCTTTCCATTGAGCTGTTACGCTGAGAGCGCCCCCTGCAGGTTTGGAGCGTTACGAAGCGTTTTTCTTTTGAAGATCGTTTCTTGGTTTGTATCGTTTTGTGCTTTGCATCGTTTCTCTATTTGCAGCGCGTTTGATGGTGCTGCATTTGTCTTTGTTTTTTGCAGCACGTTTTTTCATTTGCACCACGTTCCTCTTTTTGTACCTCGTTTAGACTTGTGTTTGAGTTTGTGAATTTGCATCGTTTCTGTACCTGAAGCTGTTTTCCTTAACTGAGACGCATTAGGCCGTTGCAGTGCGTTTGGCCCTTGTCGGCCACCGTACGTTAGTGTAGTCAAAGAGAAAAGTTGTTCGTCTATGCTTTTTTTCAACTTTCACACTGGTAACCCCGACGTTTGTCTGCCGGACGTTTCCAGAGAAAGCTCTTCATGAACATGACGGCTAGTGCAGTTTCTCTCAAGCTGCCGGAAATCTGGGAGTCGCCAACCTTGCCCCCCCCCCGACAGACGCGTTGCTGGAAATCACTGCGGATGCCACAAAATACTGTAACGTGATTGGATAAGTAGACACGTTGGTCCCTTTAGTCGGACCCTTTAGTCGACTGGTTAACGTTGTCGCTTGCGGAGTGGGAGACGTGGGTTCGCGACCCGGGTGTGGCGGTTCCCGGACTGCCCCCCGAATTCGCTACATTGGTGTCAGAAGTGGGATGGTGAGACCGTGAGATCATCGGAGCTGATATGCTGAAGCGTGGGGACGCGCTTCCCGGGTAACGTGCATGGATAAGTAGACACGTTAGTCCTTAACTAACTGGTCGGACCCTTTAGTCGACTGGTTAACGTTGTCGCTTGCGGAGCGGGAGATACGGGTTCGCGTCCCGGTTGTGGCGGTTCCCGGACTGCCCCCCGAATTCGCTAATACAATCATGTGGTGTCGCCCCTCGGGAGTTCAGGCTCACCTGTCGAAAACTTGAGCTTTCTGACGCTGAGCGGGCCAGCCTGCTTTCCTCTCTACAAGGCCTTGGCGACAGTAAGCAGTCTGAACTCATGAACAGGACGTACAACAGGGAGAGCACAAGCCCGACTTCCTCTTTGTCCAACTGTTTCTGCGACAGCTGTCTTCTCAGGTACAGGCTGCTTTGGCCATCACTGATTGCCGTGCTCTGGCCAAGGAGGCTGATAAAATTTTCCTGAATGGTCAACAGCACTGTGCAGCCGCGCTTTTTCCTGCCCAAGCATTTTCACCACTGCTGAGAGACACAACAGTCACCGCCCCAGCAGCACATCAACGGTGTTGGAACCGTGGCCTGTGTTTTTACCATGTGACGTTTGGACCCAAGGCCAAGTGGTGCCGATCTCCATGCAGTTTTCAGCATGGTGGGAAACGCAGGTGTGTCGGCTTAACTGGCGGCCAGTTTTACACTGTTTTACATTGTACAAAATGACTTTAAGTGCCAGTAAAGCAACTGGCAGCCAGCCTCACGGTCTCCCCAACTGTGGGGAAGCCTGGCCTGAGTGGCTAAAATGTAGGAAGCAGACTCAGAACCGTTTCCATTTAACCAGCGTGATTTATTTACAGGGTATAGCTACATGTGAAACAACAACAAATATTGATCCCACTGCCTCTTGCATGCTAAAGGAGCGATCTACCACTTGAGCTAATTCCCCTAGCTCAAAACTGAAGAACCTCACACAGTAAGATGTATTTCACCAGATAGTTGTGTGGAAGAGAGCCTAAACTAGTGTTTGGCATGCCTTGGCAATAAGCCTTCATTAAAATAGCATACTCACCAAATGAAGCAGAGGTTAGCTTAGCTCTTTACTGTTTACTGCTAACTTAACTGTGTTCAAATGTCTGTTTCTAGCTGTGCTCTCCACTTAGGATAGGAGTGCTCACCTGCCCCAGCTGCCGGCTGTATGGTCTGGCAAGCATCCATTTTATGCTTCAGAAAAATCCTAATCAACTGGAGTGCAGCTGCTCATGAGTTTATTTATAAAAGTATGCACAGGTGCCAGTGTCCTGATGAACTGCTGTTCAAGCAACTCCAATCAATATGGAGGTGCTGCTGTCCTGATGAACTGCTACTCGAGTAACTCCAATTGAATGTGGTGCACACAGAGGAGCAGCAGAAACAACGTGACTTGATTGTCTCGTGAAGTCTGCTGAAAAAGACACCTTTCATACGAGACTTGCCCATCACACCCTTAATGTGAGATATGATATGAGTGCATTCCCCCCCCCACTGCTACAACAGTTGGGAAATTCCTGGCTTTAAGCTGCATTAATAAAATGGCGCTTGGAGAGGTTGGTTAATTAGCACACAGTTTTTCACTTGTTGAGAGGCTGTACATGAATATCTGGCCCTAGCCTCGGTGGCACAGTAGGCAGCGCGTCAGTCTCATAATCTGAAGGTTGTGAGTTCATCCCTCACAGAGGGTACAAGGTTTTGATATTCCCTGTAGATTTGTGTCATGAACTCTTATCTTCAGATTGCCAATCAAGCCAAATGTTCAAACCCCTTTGTCGTTGTTTATTTCAGTGTTGTAGAAATACAATAACTATGCTTGCTTAACATATAGCTATGTGACACCCTTCTAGAAAATACCAACTGGATCGGCAGCACTATGTAGTAGTTAAGTCTCACAGTTAAAGTGAAGATAATTGCTATGCCTTAAGAGGCCTTTCTAAACGGATTGCAGACAATACTCTGGCTAGAATTCCTGGCTGGAGAATGCGGGCATCGATCCCGCTGCCTCTCGCATGCTAAGCGAGCGCTCTACCACTTGAGCTAATTCCCCTAGCTCGCAACTTAAGAACCTCACACGGTATTTCAACAGACAGTTGTGTGGTAGAGAGCCTAAACTCGTGTTTGGTATGCCTTGGCTTTAAGCTTTCATTAAATAGCATACTCACCAAGTGAAGCAGAGGTTAGCTTAGCTCTTTACCGTTTACTGCTAACTTATGTAAGTGTGTTCAATTGTCTTTTTCTAGCTGTGCTCTCCACTTAGGTATGTTGCCTCTCTTAGAGAGACTTGTCCACACGTCAGCAAGAGGGGTTTCATTCCATTAGGTTAGAAGCGATTGGCACTCGAGATACCTTACAGACTCGGCCTCATAGTCATCTCATTAGCGTCTGCGACAGTGCTAGCAATAGCTTTGCCACATCAGCAAATGAAGCTTGGTTTATCTCGGTCTCGCAGGATAGGAGTGCTCACCTGCACCAGCTGCCGGCTGTGTGGTCTGGTTTGCAGTCACCCCTCCTCAGTGCACAGTGTTTTTCTGGTTTGCATGTCCTCTCAGCCACCACTAAGCAAACACGTTAGTAATTGACAATTCTATCATCTGCTACGTTTAACCTAGCTTGGCCTACTAATGTTTGCTTTTACCTGGGGCAAGATCTACGGACGCTGAAGGTAATCTTAGGGTGCTGGCATCACATAGGCAGAAGCAATAGATCGAGGCGCAAACCCAGAGATCAGAAACTGCAGCGTTTTTTTTTCCATGTCAGCACCAATGATGATAATGTAGCCGGGTGGTAAATCTGTTAAATATGTTAAATGATTTTCCACTTAAATTTAGTATAGTTTAACTGTTAATATATGTAATTGTTACACTGTCAAGCCATGTAAAATGTCATTTGATGTAGTTAAATTGTGAAGCAGATTGTGAGTGTATTTTTATAGTTTTGGTTGTCATTGCATGTTTTGACCAGTAAGTGGCAGTGTTGCGGACTTTTATTGTAACTCCGTGCAAGTCATCCAAGTGCATCTTGGGTATTCTTTCTTTTTTTCTTGTGTGGAGCACCTGAAGATTGCGGTGTGACGGTGCTCTGACTCCGCAACGCTACTGGAGTTGATGTTCGGTGATTTTGGGCGCGAGCCGTCGACCACTGTTCGCCATTGCAGGCATGACAAGGTAACTGACAGAGTGAGAAGTTGCGCGATCTTCAGGAAGTTCCACATAACTTTGTTAAACCCTGTTTAACATACATAGTCCACTGCCGTATTTTGCACCGTATGTTGTATGTTGTATTTATTTTCCTTTTAAAATCTTTTCTGTTAAACTTGCCACATCTGTGAACATTTATGAGCTGTTTGCTCGAAAGACACAGGAATTTATGCACTCAGTAAAACGATCTGCATTCGACGGTTCAAACAATAAAATTAAAGCTACAAGAACCCCGGAAGTAATTGTGTCCTGTGTGGTATCTAATTCCACGGGCTACAATAAGATGAAACAATCTTATGTTACAAAGAAAAACACAGCCAAAACGTATTATCTTGCCAGAGAGATGAGTCAACATGGATTCATTGTATCTTTGAGGGATAACGATGACTCCTATGATAGGTTACTTATTCTGAACTTCTTGCTTGCTCCGTTTTATACTGAGAAAGGATTCTTGGTTTTAGATAAATGGTTTTCTTTCTGGGATCCAGAGTGGAAATCTATGGGGTGTCTTGATTGGGGTGAATGGTGAGATTTATCTATGTCTCTTTTTTGGTTTTCTGAATTTGTTTGTGCAAGTTCCCTGTTGAGGTGTTTTTCTTCAGCGGATTATACTTTGCGTACTTAAAAATAAACAGACTTGTTTTCAGCAACGATGGTGAATTTATTTTCTTTCTTCACAATGCATTTGCATTCACTTTTATACAGAGCTCACATTAGATGTGACCACCGCGCATTTTTTGAATCTCATGAACACACTGTACAAGTGCACACGCCAGACTGCGTGATTACATCACCGCTGAACCTACGGTGGCTCATAAGGTACAAAAAGTACAATATACAAAACACCCGTAAGGGAAATTCGCACCACAGAGTACAGTTTTTATACATTTCAACACCCCCACTCGAATTTGGCTTACTGGGGTTCACCTGGAAATAAACAACAAAAATAAGGTCCCTTCTTTGCCTTAATAATGTAAACAAAAACACCGTGCTCTGTGCACTAACCGCAGTCTAAGTGCCAATTATGTCCTGACTAAACTTTCTCAGTTTCAGCTTGGTTGTTGGTTTAGTCATCAGATCTGCCACCATCAGTTCTGTAGGGCAGTACTCCAAAATCACTCTACCACTGTTCACAATTTCTCTAATGAAGTGGTATTTAATATCGATATTGTAACCTATTTTTCTGGACTTGCCTGTTAGTGATTTTAAGTTCCTGTTATAAGCTGTTGCCACAGTATATGCCTTGAGCTCTTATTTTGAAGGCGGAGGAGAGAGCGGAAGTGCTGTACGCAGCGTTGTTGCTGTGGGGTTCGGTTGGGGGAAGAATCCAAATAAAGTGGTCCTCGTATTTCCACATGTTGCTCCTCAATTATCTCAGAAGACAGCAGCAAGATGAGTGAAGTCTTCGTGCACACACCACGCCGGGTTTCCGACACGACGAAGCTCCGCCGTTGCTAGCTGAGGCTAACTGAGAAGCTAACTGACTCTCCGAACCTTTCTTTTCGGTAATTTAAACGTCTTTCTTTTGCGGGACGTTGGCACAAGCATCCCACCGCTGCCACCAATGTAACCGAGGGTTTGTAGATGTCGCCTATACTGTATGTATGAAACTATAAAATAACAAATACGGAGGTTCCACTTTAACACGAGGACCACTTTATTTGGATTCTTCCCCCAACCGAACGCCACAGCAACAGCACTGCGTACAGCACTTCCGCTCTCTCTTCGGCCTTCAAAATAAGAGCTCAAGGCATATACTGTGGCAACAGCTTATAACAGGAACTTAAAATCACTAACAAGCAAGTCCAGAAAAATAGGTTACAATATGTTTACACCTTTGTCGATGTACTGGGTTTTTAGCGATTGCTATAGTGCCCTGATTGTCTTCGTAGATTTTGATCTGACCATATTTGTAGTTGTCCAGGTTCTCTAGTAACTGCTCCAAATAAAGGCACTCCTGCATTCCAAACCTCTCCAAAATTTTGTTGGCATATCTCGTTTGAGACATTTTGACTTGCCCTTCTGTCTGGGTGAACTCTATGCCTAAGAAATGCTTTAATTTACCCAGATCCTTCATTTCAAACCTCTCTGTGAGCATTTTCTTTACATTTTGCAATATGGCCTCATTGCTAGCTGCTATAATGAGGTCATCAACCCAGATCAGTAAGATCACTTTGTCATTTTGGCTCACTTTTGAATACACACAGTGATCTGCGGGATTTTGTTTGAAACAGTTGTCACATAGACAAGCATGTAACAGTGCATCCCAGTTTCTACCAGATTGCTTAAGACCATAAAGTGACTTGTTAAGTTTGCATACAAGTGTTTCACCTGAGGTCGACTTTTTCACAAACCCTTCCGGCTGCTCTATATACAATTCACAATCAATCGGCGCGTGTAAATACGCTGTTTTTACATCCATTTGGTGCAAAATTAAACTTTCTCGTGCAGCCTTCTGCATAATGACCCTTACACTGGACATATCAGCAGTTGGTGAGAATGTTTCATCGTAATCAGTCCCTTGTTTTTGACTGTAGCCTTTAGCTACGTACCTCGCTTTGTATTTTTCAGAACCATCACAGTCCCGTTTCAAAGCAAAAACCCCTTTTCCCCCCACTGCACTTTTACCTGGGGGCAATGCTGTGAGGCTATAAGTTTCATTTGCTTCAAGTGATTTCATTTCCTTCCTCATTGCGTTTTTCCATTGTTTGGATTTTGTGGACGCAATGGCATCCTGGTATGACTGAGGGGTATCGCATACCGCTCTGTAACAAGAGTCAATGCAAATGTTCAAACTTTCCTCAGAGTCCTCCATTTCGAATTCCTGGAAATGAGCAGGTTTTCTCCTGTCTCTAGGTGGGTACCTTTTGTTAACAGTTTCATCAACAGTCTGTTCAGTTAACGATTCAGTACCACCACAATTCATTTCAATTACATTTCCATTTACAACATTGACATCGCGGTCACCAGTTGTAACCTCTGGTACCCCTACTGGTACCAGCACACTGTAGTCAACTCCTGTGTGTGACTCTGATGTCTGAGTTCCCTTCTCTCTATCTGCTTTGTTTGAGAATTAGTCTGTGTTTTTGGACCTTTTCCCTTTCAGGGTAATAGACCAGGTAGGCTGGACTATTTTTGTCGTAGCCGATGAAAATTCCCTGTTCACATCGGGACTTAAATTTTCCCTTTTCCTGTTTGGAAAACACACAGATCCAAACTTTTGTGGCTTTGATACATTTGGTACTTTTCCTGTGAACATTTCATATGGTGTTTTCTTAGTTCTCCTATTGTAACACCTGTTTCTTATGTATGCTGCCGTCTGCATAGCATAATTCCATAAGTAATTTGGCAAACCACTTTCAATAAGTAGGCAACTTGTTAGGGTTTGTGGAAGACCCCAACCGCACGACACCAGACAGAGATGGGGTTAGCCGAAAACTGGCGTACTTTATTCCAATCCTTACGCGTACAAATAGTCAAACACAGGGAGGCAATGAGTGACAAGAAAAACGGAAAGTCCAAGGGGAAAAACTCGCGGGTAATCCAAAAACGGGAACACGGCAGGATACTAAATAGGATACTAAAACATAAACCAAGGGCTGGGGTGAGTTCGGAGAGAAAAGGGCCGTGAGGGAAGAGTAGCCATTAGTGCGAGGAAGGTTACAACACGAACTGACAACGGGCGCGTGGGAGGCCACCAAACTTAAGCCCAGCCCTGACCGCTAAGCCCGGCCCTGACGAGCTGATAGGCTGCCGGCGCGGGGTGGGCGGGCCACGGCGCGGGGTGGGCGAGCCGTAACAGTACCCCCCCCCCCTCCACGGGAGCCACCAGGCGACTTGCCCGGCTTGTCGGGATGGGAATGATGGAACTCAGTGAGCAGCCCAGGGTCCAGGATGAGCTGGCGGGAGACCCAGCTACGTTCCTCCGGACCATAGCCCTCCCAGTCCACCAAATATTGGAACCCCCGACCTCGGCGCCGGACGTCCAGCAGCCGGCGGACCTTCCACTTGGGGTGCCCATCCATGATCTCAGGGGGAGGCGGAGCCGGGGCCGGAGGCATCAGAGGACTGTGGGAGACAGGCTTAACCCGAGACACACGAAACACGGGATGGGTCTTCAAGGAAGCCGGAAGCTTCAGACTCACCGCCGCGGGGCTGAGAACCTTCCTGATCTCAAAGGGCCCGACAAACCGGGGGTTCAGCTTCTTCGCGGTGGACTGAAGCGGGAGATCCTTCGAGGACAGCCACACCCTTTGGCCTGGTTGGTACGTAGGCGCTTGGGACCGGCGTTGGCTCCCTGACTGGCGCGTTCAGCTGCCCGGAGCAGAGCAGCTCTGGTCACCTCCCAGATGCGACGACACCAGTTCAGATGGGCCTGCACGGAGGGAACCGCCACTTCCGACTCCTGCACAGCAAAGAGAGGCGGCTGGTAGCCCAGGGACACCTCAAACGGTGAGAGGCCGGTGGCAGAGCTGACCAGGGAGTTGATGGCATACTCGACCCAGGGGAGGAACCGGCTCCAGGAGCTGGGCTTCTTGGCGGCCACGCACCGGAGGGCAGACTCCACGCTCTGGTTCATCCTCTCCGTCTGCCCGTTAGTCTGTGGGTGATAGCCAGAGGAGAGACTAACAGAGGTACCCAACCCCTTACAAAAGGCCCGTGTAACCCAGTCACACAATGGGTTATTAATATCTGGTTAGATGTGATCCAGTTATCCCAGCAAAGGGTTAATATTGTGTTTTGATTGATTTGTGTAGAGCTATGCTTTCTAGCCAATGAGAAGCGTCTGCCTATCTGGAAGTCCCGCCTCCACTGCAGTAAGCTGCTGTGTGCGCGAGATTGTTGGAACGCTCCACAAAAAACACACACGCGATCTCTCGAGCTAAAAGTGAGAGGAAAAAAAGTGAACGAAAGAATTCGTCATTGTCCGTCAGCGGGGAGACAATCGTCCTGTCTTCTCGTGTCTTTTGAATGATTGCTTGTTCCTGACGAGGAACTGGCGAGCCACCGCTCGGAACCAAGAAAAAAGAAGAATCTAGCCCCACAAATCTCCCACACGCCTGGTGTGGTAGGACTCTGAAAAACACACACTTTTATTTTTATTGTCTTTATTGAACTAAAAGCGCTTACTGTATTAGGACCCGGGTCATTGAGGGATTATTGTATATTTCATTGTATAATTGTATGTGTACCTTTGAGTGTTGCAACTACAACACTAAATACTTCTACTTACCATTTTATCCTGGTTGTCCGGCTCCTATCATTTCTCAGTCCAGTTAATCACGACTCCTACGAACCTAGTAAAGACGTGTACTTACCCTATGGTTACTACTACTACTACTTACCTTAGATGGTTATTAATCATCCTTGCAGGTTATTCCTTATCCAAGTGGGTTACACGGTAAAAATTTGGCGAGCCAGCCAGGAGTTGTGTGTACTGTACTGTGAAATATATGAGCCGCAGACATGGAAATCGTTGCAACTGAAAATATCAAAGTGCCTAACTCTCTCATCGTCAGTGGGTTGTCTAACACTGTGGTAGATGAGGAAGTTTTTGACTATCTTAAGACAGTAGGGTCAATCTCTAGGATAGTTAAGATCAGAGATGCAGAGTCTGAGTTTAATGACCATGTGATAGTTGAATTCGTATCCGGCGCTGCAATAGAGGAACTTGCTCTTTTCTTGCCAGATACCAGATCATGTTCCGCTGATCCCAAGGTTGAGTTTCGTATCCAAGCCCTGTCTAGTGTTTACAGTAGCCAGATAGATACCACAGCGACTGATACGTTTCTGACACAGCTTAAGGGTGTAGCCAAACTGAGTGGGAAACCGGTTGCTGAGGTTTTGCGAAAGGAGTTGGCTAAGATTTCTGAATCCATTGGTATTGAGGGTATTAGTGGTAACACTGCGCCAGCTGATGAACCAGCTTCGATCGTTTCGCCTAGCAAACAGATGAGTGACATTCAGCACAGCTTCACCCCAGCTTCGGTAGAAGTAAACCTGACCTCCGGTGAAACACCGTTTCATGTGGATTTTGCAACCACAGCTTCTCCTAGTAATAAGGGGAGAACAAACCCGTTTCACTTACCTCCTGATCAGTTGAGCACGCCTGACGTTCAGCGCGTAGTAGTGGAGCACATCGTAAAGAGCGGGGAAAGCGGTTCCCAATTTCATTCCACGTTCAAACTGAGATCCTTCTCCGGGAAGTCACCTCTCCCTAACCTCGAGCTTGACTATGAAACCTGGCGTAGCAGTGTAGAATTCCACTTGTCAGATCCTAATGTATCTGACGTTCAGCTAGCAAGAAAAATTGTTGACAGTCTGCTACCGCCAGCCTCCAATGTGGTCAAACCATTAGGTCCACGAGACTCCCCAAGAGCTTACCTGGATTTACTTGACTCCGCTTATGCGACCGTCGAAGATGGAGATGAGCTGTTTGCGAAGTTTCTCACCACTCAACAAAACGCCGGAGAGAAACCTTCCAACTACCTACACAGGCTCCAGACATCCTTGAACACTGTCGCGAAGAAGAAGGCAATTGCCGCAAGTGACGCAGATGCACAGCTTCTCAAACAATTCTGCAGAGGGTGCTGGAACAACCACCTGATCTCAACACTCCAGCTAGAGCAGAAAAAACTGATACCGCCCACCTTCGCAGAGCTGTTGCTCTTATTGCATACTGAGGAGGACAAGCAAGCCGCCAAGTCCACTCGTATGAAGCAGCATCTGGGGCTCACAAAGACCAAAGCTCAGTCTAACGTGCAAGCTGCATGTTCCCCTGTGGATGATGAGTATCAAGATCCTTCCCTTGCTGATGGAAGTTCGTCGGACATGGATGAAATCAAGAAGCAGCTCGCTGTCCTACAAACCCAGCTTGCCAACCTAACCACTTCCAAGGGAGGCAACAAAAAGAAAAACAAGAAATCCAAGCCAAAACAAGAGAAGTCTGAGAAGCAGTCACCAACACCGCATACTCAAGCAGTAGCCAAAAAGCCAAGACCGTGGTACTGTTTCCAATGTGGCGAAGACGGTCACATTGCTACTGGATGCAGCAATGTTGCAAACCCGACACTGGTCACAGCAAAAAAGAGAGAGCTCAAAGAAAAGCGACAGGCTTGGGAAACAAAATATGGAACAGAGGGTTCTTCTTTAAACGAGAAGTGTGTTCTGTTGAGGGACAAACAGAAACTCAAAGTCAAACGAACTGTCCCGAATCCAATAAAAAGAGCAAAGCAAGCCTTAACTCACATAGTGTAGGCCAGAAAGTGAAACTCCCCCAAAATCTGGTTGGTGATGTATGCACAGCCAATGTCATTGTGTCTGGTATAGAGTGTAACTGTTTATTAGATACAGGTTCTCAGGTTACCACGATATCACAGTCATTTTACGAGAAACATCTTTCAGAGCAACCTATTAATCCTGTGAACCATATTCTTGAGGTAGAGGGGGCAAATGGTGAGCTTATCCCATATGTGGGCTATGTAGAGATCAGTGTTAAGTTTCCTAAAGAGTTTATCGACACAGAACCAGAAGTACAAACATTAGCTTTGGTTGTACCCGGCATCCGCTTTAACATTGATATGCCCTTACTCATAGGAACAAACACACTTGACACCCTTTATGAGCAATATTGCCACCACAAGAACCTCACCACATCTCTCTCTGGGTACTGTCAGGTCCTCAAAACACTTCAGTTGAGACAGAAGCAGACCACTACTGGTCGACTTGGTTTAGTAAAGCTTAAGGGTCTTACACCAGAAGTACTCCCAGCTGGTCAGAAGGTTATTTTAGAGGGTTTTGTCTGCTGTAAAGCAACGAGTAACGACAGCTGGGCTTTACTAGAGCAGCCATCTATTTCATCTCTGCCAGGTGGGGTATTTGCAGACAGCTGTCTAGTCACTCTGCCGACTAAGTATCCTTACAAACTCCCTGTACTGCTAAGGAACGAAACTGACCATGACATTAGTCTGCCAACAAACTGTGTTATTGCAGAGTTAAATGTACCAGAGCAGCTTATGAAAAATACTGATGGTCAAGCTGCCACAGCCAAGTGTTCTAGTCAGCAGTCTAGTACAAACTTGTCATTTGATTTTGGTGCTTCTCCACTTCCAGAAGAATGGAAGACTAGGGTGACTCAGAAGCTGAACACTTTCTCTGATGTCTTTGCCCATCATGACCTAGACTTTGGTCATGCAACGAAAGTAAAGCATCACATCAAACTTCAAGATGAAACACCGTTCAAACAACGGGCACGCCCGTTACACCCGCAAGACTACGAAGCCGTTCGAAAGCATCTCCAAACCCTCTTCGATGCAGGTGTCATCAGAGAATCCGAGTCTCCATTTTCATCGCCCATCGTTGTAATCAAAAAGAAAAATGGTGATGTAAGATTGTGTGTGGACTACAGAAAACTCATTACCCAAACGATCAAGGACAACTACCCACTTCCCAATCTAGAGGAGTCATTTTCTGCACTCCATGGATCCCAGTGGTTTTCAGTTATGGATCTCAAGTCTGGTTATTATCAGATAGAAATGGAGGAGAGCGACAAAGCGAAAACGGCCTTCATCTGCCCATTAGGTTTTTGGGAATGGAATCGCATACCGCAAGGTATCACGAACGCACCGAGCACTTTCCAGCGCTTAATGGAAAAGTGCATGGGAGACATCAACTTAAAAGAAGTGCTGGTTTTCCTGGATGACCTTATCGTGTTTTCCAACACCTTGGAAGAGCATGAGGAAAGGCTTTCACATGTTCTCACACGTCTCCGAGAGCATGGTCTCAAGTTGTCTCCAGAGAAGTGTAGTTTCTACCAAACTTCAGTTAAGTATCTGGGACACATAGTGTCAAGAGAAGGAGTTGAGACAGATCCAGCCAAAGTTCAAGCATTAAAGACCTGGCCAAGACCCCAAACCTTGAAAGACCTCAAGTCTTTCCTTGGTTTCTCTGGTTATTATCGTAGGTTTGTGCAGAACTACTCAAGAATCGTGAAGCCTCTCACCAATCTCACCGCTGGCTATCCACCATCTCGAAAAGGATTCAGGGCAACACCGAGTGATGGCTACTACAATCCCAAGGAGCCGTTTGCTGAGCGCTGGACGACCGCCTGTCAGCAAGCCTTTGAACTTATCATCGATAAGCTAACTTCACCTCCTTTTCTGGGATTTGCCAACCCAAAGTTACCTTACATTCTTCATACGGATGCCAGTACTACGGGTTTTGGAGCAGCGTTGTACCAAGAACAAGATGGACAAAGTCGCGTCATCGCCTATGCAAGTCGAGGATTGTCCCGTAGTGAAGCTCGATACCGCGCTCACAAGTTGAAGTTTTTAGCTTTAAAATGGGCCGTAACAGAAAAATGCCAAGACTACTTATACGGAAACACTTTCACAACCGTGACCGACAACAATCTATTGAGATATGTCTTGACAACCGCAAAACTGGATGCCGCCAGCTATCGGTGGTTAGCTGCCCTTTCTACATTCAGTTTTGACATCAAGTACCGAGCTGGTAAACAAAACCAGGATGCAGACGGTCTTTCAAGACGACCCCATGGTGCCCTAGCAAATGACAGCGTCTCACAGGAGGAAGATGCTAGGATCCATCATTTCGCTTCTCATCACCTCATACCACCAGAAGACAGTCCTTTTACTACGGACGTAGTTAAAGCTACCTGTCAAAAGCACACTGTAAGTCAAGTGTCTGAGAAACTCCCTTCTTTCTGCTATGTCGAGTCTATAGCCATACATCCCGGGGCTATCCCTGCTGTATTTGAGGAAGAGGAGTATCAAGAAGGTCTCATCACCGTCCCAAAGTATAGTTATGAAGATCTAGTCAACTTCCAGAGAACAGATCCTGTCATCAGTCGAGTCATTAACCTGTTAGAGTCAGGAGAAAAGCCAGATGCCAGTCTCAAGGCCGAGTCATATGAGCTAAGCTTAATGCTCAAGGAGTGGAGCTGTCTAGAACTAACCGACCGCCTGTTGTACACGAAACGTCAATGTGACAGTCGAGCAGTGTGTCAGTTAGTCCTTCCCCAAGAACTGAGACAGCCCGTTCTTCAAACTCTTCATAATAACATGGGGCATATGGGGATAGAACGCACCCTTGAGCTGGTCAGATCGAGGTTCTATTGGCCAAAGATGGCCGCAGACGTAGAAAACAAGGTGAAAACCTGTGGAAGATGTGTACGCCGAAAGAAGCAACCAGAGAAAGCAGCTCCTTTGGTTAACATCCAGACCAGCAGACCGATGGAATTGGTCTGTATGGACTTCTTGTCTCTCGAGCCAGATAGCCATAACACAAAAGATATTCTAGAACTGGGCCTCGTCCAGCGCAAAGGCCTCCATGGGCTTCTCCAGCGTCTCTAGCAGGATGTTAGCCTGGGCAGCAAACTCTGAGTCCAGGAAACACTCATCAGCCCCCGAGTCGAGGAGTGCACCCACCGTGAGCCGCTGGTCAGCCCGGGCCAGGGTAACGCTAACTAGATGGTTCTGTGGGGCAGAACGGCGGGAACAGGAAAGGCAGCTTGCTAGGATCTCCCGGGGCCCCAGTGAGCCTAGTCTTTTGGCCAAGTGGGGTAGCCACTGATCAGATGTCCCTTCTGGCCACAGTAGAGGCATTGACCCGCCTTGAACCGGGCCTCCCGTTCGGCCGGACTAAGGCGCGTGCGCCCCAGCTGCATAGGTTCCTCCCCCGTCGTGGTCTGGGGCGTGGGGGGAGAAACGGCCACAGGGAAAGTGGGGCGAGCAGGAGTAGGGGTCCTGTTAGGAGTGCTGGACAACTGGGGAATGGACGGGGATCCACGCAGGGCTCGCTTGCGCCTCCTCTCCCGGAGGCGTCCGTCGATGCGGATGGCGAGCTTGATCAGGTCCTCGAGGGAGGTGGGCTCCTCCCGGGTGGCTAGCTGGTCCTTGACAGCCTCGCTGAGACCTCTCCGGAAGGTGACCCGAAGTGACCGGTCGTTCCAGCCGCTCTCAGCTGCGGCCAGCCTGAACTCCACCGAGTAGTCTGTGACACTGCCACTGCCCTGCTGGATACTGCTCAGCCGCGCACCAAGGTCCTGGCCACCGACTGGATGGTGGAAAACCTTCCGTAGTTCCGCCTCAAAGGCCTCGTAGGTGAGGCAGAAACTGGCCTTCATGGACCAGGAAGCAGTGGCCCACTGAGCTGCTCGGCCTGTGAGCAGGTTGGTCACGTAAGCGACGTGAACATGCTGGGTTGGTGCAGGAAGACCAGCTCACACTGCATGATGAACGTGGCACAGGTCTCAAAGTCACCATCAAATGGTCGTGGGCTGGAGAGGCAGGGCTCCCGGGGAACTGGGTTGAGCCCAACAGGGTTAACCGGGGCAGCGGGCCCAGGGGGCGGGTTACCCACCACTCCAGGAGCAGGCAGGCCCGGCGGCTGGATGGTGAGATGGTTTGCAACTGCCGCAGGATCTCTGCTTGGTGGCTCGCCAACGCCGCCTGCTGGCTCGTTAGGTTACCCACACAGGCCTGGAGGGGCTGGACCCGAGTCTGAAGATCTCTCACCGCGGCGGAGGCCGCCTCTAGCTGCTTGGTGTGGGAGTTAGTCAGTTGGATCTGTCCGATTAGAGCCGCTCGAAGCGGACTGGTCGGTACGCGTCATCATGGTCAGTTCGTACTGTTAGGGTTTGTGGAAGACCCCAAGCGCACGACACCAGACAGAGATGGGGTTTGCCGAAAACTGGCGTACTTTATTCCTTACGCGTACAAATAGTCAAACACAGGGAGACAATGAGCGACAGGAAAAACGGAAAGTCCAAGGGGAAAAACTCGCGGGTAATCCAAAAACGGGAACACGGCAGGATACTAAATAGGATACTAGAAATAAACCAAGGGCTGGGGTGAGTTCGGAGAGAAAAGGACCGTGAGGGAAGATTGGCGTTACTGCGAGGAGGTTACAACACGAACTGACAACGGGCGGGAGGCCACCAAACTTAAACCCAGCTCTGACGGCTAAACCCGGCCCTGACGAGCTGATTGGCTGCCGGCGCGGGGGTGGGCGGGCCACGGCGCGGGCTGGGCGAGCCGTAACACAACTGCTCATATCACCGAGGGTTCTCCACCCTCGCTCCTCTGTGCCGTTCTGGTGAGGGGAGTACGGCGCGGATGTTTCGTGCCTGATCTTATTTTTGGTCATTAACCCTCTGAAGTCCTTACTGGTAAATTCAGTACCATTGTCTGACCGAATACATTTGATTTCACCGTAATCAGCCAGAAACCGTTCTGTAGCTTGCACAGTGTCACATTTTGACTTCAGAAAGTACACCATCATTGTACCAGAATAATCATCAGTAAAAGATTGGGCATATTTAAATCCTTCAATGCTTGGTGTTTGCACTGGGCCTGTTAGGTCAGTATGAACCAATTCTAATGGCTTTTTAGCTCTAGTGTCGGGTTCCCGATTTCTTGTCTGCACAAATTTTCCTTTTATGCACACTTCACACACCTGTTTTGGCCCTGCAGTACCACCCTTTATCTCCATACCTTTTACCACACTTTGCAATTTTTGCACATCGTCATGATTATAATGACCCAATATCGCATGCCATGTTTGTACATCATAACATGCTTTACAATGGTCTGCGTTTTCATCAAAGGTAGGTAAGTAGTACAGGTTACCATGTTCATATATGTTGAAAGTGTTACCGTTTTTGTGACCATGTAGCTGTCCACCTTTCCGAGTGTGATCGTCGCTCCTCCATTTGTAGCCCTGGCGACAGAAAAGATGTCAGAGGGGTAAGACGGCATGTACAGAGCGTCTCGCAGCTGCGCTCTGTGTCGTTTCCCCTCGCTGCCTCGTAGGTAGATCAACGCCGTTCCTCTGCGTTGGGCCATCCCGCTGCATTTTGTTCCATCAGCTAACTCGACCGAATGGCTGCCCGGCTTGAATGAGCTGTCGAAGCTGATGAACTTCTTTATGTCGTTAATAATGTGCGACGTTGCGCCGCCGTCCACCATGATGCCTTTCATCTTCACCTTGTTCGGGGGCTTCCGTTGAGGGATGTCGTTTCTCTCCTCTTTGCGATGCTTTGCTTTAAAGACGTGGTCCTGGTCGTCGACCTCCTCATCCTCGTCGAACACTTTTCAGGCATCGTCTTGTCCTTTTCTTCTGCACATGGACTCGGCGTGGTTGCCCCTCTTGCAGTAATTGCGCCACACTTTTGCTTTGCAGCCCTTCGCTTTGTGTCCTTTTCTTCCGCACCTGTGACATGTGACGCTCGCTGTTCCTTCCCTTTTGTTATTCCCTGCACTTTTGGTAGAAGGTCGGCCTTGTCGTGTCGCCGTCTTCATCACGTTGTCCGTGCTGCCAGCTGCGCTCCTTCTTTCAGCCTCTAAGTAGTTTCTCAGCCTTCTCTTGAAACCTGTGAAGGTTACGCTGTCTTCATTCTGCGTGACATGAACTACAAGCCGCTTGAAAAAGTCAGGGAGCCCTTCTAGGATCCTGGCTATGCACAGTCCCTCACTCATGGCTTCTCCCGCGTCCCTTAAAGCTGAAATAGCGTCCTCTGCCCTTATAAGGTAATCGGTGACCGTTTCGTTGTTACCCATGCGGAGTCTCGACAGCGTAGCATACAAGCTAATTATCCGCGGCTTGCTTCCACCTGAATAATGTTCTTTTAATATTTTTAAGGCTTTTCTGCCATCATCTGGCGCATCATGGCGGATCAGGGAAAGGCTTTTATCATCTATGCATCTCACTAATTCAGCATAGCAATCCTCATTCCTTTTTAAATCTTCCGCTAACTTAACAGCGTCTCCCTCTGCGCCAGGCTCATGCAAGATAGTGTCTTTTAATTTTAACGAATGCAAATGACTAAGGAATCTTATTTCCCAAATGTCATACTTATCTTCCTTTCCATCGAAGATGAGTTGCGATGACATGCTTTGAGATGCTCCGTTAGCCATCTTGCTAGCGTGTCGTCTCCACCGTTACTCACCGCCGGTAGCCCGCTTGCTGCGTGCCCTTATTAGCCGAACTTCTTCCTGCTAAGCTAGGTGCCGTACTGTATGGCTATTAGCTGAACTTTTCCCGCTAATATAGCCACCGTGCTATTTTGCTAACCCGTTAACTTTTTCCGAAATAAACGTTAGCCTTTTAGCACCGTCCATTCATTTAAGCTACGCGGTAAACTTCTTCCGAATTTTGTCTGCTTACTTGAAATCCCTGGGCCCATAACCTGTTGAGGTGTTTTTCTTCAGCGGATTATACTTTGCATACTTACAAATAAACAGACTTGTTTTCAGCAACGATGGTTAATTTATTTTCTTTCTTCGCAATGCATTTGCATTCACTTTTATACAGAGCTCACATTAGATGTGACCACCAAGCTTTTTTTTAAAAATCTCATGCACACACTGTACAAGTGCACACGCCAGACTGCGTGATTACATCACCGCTGACACTACGGTGGTTCATAAAGTACAAACAGTACAATATACAAAACACCCGCAAGGGAAATTCGCACCACAGAGTACACAGTTTATATACATGTCAACACCGTCTCCCCGTTGAACCTTGAAGCGTCGGATCTGTACACGGAATATAAAATGTGGAAACAATCGCACACAATTTCTGAAATAGCCAGCGGATCTGTGGATGCAGAGGGTGCAGCAGGGAGAGCTACACTATTGCATTGTAACGGTGCACCCACTCTCATCATAGCCCTTTTCCAGCAACAGGGAATGGGTTCGGTGCCGGTTCACAAACACTTTTTTGAACGGTTCAGAGCATTTCGGCCAAAAATAAATGGTTGCGAACCCGAATAGTTCGTTCCGAACCGGCACCAATAAAATAGGTTTTTGGTGTTTTTTTAGCGCGAGCCGTGACGACATCAATGGGCGCGTGACATTCCAGAGGAAGAAGGTAGGAGATAGCCTGACGGTAGATAATGAAGAAGAGAAGAAGAGAGGAGATAGCCTAACGGTAGATAATGAGGAACAGAAGAAGAGAGGAGATAGCCTAACGGTAGATAATGGCGAAATCGGCAGATAACAAGGGTGCGCAGTGGTCAGCTGAGGAAACGGTGTTTTGCTGTTATCTGGGCATCTCCGAGTTTCGGGAAAAACTAGAGAGTAGCGCGAGAAAGAGTAAAGCTGTACGGCGAATTAGTAGAAGAGATGGCCAAGAACGGTTCACTCGAACGCAAGAACAAATTATCAACAAGTAAAAAAAAAAAACTTAAGGACTACCGAGACAATAAAAAAAGAGTTGTCCAAAAGTGGAGCTGGGCGACGTAATAATATGATGCCATATTATGACGTCCTCGACGGCGTGATGGGTCACAGACCAGCAAACCAGATGAATGGGGTGTTATGTCTGCACACATCGACAGTGCTGCATTTGATTTGGTGCTGTTCTATTGTGCTGGGATTGATTGGTGATGCCTGCGGGCTCTGGGTTGTTTGATCGGGTCTGCCTGTGATGCTGTGTCAGGCTAAATAAAGAATGCAACGTAGCGGTTGTGTCGAGCGACAGCGCTGTGTCCTGACGTGATTTCTAAATACAATATTGGCGACGAGGATGGCTGATATCTCTCTCCCACCACCTGCCCCCTCCCTGGCATTACCTGGCGAGCCTCCGGTACCATGGACTCGCTGGCTACATAGTTTTGAAAATTACATCATCGCCTCAGGGCTCGACGACGTGAGCCAGGCTAGGAAGACGGCTCTTTTGCTACACTGCTTGGGAGCAGAGGGTCATCGTGTGCTCGGGACTCTGGGGAACGTCACAAACTTTGACGAAGCTGTGGGACTTATGAGCACCCATTTCGCTGCTCCACAGAGTGCCCTCCTTCGGCGATTTATATTCCGTCAGCGACACCAACTGTCTGGTGAGTCTGTGCGGCAGTACGTAGCTAATTTGCGAGGGCTAGCTAGCTCATGCAAGTTTGGCGCGCTTCAGGACGAGATGGTTCGCGACCAGCTAATCGAACACACCAACAAGGCAAAGGTGCGTGAGACTCTCCTGCTGGAAAAAGACGATCTGCTGCTGTCCAGAGCAATTACCATCGCACTACAGGTTGAGGGAGCAGCTGAGTGTGCTGCTATGCTAAATACACAGCAAGTGGCCACCTCCAGTCAAGCTGCCAACGACTCCTCCCTCTACTCACGGCTGCCCCTCGGGACGCAACCCAGCCAGACCGAGGCGGGCGCCGACTCCACTGGGGACGTCTTGCAACTGCAACGACGGCGTTCTCGGCCCCGCCCTCAACAATCCTGTGGTAACTGTGGGTCTCGGTCTCATGTTTCAAGGGCTCAGAACTGCCCTGCCCGCGGCCAGACATGCCGTAGCTGCGGTAGCAAAATCACTTTGCCAACGTCTGTCGATCTTCCCCGGCTGGGTCAGAGGGCCACACCCCCCAGTCTTCAACGTCATTCACAAGGTGAGCTCTGGGCCAGTGTCATTCAAATCATTCACAGTCAACATTAATGATGTGTGCATCCCCCTGCTGTTGGACACCGGTGCAGGTGTGTCTCTCCTGAATGTTGATACCTACAGTCAATTTTTCGGTTCACTGCCACTGTCCGCACCCTCAGCTGTCCTCTGTGGGTATGGTGACTCCAAAATCGATCTGGTTGGCTCTCTCCAAGTGACTGTCCGCTATGGAACCAAGCTGGTGCCCAATGCAGTTTTTCGTGTGGCACGCCGTGGGGCCAACCTGATGGGCCTGGACCTGTTCTCCGCTCTGGGGTTCTCCCTCTTAGACACAAGGGGGGCAGCAATCCTGACTGTTGCCACACCTTGGCAGCAGAAGTGGCCATCGCTGTTTATGGGGCTGGGCTGCCTCTCCGCCTTCGCCCATCAACCTCTCCTCAACCCTGCTGTGAAATCTGTCATCCAACCACTGTGCCGCATCCCGTTGGCTCTCCGTGATGGGGTCTCCGCCGAGCTGAAACAACTGCTGGAAGCTGGCATCATTGTACCGGTGGACGCGTCACCTTGGGTCTCAAACCTCGTGGTGGCTAAGAAGAAGTCGGGGGGCCTGCGTGTCTGCGTCGATCTACGTGCAGTAAATAAGGCAGTGGTCCCTGATAAGTATCCACTGCCCACCTCAGAAGAACTCACTGCTCAGTTCTATGGCTCTGAGGTGTTCTCCAAGCTCGACCTCAGACAGGGGTAGTTACAGGTGCCCCTCCACCCCAGCAGCCGAAACCTCACAGCCTTTGTGACACATGCAGGAGTGTTTCGCTACCCCAGGATGCATTTCGGTCTCAGCTCCGCCCCTAGCTGCTTCCAGAAAATCATAGTCTCCCTGCTGGCTGGCATACTAGGCGTGGCCATTTATCTGGACGATATAGTGGTACACGGGCCCACCAGTGAAATCCACGACAAGCGCCTCAACATGGTCTTCGCAGCCCTGTCCAAGCACAAGCTAACTCTCAATGCTGAGAAATGTGTCCTCTCTGTGCCAGCCATCGAGTTTGTGGGGTTCCGGCTGTCAGCGAGCGGTGTAACTCCACTACAATCCAACGTGGACGCCATTCAGGCCATCCCTGAGCCCAGCTCGGCCGCCCAGGTCGCCTCCTTCCTGGGTATGACAAGTTACTACCTGAGGTTTCTTCCCCAGTAATCTGCGACCACAGCCCCCCTGTGCCAGCTGCTGCGTAAGGACGAGCCATGGGTGTGGTCAAAGGCATGCAGTGACGCTGTGCGTGATCTCAAGACTCAACTGACTTCACCACCAGTGTTGGCTCACTTCGACATCTCCAGCTCCACCTTTGTGACCTGTGACGGATCAGCCACAGCGATAGGGGCTGTGCTGTCTCAAACCCAGAACGGTGTGGAGAAGCCCATCGCCTTCGCCTCCCGTGCCCTCAACCTGACCGAGCAGCGGTACTCCGTGGGTGAGCGTGAGGCGTTAGCCTGTATCTGGGCTTGTGAAAGGTGGCACCTCTACCTCTATGGCTGTTCCTTCACCCTCAGGACAGATCACCAGGCCCTGACAGCGCTGCTGTCCACATCTGTGACAGGCCACAAACCCCTGAGGTTGCACCGCTGGTCTGACCGCCTCCGCCAGTACAACTTCAGCCTGCAGTTCACCCCAGGCAGAGACAATGTTGTCGCCGACCTGCTCTCTCGCTCTGTCTCCACCCCAGCTCCACAGACGGACACTGACTGTGTGGAAAAGGACATTGTCCAAATGCTACACACACCCCTTCAGGCCACTGTCTCTCTGCAGAAGCTGAGGGCAGCGTCCGAACAGGACCCTGTCCTCTCCCAGCTCCGCACCTACATCCAGAACGGCTGGCCTCACAAGGTCCCAGAGGAGCTGGCTGCGTTCGCCCGAGTCAGACAGGAGCTCTCCTGCTGGAACGACACCTGCGTGGCACGTGGGTTTTGCACAGTGGTCCCAGCTGCTCTCCGTGCACGTGTTTTGAATATGGCGCATGAAGGCCACCTGGGCATTGTGAAACTGAAACAGCGCTGCCGAGACCTGGTGTGGTGGCCGGGGATAGACAGAGATATTGAGGCTCTGGTGAAGGACTGTTCTGCCTGCCTTGTGAGTGGCAAGACTGGCCACCAGGCTCCCCCACCCCTGCAACCTCTCGCCTGGCCCTCTCAGCCCTGGGAACACCTGCAGTTGGACATTTGTGGTGAGATCCATGGAGTTCTCCACCACCAACGATTCATGGTGGTCGCCTACGATCTACACTCAAAATGGCCTGAACTCACCACTTCCGGCACTGTGACCTCACAGATCATCATCGACTTCCTGGACTCTCTTTTCTCTCGCTGGGGCCTCCCAAAGACCATCACCACTGACAACGGCCCTCAGCTGGTCTCTGCTGAGTTCACTGCTTATCTCGAAAGCAAGGGCATCCGTCATATACGCACTGCGTACTACCACCCCCAGGCCAATGGCGGCGTTGAACGTTTTCACCAGTCACTGAAGAACGGCCTCAGAGCACACATGGCCCAAGGGTGCTCTTTCACGCAGACCATCCGTCACACTCTGCTGCACTATCGGGCCATACAGCACTCGACCACAGGCGTCTCCCCAGCCTCTCTCATGCTAGGCCGGGAACTGTGCATGCCTCTTGACAGGCTCCGCCCCTCCACACCCCAGGCACCTCCCTCTGGGGTCAAAGCCTCAGTCACTTGTCAGCAGACGCGGATGAAGCAACGGTTTGACCAGTCAAAACGAACCAGGGTGCCAGACATCAATGTGTCAGACTGGGTCAGGGTCCGCAGGCCCCACAAGGACAATAAAATGGCTTCATACTGGTCCTCTCCTCTCCAAGTCACCCGTCAGCTGAGCCCAGCCACTTACCTCCTCAGCGATGGCACTCGGTGGCACTCCAGTTGTCTACGGAAGGTGTCAGCTCCGCCACGCACAGCTGGTGACACAACCTTAGCCATTCCCTCAGCATAGCGAGATGCCCCGGGGCTTCATGCAGCTCCTACACGGGCCCCAGACATTCCTGGGCCTCAGCTTCCCCTGCCTTCTCCCTCCCCACCTCGGCCTGCCCAGCCTCAGGCCGCCCCGCGACCTGTTCGCACACGTTTACGCCCTGGCCACCTAGAGGACTTTGTGTCAACCTTTCATGTTTGAAATCCTGCCGGGGGGGGGGGGAATGTTATGTCTGCACACATCGACAGTGCTGCATTTGATTTGGTGCTGTTCTATTGTTCTGGGATCGATTGGTGATGCCTGCGGGCTCTGGGTTGTTTGATCGGGTCTGCCTGTGATGCTGTGTCAGGCTAAATAAAGAATGCAACGTAGCGGTTGTGTCGAGCGACAGCGCTGTGTCCTGACGTGATTTCTAAATACAATATGGGGCGCTGAATTCAGCCGCATTAGCAACAGCGGAGTCCACGGAACCTCGTCCGTCCACGCCGGAATCTGATGGTCGGTTTACTGCATTAATATTATAGTCTTACAGTTTGTCTTTTAAATACGTAATGCAAAGTTCATATTGGGACACACGGAAAGGCAGACAGGAAGACAAGTGGACAGTCTACTCTCAATTCACTTTTATAGCCTAATAAGCCTATAATTAAAACCAAGCAAATGCTGGGGATATGCTATTGACTTTATTGTCAACTTTACGCATGCCTACATTTCCAAGCTGTTTTACATACATTCTCCTCATGTCTGACGTGCAAGTAACTATCACGTTTTTGTGATTTTATATTGCCTTTAGAATTGTCCTTCAGCGAAGACACCCACGCCGATACTGAGCCCTCTGCCAGTAGGCCAACACCTAATAGGCGTACCAGGGCTGCTTCTGATGATGGAGAAATTCCAGAAGAACACGAGGAGCAACCAAAGACAAGAGAGAGTATGTTTGTTGGGTAGGACATCCTGGTTTTAACACACAATTATTTCTGTATTGATTACAAGTTGTCTTTAAAACCAATGCTGTTACTTCAGTCAGGAAAGAAGAAGAAACAGGCATTAAGGATATCCTTGAATATATGGAGAGAGCAGATGACAGGGCTGAGGAGAGAGAGGAGAGGAAGATGCAAGCCTCTAGGTCCACTTAAACCAGGTTGTCAGGTGATACGTTTATAAACCTCTATTACATACTTTATGTCTTCAGTGTTCAGTTTCTGTTTTAAAGAAATTCTCGTTTTTAAAGAAACTGTTTGACAGCAAAATGTCATTTTTTTCATAGAAAACTTTAATACAGACTGTTTATACGACATTGTGTACAGTCAGTGCCACTGAACTCTCAACTGTGCAACACTGCACTATAACTACATATATACAAATGCATTTGCTGAATGCAGTTAAAAATAAAAAATGAAAATATGCAAAGCAAAGCAATACAAGTAGAAATAACTAAATAAAAACAATTGCGTGTCTGCTACAAAAAAAAATGCATTGGAACAGCTGTTTTTATAGCATGTGTGTGCAGGAGAGTGTACAGTACAATTCTGGACAGTCCATCAGTCAGAGTTGAAGTACTCTATCAATGCAGCTCTCACATCAGTTCCTTCCTGCTGTTCATCTTCTTGCAACGTGCGAACAGGAGGCTCCATGTTCACATGGCTCACTGGACCGTGTCCAATGTACTGATCCCCATGCTCTTCACAAATATTGTGCAACACACAACAGGTCAGAACCATCTTCTTCGTAAGATCCAATTGGCAGTCATTCCTCTTTAGAAGACACCTTCATCTACCTTTGAGTCTCCCGAAGGTAGCCTCCACAATAGCCCTTGCACTGGCTTAATCTGGCATTGTACATCAGCTGCCGTGGGGTCAGTCTGCCTGTATCTGAAAAAGGCTTTGTCAGCCAAGATTTTAATGGGTATGCAGGGTCTCCAATTAAGTAGTGTCCTACTTCATGACCACAGATATTGATAGTGTGTTGGCTAAAAAACTGTCCATCCATTGCCATTTCCCACAAACGTGACTGTTGCAGCACTCGTGAATCATGCACACTCCCGGGATAACTGACACACATGTCCCAGAACAGACCGTTTCCATCAACAACAGTCTGTAGTATGAAGAAATGCCATCCTTTTCTATTGTGATAGTCGCGCGGGTACAGTTCTGGTGCTATTATGGGTATGTGGCTGCCGTCTATTGCTCCAAAACATTGCGGTGCTCTCCATCTGTTGTTGAAAAACGTTGTCATCTCCATCAACTTCCTAGCATCAGGGGTCTTGATGTGCTCAGGAAGCAGTATTTTTATTACAGCATCACAGAAGTCCTGCACACAATTGCAAACAGTCGCAATACCAACGCCAAAAATGTGACTCACGCTCCGGTATTCAATGTTTGTGGCCAGTCTCCACAGGGCTATGGCAATCCGTTTATTCACTGGTATGCACAGACTGTAGTTGGTCTTTTCCTTTTGCAGAATGGAGCCAAGAAGTTGACATAGGTAATTAAAGGACGCCCGTGACACACGAAAGTTGCTCACGAACTGCTCGTTGTTGAAGCCAGGTACAACAGTGTTCCACCATAGCTGCGCGCGCGGATGTGTCCACACAACAGCCGTCCGTCTTCTCGGGGCGTTTACCAAAGCCTGTTGTTTCAGTAGGCTATCTTATAAAGAATGACACACACACGAGTTGCTCAGTGCAGCCAAGTATATTCAAAGTGATGTAACATGTTCCTGAGCGCGGGTCATGTGTATCTAAGGTAAACTAGTGGATAGCCGATGGCATCGATCTATCTAGACCCGTAACATCCTCCTTTTCCAAGTATAAACACATACACATGAAGTTAGTGCAAAATAAAATTACTTTCATATACGAACAACCAATAACAGTGCAACAGCAGTAAATCTCTTCATATCCCATACCAGTGTAATAACCACAGTAGCGTATGATAACATTTCTCCTCTTTTCCCCCTCTCTCCCACATAGCAACCATCAACATTATTCAGATTACATAGTGAGTTTCAGTGGAGGTTTAGACAGCCGTCCAACCCTTGTGTAAGTGTGTCCATCCGAACGCGGAGCGCCAACAGGAGTAGATGGCGCCTTGGGCATGGACCTGATGGGGCTCGGCTCGAACACAGCCCGAGGGGTCTCAATGACAGTTTCTGTAGCTGGATCCCCGTCCGGTGTGTGTGCCGCAGCGGGTTCAACAGGATCGTGCGCGGCTCGTGCAGCTGGCTCAGCCACTCTGAGATCGATCCTGTTACGACGGTACAGGGAGCCATCAATGTTCACAAGATAAGACCTCGGCGCAACCCTGCGGAGACAAGTTCCGACTCTCCAGCGGCCAGTGTTATCACCTGGCAGGGGCTTCATCCGTACGACTTCCCCAATTTCAAGTGCCGGCAATTCACGGGCAGATCTGTCATAGAAGGATTTGGCGAGTTGCTTCCTGTGGCGCAGCTTTTCAGTGACGCCCACGACAACAGCTGGTTCCAGGAGCTTGCTTGCCGCCGGGATGGACGTCTTCAACCGGCGGGACATGAGGCGTTGTGCTGGGCTGCTGCCCATGTTTTCCGTAGGTGTATTCCTCCAGTGAAGCACGGCTTTCCAGGGGTCTTCACCATCATGCGCGGCCTTACGCAGAAGATTTTTTACAATCTTCACGGCCGACTCGGCCTTGCCATTCGCTTTTGGGGTGTCTGGGAGAGGAGGTCACGTGCTCAAATTCCCACTCAGAAGCGAACCGTGTGAACTGAGCTGTGAACTGAGGGCCGTTGTCTGTAATAACCTTCTCTGGCTGACCATGTCGGGCGAACTGTGCCTTACATCGCTTGATGACTGTCTCTGCAGACATGTCGGGTAGAAGCTCAATCTCCCAAAAATCGGAATAGTGGTCGACTATTAGGAGATAGTCTTTCTGTCTGAAGCTGAATAGGTCCATGTGTAGCACACTTGATAAGAATGACACTTACAAGGGCTGGTGTTTTTGTTGTTTTACTCCATCTGTCAAATAGACATTACAGAGGACACGTTTTCAGAGCATGGCTAACTATACGAACGGCAACACTCATCTCCAATTTATACACAATAAGAGCACCAAATATATTCTTCCATAAATTCACATTAGTCTAGCCTACCGCTAGCAAAGCTAAACAGTATATAACGTTACGGAACATGGGGGGATCAAAATAGCAACACACATAGGCCTACCTTCATATTTACACAGTGTGGAGACACTAAACATAGTAAAGGGAGACTAATCACACATACAGACAATGTCAAAGCCAAGCTACAGAACAATGGGTTCAGACCGCGGGAGCTATGGCTATGCTAACGTTAGCAACTCGCTAGCAATCTAGCTAACGTTAGCCAGTGATATGACGTTATCAAAATAAATATGAAAGTCCCTTCGTGGGTATTTCTAATAGGCATCCATATCCCACCTACACATCATATTTAATCACCATCCTAATTCTATATGTCTAACTAGCCTGCTTACCTGTCAAATAGACATTACAGAGGACACGTTTTCAGAGCATGGCTAACTATACGAACGGCAACACTCATCTGACGACTCTACCCGAATGCCCCAGAGTGCACCGCGGGAGCCAGCACTACGTCACACAGGCTAGAAGCAATTAACCTGCAGTGCCCTCCTGTGGCGAGAACCGGCTATCACAACAACACAGCAGACAATTCTCTTTACTAGTAGTGAGTGGTCAATGAAGGTAAGTATATAAAATAAAAAATAGATGGGGGGCTACTAAATCCCAAGTACCCCACACATGCTCAAGACCTGCCATGGCCTGGTTGGTACTTCGTGAGAGAGCATGGTCTCCTTTTGCTGATTGTGGGCGTACACATTGCAGGTCGAGCAGCTGCTTACAAAGTCCTTTATCTCTGACTGCATGTTGGGCCAGTACAATGTCTCTTGAGCGTGTCGGTAGCATGCATCACCCCCTATGTGACTTGAATGTATGCGCGTCAACATTTCTGGGCGGAGTGACTTTGGGATGATGACTTTTTGCCCCCGGAACAGAACTCCGTTCTGCACACTGATTTCATCCCTGAAGGGCCAGTACTCCCTAGCGATGAGGGGCGCTTCCTCCTTTACATCTGGCCAGCCCACGAGAACAGTGTTCTTCAGTGCCTGTAAGCATTCATCTCTGTCGGTGTGTCGTCTGATCTGTTCCAGCCGCTGGTTAGTCACATTCAGGTACTCTGCCTGGTTCACGTGCTGTATGTCTTCCTGCTCTTGTTGCAGAGAGCAGATAGCGTGTCGCTGATATGCAGTCCCTCTGCCGGAGCATCCAGCCGTAGCTCTGCTGAGCGTGTCGCTTATGAACATCTCTGGGCCTGGTTTGTAGCTTACCCTCAGGTCGTAGTTCTGCAGAGTCATGAGCATGCTCTGGAGTCTCTTGGGCGCATTGAGAAGTGGCTTGCTGAAAATAGAGATCAGAGGCTTATGGTCCGTCTCTGCTGTGATTGGGTCGCGGCCATATAGGTAATGGTGAAACCTCTGGCAGGCGAAGACGATACTGAGACACTCCTTCTCAATTTGTGCATATTTTTTTTCGGTGGGGGTAAGAGCCCTCGAGGCAAATGCGATGGGCTGACCTTCCTGCATGAGACAACAACCGAGACCGCTCTGGCTGGCGTCGCTCTGGATTGCGATTGGCTTAGTTACATCATAGTAGCGCAGGACGGGCATGGCTGTCGCCAGCGCCTTAAGCTCATGAACCGCCGCCTCGTGCTTAGGCAGCCAGTGCCAGGGTGTGTCCTTGTCCAACAGGCGTCGCAACGGCTCGCAGACAGTAGATAGATGAGGCATGAACTTGGCTAAATAGTTAGCGAAGCCAATGAGACGCTGCACGCCCTTGGCATCTGTTGGGTTCGGCATGTCAATAATGGCTCTCACCTTCTCTGGATCGGGCTTCAGTCCAGCAGATGAGAGAATGTGGCCATGAAACTGCACCTCAGCCACCTTGAACTGCAACTTCTTCAGGCCGAGGCGAAGCTTGACCTCGCGGCAGCGTTCCATCAACGCCGCAAGCTTGACGTCGTGGTCGTCCCCAGCCTCCTTGTCTGTGTCCCCGCAGCCGACGACCAGGATATCGTCTGCAATGGGCTCAACGCCCTTCAGACCGGCGAGGAGCTCGTGCTGCTTGCGCTGATATACCTCGGGCGCCACCGATACTCCAAATGGTAGCTTGAGCCACCGCTTCCTCCCCCAGGGGGTCCAGAACGTGGTCATGAGGCTACTCTCATAGTCCAGTTTGCATTGCAGGAATGCATCCCGAGCGTCCACTAACGTGAAGACTCTGGCCTTGGGCAATTTATACAAAATGTCCTCCAAGGTAGGCATGATGTAGTGAGAGCGCTTTAGGGCTTTGTTCAATGGTTTAGGGTCAATGCATATTCTCAGCTTCTCCGGTTTTTTAACAATCACCATGTTGCTGATCCAATCTGTAGGATCTGTGACAGGCGCAAGGTGGCCGTCAGCCTCGTACTTGTCCAGCTGGGCTTTGACTGCTGCTTTCATTGCGATTGGGACATTGGAGGGGCACTCTGTACTGCAGCAACACTAGGATCAAGGTCAAAATGGACCTCCCCAGGCACGGATTCCACAGGGGAGTTGAACACGTCACTGTATCTGTTGATAAGCTGTTCTTTTGTTAGGGCTCCTGGTTGTGTGTGTTCCATTTTGAGCACATCCTCTGGAATTGTGAAATGCATGAGCCCTAAGCGTTCACAGGTGGAGCCTGACAGAAGAGGATGTTGGCTGGTCCTCACTATTTCGAATGAGAGCTTGTGTGTTTGGCCTCTCACAGTACAGTCAGTCTCAAAGGTGCCCATAGAGCTCAGTGTTTACCCCGAATACAGCTTCAGTCTGGTGTCACTCGGGCGGAGAGGTGTGTTTGGGGCCAGCCTTTTCTTGTCTTGAAAGCCCATTACATTGCAGGTGGCTCCAGAGTCCAGCTGACATTGTTGTGGCTTGTCGTGGAGTTTCAGAGTCACAAACCACTTCTTTCCTTTGGTGTGCACTGCGCCGATTGACTCAAACATGTACAGATCATCTGCATCATTACTATGCTCTGGGGGTTCTTCTGTGTATTCCACACAGTTTACCTTGCCCTCAGCATGCCCCTTTTTGCTCTTTAAGCACACTTTAGAAAAGTGATTAAGTGTCCCACATGACCTACATTGTTTCCCGAAGGCCGGGCAATGCTCTCTGCCCCTTGAATGCGAGCTGCCACAATATTTGCAATTGCCTGCATCTCCTGCTGTTCTGGGTGGATTGCTCTGTTTCCATTGGTTTTGTCTGGGTTGCCTAGCAACGGCATGCACTGCCTCCGGCTGCGGTGTTGTTGCAAACTCCATTGCTCTCATACGGATGTCAGTTTGCTCTGCTGCGCGACACATGTCAATAGCTGTGACCATGTTCAAATCCTTCTCTCTCAACAGCCTGCGCCTAACGGCCTCGCTTGCAACTCCCAGGACTATCTTATCACGGATCATTTCATCTTTCAACTGTCCATACTCACAGGTTGCTGCCCTCTCTCTCAGTCTCGTCACAAAGGTATCAAACGATTCTCCTTCCTCCTGCTTGCAACTCCCGAAAATGTACCTCTCGTATATTGTGTTTTTTGCTGGCTTGAAGTATTTCCCCAACTCTCTCAGTATGGCGTCAGGATCCCCTTGATCATCTTCTGAGAGGTTCAGATTGTGGCGGTAAATATGCCTGCATTCACTTCCCATCACACTTCTTAGAGTAGCCGCTTGTATTTTCTTGTCCTTGCCAAGTATGCCCGTGACGAGGACGTAGTCTTCATATTCGGCCCGAAAAATGTCCCAATTGACACTCCAATCGCCTGTGAAGCTCATCGGGGACGGTGGTGGAATATTCACGTTAGCTGCCATTGTATGTGATGCTATCGGCGCCGGTAATGCTAGCGTTAGCTCCTCTGTGACAACGTCTTCAGCAGAAGTACTTTGCTCTGAATCGGAATCCTCCGACATGTGACCTACTCAGGCCTACAAACTTAAACATGCGAGCTAGTAAAATAAGAAATAAGTTCTCCGACTTCTGACACCATGTTTCAGTAGGCTATCTTATAAAGAATGACACACACACGAGTTGCTCAGTGCAGCCAAGTATCTTCAAAGTGATGTAACATGTTCCTGAGCGCGGGTCATGTGTCTCTAAGGTAAACTAGTGGATAGCCGATGGCATCGATCTATCTAGACCCGTAACACCTGTAAAGTTGAAATGTAGATTAACGTCACATTTCACTTAACATGCTTTGTTATATACGGTACATATGACACATTAAAACCAATTTGCTGACTAGTTTTCCTTATACTCGCGTGTAGGCTAATGTTCACGTTAGTTTCCTAGTTGGCCTACTACTGCAAATAGATATTACATACCATTCGTCTTGCACGTAAGAATCTTCTATGTCTTCTCATAATCAGTAGAAAGTCCATGTTTTTTTTCTTTTGGAGGAAAGTAAATATTTGAATCAACACAACAAAAGTTTGCAAGTATTCGATGCGCTCCATCTTGCTAGCTGGTGGGTTTCAGTGGGATGTAGCTAATGTTTATATCCGGTGTGCAACGCACAAAGTCCCCCGTTAATGACGTACAACGATTCCGCTAAAAACTGTTCGAAGCGCGGGCCCGTTCGCCACACAACACCAAAGTTCTCAGAATCCTGAACGGAACCGGTGCCTGAAACAGAGCTACTTTGGTCGAAAAGGAGCGGATCTTTGCTAATCTTCCGGGAGTAAAAGGTACGTTTTCTCAGACAGTAGCTTCTCTGGGCACATATTTCACGCCACGGAGAAATGTGGTTTTGGAAAGACACGAGTTTAGCCAGAGAGCTCAGTACCCTGAGGAATCTATTGATGCATTTGTTGATGCTTTGAGAGAACTGACAATAAGAATGAATGATCAAATGATTAAGACGGTAATAGACACAGGAAGTGGAAGAAACCTCATAAGAGAACATCTACATAAGAAAGTGTTTTTGCACAAAACTGAACTGAAACAGAGTAAGAAGAGTTTCTATCCTTATGACCAGAAGACTCTACTAAAGTGCCTAGGTTACTTAAAAGCACAACTGGCATGGCAAGACAGTGTCATAACATAAAAGGTTTACGTTATTAAAGGAAACGTCGAAACACTGATGGGCAGAAAATCATGCTTTGCATTAAAGCAATTGACCCCTGGAGGAAATGTAAATATAAATGCAGTCGACCAGACAGATAGATTCAGTCAATTACCACAAGAATATGAGTCACCTTTTAAAGGACTAGGACAGATGAGAAAGTCTCACCTGTAGCTCAGGGTTTGAGGAGAGTCCCTTATCCAATGATAGAAGCTGTAAACCAAAAACTAGACAAAATCTTTGAGGATGGTATGATCGAATAGGTGAATGAAGGATCTGAATGGATTTGTAATATTCTACTTACACCAAAAAAGACACAAGAGAAGTCACACTATGTGTAGCTCTCCGGGAAGTAAATAAAGCTGTAATCTGAGAGAGACATCCAGTACCAACTTTGGACAGTATACTGCAAGCCGTGCAAGGAGCAAAATATTTGCTAAACTAGATGCAAGAAAAGGATTCTGGCAAGTAGAGTTAGCCCCAGAGTCAAGATACCTGACTACTTTCATCACACACAGAGGGTGCTACTGTTTCAGGAAGGTTCCCTTTGGACTGTCAAGTGCACCTGAGGCCCATCAGAAGGCTATGGACTCAATGCTATGCTAAAAATGAGAAAGTACTGGAAAAAAGACCACGACAAGTATTGCAGAAATGCAAAGACAGAGGTCTAACCCTGAATAGAGACAAATGTGTTTTTGGGTTACAACAGATTGAGATGTTAGAAAGTGTGATTTCAGCTGAAGGAATAAAGCCAGACCCCCCCAAAATAGAGGCTGTTTGTAATGCCCCGAGACCTGATAATGTGCAGCAACTGCGCTTCTTCTTAGGCACATGTGGCTTTCTGATGAAATTCATTCTCAACTATGCAAACATATCAGTACCACTCAGGAGTCTAACACGGAAAGGACAAGAGTGGAAGTGGGTGTCAGAGACCGAAAAGTCATTCAATAAAATGAAAAGAGCGCTTGTAAGTGAACCATGCCCAGCGTACTACAAAATCAATGCATCAACTGTAGTCATAAGTGACACAAGCCCAGTAGGACTTGGAGCAGTCTTGCTATAGGAACAAACAGATGGACAGAATAAACCAATCACTTAAGCAAGCTGCTCACTGACTCCTACCGAAAGACGCTATTCCCAGATAGAGTGAGAAGCTCTAGGATGTGTATGGGCAGTCCAACACTTCAGAACATACTTATGGGGAGGCAAGTTTACACTCCAAACGGACCACAAACCTCTCATATACATGTTCAACCCCAAGAATTCAACACTTTTACCACCCAGAATTCAAAGACTGGGATTAAGATTACAACTATATGACTACAAAATAGAACACATTGTGGGAAAGTCTAATGTAGCAGACTCCCTGTCAAGACCCTTACTAGAAACTGAAGAAAATGGGTATGTTGAACCATATGTGGACAAAGTGCTTTCTGTAACTATGTATGATTTGCAAGCTATGACACTTGAGGACATTAAACACGCAATGACAGAGGATCAAACGCTAAAACAGCTGACAACAATAGTGGAAGCAAGAAAATGGCTGAACCCAATTCCAGAAGAACTACAGCCATACGACAGATGCTCAGGTGAGTTGTCGACATATGATGGATTGATACTAAGAGGACACAGGATTGTGTTACCGAAACAGAAAATGAAACAAGCGCTGAAAATCGCACACGAGACCCACCAGGGAGTGGTCCGCACAAAACAGTGTCTGAAGAGCAAATTTTATTGGCCCAATTTGGACTTAGATGTTGAAAGACTGATCAGAAACTGCTCCGCTTGTGTGCTCAACCAACCACTGCATGACGATCAACCTCTTCGACCACTTGAACTGCCACCCAGGCCCTGGATTAAGTCAGGCGTTGACCTAGTGGGTCCTATATAGAGAACAACTACATATTGACTCTAACTGACTATTATACTTCATACCCAGAGGCAATTGTCATAAATAACATATCTTCAGCCACAGTCATTCAGGAGATGACGAAAATATTTGCTCAGTTTAGATATCCTTTAGAGGTTGTCACAGACAATGGCAAACAGTTTTTTTGGACTGCTATTTGAATCTTTCCTTATAATGTGTGGAATCAAGCACATACGCGCATCACCGTATTATCCAAAATCAAATGGTAAAATAGAACGGTTTCACAGATATCTGAAGAATGCCTTTAGAGCAGATAACAGTGAAGGAAAGAAATGGAGAGAGGAACTCCCAAAGGTTCTCCTAGCATATCGCTAAACAAGACACATAGCATCAGGAGAAACATCAGCCAAGCTCATGTTTGGATGAGACATTCGTACGAAGTTACCAAACCTGGTGGAAGAAGAGGAAAAGACAAAGGACATGCAAAAACACCAACGAGAATACACAGACAAAATGAAAGTCTATGCTGACAAGACAAACAGAGCAAAGGAGCACAACTTCAAAGTTGGGGACTTGGTGTACCTTGCCAGTACAGATAATGGTAAACTGGATTCTAATTTCAGAGACATTCGTTATGTACTCCTGAAAAACCCCTCAGACTATTCCTTTGAACTCATAAATACCGAAGATGGATCCAGGATCACAAGGAATGTTAAACATCTTCACCACACTCTTGTGGTAATGGACCTTGATGCTGCTGTGACAGCAGAAGCACGTGGAGACATTGGAGTTCCAGCAGATGCACGTGAGGATGCCAGAGTTTTGGACATGCAGGACGTTCTGGGCGCTCCAGCAGAGTGCCCACAGGAAGCTGTATCGGTGCCCGATAATCAAAGTGTTACCAGGAGTGGCAGAATTATCAACAAGGCAGCCCGGTACAGAGACACTTAATAGAGATACATAGGAGAAAGAAACCGAATCTGTTTAAGTTAGCTTTAAAAAAAAAAGGGTTTTATTGAATATTGATATTTTAGATTAATTTGGAACATGTTTGAAACATGTTGGTTTAGGAATATAGAAATTAGTTTAACAGAAATTATCAAATATGTCTATATTTATGTTTGAGAATGAAGAAAAAAACCAAACCAATACATTTCCTTTATGATTAGTTTTATTATATGATGTTAAAGTGAGGACTACTGTAACTCTAATGAACGGAAAGATGTTGTACATTTCGTACACCTCGGAGTCGGCGTAGGGGCTGCTCATGAAACAGACCTCGGACGCGGCGTGGCAGCCGCTTGTGGAGCAGAACTCGGAGGCGGCATGGCGGCTGCTCGTGGACCAGATCTCAGAGGTGGAGTGGCAGCCGCTCGGAAAACAGACTTGGAGGCGGCGTCGCGGCCGCTCAGCAAACAGACCTCGGCGGCGGGGCAGCTGCTCGGGAAACAGACCTTGGAGGCGGAGTGGCAGCCGTGCGGGAAACAGAGCTCGCAGGCAATGGGACGGCCGCTGGGCAAACAGAACTCGGAGGCGGCGTGACGGCCCTGGCGTAAACAGACTCCAGAGGTGGCAGGACGGCCGCTTGGGAAACAGATCTTTGACGCGGCATGACGTCCGCTGGGGAAACAGCCACGGGGCAAACAGAATTCGTAGGCGGCGGGATGGCCACGGGGGAAACAGAACTTGGAGGCGGCGGGACGGAACGGGAGAAACAGAACTCGGAGGCAGCAGGATGGCTACGGGGCAAACAGACCTCGGCATGACAGCTGCTTGGGAAACAGACCTCGGAGGCAGCGTAATGGCCACTTGAGAAACAGAACTTGGGAGGCGTCGGGACGGCCGCTCAGGAAACAGAACTTGGAGGTGGCGGGACAGCCATGGGGCAAACAGAACTCAGAGGCCGAGGGACGGCCGTATGGGAAACAGAACTCGGAGCTGGCTTGGCGGCGGCTGGGGAAACCGACCTCGAAGGAGGCGTGGCGGCCGCTCGGAAAACAGACCTCGGAGGCGGCGTCGCGGCCGCTCAACAAACAGACCTCGGCAGCGGCGGGGCAGCTGCTCGGGAAACAGACCTCGGAGGCGGCGTCGCGGCCGCTCAGCAAACAGACCTCGGCGGCGGCGTCGCGGCCGCTCAGCAAACAGACCTCGGCGGCGGCAGGGCAGCCACTTGGGAAACAGACCTCTGAGGCGATGTGTCAGCCACTCAAGAAACAGACCCCAGAAGCGGCGAGACAGCCAAGGGGCAAATAGACCTCGGAGGTGGCGGAACGGCCACAAGGAAAACAAAACTCGGAGGTGTGGGAAATCAGAACTCGTAGGAGGTGGGGCGGCCGCTCGGGAAACAGAACTCGGAGGTGGTGTTGCGGCCACTCGGGAAACAGAACTCGGAGTCGGCATGGCGGCCCACTCGGGGAAACAGAACTTGGAGGTGGCATGACGGCCGCTGCGCAAACAGACTTCGGAGGCGGATGCACGGCCGCTGGGCAAACAGACTCCGGAGGCGGCGGGATGGCCACTGGGCAAGAATTCGAAGGCGGCGTGGTGGCTGCTCAGGAAACAGACCTCGGAGGCGGCGTGGCAACCTCTCGTGGAGCAGACCTCGGAGGCAGTGGGGCAGCTGCTTGGGAAACAGACCTCGGAGGCGGCGGGATAGCCACTCGGGAAACAGACCTTGGAGGCAGCGGGATGGCCACTTGGGAGACAGAACTTGGGAGGCGGTGGGACTGCCGCTCAGGAAAATGAACTCTGGGGTGGCGGGACAGCCGCTCGGGAAACAGACCTCGGAGGGGTTGGGGGAACCACTCGGGAAACAGACTTCTGAGGCAGCGTGACAGCTGCTCAAGAAACAGACCCCAGAAGCGTCGGTACAGCCAATCGGCAAACAGACCTCAGAGGTGGCGGGACGGCCATGAGGAAAACAAAAGTCGGAGGCGGCGAGACGGCCATGGGTCAAACAGAACTCAGAGGCGGTTGAACGGCCACTTGGGAAATCAGAACTCATAGGTGACGGGACGGCCTCTCGGGAAAACAGAATTCGGAGGCAGTGGGACGGCTGCTCGGGAAACAGAACTCGGAGGCGGCGTTGTGGTCGCCCGGGAAACAGAACCCAGAGGCAGCGTAACGGCCACTGGGCAAACAGGCTTCGGAGGCAGCGGCACGGCCGCTGGGCAAACAGACTCGAGGGGCGGCGGGACGGCCGCTGGGCAAGAATTTGGAGGCATCGTGGTGACTGTTCATGACAGAGACCTCGGAGGCGGCTTGGCAACTTCTCATGGAGCAGACCTCGGAGGCGGCGTGGCAGCCGCCCGGGAAACAGACGTCGGATACTTTGGGGCAGCCGCTCAGGAAACAGACCTGGAGGCGGCAGGGCAGCCGCCCAAGGAGCAGTCCTGGCAGCCGCCTGTGGAACAGGCTTCAGGGGTACCCTGGCAGCCGCTGGGAAGCTGAGATTCGGGGACGCTGGGCAGCTGAGACTAAGGGATGCCGGGCAGCTGAGGCTTGGGGATGCTGGGCAGCTGAGCCCAACAGGTCAACTGAGGTGGCCGGCGACTGGTTGTCGGATTGGACATCGGGAAAACAGAACTTGGAGGCGGCGGGCCAGCCACTGGGCAAATGGATTCCGGAGGCGGCAAGACGGCCATGGGGCAAAAAAAAACTCGGGGGCGGCGGGACGGCCGCGGGGCAAACAGAACTCAGAGGCAGCAGGATGGCTACTGGACAAAAAGACTCCGGAGGCGGCGGGATGGCCACTGGGCAAACAGAACTCAGAGGCGGTGGGACGGCTGCAGGGCAAACAGAACTCAAAGGCGGCAGGACAGCTGCAGGGCAAACAGAACTTGGAGGCAGCGGGACGGCCGCTCAGCAAAAAGGACTAGGTGCCGGCGTGCCCGTAGCTCAGAAAACAGAACTCGGAGGCGGCGTGGCGGCAGCTCAGGAAAGAGAACTGCATGCTGTCCCCACCAATACACTGTCTCCACCCACTGGCACTCCCCCTGCATTATCTGTCAGCCTATCAGTTGCTCATTCTGCCACACTCGTGGCTTTGTCTGTTTCATTACCCCAGTATATATTCTAGTCAGTTGACCCTTGTTTGCCAGATCGTAGTTTGTGCCAACTGCCTGCTTCGTATCCCGCCTGATTGGAAGTATTGCCTTTTTTTCTGGATTTTGACCTGGACTGTACTTTGCCCTGCCAGTAATATCAGTAAAGCCACTCTTTTGCCTAACCCCTGCCTCTGCTCAGCTATTCTGCATGTGGGTCGCCTCTGATCTGTGACACTAATCTTCATCTGTGCTGGAACAGCAGCCGCACAGAGCCTTCATCACCCTGTCAAAGAAGCGTCTGACATGGCCCTTGATGACAACCTCTGAAAATCATAAAAACAATGTTGGTCAGCATTGTGATTCAGGTAAACACAAGGAGACTGTAATCCTTTACATATCTTACTGACCAGGCTGGATGTCTCTTGCTCTCGTGACCTCCTCCTCATCTTCATCAGCGGAGGCTGTTGCTCCCTTGCCTTCGTCTGTGACGTTTTTGGCGTCACATGATGAATGTGGTACAACCTTTCCCTCAGAGGAGGTTGAAGAGTCAACACTGCAAAGTCCAAAATTCTTGTCATCCTACTGTTTATTAACTACAACACATCCTATTGTTAATATAAGAGGGTTCTCTGACATTACTAGACACTTTTTTGATCTCTTTAATGGACACACATATCTATAATATGCATTGTTTCTTCCATCTTCGTGATAAATGAAAGCATCCACCCACATCTACCCACAGATACAAGGAGCACTGTAACACACTTACTGGGAGTTGTTGGGGAAGTTGTCCTGAGAGCAGTCCATGCTGACAAATGGGTGTTGCAGAACCTGACTGGGTGTTATTCTCAGGCTCGCATCCATTTCCAACATTTGCTTCACCAAGTCCACAAAATGTTCTATCTCAGTGCCTGTTGTGACAGAAGGCCTTTTCCACTGAAGTTTATGTTGAATGCGCTGCAAGTTCATTAGGCAACAAGAGTCAAGAATATTTCAAATCACTCTTCTGGGTAAAAAACGACACTGGTTATACATAATGAGAAATACATGAGGTTCTTCAGATTGATTTTAACACATCCTTGGAAAATGTCCTTATGTTAAGATCCTAAATGTTGAATGTTCAAAAGAGATCACTTACATCCTTAAGCTCATCAAGGGAGTTCAGGCTGAACTGTCTGGCCTTAGACACATCACCCATCTCCTTTGCATACTCCTCTGGAGTCTACAGAGAGATAATTTTCTACATATTATATCTTTCCTAACTATAGTAAAGCAGGCAGACCAACAGACAGTTTGACTGACACACAGGCAGATAGCATGCTAGGTGTGAGACCAGCTCCATCAGTGTAGAAAGGTAAGTGATGGTACCTTGAATCTCCATGCTTGCTGGGAGGAGGGGGGGGTTTTCACAAAAAACCATAAGGATCTTGTTCCAGCGTTTAGGAGCCTGTCAGGTGGCTGCCCCTGTGTCTCCACCATGTATCTTATCTATACACGAAACACAACAATGCATTTGGAACACACTAGCACACTATAACAGTTGTCAAGAAGAACACAACAGATGATATTAAAAAAATATATATATTGGACACCCATTGCAAACAAAAAGATTATTTCTCTACAATGTATGAAATGCAACATGAACAACTGATGCTAATCTGGCAGTTTATCATATATCATCTTTAAATAAGACAAGTGATATCTCTGACTTGATGCCATTGCCACTTTCTTCAAAATATATCTGAATCTTCAGTAAAAACAAGTATAAACATTTCTACTTAGGAGTTTTGTTTGTTATAAACACACAATATATAGATTAAATGTCTTTTTAGAAATGGACTTATTGCATTGTTTAACTGAGATACTGACCATGTCATACCCGTTTCCCCCAGGATACAGTAGCTCCCCAAGGGCCAGTTCCACAGCCATACAACCGAGAGACCAGATGTCAGTGCACTCATCATAGAGGACGCCAAGCAGCACCTCTGTAGAGCTGAGAGTAGAGAAACAGGAGAACATTACAGCACATCAGTACATCAGTCATGAAAACTAAAACCACACCTCCCTTCCTCATGTTGTCTGTCACTCACCAGTACCCCAGGGTACCACCACACTTGTCCACATCCACCTCTGTCACATGGCGGGAAAGACCAAAATCTATGAGTTTCACGTTCAGCGGCTCTTGTAAATGGTCTACCAACATTACATTATCAGTCTTGATATCATTATGAATGACTCCAATGCCTTTCAAATAGTGACACGCTGTGGCCAGCTGAAAAGATATGCAGAATTCACATTCAGTTCATGAGTCAGATATGTTATATGTGACATTTGTATTCCGTTTTTAGCCATTTGTATGCATAATGTTGAACGCGATTCATTATTGAATCTTAAAAAACAGATTAGAAACAGTGAAGTGAAATTTCATTTGAATAATGAAATGCAAAACTCTTCTTCTAAAAAGAAAATTTTGATTTTTTCAAGTTTTCCCTTCTGGATGAAAACCAAAGTTTAGCGGTCCTACAATGCTCCGTCTGTATCAATATGTTAGCAGAACAGCTAACCTGATGCAGGATGTTACTAATCTCCTTCATGGGCAAAGGTTTATATTTTCTCTTCCTCATGAGGTCCTCAAGACTCATGTCCAGCAGTTCAAATTCTAGACAAGCGAAGCTCAGGTGGAGGAAACAGCCACCCCATCTCGCGATGTTACATTTCTCCGCATCCAAAGACCTGAGTCTTGTTAACATGGCCACCTGAGGAATACAGTACAGGTCGAAGAGAGATTCTTACAGTTGTAAATCCAGATTAAAAACAGGGCTTGTACTTTTAAAACAAATTCTGTTTCACCTCTTGCTTTTCTGGAGCGGTTGAGCGCGGGTTCTTCTTCATCATTTTCACAGCCACAATTTCGTCTGTGTCTGTCTTTAAACACTTGACAACCATTCCGTAGGCGCCTTCTCCCAGGAAGTCCTGTACCAGATAATTTGAGGAACTGCCACACAGCACATCACCTCTTGCTATCTGAGAGGGGTCTGATGGAAGAATGCTGGTGAGCTGCCCACCAGATGAGTACTGCATCGGTGAACTCATCTGGAAAAGAAAAAAATGGATATGGACATGTTTCACCTTACATCATAAAAACACAACGTACACAGCACCCGTATGAACACAACTTTAACTTCATATGCAGGGCTAAGATTTTCTACACTTTGTTGAGCCCCCCCTTTTTGGACACGGCACTTTTATTGATTTCTGAGATTAGCTTGTTATGTCTCCTCACTCTTGTGTTGTTTTTTTTTTTATTGCAGCCCCTCACATGTCAGTGGAATTTTAAAATCCTGTTATGATTTATGTGTGGTAAAGGACACAAAATATGTCCGTCCATCTGATCCCCCTTCCACTGCTGTTCACACTGGTTCTAAGATGAATGATAGGGAACTAATGTTAGGGTTAGATAAAAAAAGGTTCTCTCTTTTCTATATAATTCATAAGAATATCATTTAGCATATCAAATAAATACCATGTGTCACTTGATGTCCCTTGATATCTGATAGTTTCTTAATACAACAAAAAGCAGGCTCAATTAAAAGGCACATTTCAAACATGTTAAAATGCCTAATGTCCACTTGAGGGTTCAGTTAGGCTCGGTGACATCATCGCGTTATGACACGTGAGTTCTGAGCGTTCCAAGTTCCAAACTCCTCATTGCTACTGAAAGCTGACCGGTAGAGGGAGCTCCTCATCCAGACGGCAGAGAGGGTTTAGGTTTTACAACAGCAAATGCAGCTACAAGCCATAATAACAGTAGTCATAACGTCATACAATTGTAAAGAAAATTTGTGAGTTGTTTTGTCAGGCGATTGATGAGATTGATTAATTTCTGTGTTTTCATACCATGTATTAAGGTACAGATACACTCGTGTAGCGTTCAAATACCTTTTTGTGAAGGACTAGTGTAACGTCTATTTAGCACTGACTCCAAAAACAATGCAGGTTGCGCTCTTCAGATCTCTAACGCTGCTCCTTAAAACGCGATTTTGCTCTCTCACAGTCTTGAAGCATAATGAGGGCGAGCGCCGAGCGTCCGCCTTTTATACACTGCCACGCCCAAGCAGTTAAAGAGACAGTACACATATTTTTCCAACCTCTATGTCTGTCATTCGATTTTCTTGTTTTCTCGACAACCACTCATCCAAACAACTACACACTACATGATTTATTTATTTTTTTAATTTCTCAGGCCTCAGCTATGTGTTGTCTGTGACAGCCACAAGCCACCGACAATGACGGTTCGTTTAATTCTGCCACAGCCATCAGTGAATCCATCTTCACCTCCTCCATAACAGCGTGTTTGGGTCAGTCACCTCACGGGACAGAACAAGACTATGGAGCATTAGCTGGTTAGTTGAAATGTAGTATATATCGGCGTTTGAGTTTGTTTTGTTTTTTAAATTTCTGCGTTGGAGACTATTTCTCATGGCAAAAGGAGGACGCCCCCTCAATGACTTGGTGTAATTCACACACTGAGTGTTGTCCGGGACTCCGGGAGATACTCTGTGTAGGCAGTGGACGGTATAAAAGGATGGCCAGGATTAACATGAATACTCTAGCCTGGAAAAGATGATTGTTCTTGTTAGCAAACTCTGCTAAAAATTTAAATTTCCCGTTTCACAACCAGTGACACCCAATCTACCAGTGAACCCCTGAGATTCGGGAAAAAAGGACTTTAGTACTGGCAAACCACTTTCACATTTTCTGGAGTTGTCCCTCTGTGGCTCCATTTTGGAGAAACGTCCACGGTGTCCTGGAGAGTTTTTAAGATGAAGATCAATTTAAAACCATATACCTTGGTGATCTGGAAGAGCTCCACTGTGCAGAGTGATAAATACTTGTGGCTTGCAAGAAGGTCTTGACCAAAAAATGGTTTAGGAAAGACACACCAACCATAAATGGGTGGAATGACTTAGTGTTCAAGATATTCACAATGGAGAGAACTACATTTAAACTAAGAACTCAAATTGAAATCTTAAATGAGAACTGGTCAAAATGGCTTACCCATGTGTCAACTATAAGAGCTGGTTTTATACAGGTGTGAATATGTTTATACAGCTTTGTGCAGATATGTGTGTGTGTGTGTGTGTGTGTGTGTGTGTGTATATACATATATATATATATACACACACACACACACACACATATATAATTATACACACACACACACACACATATATATATATAAAATCCTGTTAGTCAAGTACATTCTCTGAGACAGTACAAGCCTGTTTCATGCTATAAGCAATCATCGGCTGGGTTCTTTTTTTCTTTTTTGCTCATTTGTTGAGCACTATCCCTACCGTTGAGCGTTTCTTTTAACAAAGTTATATATATATATATATATATATATATATATATATATATATATATATATATATATATATATATATATATATATATATATCCATCCATCATCTGAACTGCTTGTCCTACTCTTGGGGTCATGGGGATGCTGGAACCTATTCCAGCAGTCATTGGGCGGCAGGCGGGGAGACACCCTGGACAGGCCGCCAGGCCACCACAGGGCCAACACACACACACACACACACACACACACACACACACACACACACACACACACACACACACACACACACACACACACACACACACACACACACACACACACATTCATTCCTAGGGACAATTTAGCACAGCCAGTTCACCTGACTAACGTCTTTGGACTGTGGGAGGAAAGCGGAGCCCCCAGAGGAAACCCAAGGGGAGAACATGCAAACGCCACACAGAGGACAACCCGGGATGACCCACCAAGGTTGGACTACCCCGGGGCTCAAACTCAGGACCTTCTTGCTGTGAGGTGACTGCGCTAACCACTGCGCCACCATGATATATATATATATATATATATATATATATATATATATATATATATATATATATAAAACTTTGTTAAAAGAAATGCTCAACGGTAGGGAAAGTGCTCAACAAATAAGCAAAATAATCGAATTTACTTGACTCACTGGACTTTATATAGCCATCTATCCATCCATCCATCCATCCATCCATCCATCCATCCATCCATCCATCATCTTAACCGCTTATCCTGCTCTCAGGGATACTGGAGCCTATTCCAGCAGTCATTGGACAGCAGGCGGGGAGACACCCTGGAAAGGCCGCCAGGCCACCACAGGGCCAACACACACACACACACACACACACACACACACACACACACACACACACACACACACACACACGAACATTCATTCCTAGGGACAATTTAGTACGGCCAATTCACCTGACCTACATGTCTTTGGACTGTGGGAGGAAACCAGAGCCCCCGGACAACATCCACGCAGACAAGGGGAGAACATGCAAACCCCACACAGAGGACGACCTGGGATGACCCACCAAGGTTGGACTACCCTGGGGCTCGAACCCAGGACCTTCTTGCTGTGAGGTGACCATGCTAACCACCGTGCCACCTGATTGTATATATATATATGTGTGTGTGTGTGTGTGTGTGTGTGTGTGTGTGTGTGTGTGTGTGTGTGTGTGTGTGTGTGTAAATCGGTACCAGTCGGCTTCTTCTCCACTCCTCAGGCATCCTCTCACTTTCCAAGATTGTGTTAAACAATCTAGTTAAAAATTCCACTGCCATCTCTCCTAAACATCTCCATGCCTCCACAGGTATGTCATCAGGACCAACTGCCTTTCCACTCTTCATCCTCTTCATAGCTGCCCTCACTTCCCCCTTGTTAATCCATGGAACTTCCTGATTCCCTATCCCTACATCATCCAACCTTCACTCTCTCTCATTTTCTTCATTTATCAACCCCTCAAAGTATTCCTTCCACCTTCTTAGCTCACTCTCCTCGCTTGTCAGCACATTTCCATCTCTATCCTTGATCGCCCTAACTTGCTGCACATCCTTTGCAGCTTGGTCCCTCTGTCTAGCCAATCGGTACAAGTCCTTTTCTCTTTCCTTAGTGTCTAAGCTGTCATACAACTCACCATACGCCTTTTCCTTTGCCTTTACCACCTCTCTCTTTGCTTTACGCTGCATCTCCTTGTACTCCTGTCTACTTTCTTCATCTCTCTTACTATCCCACTTCTTCTTTGCCCACCTCTTCCTCTGTATACTTTGCTGTACTTCCTCATTCCACCACCAAGTCTCCTTGTCTTCCTTCCTCTGTCCTGATGACACACCAAGTACCTTCCTAGCTGTCTCCCTCACTATTTCTGCAGTGGTTGCCCAGCCATCTGGCAACTCTTCACTACCACCCAGTGCCTGTCTTAACTCCTGTCTGAACTCCACACAACAGTCTTCCTTCTTCAACTTCCACCATTTGATCTTCAGCTGTGTCTTCACTCGCTTCCTCTTCTTGGTCTCCAAAGTCATCCTACAGACCACCATCCGATGCTGCCTAGCTACATTCTCCCCTGTCACCACCTTGCAATCTCCAATCCCTTTTAGATGGCACCTTCTACATAAGATATAGTCCACCTGTGTGCACTTTCCTCCACTCTTGTATGTCACCCTGTGTTCCTCCCTCTTCTTGAAATATGTATTCACCACATCCATTTCCATCCTTTTCACAAAATCGACCACCATCTGTCCTTCCATATTTCTCTTCTTGACTCCATACCTTCCCATCACCTCCTCATCACCTCTGTTCCCTTCACCAACATGTCCATTGAAGTCCGCTCCAATCACCACTCTCTCCTCCTTGGGTACCCTCTCCACCACATTGTCCAACTCACTCCAGAATTCTTCTTTTTCGTCCATCTCACACCCAACTTGAAGGGCACATGCGCTGATAACATTCAGCAATACAGCTTCAATTTCCAGCTTCATACTAATCACTCTGTCTGACACTCTCTTCACCTCCAGCACGCTCTTGACATACTCTTCCTTCAGAATTACCCCTACCCCATTTCTCCTCCCATTCGCACCATGGTAGAGAGTTTGAACCCACCTCCGATACTCCTGGCCTTACTCCCCTTCCACCTGGTCTCTTGCACACACAGTATGCCTACCTTTCTTCTTTCCATCATGTCAGCCAGCTCTCTCCCTTTACCCATCATAGTGCCAACATTCAAAGTTCCAACTCCCATCTCCACACGCCTACCCTTCCTCCTCTCTAGCTGCCTCTGGACATGCCTTCCCCCTCTCCTTCTCCTTCGCCCAACAGTAGTATAGTTTCCACCGGCACCCTGCTGGTTAACAGTACCGGTGACGGTCGTTGGTTACCCGGGCCTCGACCGATCCTGTATGGAAATCTTATTTATGATCCGCATATTTGATTTGGCAAAGATTTTATGCCGGATGCCCTTCCTGACGCAACCCTCCCCATTTTCCGGGCTTGGGACCGGCACTAAGAATGCACTGGCTTGTGCATCCTCAGTGGCTGGGTTAAACAAATAAATAAATAAACAGATAAATAAATAAATAACATATTTCAGTGGTTCATTGTGATTTTGCTAGTTAAATCATTAATGGTTGACAATGCCACAGATCTGACGTTCATCCGCGGTTCATGACATGTTCCATTCAATTTAGGCAACATTAAAAAGAAAAATACTTATTTCTGTGCAGACACTGTATTACGCTAAATAAGGTGACATAAACACACCTGCATTCCTTAAAAATAAAACTTAGGACAAGGAATTGCTTTGGTTTTAAGTGCTTCTTACAGCTAAAATGTAATTCATTAAGTAGAGTTGTGAAATATGTGTTCCAGTTGCTCTACCCATGGACGGATTAGTGCACGGGCAGACGGGGCCCGGGCCCCAGGGCCCTGCCCTTCTGGGGGCCCCCAAGATTAGCGAAATTACATCCTCTGAAATCCGCCCAATGATTACCCCTTCTATAAATAATCATTACAAGAGGTAATGTCGATTACCAGAGTTTATATGTAGCCCGTGGAATTAGATACCACACAGGACACAATTACTTCCGGGGTTCTTGTAGCTTTAATTTTATTGTTTGAACCTTCGAATGCAGATCGTTTTACTGAGTGCATAAATTCCTGTGTCTTTCGAGCAAACAGCTCATAAATGTTCACAGATGTGGCAAGTTTAACAGAAAAGATTTTAAAAGGAAAATAAATACAACATACAACATACGGTGCAAAATACGGCAGTGGACTATGTATGTTAAACAGGGTTTAACAAAGACACGTGGAACTTCCTGAAGATCGCGCAACTTCTCACTCTGTCAGTTACCTTTAAACAGAATTAAAATGCATATAAAACCTTTACATCCCAAATACAATGGCATGGTGTGGCTTTATTCACGCCAACATTACCTTGTCATGCCTGCAATGGCGAACAGTGGTCGACGGCTCGCGCCCAAAATCACCGAACATCAACTCCAGTAGCATCTAAATCAAACCATCTTGTCAAATTACCGACATACAATATTGTTTGGAATAATGTTACAGGTATATTTCACAAGATATTTACCCTTACTTACTACGGAGTCAGAGCACCGTCACACCGCAATCTTCAGGTGCTCCACACAAGAAAAAAAGAAAGAATACCCAAGATGCACTTGGATAACTTGCACGGAATTACAATAAAAGTCCGCAACACTGCCACTTACTGGTCAAAACATGCAGTGACAACCAAAACTATAAAAATACACTCACAATCTGCTTCACAATTTAACTACATCAAATGACATTTTACATGGCTTGACAGTGTAACAATTACATATATTAACAGTTAAACTATACTAAATTTAAGTGGAAAATCATTTAAAATATTTAACAGATTTACCACCTGGCTACATATATAAGACATGATTTCACTAGAATTCTCAATCACGGTGGCAAAATATTTTTTTTCCAGTTGTATGCCAAAAATATTCCTGTATTATTTCAAATATGGATTCATTAGCACCAATGTACAATTAAATGTTATAGGGTACACATACAAACAAAAACAAAAATCATTAAAAAATTAAAATAAATTGCATCATGGGCCAATAGATTTGCTCTTGAAGATCATGATTCACGCTCAAGTACGTAGCTACGTCAGCGTCAACGGTGTTTCTAAACAGTTTCTAAACTGATGACTCGAGCGAACCTGCAGCATCACTGGAAAAAAGCCAGAAGTTCAGAGTCGAAACTTTTAATGTTATCACTGATCGATTACTGACTTGTCTGGATCACCGACTGCAGGCCTATATGCAGGTGAACAATCTTTTTGGGGTGTTGTTCGAAAAGAACCCTGCTGATTTGAGTGACGCTCGCAAGCGAGCCATGGAATTGGCTGCTGCTTGTCCAAATGACTTGGAAAAAGATTTGGCCGACGAACTTTTACAGTTCGTTTTTTTTGTGAAAGATGAGCCTGGTCAACAATCCCCCACACAACTGCTGCAGATGTTGATCAAACATGGGCTCAACTCGACCTTCCCAAACGTTTTTATCGCACTGAAACTGTTCCTGACTTTACCCGTCACGAATTGTGAAGGTGAAAGATCCTTTTCGCGATGAGCACGTATAAAAAACCAACTAAGATCAAAAGTGGGCCAAAAGAGGCTGAAAGCATTGTCAGTTATGGCTATTGTTACCGGCCTAGACCTAGGGGAATCTGGGCGGTAGCAAGGATCCACAGACAGTGGGTACTGTGGACCGGTGAGGTGAGCTGGGTGGATAAACTGTGGATCATAGAAGAGAAACGCATGAGTCCATGTTCACTCCAGCTCGAACCAGTTTATTCTGCTTAACATAAAACATTCAGTTCGTTTTAATAAATCATTTCCATGTATTTTACTGTAGCACTCGCTATACAGTACCAAGCAAACAATCACATCTCAAATAATAAACAATAACCCTCTTTGGCAATTTCGATAATATCCAAACGTCAACATTATAATATCAGTGACAAATAATACATCCATTTACAATGCACAATTTAATAAACATACAATTGAATAAACATACTGAAGAACACTATCTTTACTATAGAAACTTTCATGACTACTGAACTCTCCTGCCGTAATCTGCACCCGCTCCCCTTTCTCTCTCTCTCTCCCTCTCTGCACGGCTCCATGCGCGCGCGCACGCTGCCACGGTGCACGTGCACATCTCACTCCCAGAGCGCGAGATATACAATCTCAATGGGAATCGCGGGAGCTAAACATTTCTCAAAATGTACACTTATCACATAGTACTACCCTTAACTTAGTAACACATTCCTACAAACTTGCATCTCGCTATGTCTCCTGACATTATTATGAGATTGCCTTTCACGTTTCACGACTTCGTTGCTAGCGACGAACCTAGACTGGCTAACCACCATCATAGAGTTCGTCACATCCAAATCAACACATAAATCAATTCCCAAAACATTGGACACTACCAGCACTTGCTATCACCTATCTAGTTAACTTTTTCATGAACCAACCAAGTGCTTAATGTATTGGTGCAGTGTACCTGTGGATCATAGAAGGGAAACGCATGAGTCCATGTTCACTCCAGCTCGAACCAGTTTATTCTGGGCTGGTTAGGAAGCTGGGAGTAGCTTGACTCCGGGGATCCACAGATGCGCTACAGCGCCCTCTACTGGCTTGGTGGAGAAACACCCTTACTGCATTGCAATCACGTATCTAAGTTAGATACATGCATGACCAAATTACACATTGAATTGCCAATTGAAAAATACATTTCCATATGAATAAAGAGGCCAAAACAACTTCTATATTTTTTAAGGTAAAGAGTAAATAACAAATAGCAAATCACTAACATCAAGCAGCAGCACGGTGGCACGGTCACCTCACAGAAAGAACATCCTGGGTTCAAGATCCAGGGTAGTCCAACCTTGGTGGGTCATCCCGGGTCTTCCTCTATGTGGAGTTTGCATGTTCTCCCTGTGTCTGCGTGGGCTTCCTCTTGAAGCTCCAGTTTCCCCCCACAGCCCAAAGACATGAAGGTCAGGTGAATCAGCCATACTAAAATTGTCCCGATAAATGAATGTGTGTGTGTGTGTGTGTGTGTGTGTGTGTGTGTGTGTGTGTGTGTGTGTGTGTGTGTGGGCCCTGTGATGGCCTAGCGGCCTGTCCAGGGTGTCTCCTCGCCTGCCGCCCAATGACTGCTGGAATAGGCTCCAGCATCCCCGCGACCCTGAGAGCAGGATAAGCAGTTCAGATAATGGATGGATGAGTGGATAATATCAAGCAACACACCATTAAAACACATTATTTCATTCACAATGGAGCGCCACTCAAACTAATTGTGTCATGTAGTACTGATTAGATGTAAAACAAAAAACTTTTAAAATTACTTTCTATGGTGACAAATGTCAAACCTTTAAAATCAAATAACAAACCACATCAAACCAATTAAACATTTCATTCATCTGGGTTGCCCACTAACCAAATAAACCAATTATGTAGCCTCTTATAATGGAACTAGGCTACACTGGTTTTTATTCTTACTGGCTTTTTTTAGAGACTCTCAAACTCTTGGTAGTTCTTCAAGTAGAAGGGTCCTGCACCCTCTAGTCTGGTCTTGCACAGAATGAATTGTTTCTCAGCAAAAGTTAATGGGGGGTAAACAATAACTGAATAAGTAAATAAAGATTGTTTTAACATTGGCTCAATTCACCCCCAAACCCAACCCATCTTACTCTAAAGTACAATGTCACTTAAGAATTAAGCTGTGTCGCCTCACCTCGAGGGTGGCAAATCTATCAACCACTTTTTGGTGACTGACTCTCTCAAGCACCTCCTTCTCAACTGACATCACAGCCAAGTGCTGGAGTCTACTTTGCCCCATGGTCCTCCTGAGCCAGGTATGGAGCCGATGCAAGGCACTAAAAGCCCTTTCACAGCTGCAGCTACTAACTGGTATAGCTTGTTTGCAGTCACGTGATTCTGATGACGCGCCGGATTCAGATGGAGGGCAGGAAGTGAAAAGCAGAACGGACGAGATGGAGGAAAGCCCGAACTGTGCTAGTTTAGACGATATTATGAGAGAAAGGTATAAACAGTAAGATATGTTGGACATGATGCTTTGCACTAGAGACATTGACTAGATACGACACAAGTTGAATGTGGAGGGATATTTGAGTTTACATGAGGGACGACCCTTCACTCTACCTCTAAAGGAAAGTAAAAAAAAAAACAAAGCTTAAGTTACTGGGTTTTTTTTGTTATTTGTTATTGCTTGGTTCACCCAGCAGTTTTTATGTTGTTGTTAAACACAGATCTAGCCTTTATTTCGTTAAACGCAAGGGGTCTGGAAGACAATGCTTAGTGAAAAGCTATTTTCTTATTTTGTAAAGGGCAAAAGGCCCACTGCACTTTTCTACAAGAGACTCACTCATGTGATGCTGCTGCCCCCTGCTGGTCAAACCAGTGGGGAAAGAAAATACTGTTCAGTCATGGCTCTAACCGTGCTGGAGCTGTAGCCATATGTTTCAACCGATGTCCTGGGAAGGTAGTCACGTTCAAAGCTGATGTGGACAGACATTGGCTGGCTGTTGTGTTGAATGGGAAAGGTACATTTTGTATTTTGACTAATGTTTATGGATAATACAATAGTAACCAAAATAAGCTGTTGTTATCGCGGGTGACAGATATTATTTCTGAATATAAGGACCGTTGTCATACAGAAATTATTTTGACGGGTGGGGATTTTAATTTGACGCCCGCTGAATTGCAAGAGAGATGCCCCTCTACATATAATATTAACCAATATAATACTACAATTCTTGATTTCACTAATACCAATTCGCTAATAGATGTTTGGAGGGACAGATACCCAGATGTTAGTCAATTTTCATGGATTAAACCCAATGGTAGCTGTAAATCCAGAATAGATCTTTGGTTAGCTGCACCTGAAATTATGAAGTATGTATCTGATGTGTCAATCTCTAGCGCTCCTTTAACAGATCACTGTCTAATACATCTTGTCTTGAACCCAGGCGTTAGGACAAAGCATAAAAAAAGATTATTGGAAGTTTAATGCCGACCTGTTAAAAGATGAGGATTACACTAAAGCTGTTAAAGATTTAATGCTGAAGATTAAGAATAATATGACTATAAACAGCTATAGTAGTAGATGGGAGTATTTTGAATTTAAATTTAGGGAGCTTTCAATACAATTCAGTAAAGCTAAATGTAGGCAACAAAGAGAGTATGAGGTTAAATTACTACAGGATGTTAGCGAATGCTGCAATAGGACATTGGTATCTGATGAGGAGAATAAACAGATTTATAAGCTTACAGTCCAAGTTCGATGAGCTATATCGCCAAAGAGCGCAAGGTGCCTATGTAAGATCCCGAGCAAAATGGAGGAAGGGGAAAAGAGCACTTCCTACTTTAGTGGGCTAGGAACGAAGAGACAAGAGAGGAAGACAGTTAATGTATTAATGATTAATTATGTTGAATGCACAGATCCTAGTCATACGTATATCTGAAGAAGTTTATAGATTCTGTACTGTGTTATATTCTCCCTCCTATTGTAAGAGTGATTCGTTTGCGTTTATGAAGAGTATTAGACAGCGTATCCCAAGATAGACATAGCCTTTAAAGAGATTTGTGACTCTGATATCAGTATGGAAGAACTGGATAGTGCTGTTAAGAGAATATCATTAGGGAAAGCCCCGGGACAAGATGGTCTGTCCTCAAATTCTTACAAATTTGTTTGGGAAGATTTGAGAGAATTGTTATTTGATGCTATAAGTGAATCTATAGAGAATGGTATTTTAATGACTACAATGAAACAAGGGTTGATAACTCTTATACCTAAACCTGGTAAAGACAAAAGATATATTGATAATTTACATCCTGTGACACTATTGAATGTAGATTACAAGCTGTTTACTCACGTAATTGCTGACAGGATGAAGCAATTACATAATGGATGTAATTGCCTCATTCAATTACGTGATGGACGTAATTGCTTCATTCATTATGGACACACAATCGTATGACACAGATAATAAGTGACACTCAATCGGGTTTTCTTAGAAACAGGTCTATACATAATAACATAAGGCTGGTCTTAGATTTATTAGATTGTAGACATTTGATTGAAGACGAGGGTTTTATTTTGTTTTTGGATTTTTACAAGGCCTTTAATATGGTCGAACACTCACTCATGCTTAAAACATTAGAATATTTTGGATTTGGTAATAAATTTGTAAGGGTAATTGAAATGTTATGATATCAATAGTTTGGTATCTCTCCCACATGGAACATCTAGTAGGTTAAGAATAAAAAGAGGAATTCATCAAGGTTGTCCGAGCTCTCCATCACTCTTTAATCTTGTGGTTGAGTTGTTAGCTGTCTTTATGAAACGCTCTAGTCTAGCAATAGGGACTCACTGATCTAATCTGGTTCGACTAAGGAACGTATTACAAAAAAGTATCACTTTTTTTGGGAACAACGTATACACTATTTGCTCAAAACCTGTATGTAATTGTCTCTTTGAATAAATTGAAATTAGAGCTCTGTTAAAAGAAAAGTAGGAAAAGTTCAAACAAAAGTCTACTCGGGTGGTGTATTTCTGAAAATGAAAGTGGAGATCTCCAAAAAAACGTATCTGTCCTTATCTGTCTATTGTACCTCCTCAACTGAAGAAGCAGAAGTTGATTGGCAGCTCGAACGGCCGATCACGTCCTCCACGTACTGTCCACTGGCTCGTTGCGACTAAACTCCCCAGCTTGCTGCTCTCCCTCCCAGTTAGAAAGGAATCGTGCACCAAAAAAAAAAAAAAAACAACCTGCATACCGCAGGGAATAATCAGTAAAATGCAACTCAAAAAAGCCCCAGATCTGGTATATTTAACTCTATATACAATATTTTACATTCCCAAAGCATAGAATTAGGAAATAAATCGACAGCCAAAAGAAAAGAATTGGGCCACTGAAAACACACATGGGCTACAAAATGTAGCCAATTACGTCTGTGTGGCTAACCAGCACTTGTTACGGGTCTAGATAGATCGATGCCATCTGCTATCCACTAGTTTACCTTAGATACACATGACCCGCGCTCAGGAACATGTGACAACACTTTGATTATACTTGGCTGCACTGAGCAACTCGTGTGTGTGTCATTCTTTATAAGATAGCCTACTGAAACATGGTGCCAGAAGTCGGAGAACTTATTTCTTATTTTAATAGCTCGCATGTTTAAGTTTGTAGGCCTGAGTAGGTCACATGTCGGAGGATTCCGATTCAGAGCAAAGTACTTCTGCTGAAGACGTTGTCACAGAGGAGCTAACGCTAGCATTACCGGCGCCGATAGCATCACATACAATGGCAGCTAACGTGAATATTTCACCAACGTCCCCGATGAGCTTCACAGGCGATTGGAGTGTCAATTGGGACATTTTTCGGGCCGAATATGAAGACTACGTCCTCGTCACGGGCATACTTGGCAAGGACAAGAAAATACAAGCGGCTACTCTAAGGAGTGTGATGGGAAGTGAATGCAGGCATATTTACCGCCACAATCTGAACCTCTCAGAAGATGATCAAGGGGATCCTGACGCCATACTGAGAGAGTTGGGGAAATACTTCAAGCCAGCAAAAAACACAATATACAAGAGATACATTTTCGGGAGTTGCAAGCAGGAGGAAGGAGAATCGTTTGATACCTTTGTGACGAGACTGAGAGAGAGGGCAGCAACCTGTGAGTATGGACAGTTGAAAGATGAAATGATCCGTGATAAGATAGTCCTGGGAGTTGCAAGCGAGGCCGTTAGGCGCAGGCTGTTGAGAGAGAAGGATTTGAACATGGTCACAGCTATTGACATGTGTCACGCAGCAGAGCAAACTGACATCCGTATGAGAGCAATGGAGTTTGCAACAACACCGCAGCCGGAGGCAGTGCATGCCGTTGCTAGGCAACCCAGACAAAACCAATGGAAACAGAGCAATCCACCCAGAACAGCAGGAGATGCAGGCAATTGCAAATATTGTGGCAGCTCGCATTCAAGGGGCAGAGAGCATTGCCCGGCCTTCGGGAAACAATGTAGGTCATGTGGGACACTTAATCACTTTTCTAAAGTGTGCTTAAAGAGCAAAAAGGGGCATGCTGAGGGCAAGGTAAACTGTGTGGAATACACAGAAGAACCCCCAGAGCATAGTAATGATGCGGATGATCTGTACATGTTTGAGTCAATCGGCGCAGTGCACACCAAAGGAAAGAAGTGGTTTGTGATTCTGAAACTCCACGACAAGCCACAACAATGTCAGCTGGACTCTGGAGCCACCTGCAATGTAATGGGCTTTCAAGACAAGAAAAGGCTGGCCCCAAACACACCTCTCCGCCCGAGTGACACCAGACTGAAGCTGTATTCGGGGGAAACACTGAGCTCTATGGGCACCTTTGAGACTGACTGTACTGTGAGAGGCCAAACACACAAGCTCTCATTCGAAATAGTGAGGACCAGCCAACATCCTCTTCTGTCAGGCTCCACCTGTGAACGCTTAGGGCTCATGCATTTCACAATTCCAGAGGATGTGCTCAAAATGGAACACACACAACCAGGAGCCCTAACTAAAGAACAGCTTATCAACAGATACAGTGACGTGTTCAACTCCCCTGTGGAATCCGTGCCTGGGGAGGTCCATTTTGACCTTGACAGATCCTACAGATTGGATCAGCAACATGGTGATTGTTAAAAAACCGGAGAAGCTGAGAATATGCATTGACCCTAAACCATTGAACAAAGCCCTAAAGCGCTCTCACTACATCATGCCTACCTTGGAGGACATTTTGTATAAATTGCCCAAGGCCAGAGTCTTCACGTTAGTGGACACTCGGGATGCATTCCTGCAATGCAAACTGGACTATGAGAGTAGCCTCAAGACCACGTTCTGGACCCCCTGGGGGAGGAAGCGGTGGCTCAAGTTACCATTTGGAGTATCGGTGGCGCCCGAGGTATATCAGCGCAAGCAGCACGAGCTCCTCGCCGGTCTGAAGGGCATTGAGCCCATTGCAGACGATATCCTGGTCGTCGGCTGCGGAGACACAGACAAGGAGGCTGGGGACGACCACGACGTCAAGCTTGCAGCGTTGATGGAACGCTGCCGCGAGGTCAAGCTTCGCCTCGGCCTGAAGAAGTTGCAGTTCAAGGTGGCTGAGGTGCAGTTTCATGGCCACATTCTCTCATCTGCTGGACTGAAGCCCGATCCAGAGAAGGTGAGAGCCATTATTGACATGCCGAACCCAACAGATGCCAAGGGCGTGCAGCATCTCATTGGCTTCGCTAACTATTTAGCCAAGTTCATGCCTCATCTATCTACTGTCTGCGAGCCGTTTCGACGCCTGTTGGACAAGAACACAGCCTGAGGGGTCTCAATGACAGTTTCTGTAGCTGGATCCCCGTCCGGTGTGTGTGCCGCAGCGGGTTCAACAGGATCGTGCGCGGCTCGTGCAGCTGGCTCAGCCACTCTGAGATCGATCCTGTTACGACGGTACAGGGAGCCAGCTATCCACTAGTTTACCTTAGATACACATGACCCGCGCTCAGGAACATGTGACAACACTTTGATTATACTTGGCTGCACTGAGCAACTCGTGCGTGTGTCATTCTTTATAAGATAGCCTACTGAAACAGCACTAACCACGGCCAAATCACAAGCTATTATCACATCATCACTTTAAAGGAAATAGTAGGCTACATAACATATCTGAAAATCCTCCGATTGTTTTTTTATGAAATACTTTAGGTTCTCTATCAACCACAAAAATACTACAGTGCATAATTCAAAAGACAGCCAACTTGGCTGAGCTAGCATATGGTTAGCTAACCTCTGTAGAATCTCACCAGAGAATCTGGGTAAAAGAACAAGTAATCTTCAAGCAACCTTCAATATTTGAAAATAGTGGTAATGAACTTCAATTGGGAATGTGTAGGTTTCCAACATAAAGTGTCAGCTAATGTATTTCTTTTTTTCCAATTTCTGAGTTGCTATGTCGTCCTCGTTATATCATCTGGTGGACGTAGCATAGTTTTTTTTCCTTTTAAAAAACTACTAGCGCCCTCTACTGGGGACTGTGGAACACGTTAAACTATAAATTAATCCTTTCCAGGGCAGCTAAAATTATGGGGGTTATATCCTCCCCTCCTGAATCATAATGCATCCTTGCATATGGTAAACTACTCACTAGACAATTACTGAGGACATTGGTTCTAACTGACTTATATAAGGAGTAGTTTCAAAGTCAAGGGCTTGGATGAATGCTTGGTCTAAACCATTTAAAATAGACTGCATGACTAAGACTAGGGGGTTTCCTAAAGTAGGGTAAGTCAACTTCTTAGGGGCTGTTCTGTGTGTGGAGGATCTCCTGAATTCCATTTCATCATCTTGGACAGAGTCATCACCTTCTGGGGCTTGAAGCCTTTTGTCATCCTTTGATTCCTCTTCTCCTTCAGATTCAAGATCCTTTACAGTTTCTTCTACAAACTGATCATCTTGACTTGTATCCGGAGGTTCGTCTCGGATATCCTCAGCGTCCACATTCTAATCCAGAGGTAAGTATTGTACTTGATTTCTTTCCAGGATATCATCCACCTGAACTTCTCGGGACTGGAATACCGCAGCATCAGGATTAAGTGCGGACACTTCCTATATTGGTTCAGCTCCTTCTCCTTCTTGGGGAAATCCAACCTCCAATTGGACTTCCTCTTCTGCTTGCTCTTCTAGATCAGCAGATCGTCCCCCGAACTGAACTCCTCTGGCTCCTCTTCGTATGTCTGACCATTCTCTATTTCAATAACGACTGTATCCCTCAAAGTCTGGGATTGGGGAAAATAATAATCAACATCATCATCGTTATCGATCATCTGCTCATATTCAGGAGTACCATCATCCACTTCAGCAGCTGGGTTATGCTGGGAGATATATTTGCGAGGCTTCCGCTGATGGAGTTCCTCTCTTTCAGCAGTGGATGCTAGGAATCTGCAAGGCAAGAGCAAGTCTCGGTGCAACACCCGCTCAGGCCCTTCTGTGTTCTTTGGCACCACAACATAAACTGGGCAGTCCTTGATCTGCTTCACAACAGTGTAGATGGTTTGACTCCAGCGGTCAGCAATTTTACGCTTCCTGTGAACTTCGACGTTCCTCACTAGGACATGGTCTCCAGTTTCCAAGGCAGATTCTCTGACTTTGTTGTCAAACCTTGATTTATTCTGATGAGCATTATTTGCACTACATTCTGTAGCAAGCTTGTAACTTTCTTGCAGGGTTTCTCTAATTTTTTTCACAAGGTCCGCGTGAGACATTTTGCTGTTTCCTTCAGGGTTCAACCCAAAGGCGAGATCAAGTGGCAGGCTTGGTTGTCTCCCAAACATCAACTGGTATGGGGAGAATCCGGTTGTGTCGTTTTTGGTGCAATTATATGCATGAACCAAGGGCTGCATGAAATCCCTCCACCTCACCTTGTCTTCCTCCTCAAGTGTTCCCAACATCTCAAAAAGGGTCCTGTTAAATCTCTCCACGGGATTCCAACGTGGATGATACGGAGTTGTCCTTGTCTTCTTGATTCCAAGCAGGGAGCACAGTTCTTTGATTAGAGTGGACTCAAAGTCACGTCCTTGATCGCTGTGCAAGCACTCTGGAAATCCATAATGAACGAAGAACGTTTTTTGGTTTGATCTTCCTTCTAACATATTTAAGAATTTTGGTGGTATAGCTTTTTTGTTAAGATGTGACTTTGAGATTTCTAAACTACCCATTAAGTTGTCTGCATTTCATCAGCAAGTCCTTCGTTATTGGAAGCTAGTATACAAACATAACTTTATCCCGCACAATATGCCAATTTGGAAAAATAGATGCATCTTAATTAAAAGAAAATCTTTTTTTATAAAGATTGGATGGAGAAGGGTATCTGGTCGATTCAAGATTTAATGGACGATAATTGAAATCTCCTACGATATGATGTTTTCATTCAAAAATATGATATGATTTGTACTAATAGACAATATAATAATGTAATGAAAGCAATCACACAGGCATTGATCCTTTTAATCAAAGGCGTGTTGATGTATTCTACTGTTATAACAAAGATTTCCCCATTAGTTATCGCCGGATTATTTTTTTAGATATAAAATGCAGTAATAGATTTTAAGAACTAGCTTTACTAGAGTCTGTTTTCCCTCGCCCTTGAAGAGGGAAAGAAGCTCTATAATCAAGCTAAGGACCAGATATCTTTCTTTTCCCACCCAAAGCAAAAGAAGTGCATTTCAAGACAATTAATGACATCTACCCATGTAATGATTTCCTGCATCATAGATTCATTTTGATTCGAACAGTTGTGGTTTCTGTGGATCAGACACTGAAACAGCAGAACACCAGTTCTTTGACTGCGAGGTCACGAGTACCTTTTGGGACGCAATCCAAACTTGCATAGCAAATAATAATCTAATTATGCTGCAGTTAAGATATGAAAATATAAAACTTTGTCTTTTAATTGGGGACAGAAACACTGATTTTATGTACAATAACCTAATTATCTTAGCTAAGTTCTTTATACACAAATGTCGCTTCTTGAAAACAAAACCCCTGTTTAATGGATTTGTTAATGACATGAAAATATAGAAGAGATGTGCGAGACGGTAGATAATGGCAAAATCGGCAGATAACAAGGGTGCGCAGTGGTCAGCTGAGGAAACGGTGTTTGGCTGTTATCTGGGCATCTCCCGAGTTTCAGGAAAAACTAGAGAGTAGCGCGAGAAAGAGTAAAGCTGTACGGCGAATTAGTAGAAGAGATGGCCAAGAATGGTTCACTCGAACGCAAGAACAAATTATCAACAAGTTAAAAAAAAAACTTAAGAAGGACTACCGAGACGATAAAAAAGGAGTTGTCCAAAAGTGGAGCTGGACGACGTAATAATATCATGCCATATTATGACGTCCTCGACGGCGTGATGGGTCACAGACCAGCAAACCAGATGAATGGGGCGCTGAATTCAGCCGCATTAGCAACAGCGGAGTCCACGGAACCTCGTCCGTCCACGCCGGAATCTGATGGTCGGTTGACTGCATTAATATTATAGTCTTACATTTTGTCTTTTATGCAAAGTTCATATTGGGTGTTGAATTAACGTTAGCCATCCTACAGCGAATTAATTGTCTTGCCAAGACATAAACATCAAGTGTGCCATTCAGGCGGAAAATGACACACACCCACATCGTGTTCTTGCGTTCGAACAAGAGAAGAAGAATATTCATTTGACACATGCGCAGATCTACACTCACCGGCCACTTTATTAGGCACACCTGTCCAACTGCTCGTTAACGCAAATTTCTAATCAGCCAATCACATGGCAGCAACTCAACGCATTTAGGCATGTAGACATGGTCAAGACGATCTGCTGCAGTTCAAACCGAGCATCAGAATGGGGAAGAAAGGTGATTTAAGTGACTTTGAACGTGGCATGGTTGTTGGTGCCAGACGGGCTGGTCTGAGCATTTCAGAAACTGCTGATCTACTGGGATTTTCACGCACAACCATCTCTAGGGTTTACAGAGAATGGTCCGAAAAAGAGAAAATATCCAGTGAGCGGCAGTTCTGCGGGCGAAAATGCCTTGTTGATGCCAGAGGAGAATGGCCAGACTGGTTCGAGCTGATAGAAAGGCAACAGTAACTCAAATAACCACTCATTACAACCGAGGTATGCAGAAGAGCATCTCTGAACGCACAACACGTCGAACCTTGAGGCAGATGGGCTACAGCAGCAGAAGACCACACCGGGTGCCACTCCTGTCAGCTAAGAACAGGAAACTGAGGCTACAATTCGCACAGGCTCACCAAAATTGGACAATAGAAGATTGGAAAAACGTTGCCTGGTCTGATGAGTCTCGATTTCTGCTGCGACATTCGGATGGTAGGGTCAGAATTTGGCGTCAACAACATGAAAGCATGGATCCATCCTGTCTTGTATCAACGGTTCAGGCTGGTGGTGGTGGTGTAATGGTGTGGGGGATATTTTCTTGGCACACTTTGGGCCCCTTAGTACCAATTGAGCATCGTGTCAACGCCACAGCCTACCTGAGTATTGTTGCTGACCATGTCCATCCCTTTATGACCACAGTGTTCCCATCTTCTGATGGCTACTTCCAGCAGGATAACGTGCCATGTCATAAAGCTCGAATCATCTCAGACTGGTTTCTTGAACATGACAATGAGTTCACTGTACTCAAATGGCCTCCACAGTCACCAGATCTCAATCCAATAGAGCACCTTTGGGATGTGGTGGACCGGGAGATTCGCATCATGGATGTGCAGCCGACAAATCTGCAGCAACTGCGTGATGCTATCATGTCAATATGGACCAAACTCTCTGAGGAATGTTTCAAGTACGTTGTTGAATCTATGCCACGAAGGATTAAGGCAGTTGTGAAGGCAAAAGGGGGTCCAACCCGGTACTAGCAAGGTGTACCTAATAAAGTGGCCAGTGAGTGTATATATACAATACGGGTCCTCACAGGATCAAACAGCTGGTCATTGACAATGCGTGGATGAGACTGCATTAGATCACATGTTCAACACCCCCACTCAGGCTCATCTTCACAGCAGTGTCAAAATAACAAAAAACAAAAACAAAATAATGTCACCCATGTTCCCATACACCAGTAGAATGTTTTTCATAGACACAATTGTCTGCTGCGTTCTGTTCAAAACCATTTTCTACCAGGTGATCATGAAATAGCTTATTCCAATTACATCCAGATTGCTTTAGACCATACAACGATTTGTTGAGTTTACATACTAAATGTTCATTAGTTTTAGACTTTACTTCAAATCCCTCAGGTTGCTCGATGTAAACCTCACAATCTATTGGAGCGTGTAAATAAGCTGTTTTGACATCCATTTGGTGGAGCACAAGGTCATCCTGTGCGGCTTTCTGCATGAGAATGTGGGGTACTTGGGATTTAGTAGCCCCCCATCTATTTTCTATTTCATATACTTACCTTCATTGACCACTCACTACTAGTAAAGAGGAGAATTGTCTGCTGTGTTGTTGTGATATCCGGTTCTCGCCACAGGAGGGCACTGCAGGTTAATTTCTTCTAGCCTGTGTGACGTAGTGCTGGCTCCCGCGGTGCACTCTGGGGCATTCGGGTAGAGTCGTCAGATGAGTGTTGCCGTTCATATAGTTAGCCATGCTCTGAAAACGTGTCCTCTGTAATGTCTATTTGACAGGTAAGCAGACTAGTTAGACATATGGAACTAGGATGGTGATTAAATATGATGTGTAGGTGGGATATGGATGCCTATTAGAAATACCCACGAAGGGACTTTCATATTTATTTTGATAACGTCATATCACTGGCTAACGTTAGCTAGATTGCTAGCGAGTTGCTAACGTTAGCATAGCCATAGCTCCCGCGGTCTGAACCCATTGTTCTGTAGCTTGGCTTTGACATTGTCTGTATGTGTGATTAGTCTCCCTTTACTATGTTTAGTGTCTCCACACTGTGTAAATATGAAGGTAGGCCTATGTGTGTTGCTATTTTGATCCCCCCATGTTCCGTAACGTTATATACTGTTTAGCTTTGCTAGCGGTAGGCTAGACTAATGTGAATTTATGGAAGAATATATTTGGTGCTCTTATTGTGTATAAATTGGAGATGGGTGTTGCCGTTCGTATAGTTAGCCATGCTCTGAAAACGTGTCCTCTGTAATGTCTATTTGACAGATGGAGTAAAACAACAAAAACACCAGCCCTTGTAAGTGTCATTCTTATCAAGTGTGCTACAAATATTGGTGCCGAAACCCGGGATCAGCGCCATTGCCACCATTGTCAGGAGAAGAAGTGGGGAGCGGAGTGAGAACACGTGACCAACAATGGAACTGGAGCTTGAGCAACTGCAAGACAGGCTGAGTGAGACCCTCCTGCAGTTAGGGCTGGACCAGTTAAAAGAGGTGTGTGTTATTGCTAAAGTCCCCACTGAAAACCAGACAAAGAGGCATGTGCTGATCAGACTTATTAGTGAAACTGTGGATGAAGCAATTGAGAAGGAGGATGAAGAGGTAGCACGTCAGTTTCTGTCCAGACTAGTGGACCTCTCTAGTGAAATGAAGCAGAGAGGGGCGGAGTCACATACTGGTGCAGGTGCAGACAGTACTAACAAGGATGCTGCTGAATTGGCAAGCTTACATGAACAATATCAGGCCTTACAGTCCAGCTTTACTGCATCCACAAAAGCGCTTGAGGAAGAGATATCACGCCTCAGTGAGAAACTAAGTCTTAAAGAACCCAGTAGACCTTGTCAACCTTCAAACCCAATCCCGTCAGTAATCCAACCCCCTGAAGTGACCATACGCAGAGACTTTAAGATAAATGGCCAAATAGGAGAACGGGGGCAGATAGACAAGTTGTCTTATATAAATCTTACGCATCAGATTGATATGGGGGTGAGAAAAGGCCACAGCGAGTTGGAGCTAATAGAGGCTGTAATCCGAGCCATCAGCCCTGGGCTGACTCTCCGTGACTTGTTAGAGATCAAAACCGAACTCACCCTCCCTCAGCTGAGGACCATTCTGAAAGGCCATTTCAAAGAGGATAGCTCTGTGGACCTATATCACCGACTAATCAACATCACACAGGACAGTCAGGAGTCACCACAGAACTTCCTGTTCCGAGCCATAGCATGTAAAGAGAGACTCTTAGCAGCAGCGAGAGAGCCTGGCTCTGATGAACAATACAGCCCTGAACTGATACAGAAGAAGTTCCTAAGAGCTGTGGGAACTGGGCTAGTGAATGACCAGGTAAAATATCAGCTCAAGAGCTATCTCGATGATCAAGCAACTACTGATGATGTTCTCATTGTTAAGATGATAGAGGCCGCAAGTTTCGAGTCAGAGAGACAGCGGAAATTCAAGAAGAGCTCCCACAGTAAGGAAACCAGAGTGCGGGAAGTGCGAGCTGAGGCACATCAGTATCTAGGAGCGGAAGCTGCAGTGGTCGGGGGTCAGGAGTCGTCGCCATCAACATCCGCGAGTGTGAAAGCCCTTAAGACACAGGCAGGGAACCAAAAGGAGTCTGCGTTCTACGAGATAATCCAACAGCTGAAAGGAGAAATGGAACAGATGAGAAAAGCCATGAACCACTCCTCTGGCCAAAGACCTTCTCGTCAGCAGCAGCCTGTGAGGAAGCGCGGATGCAAAGCCTGTCAAGACAGTGAAAGGGGTGACCAGTGCAACCACTGTTTCAAATGCGGACAGAGTGGCCATCTTTCAAGAGGGTGTAGAGCTCAGAGGCCTGAAAAATCGGAGCAGGTAGACACATCTAGCTGTACTGTCACCAGCAAGCTCATCGACGACAGTATTCAGCTACTAGAAGCCAGAGTGTCTGTCCGACAGCGAGACGAGGCAGGGCGGGAACAGCAAGCACCCACAGTGAGTCATATCTCCTCAAAACGCCAGTCACAGCTGCTGAACCTAATTGGAAAGAAATACATGATAAACTGTTACATTGATGGTGTAGCCACACAGGCATTGTGTGATACCGGGTCGCAGGTCTGCCTAATCAGTGAAGAATGGAGGAGAAAACATCTCCCACACACCAAGGTGAGAAGCACAGAAGAGATCCTTGGCCCTGGCACCCTGACTGGTAAAGTAGCAAACCAGACAACCATTCCTTTCTCTGGATGGGTGGAAGTGACTGTCCAGTTAGCACCGAATAGCACCACTCAGACCCCACCAATGGAACTCACTGTGCCAATACTAGTAACCACACACCAGGGCACCGCAGAAGAACCGATCATCGGTTACAATGTAATTGAACACCTGTTAGAGTCTGGAGCTGGACAGCCATCAAGTGTAATCACAAAGGCACAAAGCATTGCGTTCGCGGTTGACTACAAGAAGGCCGAAGTCCTCGTGAAGCTGATAAAGAGCCGAGATGATATGGAAGGTGAGGGGATGGTTAAAGTGGGCCGAGAAAGCATGACTATTCCGGCGGGCCAGACAAAGACTGTTAAGTGTGGTGTTAGAGCAGGGCCCCTCCAAGCAGACCAGAACGTCCTCTTTGAGCCTAATGTGAACCCAAAGTGGCCAGAGGGCCTGAAGGTGGATGAAAACATTGTATGTTTACAGAAGGGAACCTGGTCACGCATCGCTGTCCCAGTGACTAACGTCACAGCTCATGACATCACACTGCCGCCACGGACTCCCCTGGGGCAGACCCAAAGAACTAGAGCCATCTACCCTGCCGCCGTGAAGCCGTTGGATGTGGATGGGACTAGTACAGTGAACCCAGTCATCCCAGGGACCTCCACAACAGGTACAGAACGAAGACCTGTGATTAGAGACACAACAAAGCTGAAAGGGCCAGGTGATGTCAAGACGGAACACCAGGAGGAAGATCTATGGGACCCGCCTGTCCCTCTGAACCACCTGACACCTGAACAACAACTGCAGGTGAGAGAGCTACTGCGGGAGGAGAGTAGTGTGTTCGCACGCGATGACCATGATGTGGGGACTATTCCATCACTCCAGCTCAAGATCCGCCTGAGTGACACCACACCGGTGAAGCGGACATACACATCAGTCCCAAAGCCTCTTCATGAAGAAGTGAAGGAATACCTCGAGGATTTACTGAACAGAGGCTGGATAACTAAGTCAAAATCACCCTACTCAAGCCCAATCGTGTGTGTGCGGAAAAAGGATGGGAGCCTCCGCCTCTGCTGTGACTACCGTGAGTTGAACAAGAGGTCCATCCCAGACCGCCATCCAATACCACGCATCCAGGATATGCTCGACAGCCTGAAGGGGAGAGCCTGGTTTTCTGTCTTGGATCAGGGGAAGGCATATCACCAGGGGTTTCTTGAGGAGTCCAGCCGCCCACTGACTGCATTCATCACCCCGTGGGGATTATATGAATGGGTGAGAATTCCCTTCGGACTGTCCTCAGCACCAGCAGAGTTCCAGAGGTCCATGGAGGAATGTTTGATTGGGCTGAGGGACGACATTTGTCAGCCGTATTTAGATGACAACCTGGTCCACTCAACCACATTCGACGAACACCTCCAGCACCTGAGAAGAGTACTGCACCGCTACAGAAGCCATGGAATCAAGCTGACGGCAAGAAAATGTGAACTCTTCAAAAACCAAGTAAGGTTCCTGGGAAGGCTTGTGACCAAGGATGGATACACAATGGACCCCGCTGATGTGGCCCCGGTCCAGGCACTGAAGGAGAGAGAACCTACGACCATCGGAGAGCTCAGGAAGATGCTGGGATTCATCTCGTATTACCGGCCCTACATACCTAACTTCTCCCGAATCGCAAGGCCTCTCTATGACCTCCTCACCCCAGAGAAGACAGCAGCGGGGAAGCTCAAACAAAAGAGAAAGGACAAGGGGAGGAAGGGCTCCCGAGACCATCTGCCCTCCTCTCACCCAGTTAAGTGGACAGCTGAACACCAACAGGTCCTCTGTCAGTTGATTGAATTCCTCATCCAGCCACCAGTGTTGGGCTACCCAGACTTTGAACAGCCCTTTATCCTTCACTGCGACGCGTCACGAGAGGGCCTCGGGGCAGTATTGTATCAAAGACAGTCACAGGGTGGGCTGGCAGTCATCGCGTACGGGTCGAGGACACTGACAACTCCTGAGAAGAACTACCATCTCCACTCAGGGAAGTTGGAGTTCCTCGCGATGAAATGGGCCATATGTGAGAGATTTAGAGATCACCTCTACCACGCTCCATCATTCACTGTCTACACAGACAATAATCCCCTCACCTATGTGCTCACGACAGCCAAACTGAATGCGACCACCCACAGGTGGGTAGCAGAGTTAGCCGATTTCCAGTTCTCTATCAAGTACCGGCCTGGACGAGCCAATGGGGACGCAGATGGCCTCTCACGCATGCCGATGGAGCAGTACATGCAGACCTGTTCACAAGAAGTACACCCCGAGGTCATGAACAGTGTGACCCAGGCGCTGTCAGTACAGCTGGAGAGAGCTGAGCCTTGGATGTGTCCGGTAACCATAGCCACAGCACTAGCCGAGTTTGAGAAGGAACATACATCACCTGTGGCAGAGATACCCAGTCAGACGGTGAGAGACGCCCAGAGGGAGGATGCTGTCATTGGTGAGGTACTGAAGTACATAACCTCCAATCAGTGGCCTCGGGGAAAAACACAGTGTGCGAGCAGGGGTGTTGCGACACTCATGAGAGAGAAGCATCGGCTGTGCCTTGATGATGATGGCATCCTGCGCCGGAAAACAGCTACCCGAACTCAGCTAGTCCTGCCGAAAAAGTTCCATGAGCTGGTGTATAAAGAACTGCACAGAGACCTGGGCCATCTAGGCGTGGAGAGGGTGTTGCACCTGTTGAGGGACCGTTTCTATTGGCCTCACATGCAGAAAGATGTGGAACATTACATCACACAGGTGTGTAGCTGCCTGAAGACCAAGCGCCCCAACAAACCAACCAGAGCCCCTCTCACCAACATCGTGACCACACACCCATTTGAGATGGTCTCCATTGACTTCTTACACTTAGAGAGGTGTAAGGGAGGGTACGAGTATATACTGGTGGTTATGGACCACTTTACCCGTTTCGTTCAAGCCTATGCATGCAGAAACAAAGCTGCCAAGACCGCCGCAGAGAAGGTATTCGGGGACTTTGTGCTGAGATTTGGTTTCCCGGCGACGCTGCACCATGACCAAGGGAAGGAGTTTGACAATAAGCTCTTCGCCAAGCTGCAGGAGTACAGTGGAGTCAGGGGTTCTCACACAACACCGTATCACCCGCAAGGAAATGGTCAGGTCGAGCGTTTCAACAGAACGGTTCTGGCGATGCTGAGAAACCTGCCAGCGGTTGCGAAAACGGATTGGAAAGCGTCACTCCCAAAGGTGATACATGCATACAACTGCACCCGAAATGAAGCGACCGGATTTGCACCTTACTATCTGTTGTTCGGCAGAAATCCAAGACTTCCCATTGACCTGATGTTTGGCCTTAGAGCAAAGGACCAGGCACTATCCCATCAAGAATATGCAGAGAAGTGGAAGGCCCGCATGAATGACGCCTATCGCCTAGCATCAGAGACAGCACGGAAGGAGGGGGCCAGAAACAAAACACTATACGACAAAAAGGCCCACGGGACAGAGCTGTATCCCGGATGCAGGGTTCTCATCCGCAACCTGAACGAGAAAGGAGGACCGGGGAAATTAAGACCATTCTGGGAGGACCAGGTGCATGTAGTAACACATAGGAAGCACGCCGACAGCCCTGTGTATGAGCTGAAGCCGGAGAATGGAAAAGGACGAACCAGAATCATGCATAGGAACCTTCTTCTGCCATGCGACTTCCTGCCGGTGGAACCAAGAGAAGAGGACTTACCTGTGAAACCTAGACGGGAGAGAAAGAAGACAGACAGACAAATGCAGTGGAACCAGGAACAGGACAGTGACTCAGATGATGAGGATAACTGGAGATGCATCGTGGGACGACCAACAGTCAGAGCCAGTGAGCGGATCCAGAGTCAGCTGAGCCCAGACGCCTTGGAGTTCTATCCGGAGGAAAGAGACGGTCAAGAGGAAGAGGATTTTGCGGAGCAGCCTGCAACAATAGAGGACAATGGGACAGTGTCAGAGAATGGCGAGACATCTGGAGCTGAAGAAGAGGATGAGCCCGATGACGACAAGAGCCCGGAAGATGCCTTGCAGCCTCCACCAGAAGATGCCTTGCAGCCTCCTCCAGGGGAAGCTGTGCAGCCTGCCAGAGAAAAAGCATATCCTTTGAGAAATAGAAAACCTACACCAGTGTTTACTTATCACAGACTAGGGCAGCCTAGTGTGTCTGGTAGATAAGCAAATCAGACAAGTCAGTATAAATAAATAAATGAAAAAAAATTTTTTTTTTTAAAAAACCAAAAAAAAAAAAAAACTTTTGACATGTTACAATTGTTATAGCTATGTGATTTTAGTTGTCCTGTGATCACCAGACATAGAGTTACTGTAGCATTGGTGTTTTAGAACACACCTGTTACCACCAGGGATATTACTATTACAAAGTTATTTGCTTTTAGTCAGATACTATAGCTCCCCGGCCTCAAGACGGATGAAGCAGTGGATTCAAGTGCACATTATTTACTGCAAGCATATACCATTAATAGGATATGTGTGTTACATGTTATGACTGATTACAGTACAGTATCCAGATTGACTCCTGCTTAGTAATAACCTATCTTTTCAATGAAAAGTTATGCAATGTGGACTGGTAGATTTGTTATGTCGGGACGCCATTATCTTTTTGAGGGGAGAGTGTGGGGTACTTGGGATTTAGTAGCCCCCCATCTATTTTCTATTTCATATACTTACCTTCATTGACCACTCACTACTAGTACAGAGGAGAATTGTCTGCTGTGTTGTTGTGATAGCCGGTTCTCGCCACAGGAGGGCACTGCATGTTAATTGCTTCTAGCCTGTGTGACGTAGTGCTGGCTCCCGCGGTGCACTCTGGGGCATTCGGGTAGAGTCGTCAGATGAGTGTTGCCGTTCGTATAGTTAGCCATGCTCTGAAAACGTGTCCTCTGTAATGTCTATTTGACAGGTAAGCAGACTAGTTAGACATATGGAATTAGGATGGTGATTAAATATGATGTGTAGGTGGGATATGGATGCCTATTAGAAATACCCACGAAGGGACTTTCATATTTATTTTGATAACGTCATATCACTGGCTAACGTTAGCTAGATTGCTAGCGAGTTGCTAACGTTAGCATAGCCATAGCTCCCGCGGTCTGAACCCATTGTTCTGTAGCTTGGCTTTGACATTGTCTGTATGTGTGATTAGTCTCCCTTTACTATGTTTAGTGTCTCCACACTGTGTAAATATGAAGGTAGGCCTATGTGTGTTGCTATTTTGATCCCCCCATGTTCCGTAACGTTATATACTGTTTAGCTTTGCTAGCGGTAGGCTAAACTAATGTGAATTTATGGAAGAATATATTTGGTGCTCTTATTGAGTATAAATTGGAGATGAGTGTTGCCGTTCGTATAGTTAGCCATGCTCTGAAAACGTGTCCTCTGTAATGTCTATTTGACAGATGGAGTAAAACAACAAAAACACCAGCCCTTGTAAGTGTCATTCTTATCAAGTGTGCTACAAGAATCCTCACTGAGGTCATGCTAGCGGTCGGAGAGAAGGTCTCCTTGTATTCTATACCTTCTACCTGGCTGTACCCCTTTGCTACATATCTAGCTTTGAAAGTCTCAGGTTGGTCAGGGCTTTCTTTGACAGCAAAAACCCAGTGCCCCCCCCCCCCCACTGCTCCTTTTCCCTTTGGCAGTGGACACAGGGTGAAGGTGTCATTCTCCTTTTTGAGGTGAATTCGTCCTCCATTGCTTTGACCCACTTCTGAGATCTTTCAGAGCTAATAGCCTCTGTATATGTTTTGGGTACATCATAGACAGCTCTATAGAAATAATCCACCTCCTGTTCATCTTCAATATGTTCAGTCTTGCACTGATAGTCCCTAAGATATGCTGGTGGTCTTCTACTTCTGTCTGGGTAGCGGCATGTGCCCCCACTATCACCTTGAACCCTAGGTGATGTGCCACTTTCACCCCTTGCCTCTGTAGGCGCTGTCTGACTAGCCTGGGGCTGTTCACCCATCCTAGTTGGTGCTCCATTCAGCTCAGTGTCATCATAACAATCATCATCAGAATAGTCATGTGGACCTGTCTGGATCTGGCTGCCCTTCAATATGGGCTTGACTTGTCTGTGCTTTGACACTCTCCCTGTCTCTGGGAAGTACACGTTGTATGCAGGGCTATATTTGTCATACCCTGTGAAAAGGCCCTTTTCACACCTTGGATCAAGTTTCTTTTTGTCTTGCTTATAAGCATAACACTCAGTACCAAATACCATCATGTGAGCAATATTGGGAGTTTTACCTGTGAAAGCACTATATGGAGTTTGCCCAAGTCGCTTGCAATAGCATCTGTTGCGTATCTGTGCAGCCGTTTGCACTGCAAACCTCCATAGCTTTTTTGGTAATTTACTCTCAATAAGCATGCACCGGCCCATGTCAAATAATGTTCTCCAATTTCTCTCTGCTGTGCCGTTTTGATGCGGCGAATAAGGAGCACTAGTCTGATGACTGATCCTGTTCTCCCTAAGAAGGTCTTGGAACTCTCTCCCAGTGAATTCTGTACCATTGTCAGAGCGTATAGTCTTGACTTTCCCGTATGGGGCAGTATCAGCTAGGAATTTCTCTGTGGCTCTGGATGTGTCGCTTTTTGTCTTAAGGAAATAGGTCCAAGTCATACCACTATAGTCATCTGTGAAGGCTACTGTGTATCTATACCCGTCTCTGTCGGTTGGGTCCATAGTCCACACAGGTCAGTGTGAACTAGTTCTAGTATCTCTGTAGCTTTGCTATCAGCCTGTCTGTTCCTCATCTCAACAGTTTTGCCCTCTATACATATGTCACAGTTGAGAGTGGACTTATCACACTTTCCCTTGATTTTCATGCCATCAACCACATTCTCCAATCGGGAGACATCATCAAAGTTACAGTGTCCAAGTATTCTGTGCCACGTTTGAATATCATGACACACCTTGACCTTGTCATTGTTTTCATCAGTAACCGTGGGCAGATAATACAGTTTACCACATACCTCAATGTTAAACCTTGTAGCATCATTGACACCCATCCAGTTATCACCATCTTTGAAATGCGATTCTGCCCCGTTGCCTGTAGCTGCCCTCACAGAGAAAATATCTTGTGGAAAGGTTGGTATATACAAAGCATTTTTCAGTAGTGCTGTCACCTTGTGACCCTTACTGTCTACAAGTGAGATTTCTGCTTCTCCTCTGGCATTGGCAACCCCAGTAACTTTAGTACCATCAGCTAGGTCAATCACATGGTTCTCAGGTCTGAAAGCTTTATCGATAGTCTTAAACTTCTTAAAGTCACTTATCATGTGCGATGTCGCACCACAGTCGACCATTAAGCCTTTAGTGTTAACCGTCCTCTTCACTGGACTACCGCTACCGATCAGCTTAAAACAATACGACCTGTTATCGCTGCAGTCCCCATCGTCTGCGTCTCGTCTTCGCCCATGCTGGTCTGCGGCTCTTCGTTGTGGCTTTTCTCCCATCGCCCGCGACATGGAGTCCCGCTGTCTTCCCCGGCGTGGCGTGTCACTCCTGCGGTCTCGTCTCCTCTCGTCAGGTAGGTTGTTGTTGGGACACGTCCTGGAAATGTGTCCTATACGGTGGCATCTCCAGCATTCAACGTTGGTCGAATCTGGTCCTCTGTCCTCCGGTCCTCCGGTCCTCTGCCTCGTCCCCGTGGCTGGTAGCTGGCTGTCCCCGCGGCTCGCATCACGTTGTCCTCGGTCAGGTCACTCGGCTTGAATCTTTCGGTGTCCTCGAAGTTCCTCAGCTTTGCCTTGAAGTCGCTGAACGTCAGATTCTCGCCCGTCTGAGTAATATGGACCACAAACGGTTTAAATAAGTCCAGCAGGCCTTTCACTACCATCGCAACTTTCAACCCGTCACTGATATTCTCGTCGGCCTCGCCAACCAAGCGAGTCTTGTCTCAGCGCGAGCAACATATTCTGTGACAGTCTCGTTGCTTTGCACGTGGAGGGCCGCGAGCTCGCAGTATAAACTTACTACACGCGGCTTTCCTTTGCCTGCGTAATGCCCCCGTAGTATCGTCAACGCCTTGCGTCCGTCTCCTGCCGCCTCTCTCATAACAAGCGACAAACTCTTGTTGTTTAAAACGTGCAGCAGTTCCGCGTGTGCCTGTGCGTTCTTCGCAACGTCGGCTGCTCGTACAGCGTCGGCGTCCTCATCTCCGCCAACCTGCGGCTCGGCTTGGATTGTTGCCGAAAGCTCGCGCAGTTCCAAATGTGCGAGGAATCTCGTTTCCCACAGTTCGTACGACCTTTCATCGCCGTCAAAATCGTTGGCTAGCCATAGCGCTGGGCCCATAACCTGTTGAATTAACGTTAGCCATCCTACAGCGAATTAATTGTCTTGCCAAGACATAAACATAAAGTGTGCCATTCAGGCGGAAAATGACACACACCCACACCGTGCTCTTGCGTTCGAACAAGAGAAGAAGAATATTTATTTGATACATGCGCAGATCTATATATACAATACGGGTCCTCCAGGCACGTAGCCAGGTAGGTGGTTTTCGTGTCTGAACCCCCCCCCCCGAAACCCCATGGCCCGTCTGAAATGGCACCAATAATTATTTAGTTATCGTTTTGATTATTTGTCACCGCCCCTCTAGCCTACTCATACACTGCATCTATCGTGACTGACAGGCGTTAAACCTGTCAGTTAATTTGTTTCCAAACATGATGTATCTTATTGGTCTGTTTTGTTTTCACACGCTTTTGATTGGCTCAGGGGTCTGATGAGTCAGCTAAGCAACCTGCCACTGGTTATGCTAGCTAAATGGTCGATCTATAGTTTGCTTTTCAAAAGCAATGGAGCCGCCGAAAGCTACCTGTAAATCAGGCAAGAGCAGTAAAGTTAATATTCGTAAAATCAGTGATTTTTTTGTTTCAACGTGTCCCGACTCAAAAAAGAAAAAAAAGAACATTACAGATGATCTGGTCACTAACGTTACCGATTTCCCGGAGCAAGTGTTAGCAGACCCACTGCCCTCCTCCTCGGAAACGGAGCCAGAGTTAGCAGACCCGCCGTCCTCTACCTCGGAAACGTTTTCACACGACTTTGTGGATTATATTGGTGGGAAAATATCAGACGAACAGAGAAGAGAAATATACTCACTGGACTGGACGGCCAAGATCGGACAAACATTCCCTACAAAACTAGGAGGTAAACTACATTTCCAACGCCATTGGATTGACCAGTTTAGCTGGCTAGTATACTCAACAAGGTCCGGCGGTTGTTTTTGTAAGCACTGTGTTGCGTTTGCAGTCGAGCATGTGGGCAAGGGAGGGCACAGAAAAGCTGGCAAGCTAATTAATGTCCACTTCTCAGACTGGAAACATGCTTTAGAGACGTTCAAAGACCATGCACAAAAGGCATATCACAAGGATGCATGTTTGAAAGCGGACAATTTCCGAATGGTTCTCAACAATAAAATGGATGCAATTTCACTGAGGTTAGATTCTGAGAGAAAAAAGCGAGTCCAAGAAAACAGAGAAAAACTCAAAAGCATCATTGCAACGTTGATTTTTTGCGGTCGCCAAGAACTCGCCCTGAGAGGTGGTATTGATTCAGGACCAGTGACACTGAATGAGCCAACTCACAATGACGGAAATTTCAGGGCTTTACTCAGGTTTAGGGCTACATCTGGCGACACAGTACTGTTGCAACACTTGAGTAAATGTGCAGCAAACGCTAGCTACTGCAGTCCTGATGTACAAAATGAAATAATCAGCATAATTGGAGATGTGATAACAAACAAACTGGTGCAGAAAGTAAACTCCGCGCAGTGTTTCGCTGTGTTGGCAGATGAAATGAAAGATGTTTCAGGGCGGGAGCAGCTTTCTGTCTGTGTCAGATACGTGAACCAGCATGACAGCCAATATAGCATCAGAGAGGATTTGTTGTCCTTTGTTGATATCGAGAAGTTAACCGGGGAGGCAATCGCCAATTCAATCGAAAGTCAGTTGACAAATGCAGGCGTTGATTTACAGTTTTTACGTGGCCAGGGATACGACGGCGCATCTGCCATGAGTGGCCGTTTAAATGGTGCCCAAGCTAAAATCAAAGAGAAGCACAAGCAAGCAGTTTATGTGCACTGTGCCAGCCACAGTTTGAATTTGGTCCTACAGTGCTGCACTGTACAAATGGTGCGAAATTGCTTTGGAATTGTCTCGGAAATCTGCACTTTTTTCCATGATTCGGCTTTGCGGTCTGCATGCAGTCTGCGACACGAGACGGAACGTCTTTTACCCGACTGCAAGAAAACGCGACTGACGAAGTTGTGTGAAACGAGATGGGTCGAACGCCACGACGCAATATTTACATTCAACGAGCTTTTAGACCCTGTGCGATCCAGCCTGCAGAAAATCAGTGAAACCTTCACAGGAGACACATCTGTCAAAGCCACTCAGCTCTTTAATTCAATTGACAATGCAGAATTAATGCTGTCCATGAATGTGAGTGAGACGATGCTTGCAAAAGCCTACCACCTGTCCACCTTCCTTCAGAAGGAAAATTGTGACTTGGTGAGTTGCGTTTCAGCTGCTGATGCTGTTATTAAGCAGGTAGATGAGATGAGGGCTAACTCTGAGATGGAGTTCAGGCAGATTTTCCAAAAGACCTCTTCCCAAGCAGCCAAGTATGGGGTTGAATTTCGACCACGAAGAGGCATGGACTGCAATGAGGATCCATTGAAGGCCTGTGAAAATCACTACCGGCAAAGCTTTTCATAGTCATGCTTGACTTTTATTCATCACAGATGAAGGAACGCTTCAGCAAACACAGAAATGTGATGATCTCCAACCTCTGCTCCTTACTGCCATCTCAGGTCAGCATGCTGAACGACAGCTCAGCTCAAGCGCTCTCCAACCTGTATCCTGATGAAGTGTCACCGCATCTGGAAGTTGTAAAGTCAGAAATTGACACCTGGCGGGATAAATGGAAAGATGCAACTTATGTTCCACAAAATGCCATTGAGGCATTAAATGCCTGTAACAGTGAGTTGTTTCCAAGCATCTTCAAGCTTCTCCGCGTTTTGACCACGCTTCCTGTCACCAGTGCCCATGTCGAGAGAAGTTTTTCCCGTCTGGGGAGGATCAAGGACAAAATGCGCAGTACAATGACGGAAAGGCGGCTTAATGGACTGACATTGGTCTCGGAGCACAGAGACATTGTGGTGACGCCGGAAGAGGTACTGGACATCTTTTGCAGACAAAAAAGACGATTGGACCTGATTTTATAAGGTAAGACCCACTTTTATTTATCAATGCATTGATGATTATCTATGGGCCATTAATACGTTGACATTTACCGTACGGTTGGGTATTAGGCTATAGTATACAGTGTGGGAATTTTATTTACCGGTAGCTTTCGGCAGTGTTGCCTGACCCCCCCCCCCCCAAAATATGTTTCTGGCTACGGGCCTGGGGTCCTCACAGGATCAAACAGCTGGTCATTGACAATGCGTGGATGAGACTGCATTAGATCACATGTTCAACATTGGGACACACGGAAAGGCAGGCAGGAAGACAAGTGGACAGTCTACTCGCAATCCACTTTTATAGCTTAATAATTAAAACCAAGCAAATGCTGGGGATATGCTATTGACTTTACTGTCAACTTTACGCATGCCTACATTTCCAAGCTGTTTTACATACATTCTCCTCATGTCTGACATGCAAGTAACCATCATGTTTTTGTGATTTTATATTGCCTTTAGAATTGTCCTTCAGCGAAGACACCCACGCCGATACTGAGCCCTCTGCCAGTAGGCCAACACCTAATAGGCGTATCAGGGCTGCTTCTGATGATGGAGAAATTCCAGAAGAACACGAGGAGCAACCAAAGACAAGAGAGAGTATGTTTGTTGGGTAGCACATCCTGGTTTTAACACACAATTATTTCTGTATTGATTACAAGTTGTCTTTACAACCAATGCTGTTACTTCACTCAGGAAAGAAGAAGAAACAAGCATTAAGGATGTCCTTGAATATATGGAGAGAGCAGATGACAGGGCTGAGGAGAGAGAGGAGAGGAAGATGCAGGCCTCTAACAATGCTATGCTTGGGCTGGTTGAGAGGATGGTGTCTGCAATCGAGGCAGTCAGCAGCAATCAGAAATAGTATCATAGTAGACCTACTTCAACCAGGTTGTCAGGTTGTAATTTTTTGGTTTCAAGTTTGTAAACCTGACTGTTGTTGTTTTTTTATACGTAGCCTATGTCTTCATTGTTCATAGGTCCACTTAAACCAGGTTGTCAGGTGGTACGTTTATAAACCTCTATTACATACTTTGTCTTCAGTGTTCAGTTTCTGTTTTAAAGAAATTATTGTTTTAAAGAAACTGCTTGAAAGCAAAATGTCATTGTTTTCATAGAAAACTTTAATAAAGACTGTTTATACGACACTGTGTCCAGTCAGTGCCACTGAACTCTCAACTGTGCAACACTGCACTATAACTACATATATACAAATGCATTTGCACAATGCAGTTAAAAATAAAAAATGAAAATATGCAAAGCAAAGCAAAACAAGTAGAAATAACTAAATTAAAACAATTGCGTGTCTGCTACAAGAAAAAATGCATTGGAACAGCTGTTTTTATAGCATGTGTGTGCAGGAGAGTGTACAGTACAATTCTGGACAGTCCATCAGTCAGAGTTGAAGTACTCTATCAATGCAGCTCTCACATCAGCTCCTTCCTGCTGTTCACCTTCTTGCAACAGGCGAACAGGAGGCTCCATGTTCACATGGCTCACTGGACCGTGTTAAATGTACTAATCCCCATGCTCTTCACAAATATTGTGCAACACACAACAGGTCAGAACCATCTTCTTTGTAAGGTCCAATTGGCAGTCATTCCTCTTTAGAAGACACCTTCATCTACCTTTGAGTCTCCCGAAGGTAGTCTGCACGATAGCCCTTGCACTGGTTTAATCTGGCATTGTACCTCAGCTGCCGTGGGGTCAGTCTGCCTGTATCTGAAAAAGGCTTCGTCAGCCAAGTTTTTAATGGGTATGCAGGGTCTCCAATTAAGTAGTGTCCTACTTCATGACCACAGATATTGATAGTGTGTTGGCTAAAAAACTGTCCATCCATTGCCATTTCCCACAAACGTGACTGTTGCAGCACTCGTGAATCATTCACACTCCCGGGATAACTGACAAACACATCCCAGAACAGACCGTTCCCATCAACAACAGTCTGTAGTATGAAGGAATGCCATCCTTTTCTATTGTGGTAGTCGCGCGGGTACAGTTCTGGTGCTATTATGGGTATGTGGCTGCCGTCTATTGCTCCAAAACATTGCGGTGCTCTCCATCTGTTGTTGAAAAACATTGCCATCTCCATCAACTTCCTAGCATCAGGGGTCTTCATGTGCTCAGGAAGTAGCATTTTTATTATAGCATCACAGAAGTCCTGCACACAATTGCAAACAGTTGCAATACCAATGCCAAAAATGTGACTCACGCTCCGGTATTCATTGTTTGTGGCCAGTCTCCACAGGGCTATGGCAATCCGTTTATTCACTGGTATGCAGAGACTGTAGTTGGTCTTTTCCTTTTGCAGAATGGGGCCAAGACGTTGACATAGGTAATTAAAGGACGCCCGTGACACACGAAAGTTGCTCGTGAACTGCTCGTTGTTGAAGCCAGGTACAACAGTGTTCCACCATAGCTGCGCACGCGGATGTGTCCACACAACAGCCGTCCGTCTTCTCGGGGCGTTTACCAAAGCCTGTAAAGTTGAAATGGAGGTTAACGTCACATTTCACTTAACATGCTTTGTTATATACGGTACATATGACACATTAAAACCAACTTGCTGACTAGTTTTCCTTATACCCGCGTGTAGGCTAATGTTCACGTTAGTTTCCTAGTTGGCCTACTACTGCAAATAAATATTACATACCATTCATCTTGCACGTAAGAATCTTCTATGTCTTCTCATAATCAGTAGAAAGTCCATGTTTTTTTTTCTTTTGAAGGAAAGTAAATATTTGAATCAACACAACAAAAGTTTGCAAGTATTCGATGCGCTCCATCTTGCTAGCTGGTGGGTTTCAGTGGGATGTAGCTAATGTTTATATCCGGTGTGCAACGCACAAAGTCCCCCGTTAGTGACGTACAACGATTCCGCTAAAAACTGTTCGAAGCGCGGGCCCGTTCGCCACACAACACCAAGGTTCTCAGAATCCTGAACGGAACCAGTGACTGAACCACAGCTACTTTGGTCGAAAAGGAGCGGATCTTTGCTAATCTTCCAGGAGTAAAAGGTACGTTTTCTCAGACAGTAGCTTCTCTGGACACATATTTCACGCCACGGAGAAATGTGGTTTTGGAAAGACACAAGTTTAGCCAGAGAGCTCAGTACCCTGAGGAATCTATTGATGCATTTGTTGATGCTTTGAGAGAACTAAAAATAAGAATGAATGATCAAATGATTAAGACGGTAATAGACACAGGAAGTGGAAGAAACCTCATAGGAGAACATCTATATAAGAAAGTGTTTTTGCACAAAACTGAACTGAAACAGAGTAAGAAGAGTTTCTATCCTTATGACCAGAAGACTCCACTAAAGTGCCTAGTGTAATGATCTGTGCCCTCTGGCTATGTTAACTTATAACATTAATAAAGCAAGGACGACTTCTCTCGTGCTGGGTGTTTATTCACCGACCGGATTCCCACTGACGTTGTTACGTACATCACGTGACTTTGTTGTGGCGCTACGGAAAGCCGTAAGGGACATTAGCAAATCAAATATTACTAGCAAATATTACATCTCCCTTTTTCTGAAAAGTGCTGCTTTCTCTGCAGAGATACAGACCACGTTGAGCATGTTTATAAGCGAATACAATCTTAATAAGAAAGAATATGAAAGTGGAACTCTTATATAACTGGACTGCAACAAAGTAGTGTAAAACATTTCCTTCACTGTCTAAATGTGACACCGTAATAACATTTCATCTTTTTTTTTTCATTTCATTACTGGTAACTGCAAACAGCAGGTAGGTACACAAGGTAAGTGAACGCTGTAAATATTTCTTTTCAAAACATAGCAGGTATAGTACAGGTTGGTGTAAAATTCTCTTTTTTAACATTCATAAGTCAAGGATTTGTCTTGGTTTGATCGTGCGACCTGACCTCGTGGTGTAACCAGGCTGTGTGTCTGGTTGTCGCTGATTGTTCGTGTCTGGAGGTTCAGCATGCTCTTGCTGATGGGCTTGTGTGTTGTTGTTAGCGCTGGTAACAGTCTGCTGTGAAGTGTGTGTGTGTGTAGTGTGAGTGTTCACTCTGCTTTGTCGCAGGTGTTGACGGTTGCGTTGGTAGATCTGACCTTCTTTGGTTTGGATGTGGTAGCTCCTGTCTGTGTTCGCTGGTCTTTCCACAGTTGCAGGTCTCCAGGATCCATCCTCCTGCCGGAAGCGGATTGGTGTGCCTGCGGGCAGGTGGGGCAGAGGTTTGGCTGTTCGGTTGTAGTATGCCTGCTGGCGCTGTTGACATACCTCTCTCCTTTTGTGAACATCCTCCTGACTGGCGATCTGTGGCTGCAGGTGTTTTGCTGTTGATGGGAGAATGGACCGCAGCCTCCGACTCATCAGTAGCTGTGCCGGTGATTTCAGGTTGTCCACCGGTGTGTTGCGATACTCCAGTAAGCTCATGTAGGGGTCTTTGTTCTCAGCTTTGGCTTTGTCCAGGATGCGTTTGGCCGTCTGGACAGTCTTCTCGGAGAGGCCGTTGCTCTGTGGGTAGTGGGGGCTTGTGGTGGTGTGTGAGAAACCCCATGTCTGTGAGAAGTTGCGGAACTCACCAGAGCTGTAGCATGGACCGTTGTCGCTGATGATAGTCTCGGGAATTCCGTGTCGAGCCATTGCTGCTTTCAGCTTCATGATGACGGCAGATGAGGTGCAGCTGTAAAGTCTCTCTAGCTCGAAGAATCTGGAGTAGTAGTCCACAGTGACTATGAAGTCCTGTGAGTTCCATGTGAATAGGTCTGTGCCTATGACTTGCCACGGCCGCTCAGGTATGGCGTGTGACCTCATTGGTTCCTTTGCATTTGCGCTGCGCCGTTCTTGGCATATGCTGCAGTCTGCTACCGCATCCTCGATCTGTTTCCCCATGCCAGGCCAGAACAGTAAGTCTCTTGCTCGGCATTTGCTTTTTTCCACGCCAAGGTGGCCGGCATGGATGCGCTGTATCATGTCCTTGCGAAGCTTTTGGGGGACAATGATTCTCTCACCTTTGAACAGGATACCGTCCATTTCTGAGATTTCTGCTCTGTGGTTCCAGTATTCCTGGATGCTGGGCGGGCACTTTTTCTTTGTGTCTGGCCAGCCAGTGAGTGTGGCTCGTCTGAGTGCGGTGAGCTGTGGATCTTGCGCTGTTTCCTGCTTGATTTCTGTGAGTCTTGTGTCGCTCACAGGGATGTTGCTGAGGACTGTGTGCACTTGGGCCTCCATCCCTTCCTGTAGGTCACTGTCGTGGTGTTCTATTGACTTGCGTGACAGTGTGTCGGCCACCGGTATGTCCTTACCGGGGCGGTGGATGATTTGGATGTCGTATTTTTGGAGCGCCAGGATCATCCGTTGCAGCCGGGGTGGTGCTGCTGCCAGTGGCTTTTTTAGTATTGCCTCCAGAGGCTTGTGGTCTGACTCCACAATCACTTTTCGTCCGTACATGTACTCGTGGAACCTCTTGCAGCCGAAGACCACAGCGTAGAGCTCCTTCTCTATCTGTGCGTAGTTTTCTTCAGTGCTGTTGAGTGACTTGGACGCATAGGCAATTGGTTTGCCATCTTGGAGCATGACAGCCCCAAGGCCACTTTTGGATGCATCCACTTGGAGTCGCAGCTCTTTCTGCGGGTCGAAATATGAGAGTACTGGACCTGGGTGCTGTGTAATGAGATTCTTCATCTCTTGGAACGCCTTGTCGTGGACTGCATCCCACACAAACTCACTGTCCTGTTTCAGAAGCTGTCTGAGGGGTGAGTTTATCTGTGAGAGGTGTGGAGCAAATCTGGCGAGGTAGTTGATCATGCCGAGGACTGTCTCCAGCTCTGCTTTGTTCTGTGGGGGTTGCATGTCCTTGACCGCCTTCACCTTGTGTGGGTCTGGTTTGATGCCTTCGTGTGAGAGCGTGTGGCCGAAGTAGCTTACCTCGGACACGCATATGTGACACTTGTCGGGGTTGAGCCGCACCCCTCGCTCCCTTGTGCGCTTCAGCATCGCTCTGAGACGCTGGTCATGTTCCTCTTTAGTCTTGCCGAACACTAGTATGTCGTCCACTATGGCCGTCACACCGTCCAATCCTTCATATGTTTCATCCACGCGTCTCTGGAACTCGTCTTGAGCGGACACGATTCCGAATGGCAGTCTGAGGAAACGATACCTGCCAAACACTGTGTTAAATGTCGTCAACATTGAGGATTCAGTGCTCAGTTTGATGGCCCAATAGCCTGACCGCGCATCTAACACGCTAAAGTACTCAGCTCCAGCGAGCTTTGTGGTGGCGTCCTCCAGCGTGGGGAGGGGGTAGTGAGGTCGTTGTATCACTTTGTTAAGAGCTCTGGGGTCTAAACACACTCTAAGTTTGCCTGTCTTTGGCTTCTCAACAATGACGAGTGCGTTCACCCATTCTGTGGGTTCTGTTACCTTACAGATTATGCCGCCTTTCTCCATGCTGTCAAGCTCGTCCCTCAGTTTGCTGCGTAGGGCGATGGGGATTCTGCGTGGCGGGCAGACGACCGGCGTTGCATCTGGTGTGACGCGGAAGGTGCACTCACCTGGGAACTCTCCTATTCCCTGGAAAACATCTGCATACTCATCCATTATGCTCTGTGATGTGACATTGTTTTCCTCGCTCACAGCCATCACTATTTTTACCAAGTTTAGGTCACGGCATGTTTTCATTGCCATGACTGGTGGGGCGTTTGTGTCAATGACGTAAAAGTCCAGCATCATTGCATTGTCTCTGTACTTACATTTGAGTTTGCATGTGCCTTTCACGCTCAGCGCGCCTCCTCCATATTCAGTGAGTCTGTGTATTGCTGGTTTCAGTGTCACATTTTTGAACAGCGCCTGGAACAGGTTGGTGGGAATAGTATTGGCCTGTGCCCCAGTGTCTAGTTTAAACTTTACCTTCTGTGGAGGTGTGCCAATTCCAACCTCTACGTAAGCCTGCTCGTTGCTTTTTCCGTTGTTCTCTATTGAGATGCAGTCTATGTACAGCTCTGTCTGTTCTCCCACAGCGGTGCTCTCCACTGTAATGTTGTCGAAGTACAGTTCTTCCTGCTCTCTGTCAGTGGTGTACTCTTCTGGGTTCTCTCCGACGGCATGTACTGTGCCGCGGTAGTACTTTGTCTGTCCCTGGGAGCTAGACTTGCATACTTTAGCAAAATGATTGAGCTTCTTGCATTTAATGCATTGTTTACCCTTAGCTGGGCAAGTGGCTTTAGCGCCGTGTAGCCCTCCACAATAGCTACACGCCCTAGCGGCGGTGCTAACGTTACCCTCCCTTTGTCTGAAGTTAGCGTTAGCTGCTTTGGGTGCGTTCGGTTTGTAAGTCTTTCTGCCTATTGCGTGCACCGTTTCATGTGTGCTGCCCTGGCCCATAGACTTTAGCTGTTGCTTTGCTAGCTCGTGTGAGCGGGCTACATCTATGGCCTTTTCTAGCGTTAGCTCAGCTCCCTGGCTAAGTAGCTTTTCTCTCACTCTGGGTGAGTTGGTGGCAAACACGATGCGGTCCCTGACCATCTCGTCGGCATTTGGGTAGCCACAGTCTTTGACTAGGAGCTTTAGCTCAGTTATAAATTGTTCGAAGGATTCACTCTCTCCCTGCATCTTTTCATGAAATTTATATCTGGCATAAATCGGGTTTGCTTTGGGGGTGATGTACTCAGTGTACTTATCGTAGTACGTTTCTAGCTTCTTGGCTTGTTCTCCGCTGAGTGTCCAAGTGTTGTGCACATCGCGCCCTTTTTCCCCTATCCAGAGCAGGAGGTAGCTGCATTTCTCCTCTTCATTCTTCCCGCGCAGGGGGCCCGTGAACATTAGCTCCGTTGTTTGTCGAAATCGTCTCCATGCTTCAGGTAAGTTCGCCGATTCCCAGTCCATCCGTGGAGCTGGAACGCCGTACGAATCCATATTGGGTATTTAAACTCCGCTACTCTGACACCATGTAATGTTCTGTGCCCTCTGGCTATGTTAACTTATAACATTAATAAAGCAAGGACGACTTCTCTCGTGCTGGGTGTTTATTCACCGACCGGATTCCCACTGACGTTGTTACGTACATCACGTGACTTTGTTGTGGCGCTACGGAAAGCCGTAAGGGACATTAGCAAATCAAATATTACTAGCAAATATTACACCTAGGTTACTTAAAAGCACAACTGGCATGGCAAGACAGTGTCATAACATAAAATGTGTATGTTATTAAAGGAAACGTCGAAACACTGATGGGCAGAAAATCATGCTTTGCATTAAAGCTATTGACCCCTGGAGGAAATGTAAATATAAATGCAGTCGACCAGACAGATAGATTCAGTCAATTACCACAAGAATATGAGTCACCCTTTAAAGGACAAGGACAGATCAGGGTTTGAGGAGAGTCCCTTATCCAATGATAGAAGCTGTAAACCAAGAACTAGACAAAATGCTTGAGGATGGTATGATCGAAGAGGTGAATGGAGGATCTGAATGGATTTGTAATATTCTACTTACACCAAAAAAGACACAAGAGAAGTCACACTATGTGTAGCTCCCCGGGAAGTAAATAAAGCTGTAATCCGATAGAGACATCCAGTACCAACGTTGGACAGTATACTGCAAGCCATGCAAGGAGCAAAAATATTTGCTAAACTAGATGCAAGAAAAGGATTCTGGCAAGCAGAGTTAGCCTCAGAGTCAAGATACCTGACTACTTTCATCCCACACACAGGGTGCTACTGTTTCAGGAAGGTTCCCTTTGGACTGTCAAGTGCACCTGAGGCCCATCAGAAGGCTATGGACTCAACGCTATGCTGAAAATTAGAAAGTACTGGAAAAGAGACCGCGACAAGTATTGCAGAAATGCAAAGACAGAGGTCTAACCCTGAATAGAGACAAATGTGTTTTTGGGTTACAACAGATTGAGATGTTAGAAAGTGTGATTTCAGCTGAAGGAATAAAACCAGACCCCCCAAAAATAGAGGCTGTTTATAATGCCCCGAGACCTGATAATGTGCAGCAACTGCGCTTCTTCTTAGGCACATGTGGATTTCTGATGAAATTCATTCTCAACTATGCAAACATATCAGAACCACTCAGGAGCCTAACACGGAAAGGACAAGAGTGGAAGTGGGTGTCAGAGACAGAAAAGTCATTCAATAAAATGAAAAGAGCGCTTGTAAGTGAACCATGCCTAGCGTACTACAAAATCAATGCATCAACTGTAGTCATAAGTGACACAAGCCCAGTAGGACTTGGAGCAGTCTTGCTATAGGAACAAACAGATGGACAGAATAAACCAATCACTTAAGCAAGCTGCTCACTGACTCCTACCGAAAGACGCTATTCCCAGATAGAGCGAGAAGCTCTAGGATGTGTATGGGCAGTCCAACACTTGAGAACATACTTATGGGGAGGCAAGTTTACACTCCAAACGGACCACAAACCTCTCATATACATGTTCAACCCCGAGAAGGCAACACTTTTACCACCCAGAATTCAAAGACTGGGATTAAGATTACAACCATATGTCTACAAAATAGAACACATTGTGGGAAAGTCTAATGTAGCAGACTCCCTGTCAAGACCTTTACTAGAAACTGAAGAAAATGGGTATGTTGAACCATATGTGGACAAAGTGCTTTCTGTAACTATGTATGATTTGCAAGCTATGACACTTGAGGACATTAAACACGCAATGACAGAGGGTCAAACATTAAAACAGCTGACAACAATAGTGGAAACAGGAAAATGGCTGAACCCAATTCCAGAAGAACTACAGCCATACGATAGATGCTCAGGTGAGTTGTCGACATATGATGGATTGATACTAAGAGGACACAGGATTGTGTTACCGAAACAGAAAATGAAACAAGCACTGAAAATCGCACACGAGACCCACCAGGGTGTGGTCCGCACAAAACAGTATCTGAAGAGGAAATTTTATTGGCCCAATATGGATTTAGATGTTGAAAGACTGATCAGAAACTGCTCCACTTGTGTGCTCAACCAACCACTGCATGACGATCAACCTCTTCAACCACTTGAACTGCCACTCAGACCCTGGATTAAGTCAGGCGTTGACCTAGTGGGTCCTATACAGAGAACAACTACATATTGACTCTAACTGACTATTATACTTCATACCCAGAGGCAATTGTCATAAATAACATATCTTCAGCCACAGTCATTCAGGAGATGATGAAAATATTTGCTCAATTTAGATATCCTTTAGAGGTTGTCACAGACAATGACAAACAGTTTTTTGGACTGCTATTTGAATCTTTCCTTATAATGTGTGGAATCAAGTACATACGCGCATCACCGTGTTATCCAAAATCAAATGGTAAAATAGAACGGTTTCACAGATATCTGAAGAAGGCCTTTAGAGCAGATAACAGTGAAGGAAAGAAATGGAGAGAGGAACTCCCAAAGATTCTCCTAGCATATCGCTAAACAAGACACATGGCATCAGGAGAAACATAAGCCAAGCTCATGTTTGGGTGAGACATTCGTACAGAGTTACCAAACCTGGTGGAAGAAGAGGAAAAGACAAAGGACATTCAAAAACACCACCAAGAATACACAGACAAAATGAAAGTCTATGCTGACAAGACAGAGCAAAGGAGCACAACTTCAAAGTTGGGGACTTGGTGTACCTTGCCAGTACAGATAATGGTAAACTGGATTCTAATTTCAAAGACATTCGTTATGTAATCCTGAAAAAACCCTCAGACTATTCCTTTGAACTCATAAACACCGAAGATGGATCCAGGACCACAAGGAATGTTAAACATCTTCACCACACTCCTGTGGTAATGGACCTTGATGCTGCTGTGACAGCAGAAGCACGTGGAGACATTGGAGTTCCAGCAGAAGCATGTGAGGATGCCAGAGTTTTGGACATGCAGCACGTTCTGAGCGCTCCAGCAGAGTGCCCACAGGAAGCTGTATCGGTGCCCGATAATCAAAGTGTTACCAGAAGTGGCAGAATTATCAAGAAGGCAGCCCGGTACAGAGACACTTAATAGACATACATAGGAGAAAGAAACCGAATCTGTTTAAGTTAGCTTTAAAAAAAAAGGGTTTTATTGAATATTGATATTTTAGATTAATTTGGAACATGTTTGAAACATGTTGGTTTAGGAATATAGAATTTAGTTTAACAGAAATGATCAAATATGTCTACATTTATGTTTGAGAATGAAGAAAAAAAACAAACCAAGACATTTCATTTATCATTAGTTTTATTATATTGATGTTAAAGTAAGAACCACTGTAACTCTAAGGAACAGAAAGATGTTGTACATTTCGTACACCTCGGAATCGGCGTAGGGGCTGCTCGGGAAACAGACCTCGGAGGCGGCGTGGCAGCCGCTCATGGAGCAGAACTCGGAGGCGGCATGGCGGCTGCTCGTGGACCAGGTCTCAGAGGTGGAGTGGCAGCCGCTTGGGAAGCAGACCTCTGAGGCGCCGTGGCAGCTGCTCGGGAAACAGACCTCGGAGGCGGCGAGGCGGCGAGGCGGCCGATCAAGAAACAGACCCCGGAAGAGGCGGGGCAAACAGACTCCGGGGGCGGCGGGACGGCCGCTGGGCAAGAATTCGGAGGCGTCGTGGTGGCTGCTCATGACAGAGACCTCGGAGGCGGCTTGGCAACTTCTCGTGGAGCAGACCTCGGAGGCAGCATGGCAGCCGCTCGGGAAATAGACCTCGGAGGTGACATGACAGCTGCTTGGGAAGCAGACCCCCGAGGCGGCGTGGCAGCCGCCCGGGAAACAGACGTCAGAGACGTTGGGGCAGCCGCTCAGGAAACAGATCTCGGAGGCGGCAGGGCAGCCGCCCGGGGAGCAGTCCCGTCAGCTGCCCGTGGAACAGGCTTCAGGGGCACCCCGGCAGCCGCTGGGAAGCTGAGGCTCGGGGATGCTGGGCAGCTGAGCCCAACAGGTCAGCTGAGGTGGCCGGCGACTGGTAGTCGGATTGGACATCGGGAAAACAGAACTTGGAGGCGGCGGGACGGCCGCTCGGGAAACAGACCTCGGAGGCGGTGGGCCAGCCACTGGGCAAACGGATTCCGGAGGCAGCATGACGGCCATGGGGCAAAAAAACTCGGGGGCAGCAGGATGGCTACTGGACATAAACTCCGGAGGCGGTGGGATGGCCACTGGGCAAACAGAACTCGGAGGCAGTGGGATGGCCACAGCGCAAACAGAACTCGGAGGCAGCAGGACAGCTGCAGGGCAAACAGAACTTGGAGGCAGCGGGACGGCCGCTCAGGAAATAGAACTCGGAGGTGGCAAGACGGCTGCTCAGGAAAAAGGACTCGGTGCCGGCGTGCCGGTCGCTCAGAAAACAGAACTCGGAGGCGACGTGGCGGCCGCTCGGGAAAGAGAACTGCCAGCTGTCCCCACCAGTACACTGTCTCCACCCACTGGCAATCCCCCTGCATTATCTGTCAGCCTATCAGTTGCTCATTCTGCCACACTCGTGGCTTTGTCTGTTTCCTTACCCCAGTATATATTCTAGTCAGTTGGCCCTTGTTTGCCAGATCGTAGTTTATGCCAACTGCCTGCTTCGTATCCCGCCTGATTGTAAGTATTGCCTTTTTTTCTGGATTTTGACCTGAACTGTACTTTGCCCTGCCAGTAATATCAGTAAAGCCACTCTTTTGCCTAACTCCTGCCTCTGCTCAGCTATTCTGCGTGTGGGTCGCCTCTGATCTGTGACACTAATCTTCATCTGTGCTGGAACAGCAGCAGCACAGAGCCTTCATCACCCTGTCAAAGAAGCGTCTGACACGGCCCTTGACGACAACCTCTGAAAATCATAAAAACAATGTTGGTCAGTATTGTGCTTCAGCTAAACACAAGGAGACTCTAATCCTTTACATATCTTACTGACCAGGCTGGATGTCTCTTGCTCCTGTGACCTCCTCCTCATCTTTATCAGCGGAGGCTGTTGCTCCCTTGCCTTCGTCTGGATGGATGTCTCTTGCTCCTGTGACCTCCTCCTCATCTTTATCAGCGGAGGCTGTTGCTCCCTTGCCTTCGTCTGTGACGTTTTTGGCATCACATGATGAATGTGGTACAACCTTTCCCTCAGAGTAGGTTGAAGAGTCAACACTGCAAAGTCCAAAATGCTTGTCATCCTACTGTTTATTAACTACAACACATCCTATTGTTAATATAAGAGGGTTATCTGGCATTACTAGACACTTTTTTGATATCTTTAATGGACACACATATCTATAATGTGCATTGTTTCTTCCATCTTCTTGATAAATGAAAGCATCCACCCACATCTACCCACAGATACAAGGAGCACTGTAACACACTTACTGGGAGTTGTGGGAGAAGTTGTCCTGAGAGCAGTCCATGTGGATGAATGGGTGTTGCAGAACCTGACTGGGTGTTATTCTCAGGCTCGCATCCATTTCCAACATTTGCTTCACCAAGTCCACAAAATGTTCTATCTCAGTGCCTGTTGTGACAGAAGGCCTTTTCCACTGAAGTTCATGTTGAATGAGCTGCAAGTTCATTAGGCAACAAGAGTCAAGAATATTTCAAATCACTCTTCTGGGTAAAAAATGACACTGGTTATACATAATGAGAAGTACATGAGGTTCTTCAGATTTTAACACATACTTGGAAAATGTCCTTATGTTCAGATCCTAAATGTTGAAAGTTCAAAAGAGATCACTTACATCCTTAAGCTCATCAAGGGAGTTCAGGCTGAACTCTCTGGCCTTAGACACATCACCCGTCTCCTTTGCATACTCCTCTGGAGTCTACAGAGAGATAATTTTCTACATATTAAATCTTTCCTAACTATAGTAAAGCAGGCAGACCAACAGACAGTGTGACTGACACACAGGCAGATAGCATGCTAGGTGTGAGACCAGCTCCATCAGTGTAGAAAGGTAAGTGATGGTACCTTGAATCTCCACGCTTGCTGGGAGGAGGGGGGGTTTTTCACAAAAAACCATAAGGATCTTGTTCCAGCGTTTAGGAGCCTGTCAGGTGGCTGCCCCTGTGTCTCCACCATGTATCTTATCTATACACGAAACACAACATTGCATTTGGAACACATTAGCACACTATAACAGTTGTCAAGAACAACACAACATATTATTGAAAAAAAATTTAAAAAAATGGACACCCATTGCAAACAAAAAGATTATTTCTGTACAATGTATGAAATGCAACATGAACAACTGATGCTAATCTGGCAGTTTATCATATATCATCTTTAAATAAGACAAGTGATATCTCTGACTTGATACCATTGCCACTTTCTTCAAAATATATCTGAATCTTCAGTAAAAACAAGTATAAACATTTCTACTTAGGAGTTTTGTTTGTTATAAACACACAATATATAGATTAAATGTCTTTTTAAAAATGGACTTATTGCATTGTTTAACTGAGGCACTGACCATGTCATATCCGTTTCCCCCAGGATACAGTAGCTCCCCAAGGGCCAGTTCCACAGCCATACAACCGAGAGACCAGATGTCAGTGCACTCATCATAGAAGACGCCAAGCAGCATCTCTGGAGAGCTGAGAGTAGAGAAACAGGAGAACATTACAGCACATCAGTACATCAGTCATGAAAACTAAAACCACACCTCCCTTCCTCATGTTGTCTGTCACTCACCAGTACCCCAGGGTACCACCACACTTGTCCACATCCACCTCTGTCACATGGCGGGAAAGACCAAAATCTATGAGTTTCACGTCCAGCGGCTCTTGTAAATGGTCTACCAGCATCACATTATCAGTCTTGATATCACTATGAATGACTCCAATGCCTTTCAAATAGTGACACGCTGTGGCCAGCTGAAAAGATATGCAGAATTCAAATTCAGTTCATGAGTCAGATATGTTATATGTGACATTTGTATTCCGTTTTTAGCCATTTGTATGCATAATGTTGAACGCGATTCATTATTGAATCTTAAAAAACAGATTAGAAACAGTGAAGTGAAATTTCATTTGAATAATGAAATGGAAAACTCTTCTAAAATTTTTTTTTTGATTTTTTCAAGTTTTCCCTTCTGGATGAAAACCAAAGTTTAGCGGTCCTACAATGCTCCGTCTGTATCAATATGTTAGCAGAACAGCTGACCTGATGCAGGATGTTACTAATCTCCTTCATGGGCAAAGGTTTATATTTTCTCTTCCTCATGAGGTCCTCAAGACTCATGTCCAGCAGTTCAAATTCTAGACAAGCAAAGCTGAGGTGGAGGAAACGGCCACCCCATCTCGCGATGTTACATTTCTCCGCATCCAAACACCTGAGTCTTGTTAACATGGCCACCTGAGGAATACAGTACAGGTCGAAGAGGGATTCTTACAGTTGTAAATCCAGATTAAAAACAGGGCTTGTACTTTTAAAACAAATTCTGTTTCACCTCTCGCTTTTCTGCAGCGGTTGAACGCGGATTCTTCTTCATCATTTTCACAGCCACAATTTCGTCTGTGTCTGTCTTTAAACACTTGACAACCATTCCGTAGGCGCCTTCTCCCAGGAAGTCCTGTACCAGATAATTTGAGGACCTGCCACACAGCACATCACCTCTTGCTATCTGAGAGGGGTCTGATGGAAGAATGCTGGAGGGCTGCCCACCAGATGAGTACTGCATCGGTGAACTCATCTGGAAAAGAAAAAAATGGATATGGACATGTTACACCTTACATCATAAAAACACAACGTACACAGCACCCGTATGAACACAACTTTAACTTCATATGCAGGGCTAAGATTTTCTACACTTTGTTGAGCGCCCCCTTTTTGGACACGGCACTTTTATTGATTTCTGAGATTAGCTTGTTATGTCTCCTCACTCTTGTGTTGTTGTTTTTTTTTATCGCAGCCCCTCACATGTCAGTGGAATTTTAAAATCCTGTTATGATTTATGTTTGGTAAAGGACACAAAATATATCCGTCCATCTGATCCCCCTTCCGCTGCTGTTCACACTGGTTCTAAAATGAATGATAGGGAACTAATGATAGGGTTAGATAAAAAAAGGTTCTCTCTTTTCTATATAATTCATAAGAATATCATTTAGCATATCAAATAAATACCATGTGTCACTTGAGGTCCCTTGATATCTGATAGTTTCTTAATCCAACAAAAAGCACGCTCAATTAAAATGTACATTTCAAACACGTTAAAATGCCTAATGTCCACTTGAGGGTTCAGTTAGGCTCGGTGACGTCATTGCGTTATGACACGTGAGTTCTGAGCGTTCCAAGTTCCAAACTCCTCATTGCTACTGAATGCTGACCGGTAGAGGGAGCTCCTCAGCCAGACGGCAGAGAGGGTTTAGGTTTTACAACAGCAAATGCAACTACAAGTCGTAATAACAGTAGTCATAACGTCATACAATTGTAAAGAAAATTTGTGAGTTGTTTTGTCAGGCGATTGATGAGATTGATTAATTTCTGTGTTTTGATACTATGTATTAAGGTACATTTACATTTTTAGTAAACGCACACATACATATACACTCGTGTAGCGTCCAAATACCTTTTTGTGAAGGACTAGTGTAACGTCTATTTAACACTGACTCCAAAAACAATGCAGGTTGCGCTCTTCAGATCTCTAACGCTGCTCTTCAAAACGCGATGTTGCTCTCTCGAAGTCTTGAAGCATAATGAGGGCGAGCGCCGAGCGTCCGCCTTTTATACACTGCCACGCCCAAGCAGTTAAAGAGACAGTACACATATTTTTTCCAGCCTCTATGTCTGTCATTCGATTTTCTTGTTTTCTCGACAACCACTCATCCAAAACAACTACACACTACGTTATTATTATTATTATTATTTTCATTTCACAGGCCTCAGCTATGTGTTGTCTGTGACAGCCACAAGCCACAGACAATGACGGTTCGTTTAATTCTGCCACAGCCATCAGTGAATCCATCTTCACCTCCTCCATAACAGCGTGTTTGGGTCAGTCACCTCACGGGACAGAACAAGACTATGGAGCATTAGCTGGTTAGTTGAAATGTAGTATATATCGGCGTTTGAGTTTGTTTTGTTTTTTTATTTCTGCGTTGGAGACTATTTCTCATGGCAAAAAGAGGACGCCCCTCAATGACTTGGTGTAATTCACACACTGAGTGTTGTCCGGGACTCCGGGAGATACTCTGTGTAGGCAGTGGACGGTATAAAAGGATGGCCAGGATTAACATGAATACTCTAGCCTGGAAAAGATGATTGTTCTTGTTAGCAAACTCTGCTAAAAATTAAATTTCCCGTTTCACAACCAGTGACACCCAATCTACCAGTGAACCCCTGAGATTTGGAAAAGAACTTTCGTACTGGCAACCCACTTTCACATTTTCTGGAGTTGTCCCTCTGTGGCTCCATTTTGGAGAAACGTCCACGGTGTCCTGGAGAGTTTATAAGATGAAGATCAATTTAAAACCATATACCTTGGTGATCTGGAAGAGCTCCACTGTGCAGAGTGATAAATACTTGTGGCTTGCAAGAAGGTCTTGACCAAAAAACGGTTTAGGAAAGACACACCAACCATAAATGAGTGGAATGACTTAGTGTACAAGATATTCACAATGGAGAGAACTACATTTAAACTAAGAACTCAAATTGAAATCTTCGATGAGAACATGGCTTACCCATGTGTCAACTATAAGAGCTGGTTTTATACAGGTGTGAATATGTTTATACAGCTTTGTGCAGATGTGTATGTGTGTGTGTGTGTGTGTATATATATATATATACACACACACACATATATATACATATATACACACACACACACACACACACACACACACACACACACACACACACACACATATATATATAAAATCCAGTTAGTCAAGTACATTCTCTGAGACAGTACAAGCCTGTTTCATGCTATAAACAATCATCAGTTGGGTTCTTTTTTTTTTTGCTCATTTGTTGAGCACTATCCCTACCGTTGAGTGTCGATGCTGGAACCTATTCCAGCAGTCATTGGGCGGCAGGCAGGGAGACACCCTGGACAGGCCACCAGGCCACCACAGGGCCAACACACACACATACACACACACACACACACACACACACACACACACACACACACACACACACACACACACACACACACACACACACACACACATTCATTCATTCCTAGGGACAATTTAGCACAGCCAGTTCACCTGACTTAAGACTTTGGACTGTGGGAGGAAAGCGGAGCCCCCAGAGGAAACCCACGGGGAGAACATGCAAACGCCACACAGAGGACAACCCGGGATGACCCATCAAGGTTGGACTACCCCGGGGCTCAAACTCAGGACCTTCTTGCTGTGAGGTGACTGCGCTAACCACTGCGCCACCATGATATATATATTTATATATATATATATATATATGTAAAACTTTTTTAAAAGAAATGCTCAATGGTAGGGAAAGTGCTCAACAAATAAGAAGCAAAATAATCGAATTTACTTGACTCACTGGACTTTATATAGCCATCTATCCATCCATCCATTATCTTAACCGCTTATCCTGCTCTCAGGGATACTGGAGCCTATTCCAGCAGTCATTGGACAGCAGGCAGGAAGACACCCTGGAAAGGCCGCCAGGCCACCACAGGCCCCCCCCCCCACACACACACACACACACATACACTCACGAACATTCATTCCTAGGGACAATTTAGTACGGCCAATTCACCTGACCTACATGTCTTTGGACTGTGGGACCCCAAGTATTTAAACTCAAATGCCTTTGTCACCTCCACTCCTTGCATCCTGACCATTCCACTGTCCTCTCTCTCATTCACGCATAAGTATTCCATCTTGCTCTTACTGACTTTTATTCCTCTTCTCTCCAGTGCATACCTCCACCTCTCCAGGCTCTCCTCAACCTGCACCCTACTCTCGCTACAGATCACAATGTCATCCGTGAACATCATCGTCCATGGAGACTCCTGCCTGATCTTGTCCGTCAACCTGTCCATCACCATTGCAAACAAGAAAGGGCTCAGAGCCGATCCTTGATGTAATCCCACCTCCACCTTGAACCCATCTGTCATTCCAACTACACACCTCACCATTGTCACACTTCCTTCATACATATCCTGCACCACTCCTACATACTTCTCTGCAACTCCTGATTTCCTCATACAATACCACACCTGCTCTCTCGGCACCCTGTCGTATGCTTTCTCTAAATCTACAAAGACACAATGCAACTCTTTCTGGCCTTCTCTATACTTCTCAATCAACATTCTCAAAGCAAACATGGCATCTGTGGTGCTCTTTCGTGGCATGAAACCATACTGTTACTCGCTAATCGTCACTTCTCCTCTTAACCTAGCTTCTATTACTCTTTCCCATATCTTCATGCTGTGGCTGATCAACTTTATACCTCTGTAGTTGTTACAGTTCTGCACATCGCCCTTGTTCTTGAAAATCGGTACCAGTATGCTTCTTCTCCACTCCTCAGGCATCCTCTCGCTTTCCAAGATTGTGTTAAACAATCTAGTTAAAAACTCCACTGCCATCTCTCCTAAACATCTCCATGCCTCCACAGGTATGTCATCAGGACCAACTGCCTTTCCACTCTTCATCCTCTTCATAGCTGCCCTCACTTCCTCCTTGTTAATCCATGGAACTTCCTGATTCACTATCCCTACATCATCCAACCTTCTCTCTCTCTCATTTTCTTCATTCATCAGCCCCTCAAAGTATTCCTTCCATCTTCTTAGCACACTCTCCTCGCTTGTCAGCACATTTCCATCTCTATCCTTGATCGCCCTAACTTGCTGCACATCCTTTGCAGCTCGGTCCCTCTGTCTAGCCAATTGGTACGAGTCTTTTTCTCCTTCCTTAGTGTCTAACCTGTCATACAACTCACCATACGCCTTTTCCTTTTCCTTTGCCACCTGTCTCTCTTTGCTTTACGGTGCATCTCCTTGTACTCCTGTCTACTTTCTTCATCTCTCTTACTATCCCACTTCTTCTTTGCCAACCTCTTCCTCTGTATACTTTGCTGTACTTCCTCATTCCACCACCAAGTCTCCTTGTCTTCCTTATTCTGTCCTGATGACACACCAAGTACCTTCCTAGCTGTCTCCCTCACTATTTCTGCAGTGGTTGCCCAGCCATCTGGCAACTCTTCACTACCACCCAGTGCCTGTCTTAACTCCTGCCTGAACTCCACACAACAGTCTTCCTTCTTCAACTTCCACCATTTGATCTTCAGCTGTGTCTTCACTCGCTTCCTCTTCTTGGTCTCCAAGTCATCCTACAGACCACCATCCGATGCTGCCTAGCTACGTTCTCCCCTGTCACCACCTTGCAGTCTCCAATCCCTTTTAGATGGCGCCTTCTACATAAGATATAGTCCACCTGTGTGCACTTTCCTCCACTCTTGTACGTCACCCTGTGTTCCTCCCTCTTCTTGAAATATGTATTCACCACAGCCATTTCCATCCTTTTCGCAAAATCGACCACCATCTTTCCTTCCACATTTCTCTTCTTGACTCCATACCTTCCCATCACCTCCTCATCACCTCTGTTCCCTTCACCAACATGTCCATTGAAGTCCACTCCAATCACCACTCTCTCCTCCTTGGATACCCTCTCCACCACATTGTCCAACTCACTCCAGAATTCTTCTTTTTCGTCCATCTCACACCCAACTTGAGGGGCATATGCACTGATAACATTCAGCAATGCACCTTCAATTTCCAGCTTCATACTCATCACTCTGTCTGACACTCTCTTCACCTCCAGCATGCTCTTGACATACTCTTCCTTCAGAATTACCCCTACCCCATTTCTCCTCCCATTCGCACCATGGTAGAAGAGTTTGAACCCACCTCCGATACTCCTGGCCTTACTCCCCTTCCACCTGGTCTCTTGCACACACAGTATGCCTACCTTTCTTCTTTCCATCATGTCAGCCAGCTCTCTCCCTTTACCCGTCATAGTGCCAACATTCAAAGTTCCAACTCTCACCTCCACACGCCTACCCTTCCTCCTCTCTAGCTGCCTCTGGACATGCCTTCCCCCTCTCCTTCTCCTTCGCCCAACGGTAGCATAGTTTCCACCGGCACCCTGCTGGTTAACAGTACCGGTGACGGTCGTTGGTAACCCGGGCCTCGACTGATCCGGTATGGAAATCTTATTTATGATCCGCATATTTGATTTGGCAAAGATTTTACGCCGGATGCCCTTCCTGACGCAACCCTCCCCATTTGTCCGGGCTTGGGACCGGCACTAAGAATGCACTGGCTTGTGCATCTTCAGTGGTTGGGTTAAGCAAATAAATAAATAAACAGATAAATAAATAAATAACATATTTCAGTGGTTCATTGTGATTTTGCTAGTTAAATCATTAATGGTTGACAACGCCACAGATCTGACGTTCATCCGCGGTTCATGACATTTTCCATTCAATTTAGGCAACATTAAAAAGAAAAATACACATTTCTGTGCAGACACTGTATTACGCTAAATAAGGTGACATAAACACACCTGCATTCCTTAAAAATAAAACTTAGGGCAAGGAATTGCTTTGGTTTTAAGTGCTTCTTACAGCTAAAATGTAATTCATTAAGTAGAGTTGTGAAATATGTGTTCCAGTTGCTCTACCGTTGAATTGGAAACACTAAGTGCTTCACTAAGAGGAACGCTGTGGATGGGCAGCCTGGCAAGGTCCTCTGGGGTAAGCTCATGGGGTAACTGGACTTCAGGGATTTGGACTCCACCCATGTGTACCAGCTCTGGGCCATCCATGCTTGCACCATAAAGTTCATCAACCTAAATGATGTCAGAATTAATTATTCTATATTACCCTACACAATGTAATGCATACAGTTGTTTCCTCTTAACAAAGTCATTGGAGCCATGTAGCCATCATGATACTTGAGGACCACTTCACTAGTATCATCAGCCTATCCGACCTCCAGAATACAACCACTACATCTTTCGGTGTAATGCCAGCTGTTCCTCCCCGTACCATGGTCCTAGTTTGGAGTCATCTTTATAGTGTAAGCCTACTTACTTGCTGGGGATCAGCAGCAGCATCTCTGTTCCACAGCCACAGCTGGTAGGATCATTGGTTATTTTCGGTTCTCAGCCTGTGGAAATTCCAGGCTTCTTGGAAGCTGCTGAGGTGACTGAATCAATGACAGAAAACTCAGCAGACAGCATAGACACGGATTTCATTGTCTGGAACTAAGATCCATGATGCTTCCATGTCCTGGAAGAGGGTGTGGAATAGGTCAAGGAATTGTGTGTATACATCTCACCATAGACGCTAAATTCTACACAAAAAAAGGAACTTTTAAGAAGGAATTTAACAAACCACGTGACTGGTAAAACCTTTCATGTACCACTAGAGAATTCATTCTTAAAGTACCTGAATGTATCAAGAACATGAACACTAACTATTAATATTACAGTTTCCATATTTTTCCCCATGTGTAATCTGTGTATGGCTTCAGTGGTGAAAATTTCCATAGAGGGATGAATAAAGTATGTCTGCTGTACATTCACCACAGAGCTGGGTTGACGGGTATACAGTTAAATGAACCATTTACCTCTGGTTGTGCACACTCTTCCCGGTTGTATGGGAATTGCGGTTTTCTCCCTGGGTTTGCACCATTAAGTGTGCCACCTCAATGTTTTCACCTCCCTTATTGGATCTCACACGAGATAGCAAAATGAATTGCCATTTGAATAGACATCAAAATACTATGGCAATATGAAATGCAATTGGGTGAATTTAATTTTTAACCAAAATAATTCAAACTGAATTGAGGATTGCATTGCTACTTTGCATATTGTATTGTCAATTTCAAAATGCATTTTCAAATTGCATGACCAAATTACACATTGAATTGCCAATTGAAAAATACATTTCCATATGAATAAAGAGGCCAAAACAACTTCTATATTTTTTAAGGTAAAGAGTCAATAACAAATAGCAAATCACTAACATCAAGCAGCAGCACGGTGGCACGGTCACCTCACAGCAAGAACGTCCTGGGTTCGAGACCCAGGTTAGTCCAACCTTGGTGGGTCATCCCGGGTCTTCCTCTGTGTGGAGTTTGCATGTTCTCCCCGTGTCTGCGTGGGCTTCCTCTGGGGGCTCCAGTTTCCCCCCACAGCCCAAAGACATGAAGGTCAGGTGAATCAGCCATACTAAAATTGTCCCGATAAATGAATTGGCGTGTGTGTGTGTGTGTGTGTGTGTGTGTGTGTGTGTGTGTGTGTGTGTGTGTGTGTGTGTGTGTGTGTGTGCGTGCGTGCGTGCGTGCGTGCGTGCGTGTGTGCGTGTGTGTGTGTGTGTGGGCCCGGCGGCCTGTCCAGGGTGTCTCCTTGCCCGCCGCCCAATGACTGCTGGAATAGGCTCCAGCATCCCCACGACCCTGAGAGCAGGATAAGCGGTTCAAATAATGGATGGATGAGTGGACATTATCAAGCAACACACCATTAAAACACATTATTTCATTCACAATGGAGCGCCACTCAAATTAATTGTCATGTAGTATTGACTTGATGTAAAACAAAAAACTTTTAAAATTACTTTCTATGGTGACAAATGCCAAACCTTTAAAATCAAATAACAAACCACATCAAACCTATTAAACATTTCATTCATCTGGGTTGCCCAACACCATATAAACCAATTATGTAGCCTCTTATAATGGAAGTAGGCTAAACTGGTTTTTATTCTTACTGGCTTTTTGTAGAGACTCTCAAACTCTTGGTAGTTCTTCAAGTAGAAGGGTCCTGCACCCTCTAGTCTGGTCTTGCACAGAATGAATTGTTTCTCAGCATCCTCCATGTTGTCCCTCACAGGCAGGACATGTGTGTTGTCTGGGCCTCTGCTCAGAAATGTCATCACGTAGGGTTCTCCATCAGGGGGGTGGACACACCCTGCAAATGAATACATTTACTGTGGCACTCTTGTCACTGTACTGTGACTTTTTCAAATATTATTCCTTACTTTTTTACCTTTAACAGATAGCGACAGTGAAGAAGCAGACTGAAAATGGGCAAGGAGAGCAATATATGACATGCAACGAAGGTCACCGGCTGGAATCCAACCGGCGACACTTGTGACCACGTGGTCCCACTGTACTGTGGCTTTTATTGGTTCAGTATAGCAGATGTACTATCAGGAAGTCAACATTTATTTAGCATTGAAAGAGTCTGTTAGAGTCTCATACTTTGGTATCTGGCATCTGGGAAAGCTTCCACCTGGCCAGTCCTGCCTACACAACATTCAAATGGCTCAGCATTTCCCTATGGAGGGATAATGGTGGTCTGTGTGTGTATGTGTTTGTTTGTCTACATCTGGGTTTGTTTGTTTTTTTTACCAGAATTTTTATCCTACAAAGGTTAAGGCCATGACCCTTGTGCTCCTGTCTAGGAATTTAAAGGTGTTAAGTGTAAGTGTTGCTGAACGGTACTGAAACAAAGCAAGAGACTTGGCTTACAGTCGTAACCCTACGGCAAACTACGATACCAAACCATATCTACTGAGGCCGTTCGAAAATGGCAGATGTTACTTGGTGTGGTGTTGCAGTAGTTAGGGGCCAGTCATCCATGCATTGCACGTGTTTCCTCCCACCATCAAAAAGACATGCATGTTAGGGTTAAAACCCCTGTCTGTGTCCCCGACCAAGGCACTAGGAAAGAGAACTGGAGTTGGTCCCCGGGAGCTGCACTGTGGCTGCTCACTGCATCTTTTTCTGTGTTTCTAGAATCAGACCTTTAGGGGGGCTCAGCCCCTTACGAGAATGGCATGCATACAGTGCCTTGCAAAAGTGTTCAGTCACCCACGTGCCCCAATCCCAAAAGTGAAGAACAGATTTATACTCTGTTGCTTCAGTCTTCGAGTGGCAGTGATACAGTTCAAGCCATGTTTAGAATATTATGAAGAGTCTGTGCTGAGACTTGGAGAATGCGATCTATACAAGTACAAGCAACTTGATAGAGCTCAAACTGACTTGCCAATGTGCAGACAACTACGTGTGTGTTACTGTAATTAAGAATTGTCAGTTTGTTCAGCTACTCTCTGCGGACCATTTTAGACCTGCTAATAAAAGCATTTCCTCTTAAACATCAATTATTCAATTGTGCGACTACAAAGACAACAACAAATGTGAGCAAACTTACTTTAATGTTGAGCCACAAAACCATCACTTGGTTTACAAAGGTAGAAAAATATTGACTAAATTAAAAAAGTTTAAAGTCACTTTCTTGATGAACTACCAGCATCAAAATAAAAGATAATGGGGGGGGGGGGTAAACAATAACTGAATAAATAAATAAAGATTGTTTTAACATTGCCTCAATTCACCCCCAAACCCAACCCATCTTACCCTAAAGTACAATGTCACTTAAGAATTAAGCTGTGTCGCCTCACCTCGAGGGTGGCAAATCTATCAACCACTTTTTGGTGACTGACTCTCTCAAGCACCTCCTTCTCGACTGACATCACAGCCAGGTGCTGGAGTCTACTTTGCCCCATGGTCCTCCTGAGCCAGGTATGGAGCCGATGCAAGGCACTAAAAGACCTTTCACAGCTGCAGCTACTAACTGGTATAGCTTGTTTGCAGTCACGTGATTCTGATGACGCGCCAGATTCAGATGGAGGGCAGGAAGTGAAAAGCAGAACGGACGAGATGGAGGAAAGCCCGAACTGTGCTAGTTTAGACGATATTATAAGAGAAAGGTATAAACAGTAAGATATGTTGGACATGATGCTTTGCACTAGAGACATTGACTAGATACGACACAAGTTGAATGTGGGGGGAAATTTGAGTTTACATGAGGGACGACCCTTCACTCTACCTCTAAAGGAAAGTTACAAAAAAAAAAGAAAAAAAAGCTTAGGTTTAAGTTACTGTTTTTTTTATTTTTATTATTGCTTGGTTCACCCAGCAGTTTTTATGTTGTTGTTAAACACAGATCTAGCCTTTATTTCGTTAAACGCAAGGGGTCTGGAAGACAATGCTTAGTGAAAAGCTATTTTCTTATCTTGTAAAGGGCAAAAGGCCCACTGCACTTGTAGCATTCCAGCCGGACTTTATTCAGACGATGCACTCCAATGACGACTGATGGGTCCATGGTGCGGTATCAGACCATTTATTGCAGCAGTTTACTAGTCACACCGTAGACACACTATAGAACCACCTTAAGAGCTGTTCGCCTTCCAGCTAGGTGCTAAATAAATGATGATGATCAATGAATTATAAGTTGTGAATTCGTTCTGTGCATAGCGAACATGACCATCGTGTTCAACTTTCAGTTTTGTTCTGCCGTTTTCTCGCAGCGGCGCACAGCATCATGGGAGACCAGAGTTTTTCAAATAAAGGTAACATAACAAAAGGAAGTGTAATTCGCTGTTAATATCAATCAGGACTGTACTTTAGGCACCAAATACAAATCAATAATGAGCACCATACAAATCAATAATAATAAAAAATATTATGACAAAATTATATGGGTCATTTACACTCCCACCAAATCATTTCTCAACTCAAAATGACCATAAACCATAAGTATCGTGGGAAAGGAGGGTCAAGTATTTTAAAACAAAATGAAAAACGCATCTCAAGAGATGCAAGGCATGTGTTAGTTAGTCACTAACTAGTCACTATCTAGTAACAAGACCAGTTTTTGAACTGGCCGTTCAAGCACTGTCTGCTTGGTGAGCTGTTCACCTTTTTTGCCTAGGGTTCTATCCCCTAGACAGATCTTCACCCTCCTAACCAGTCCATCTCTATCTACTACAGTCTCTAAAACTCTACCCAACCTCCATTCATTTCTAGGCAGATCATCTTCTTTCAGCACATTGCTGGTTTTCACTGAGACGACTGCAGCTGTTAGCTCTAGTCTTGGGGTTGTGGTGACCTTCGTGAGAGCAACTCGTTATTTTTGCCATGACTAGGGCGCAGTGAACGTCTCCTTCTTCATTTCTGAGTCTCAGATATGAACACTGTCCGTAGCCAGTCGTGCTTGTATCGGAGAAGTGGTGTAACTCCTGTCTGGTGACCCACCCAAAGTTTGCAGGTGCATAGGTCCGGGGAATGTCTATCTTCTCCATGTTGGTAAGGTCATTTTTCCATCTCTCCCACCGTGGGTGAAGTTCATCAGTCAGAGGATCATCCCAACCCGTTCCATGTCTGCACATTTCCTGCAATACTCCCTTTCCGATGAGCAAGAATGGGGCGACAAATCCTAGGGGGTCATACAAGGAGGCAACCGTAGACAGTATACCTCGGCGTGTTGCAGGTTGATCCTTGAGATTGACGTTGAACTTCAAGCAGTCTGACTCGATGTGCCATTGGATCCCCAACGCTCTTTCTGAAGGTAGGTCATCCAAGGTAAGGTTAAGATCTTTGATTTCTGATGCACGTTCAGATGACGGTATGCTTTCTATTAAAGCTCTGTCGTTGGACACAAATTTGTGGAGTCTAAGGCCACCCAGGGCACAAAGTTCTCTGGCTTCTCGAGCGAGCTGAATAGCCTTCTCTGTACTGTCCATACTTGCGACACCGTCATCGACATAAAAGTCTCTCAGAATGAACTGTGAACCTAGGGGGTATAGGTCTCTGTTCTCAGTAGCCAGGTACTTCAAGCCGTAGTTTGCGCAACCAGGCGATGAGGCAGCACCGAAGATATGCACCCTCATTCTCTACTCTTGAGGTTGCATGCTGAGATCTCCTTTCTTCCACCACAAGAAGCGCAGGTAATCCTGATCCGTCTCGCTCACGTGGAATTGGTGAAACATCTTTTCTATGTCGCACATCAACGCAGTAGAATGCAGTCGGAAGCGAAGGAGAACACCATTGAGATTGTTCATCAAGTCGGGTCCGGTGAGCAGATGATCGTTTAGACTGGTTCCCTTGTATTTGGCAGAGCAGTCGAATACCATGCACAGTTTGTCTGGCTTCTTGGCATGGTAGACACCATGATGAGGTATGTACCATTTTTCTCCTTCCTTCCCATCATCATGTACTTCCTCTGCGTCACCCTTTTCTATGACATCCTCCATGGACTTGATGTACTGTTCTTTGTATCTTTCATCCTTTGACAGCTTCCTCTTCAGATGGCTGAGACGAACGATGGCAAGCTGTTTGTTGTCAGGTAGGTTGGGTCTCTCCTTAAAAGGTAAGGGCATTTCGTAGTGACCTTGACTGTCCTTCTGGATGCCGTTTTTGAGTTTGTCCAGGAACAAGATATCTTCCTGGGGCACCGTCTTTTCATCCTCCTTGGCATCTTTGAAGTCAGACTCCAGAATGCGAATAGCATCTGCAGGGGTGACTGGCGGGAGCTCCTTCACAGCTACCCGGAAACACTGTCTCGCCACGCTTGGAGTGTCGAGGCACGGTGAAGAGCAACCCACGATGCTCCATCCAAGGTCGGTTCGGATTGCGTAAGGCTCTTCATTTCCTCCTGCTATTACGTCTCTTGGTGCCATTGCCCTCGCACAGTTGTATCCTATTAAAAGACCAATATCACAATCTTGCAGCGGTGGAATCTCGTCTATGACTGCGGAGAGATGATTGCATTGTCTGGCTGTTTCACTTGTAGGAATGTGGGCGCGGTTCACCGGTATACCGTCCTTAGCGTAGGCAGGAGGAAGGTCGATGTGGAGGGAAGATCTGTAACCGCGCACACGAAGCCCCGAGACTCGTTGGCTTTTCATGATAGTGTCACGTCCTATCATTGTCGTTAACTTCAGTTTCACTGGACAGGACTCTGCCTTTAGAGCGCTGCTCACTTCTTGGTCGACGAATGTGGTGTCACTCTGTGTATCCAGCAGGGCGTAGACAAGTTTTTCTGTTCCTGAGTTGTTCTTGGACGACACCCATACGGGCACAATCATCGATGTGTTGGTAGACTGTCCAGTCGTGACGGCATGTGACACTGCAGTCGCAGCAGCTTCTGATTCATTAGCGTTGCTTGGGGGAGTGTTTTCCCGAGCTGCAGATGGTTCCCTTTTCATGTGGTTGTCATTGTGAAGACAGGTGGGGTGTTTGCCTTTGCAGGTGTTGCAGGTATGTCTATGTCGACAGTCCTTCGCGCTATGGCCGGGTTTGGTGCAGCCATAGCAGAGCTTGTTCTCTTTCACGAATTCTCTTCTCTCCTCCAGAGTCTTGGCGATGAACTTGGGACATGCATGTAGCCCGTGTTGACTGTCTTGGCAGAACGCACAGGGGGGGGGTTTCTTTCCGCTGGCTGGCTTTTGCTTGTCACTGTCCGTTTCAGTTTGCGTACTCAGAACACTCGCCTTCTTCCTCTTAGGGTCCCTGTTATTCGGTTTCGCTGTGCTAGACTTGGAGTTGCGTAAGGCATAAGGTGAGGTGATCGGATTGCATGCGATCGCTGCCTCCTTTGCCATGAAGGTGGTGAAGTCCTTGAAGCTGGGGAATTCTTGATTCCTGTCCAAGGCTTCCGTAGCCTTCCTGTTCCATCGAGATGCTGCCCAGTCTGGCAGTTTGTGGACCAGCTTCATGTTCTCTTCACAGTCGTTCAATATTTCGAGGCTCTTCACATGAGACAATGCGTCTTGGCAGGCGTTCAAGAAGTCGGAAAGTCTCTAAGTCCCTCTGCATCCCTTGGTTGGATTTTTGGCCACTTTGTGAGCCTGTCTCCGAAGGCTCTCTGTATGACGAAGGCCTGTCCGTATCGGTGATTCAGTTTGCTCCATGCGTCCTTGTAAGACTCGCCGTCGTTTCTGTAGAAGGTCCCTTCCAGTGTCTTACGAGCTGGGCCGCCTACATATTTCCTCAAGTAGTAAAGCTTGTCTGCTGAGGAGATGGCCTTTGAGTCAATGAGTGACATGAATGAAGTTCTCCACTCAATGAACTGAATGGGGTCGCCATTAAATACCGATGGCTCTGGCACTGGAAGTCTATTCAGGGCTATACTATCTTGGAGGGCCCGGGCGAGGGACGACACGTTTACGTCAGGTGATGATGCTGTTATATTGACGGTTTGGTTGCTGGTAGCTGGGGAGCCGTGAAGATTTCTTTAGATAGACAGATAGACAGATTTCTTTAGATTTATTTAGAGTGGACACTGCCGCCCTGTGATGTTCCCTGGTTATAGACTTGAAGTCTGGCCTATGCAGCCCTTAAGTCCTTTTCTGCCTGTAGACGTTCAAGAGCGCGTTTTTCCACTTCAAGCTGCCACCTTTGTTGCTCCTCTAGCGTCCTTCGTTGCTCCTCTAGTGTCCTTTGTTGCTCCTCCAAACGTTGTATCTTCTCCCTTTGCTTATCTTCTTCAAGCAACCCTTCGAACTCCGCTTCCTTTGCTGCAAGCTCTGCTGCCGCGTCCACACGTTTGACTGTTAAAGTGCTGCCTTCGTGGCTGTGGACTGACTTTGACACTCTTGAGACAGTGGATCCATAGATTGAGCGTGCATAGCCGCCCTTGAGTAGCTCCTTGAGACGTCGTTGTGCTTGTTCTGCATCAAAATCTAAATCGATGTCTACAATCCTCTCGTAAGCGATTTTCTTAATCTCTGTTGTAGCTGCCTCACATGCATCAACACGGCTTTTCATTTCGGCTGAGGGTGTGAAGTGACCTCGTATGTCATTATAGGTGTTCAACACAGCCTCTTTATCCTTCTCCAAAGTATCAAGCAGAGATGCCAGCTCAGTTTCCTTGAGGTCTTTCTTTAGCCGCTCTCTTAACTCACGAGCTCGACTCTTCCATTTTTCGTACACTGAGAGGAGCTTTCTCTCCTTCTTCCTCACCTCCTCTTGTTGCAGTTCAAGCATTTTAGGAGTCGAGTTCTTCACTCGAGTCGAGCATCGGAGGCTATCCCCATTTTGTTCTTCAAGTTGACTTTGGAGGCTACTTAGTGTTTCTTCCTTAGTTTGAATTTCCTTCTCTAAGTGTTCTATCTCGGTAGTCTCTAGCGTTTCGTTGAGAGCCTCTTGTAGCTTACTAATTTTAAGCTGTAGTCTATTTATCTGATTCTCTAGCTCTGACTGTGGGGCAGGATTCTCTGTTACGGTCATATTCAATTCTGCCATGATAAATGTGATGTAATGAATTGTTTGCCTTTACTATAGCCCATAGACTACCCGAAGAGAGGAGCAGACAACCTGGTATAGCTACAGACTGCTTAGAGGACTAGAGCCTATTACTGTAGGCTGACTGTTATATTACTGACTGCAAGGTTATAATATCAATCTCTCCTCTGAATACAACATTCAGTTACCATTCAAACTGTATAAATCATGCATTAAACATTTTCCCCCTTTTTTACAGTCAACAGGAAGGATGATCAGTAAATGGATAGTAATAATAATAACAGTCAATAAACAAAGTCACTTGATCCACTTGTTACTTTGTGTGAACTTATTTGTTCTATAAAGTCCCATCAGCTTCACATTGAGAAACATCAAATTCAATAAATGTCCATTGTTGTTGATGTATTTTTCTTCTTAAACCTTTTCTTCTCAAACCATATGTTTATCAATGTTCTCAGTGAAGATGAATTGTTCCTTATCAATCAATGAAATGTTCCATATCTTTAGAGTCTGACCGTCACACCAAACCTTCAAGCCAGCTGCCTGATGACCGTAAAGTCTCTTTGTCTAGAAGACCCATAGAATGGCGCCGAGTTGCTCGACGAAGTGTCCGTTGTCAGCAACACCAGACGTAGTAGCAACTTGGCCCCGTGATTCGTCGTCGTAGACCTCTCGGTGCAGCGTGGCGGCAGGGTTGATGAAGAGGCTAGCTCTTACTGTAGCATTCCAGCCGGACTTTATTCAGACGATGCACTCCAATGACGACTGATGGGTCCATGGTGCGGTATCAGACCATTTATTGCAGCAGTTTACTAGTCACACCGTAGACACACTATAGAACCACCTTAAGAGCTGTTCGCCTTCCAGCTAGGTGCTAAATAAATGATGATGATAAATGAATTATAAGTTGTGAATTCGTTCTGTGCATAGCGAAGATGACCATCGTGTTCAACTTTCAGTTTTGTTCTGCCGTTTTCTCGCAGCGGCGCACAGCATCATGGGAGACCAGAGTTTTTCAAATAAAGGTCACATAACAAAAGGAAGTGTAATTCGCTGTTAATATCAATCAGGACTGTACTTTAGGCACCACATACAAATCAATAATGAGCACCATACAAATCAATAATAATAAAAAATATTATGACAAAATTATATAGGTCATTTACAGCACTTTTCTACAAGAGACTCACTCATGTGACGCTGATGCCCCCTGCTGGTCAAACCAGTGGGGAGAGAAAATACTGTTCAGTCATGGCTCTAACCGTGCTGGAGGTGTAGCCATTTGTTTCAACCGATGTCCTGGGAAGGTAGTCACGTTCAAAGCTGATGTGGACGGACATTGGCTGGCTGTTGTGTTGAATGGGAAAGGTAAATTTTGTATTTTGACTAATGATTATGGATACAACAATAGTAACCAAAATAAGCTGTTGTTATCGAGGGTGACAGATATTATTTCTGAATATAAGGACCATTGTCATACAGAACTTATTTTGACGGGTAGGGATTTTAATTTGACGCCCGATGAATTGCAAGATAGATGCCCATTTACATATAATATTAACCAATATAATACTACTGTAAACTAGTAATAAGACACGTTAGTCCCTAGTTAACGGGTCTGACCCTTTAGCCGAGCGGTTAGTGATGTTGCCTTGTGGTGCAGTACACCCCGTATCGAATCCCGCACCGGGCAAGAAAATAACATTGGTGGCAAAGGTGGGATCCGGAAGTGTGCAGATCCTCAGAAGTCTCTTCGCAGCGCGGGAATAACAAAGCGCGAGGGCGCGCTTCCGGGGAGGGTGACGACTGTAAACTACTAATAACGCAGGTTAGTCCCTAGCTAACGGGTCTGACCCTTTAGCCGAGCGGTTAGTGATGTCGCCTTGTGGTGCAGTACACTCGTTTCGAATCCCGCACCGGGCAAGAAAGTAATCGGTTACACTACCATTCTTGATTTCACTAATTCCAGTTCGCTAATAGATGTTTGGAGGGACAGATACCCAGATGTTAGTCAACTTTCATGGATTAAACCCAATGGTAGATGTAAATCCAGAATAGATCTTTGGTTAGCTGCACGTGAAATTATGAAGTTTGTATCTGATGTGTCAATCTCTAGCGCTCCTTTAACAGATCACTGTCTAATACATCTTGTCTTGAACCCAGGAGTTAGGACGAAGCATAAAAAAATATTATGGGGGTTATGTATGGATGAGGCTATTCTACCAGTGACCACTAGGTGGCACCTGTATTCTATATTGCTGTTGTCTGGGTTGTAACCAACAGAAGAAGAGTTCCTAGTAAAGCATGGAAATGAACAGCTGTGTGTGCGTTGTGGTCCCTGCATCGTGTGTGAAATTGTTTACACCATAGTTATTAGCCAGCTACATAATATAAATTGGCGACGAGATGTGGAGTAGAAACTTTTAGGCACCAAAGTAGCCGTGAAAAGGGAAGTTTTCTACTTGTTTGGACGAAGTCATCCACGCAGTTGTAGCTAATGCTAGCATGGCGCTAGCCAACTGACTAAACTTGCTAGCTGATGAGCAGTTGTAGCGGAGAAGAAAGGGAAAAGAAACCAGAAGGACGCATCATGGCGGGAATTATTGGCGGTATGGAACCATTTGAGGAATCCGGTGAACAATGGGCAACGTATATTGAGCGTTTTGAGAATTATATCCTGGCTAATGAGATCAGGGATGCTAAGAAGGTGCCGTTTCTATTGAGTGTGATAGGGCCAAAGACCTACGGATTATTGCGCAGTCTGATTGCTCCAGATAAGCCTGGGGAGAAGACGTATGATGACATTGTAAAGGTGTTGAAAGGTCATTTCGCCCCCAAACCGATAGTGATAGCAGAGGAATCAGGAGGACGGTGAGTCGGTGGCTCAGTATGTTGCTGTGCTTAAAGTACTTTCCGAGCATTGTGATTTTGGTGGCTACTTAGAGGATGCACTACGGGACAGGTTTGTTTGTGGACTGAAAAGTGAAACGGTTCAGAAGCGCCTGTTGACCGAGGAAAATTTGACCTTTCAGAAAGCGGTCACTTATGCAGTTTCAGCAGAAACAGTGGCGCGTGACGCACAACAGTTGAGCGGCTCGTTAAAGGTAAATGTCGTTCTCTCTCAAACATCCCATGCCAAATGCAGGCGGTGTGGAAAGACAAATCATAGTGATGATGACTGTTGGTATAAAGATAGAGACTGCCATCAATGCGGCAGGAAAGGCCACATTGGTCGCATGTGTAAAAGTAAACCCAAGAATGACTATGGCAGAGAGAGGAAATACAGAGAAGGGAAACCGGAGTTTAAAGGCAAAAGCAACGCATCCAAACACAGCGGGAGAGATAAGAAGAAGAAGAAAGTGCATTGTGTGGAGGCCAGTGACAATGAAAGTACAAGTGAAGGGACTAAATCTGACACTGATAACGAATTGCCATGTTATGCACTGTCTCGTAAGGGTAAATATTCACGTATATCTGTGTTACCTGAAATAAATGGTAAGAAAATGGAAATGGAATTAGACACAGGGGCTGCTGTATCTTTAATTTCATGGGAACAGTATAAAAGTACAATGAAAAAGGTGCCATTGCAGCCTACTGATGTAGTCCTTAGGACGTATACAGGTGAACCTTTGTTACCAGAAGGGGTTATTAATGTGAAAGTATACCTGAATAAGCAAACAGCTGAGTTACCATTGTATGTTGTAAGAGTGAATGCAGCTCCACTATTTGGTAGAGAGTGGCTGAGAGCTATTAAGCTTAACTGGAAAGACTTAAAAACTGTATGGTGTACAACTTGAAAAGAAAGACAGTGTAGATGCTGTACTAAAGCAGCATTCTGCTGTGTTCTCAGATGGGTTGGGTTCAATGAAAGACATTAAGGCGAGAGTGACTCTTAAACCTGATAGCATACCCAAATTCTGCCCACCACGGAATGTGCCCTATGCTCTGAGATCCAAAGTAGAGGCTGAACTGACCCGCCTCACTGACCTTGGCGTGATCTCACCAGTAGAGCATAGTGACTGGGCCACACCCGTAGTTCCTGTCAACAAGAAGGATGGCACGGTGAGACTTTGTGGTGATTTCAAAGTCACCCTCAACCAAGCACTCTGTGTGGACAAGTATCCTATTCCACGCATTGAGGATCTCTTTGCATCGCTAGCTGGAGGTCAACGCTTCAGTAAACTGGACTTGTCAAACGCATACCTAAAGATGGAAGTAGTGGAGGAGTCGAGGAAGCTACTGACTATTTCCACACAAAAAGGACTTTTCTGCTACAACCGCTTGCCCTTCGGTATTGCGTCGGCACCAGCGTTGTTCCAGAAGGCTATGGATCAAGTGCTCGTTGGATTGCCATTCACGCACTGTTATCTCGATGATATTCTGGTTAGTGGGCCAGATGAAGAGACCCACCTGAAAGCCCTGGACGACGTTCTCACGAGACTGGAGGAGTATGGTCTCCATGTCAAAAAGGATAAGTGCATGTTTTTCCAGGAGTCAGTAGAGTATCTAGGTCATATCATCGATGCTGCCGGGCTCCACAAGTCGCCAGAGAAGGAACGCGCTGTTGTGGAGGCACCGGCACCCACCAACGTTAGCCAACTACGCTCGCTCCTCGGAATGATAAACTACTATGGACGTTTCATCCCGGACCTGGCAACCATCCTGCAACCACTGAACGCACTGCTGCACAAAGGGAAGAAATGGCAGTGGACTACAGCTTGTGAGGCAGCGTTCTGAAAAGTGAAAGAGCTCATGGTATCTCAGAAGGTGCTAACCAACTACAACCCTGAGCTGCCCCTCCGTCTAGCCTGTGACGCTTCACCCTATGGGGTAGGGGCTGTACTCTCTCACGTCATGCTTGATGGTGTAGAGAAACCTATCGCTTATGTGTCAAGAACACTCAGGAAAGCAGAGCAGAACTATGCCCAGATTGAGCGAGAGGCGCTGGGGATAGTCTTTGGCATACGTAAGTTTCACCAGTATCTCTATGGTAACAAGTTCACTCTACTCACAGACCATCACCCGCTGACCTCCATTCTCAGTCCAGTGAGGAGTACGCCGTCGATGGCCGCAGCCCGCATGCAGCGCTGGGCGCTCCTCTTGTCAGCGCATGATTACACTATAGAGTATCTTAAGGCTTCAGCACATACTAATGCAGATGGACTGTCAAGGTTGCCACTTCCGGACACTCACGATGACAAGATAGACACCGTAGATGTGTTTTACATGTCACAGTTAGACACACTACCAATCAGTACCACTGATATCCGAAACAACACTAGATCTGGCCCTACACTGTCTCGCGTACTAGAGATGGTCACTACTGGACATTTTCCAAACACAAAAAACACAGATACTGAACTGTCTGTTTTCCTGACTCGTCAAAATGACCTCACAATCCAACAGGGATGCCTCATGTGGGGCACACGAGTGGTAGTGCCACCCAAGCTACGGCCCCGGGTGCTCAACGAGCTACATACAGCACACCCAGTTGTAGTGAGGATGAAAAGCTTGGCACGGTCGTATGTCTGGTGGCCAGGTATTGACTCTCAGATCGAGCTCCAGGCCAAATCCTGCCACTCATGCCAGCGTAGTCAGAGAGAACCGAGTCTTGCCCCTCTACATCCATGGATGTGGCCTTCCAGTCCTTGGGAAAGGATTCACGTGGACTTTGCTGGTCTATTTGAAGGACACATGTATCTTGTGGTAGTAGATGCTCATTCTAAATGGCCCGAGGTGCAAATCATGGATAACACCACAGCAAGCAAGACCATCACAGTACTGAGGGGCCTTTTCAGTCGCCACGGCCTTCCTCACATTCTCGTAAGCGACAATGGACCCCAGTTCCGTTCTGAGGAATTCGCCACATTCCTGAAAGCCAATGGAGTCAAGCACATTCGCTCAGTGCCGTATCACCCTGCTACGAACGGCCTGGCCGAGCGCTTTGTACAGACTTTCAAACACGCCCTCAAATCCTCCAGGGGCGCCGCACCAGTGCAACAGCGGCTCGACACATTCCTGTTGACGTATCGCAACAACCCGCACGCCACGACAAAGGAGCCGCCGGCTATGCTGTTCACAAGGCGCATGCTACGCACGCGACTGGACTTTCTCAAACCCAGTGTGGCTGGGGTTGTTCATCGCTCTCAAGACTCACAGCAGCAATGCCATCAACAACACTCCAAGGCCAGACACTTTGCAGTCGGTGAGTCTGTCCTTGTTCGTGATTACCGGAAGGGGGAGGAAAAGTGGACACAAGGAGTTATAATGACTCAAACGGGACCAGTGTCATACGAGGTCAAGGTGGGAGCACAGGGAGTGTGGAAACACCATGTGGATCAGATGTTGACTCGAACAGAGCAAGCACATGCGGACGCTGCCAGCTCTGCAGTCCACCTTCCTACCAGCTTCCCTATGTCACCTCAACGTATTGCTGGTGGTACTACACATCACCTCGGTACCCCTGCATCTCACACTGATGAGAACACTAATCCAGTTCCAGTGGCTATCGAGCCCACGGAGACACCTCACTCCAGTGAACCAGCTGGTGCTGGACCTACTAAGATAGCGGAGACTGTTAGACACTCGCGCTATCCGGTGAGACATACTAAACCACCTGCATGTTACTCTGCTGAGTAAACACATTGATAATGTGGTAAAGAGACTGAGACTTTTGAGTATAAAAATATTGGGAAACAAATACGGGGTCTGAATGTATACCGGAAAATAACATTGTTTTGAATGTACTTTTGGGAAGTAACATTACGCCTTTGTCACTTAATCTTTGTTCCGGGAAGTGATTTTTGCATTGTTGATGTACAACATATTTTAGTTGGGAGGAGATGTTACGTATGGATGAGGCTATTCTACCAGTGACCACTAGGTGGCACCTGTATTCTATATTGCTGTTGTCTGGGTTGTAACCAACAGAAGAAGAGTTCCTAGTAAAGCATGGAAATGAACAGCCGTGTGTGCGTTGTGGTCCCTGCATCGTGTGTGAAATTGTTTACACCATAGTGTTATTAGCCAGCTACATAATAATTGGAAATTTAATGCCGACCTGTTAAAAGATGAGGATTACACTGAAACTGTTAAAGATTTAATGCTGAAGATTAAGAATAATATGACTATAAACAGCTATAGTAGTAGATGGGAGTATTTTAAATTTAAAGTTAGGGCGCTTTCAATACAATTCAGTAAAGCTAAATGGAGGCAACAAAGAGAGTATGCGGTTAAATTACTACAGGATGTTAGCGAATGCTGCAATAGGACATTGGTATCTGATGAGGAGAATAAACAGATTTATAAGCGTACAGTCCAAGTTCGATGAGCTATATCGCCAAAGAGCGCAAGGTGCCTATGTAAGATCCCGAGCAAAATGGAGGAAGGGGAAAAGAGCACTTCCTACTTTAGTGGGGTAGGAAGGAAGAGACAAGAGAGGAAGACAGTTAATGTATTAATGATTAATTATGTTGAATGCACAGATCCTAGACATACATATATATGAAGAAGTTTATAGATTCTGTACTGTGTTATATTCTCCCTCCTATTGTAAGAGTGATTCGTTTGCGTTTATGAAGAGTATTAAACAGCATATCCCCAAGATAGACATAGCCTTTAAAGAGATTTGTGACTCTGATATCAGTATGGAAGAACTGGATAGTGCTGTTAAGAGAATATAATTAGGGAAAGCCCCGGGACAAGATGGTCTGTCCTCAAATTCTTACAAATTTGTTTGGGAAGATTTGAGAGAATTGTTATTTGATGCTATAAGTGAATCTATAGAGAATGGTATTTTAATGACTACAATGAAACAAGAGTTGATAACTCTTATACCTAAACCTGGTAAACACAAAAGATATATTGATAATTTACATCCTGTGACACTACTGAATGTAGATTACAAGCTGTTTACTCACATAATTGCTGACAGAATGAAGCAATTACGTAATGGATGTAATTGCTTCATTCAATTACGTGATGGACGTAATTGCTTCATTCATTATGGACACTCAATCGTATGACACAGATAATAAGTGATACTCAATCGGGTTTTCTTAGAAACAGGTCTATACATAATAACATAAGGCTGGTATTAGATTTATTAGATTGTAGACATTTGATTGAAGACGAGGGTTTTATTTTGTTTTTGGATTTTTACAAGGCCTTTAATATGGTCGAACACTCACTCAAGCTTAAAACATTAGAATATTTTGGATTTGGTAATAAATTTGTATGGGTAATTGAAATGTTATGATATCAATAGTTTGGTATCTCTCCCACATGGAACATCTAGTAGGTTAAGCATAAAAAGAGGAATTCATCAAGGTTGTCCCAGCTCTCCATTACTCTTTAAACTTGTGGTTGAGTTGTTAGCTATCCTTATGTGGTTTAGTTGTTAACTGTCTTTATGAAACGCTCTAGTCTAGCAATAGTGACTCACTGATCGAATCTGGTTCGACTAAGGAGGAGTTAAGAGGAAAAAATATCACAGACAACGGATTACAAAAATGAGCGTAGTCGGCATTTATTTACATTAATGTTGAAAGTATCACTTTTTTTGGGAACAACGTATGCACTATTTGCTCAAAACCTGTATGTAATTGTCTCTTTGAATAAATTGAAATTAGAGCTCTGTTAAAAGAAAAGTAGGAAAAGTTCAAACAAAAGTCTACTCGGGTGGTGTATTTCTGAAAATGAAAGTGGAGATCTCCAAAAAAAACTTATCTGTCCTTATCTGTCTATTGTACCTCCTCAACTGAAGAAGCAGAAGTTGATTGGCAGCTCGAACGGCCGATCACGTCCTCCACGTACTGTCCACTGGCTCTGGCTCGTTGCGACTCAACTCCCCAGCTTGCTGCTCCCCCTCCCAGTTAGAAAGGAATCGTGCACCAAAAAAAAAAAAACAAACAACCTGCATACCGCTGGGAATAATCAGTAAAATTCAATTCAAAAAAGCACCAGATCTGGTATATTTAACTCTATATACAATCTTTTACATTCCCAAAGCATAGAATTAGGAAATAAATCGACAGCCAAAAGAAAAGAACTGGGCTACTGAAAACACACATGGGCTACAAAATGTAGCCAATTACGTCTGTGTGGCTAACCAGCACTAACCACGGCAAAATCACAAGCTATTATCACATCATCACTTTAAAGGAAATAGTAGGCTACATAATATATCTGAAAATCCTCCGATTGTTTTTTTTTTATGAAATACTTTAGGTTCTCTGTCAACCACGAAAATACTACAGTGCATAATTCAAAAGACAGCCAACTTGGCTGAGCTAGCATATGGTTAGCTAACCTCTGTAGAATCTCACCAGAGAATCTGGGTAAACGAACAAGTAATCTTCAAGCAACCTTCAATATTCGAAAATGGTGGTAATGAACTTCAATTGGGAATGTGTAGGTTTCCACCATAAAGTGTCAGCTAATGTATTTCTCTTTTTCTTTTTTTGTCAAATTCTATGAGTTGCTATTTCGTCCTCGTTATTTCGTCTGCAGCTTATACAGTTGCCGTCGTTATATCACCTGGTGGACGTGGCATACTTTTTTCCCCTTTTAAAAAAACTACTAGCGCCCTCTATTGGGAACTGTGGAACACGTTAAACTAGACATTAGGGCAGCTTAAGTTATGGGGGTTAAACGTATATATTTTTTTTTTTTAAAAAGCCCGGACATAGAGCCCTTAAATGTTATGGGAAGTGCATTGGTAATAAGTCAATTAGCAGACGACACTATTTTGTTTCTTAAGAACAGTGCAAAGATTCTTACAGCACTAAATGTTATAACCTTTATCTCAAAGGCTTCTGGTTTACATTTAAATGTGAAAAAATGTGAATTGCTGGCCATTCAGCATCACCCTTTGATTATTATGCATGATATACCAGTTAAAAATGAGGGTAAATATTTAGGGATTATAATTTCCAAGGATCTAAAGGCTAGGGAAAAGTCCAATTTACAGAATAATATACAAAAGAACCGAAATATTCTAAATAGTTGGCTACAAAGGGATTTATTAATTTTTGGACGTGTTTTACTCGCTAAGATGGAGGGTTTATCAAGACTGACGTATCTTGCCTATGCTTTAGCAAGCGTTTACCAAACACAGCAACTCAGTGGACAAGAACATTAAGTTCACAAGGGAAGATGTAAAGAACAACAGTTTGCCCTTCTTGGACTGTGACGTCCACATTGGGGAAGAGAGGAGCCTCCACATTGGGGTTTACAGGAAACTTACACACAAAGGCCAATATCTACTTTTCGACTCACACCACCCTCTGGAACACAAACTGAGCGTCATCCGAACTCTGCAACACAGAGCTGATAATGTGCCCAGCAGCACGCAGGCCCAACGGAAAGAACACAAACACCTGAGGGAAGCTCTAAAAACCTGCGGCTACCCCAGTTGGACCTTTGTGAAAACTGCAACACGGTCCAGAAAGACCAACTGGGTGAGCGACGAGGAGAAAAGGAACAGAAGGAAGAGCACAGTCATCCCGTATGTTTCTGGGGTCTCCGAGAAACTCAGGAGAATTTTCAACAAACACCGCCATACTTCAAACCCAGCTTCACACTCCGACAAAGACCGATTCATCCCAAATTCCGTGTACCACAAACCCGAAAAAGCAATCTGGTGTACAATGCAATGAGGATTGCACTGACCTATACATAGGAGAAACCAAACAACCACTACACAAACGGATGGCCCAACACAGAAGGTCAAACTCCTCAGGACAAGACTCAGCAGTCTATCTACACCTAAAGGAGAAGACACACTCCTTTGAGGACAGCAACGTACACATTTTGGACAGGGAAGATAGATGGTTTGAAAGAGGGGTGAAGGAAGTCATCTATGCGAAACTGGAAAAACCATCCCTCAACAGAGGAGGAGGTCTGCGACACCACCTATCTCCCACTTACAATGCCGTCCTTTCATCTCTACCCAGGAGACTCAAGAAGCCCAGCCTCCAAGAACAACAGTCGGTCACTAACGGCTCCAACGACTCTCATGACCACTGAATAATGAAGTCGAAACTAACACCCCCAACGACCGTCGCTGCTAAACAAATGCAAATCAATAGCTCCGATAACGACGGGCGCGGCCAAACATTGGTACACAAAAGAGCCCCTCATATCTTTGGCTCTGTTAGCGACGGGCGTTGGTAAACATCGGATCACAAAGAGCAATGGACATCTATAGCTCTGACAACGACTCCAAAGAGGATACATTCTGAGTCTCATCACCAGCCAGTCAGACTAGCTTAGTCTAGTCAGAAAGGCACGAACTGAGGAAGTCTCTTGGATGAGAGGCGAAACGTCTTCACGGATATATACCATGTCCAGTTGCACTTGATTCAACTCCTTTGGATAACCATGACCTGGATGAATGAGAACATTCACAGGCATCTTGCCTATTCTCTAGGTTTCCCTGACAAGCCCATCAAATCAATTAATCAAGATATTTACAACTTCACTTGGAAAAATAAACATCATTTCTTAAGAAAATGAGATATTGTTAAGTCTATTGAAGAAGGCAGTCTAAATGCAATTGACTTTGATCCAATGAATGGTACCATCAAGCTGAAATGATTGGTTACAAATTTTTGTTAAAAATCTTGAACGTTTTTTGGTTTGATCTTCCTTCTAAAATATTTAAGAATTTTGGTGGCATAGCTTTTTTGTTAAGATGTGACTTTGAGATTTCTAAACTACCCATTAAGTTGTCTGCATTTCATCAGCAAGTCCTTCGTTATTGGAAGCTAGTATACAAACATAACTTTATCCCGCACAATATGCCAATTTGGAACAATAGATGCATCTTAATTAAAAGAAAATCTTTTTTATAAAGATTGGATGGAGAAGGGTATCTGGTCGATTCAAGATTTAATGGAAGATAATGGAAATCTGCAACGATATGACGTTTTCATTCAAAAATATGATATGATTTGTACTAATAGACAATATAATAATGTAATGAAAGCAATCACACAGGCATTGATCCTTTTAATCAAAGGCGTGTTGATGTATTCTACTGTTATAACAAAGATTTCCCCATTAGTTATAGCCGGCTTAGTTTTTTTAGATATAAAATGTAGTAATAGATTTTAAGAACTAGCTTTACTAGAGTCTGTTTTCCCTCGCCCTTGAAGAGGGAAAGAAGCTCTATAATCAAGCTAAGGACAATATATCTTTCTTTTCCTACCCCACCCAAAGCAAAAGAAGTGCATTTCAAGACAATTAATGATATCTACCCATGTAATTATTTCCTGCATCATAGATTCATTTTGATTCGAACAGTTGTGGTTTCTGTGGATCAGACACTGAAACAGCAGAACACCTGTTCTTTGACTGCGAGGTCACGAGTACCTTTTGGGACGCAATCCAAACTTGCATAGCAAATAATAATCTAATTATGCTGCAGTTAAGATATGAAAATATAAAACTTTGTCTTTTAATTGGGGACAGAAACACTGATTTTATGTACAATAACCTAATTATCTTAGCTAAGTTCTTTATACACAAATGTCGCTTCTTGAAAACAAAACCCCTGTTTAATGGATTTGTTAATGACATGAAAATATAGAAGAGATGTGCAAAATTGATAAAATCATGAAAAGCCCAATGTCTTTCTGAGAATCTTGGCACTTTAATTCCTGATTGACCACTTTGTGCTTTTTTAATCTACTTTTTGTGTTGGCTGATTAATTTTATTATTTTTATTCATAACTTCCTTTGTATGCTTTTTGTATTTGCTCAGTGTTTGTATTTGCAGCTGTTATTTTGAAAGTTGTGAAATGCCTTTTTGACTATTGAATAAAAAATATGTTGTTGTGGAGCCTAAGAGCACGGAGAATAAACCCATCATTTAATTACAAAATACTGAACTCTCGCTAGTCATTCTTATAATAAACAAAAGCTAGTTTATTAGTGTAATATATGATGTGGTGGAAGCCATGTCTAGTCAGTCAACGACGTTTTTTATTCTGTGGTCTCAATACAAACACAGTAACACCACAGCAAAGTTACAGTGCCACCTAGCAGTCACACTGAGTAATGCACTTCTTATTCAAATACACTACATCTCCTTTTCTCAAGTTTTTTTTTCTTCTCTACTCAGTCCAGATAACGCCTTGGCACTCTAACTGGCCTTCCACAGCGCGTTGTTCTCACAGGACTGTTCCAGCAGTTGTCTCAAACGATGATCATGCTGCTCTATGCTCTCTCCCCAGACCAGGATGTCATCTATTACATTGACTACACCCTCTAGCCCTTCTAGATGTCTGGCTATGCACCTCTGGAACACGTCAGGTGCTGACGATATACCAGATGGAAGTCTTTTAAACCTGTATCTCCCAAATGGTGTGTTGAATGTACACAGGTGAGAGCTTTCTTCGTCCAGTTGGATTTGCCAAAATCCGTGGTTAGCATCTACAACTGAAAAGAATCTGGCATTTGGCATTTCAGCTACCATTTCTTCTATTGTGCGCAGCGGATAATGTTCTCTTTTGATGGCTGTATTCAGGTCCTTTGGGTCGATGCAGATCCGAACTTTGTTAGGTTTTGTTACAGTCACCATACTATTCACCCAATCTGTAGGCTCTGTCTGTTTGGTTATCACACCCAAGTTTTCCATTCTTTTCAGCTCTGTTTCAATTTTCTCTTTTAGGGCAACAGGCACTTTCCTGGGAGCATGAACTACTGGAGTGACATCTGGATTTGTCTCAGTGTGATATACTCCCGGTATGCCACCTAATCCAGTGAATAAATCCTCATATTCACTTAGAATGTCACTCTCTGTTTTAAGCGCATGCAGTCTTTTGACAAGCCCCATTTCTTCACATGCCTCTCCTCCTAGAATTGCAGGTACATTGTTCTTTATGACCTCAAACTCCACATCATACTTTTTATCTTTGTACTGACATGTCAACATGATTTTGCCTTTAGCTGGAATGTGGTGGCCTGCATAAGCAACAAGCTTGGAGTGAGATTCGCTCACCTTTTTATCCAATCTCAATTTTCTGGGGTCTTTCATGGAAATGACGCTGCAATCAGCTCCAGTATCCAGCCTGACTTTCAAAACTTTCTTGTTGACAATCAGATCTTCATGCCATTTTTCTTTCTTTGCATCCACCGCATTGATTTGTGAAACTGAGTGGTCTTGTTTTTCTGCTTGGATTGAGCCAATAAAGAATTGTTGATCATCTGCCTCTGCCTTGTTTATATGCTGCACCTTATGGTTGTTTGTGTGCTTGCGTGAGTTGCACATTTTTGCGTAATGATTTTTCCCGTGGCAGGCTTTACACACTTGTCCATAGGCAGGACACTTATTTGGCTCATGCCTGTAGCCGCATCTTGTGCAGTTTCCTTGATTTCTCATCTTTACCCTCTGTGCTGTGGCACCACTGTCTTTCTGTTTGTCAAGTTGTTTTTTCTTGGTGACTTTATTAACAGGAATTTCAACCTCCTCATGTAGACTTTTTAGCTGACTCCGACTCAACTCACTGGCTCTGCAAATGTCTATTGCTTTGTTTAGCGTGAGGTCCGGTTCTCTCAGTAGTCGTCCTCTCACTTGGTCATCCGTGACTCCACACACGATTCTATCTCGTATCAGAGAGTCGGTAAGGTAGTCAAACTCGCAGTCTTTCGCTTTATTCTTTAAATCAGTCACATATGCATCAACAGATTCTGATTTTCCTTGCACTCGAGTGAAAAACAGGTGCCTCAAATATGTCATATTTTTCCTTGACTCACAATGTTGGCGGAATAGCTCTTTCAATATATCATAGTCATCTACGTCTTCATCGAAGTCAAGCGTGTTATATACCTTCATTGTTTCGTCTCCGGCCACATGTAGGAACGTGGCTATTTTCACTGCATCGGACTTTTCGTCAATTCCGCTGGCGACAAGGAACAGTTCGAATCTCTGGATCCAGACTCTCCAATTTTCTGCTAGATTTCCTTCTAGACTTAATGAGGTCGGAGGTTTCATCTGCTCCATTTTCTTCCTTTCTTTGGTTTCTTCAAGTTTTATTCTGACACCATGTAATATATGATGTGGTGGAAGCCATATCTAGTCAGTCTGTGGTCTCAATACAAACACAGTAACACAACAGCAAAGTTACAGTGCCGCCTAGCAGTCACACTGAGTAATGCACTTCTTATTCAAATACACTACAATTAGTTTATTACAGATGACACAACACTGGCGACGAGGATAAAAGCAGAGAATTGCAACGACGTCAAAGCAAGACGTATGAAACGAATTTGAATAGGAGACCACGAGTCGTTGGCATCGGGAATCGGGACCATGGCAGCCTCTGGTGTTCGGCTATCTCTGCCTCCTCCGTTGAACTTTGAAGCATCGCATCTATACACGGAATATACAATGTGGAAACAATCGTACACAATTTCTGAAATAGACAGCGGATCTGTGGATGCAGAGGATGCAACAGGGAGAGCTACACTATTGCATTGTAACGGTGCGCCCACTCTCTTCATATAAAAGAATACTCACCAAATGAAGCAGATGTTAGCTTAGCTCTTTACTGTTGATTGCTAACTTATGTAAGTGTGTTCAAGTGTGTTAACGATGACCGCTATGACCGGTTCCATATGCTGAATTTCTGTTTTGCTCCGTTTAATACTGTAGCGAATTCGAGGGACAACGCAACCACAGGAACTGCCGCGGCCGGGAGCCGACCCCGTGTCGCCCGCACCGCAGGAGACATCGCTGACCGCTCCACTAAACGGTCAGACCCGCTAGCCAGCGGCCAGCGTGTCTTCTTATCCATGCACGTTACACTACCCCCCTCCTTCGGGAAGCGCAAGTTCCCAATTTGAAACTTGCCGAAACATTCAAATTAAATAAACAAAAAAAAATCACATTGAGTTTTTCCTCGTCTGAATCGAGGGTCAAAGAAAAGGGGCATTGTACATTGCACAAAATGTAACTGTGACTTTAAAGCTCTCTGGGATTAGATTATAATATAGGGTTATACAGATACAATTGACATGTGTAACACTTTGGCAAGCATGACTTTCTTTGGCGCTTAAGAGAGAAGGAAGGGCCTGAGTAGCTCAGACGGGAGAGCATCAGACTTTTAATCTGAGGGTCCAGGTTTCAAGTCCCTGTTCAGGCGTCTGGTTCACGCTTCAGAAAAATTCTCGTCACCTGAAGTGCATCTGCTCAAGAGTTATTTATAAAAGTATGCACAGGTGCTAGTGTCCTGAAGAACTACTACTCAAACAACTCCAATCAATTATGGAGGTGCTGGTGTCCCGATGAACCGCTACTCAAGCGACTGCAGTTGAATGTGGTGCACATAGAGGAGCAGCGGAAACAAAGTGACTTGGTTGTCTCGTGAAGTCTGCTGAAAAAGGGACCCACAGATTTTATCAACCTTAATGTGAGACTTAATATGAGTGCATGTTATTTTTCACAATTTACAGCAGTCGGGAAATTCCTGGCTTTTAGCTGCTTTAACAAGATGGCGCTTGGAGACGTTGTTTAATTAGCACACAGTTTTTCACTTGTTGCGAGACTGTACCTCAATTTTGGGCCCCAGCCTCGTTGGCGCAGTAGGCAGCGCGTCAGTCTCATAATCTGAAGGTCGTGAGTTCAACCCTCACACGGGGCACAAAATTTGGTATCTCGCTGTAGATTTGTGTCATAAACTCTTATCTTCAGATTGCCGATCAAGCCAAATCTCCAAATCCCTTCATCGTTGTTCATTTCAGTGTTGTAGAAATACACTACCGATGCTTGCCTGATACCTTTACTTCTTCCTGCGTCACCATACTACAACTCTCTAAAATCAGAGCAAAGCTGCACTGCATAGATAAACTGGATTGGCAGCCCTATACGGAACATACGTCTCACAGGTGCATGTCAGAGTACTGATGTCGCCAAATATGGAAACGCAATCATCACAGTTCATTTCAGTGTTGTAGAAATACAGTATGCTTGCTTAACATATAGCTATGTGACTATCGTATTTAGAAATCACGTCAGGACACAGCGCTGTCGCTCGACCCAACCGCTACGCTGCATTCTTTATTTAGACTGACACAGCATCACAGGCAGACCCGATCAAACAACCCAGAGCCCGCAGGCATCACCAATCGATCCCAGGACAATAGAACAGCACCAAATCAAATGCAGCACTGTCGATGTGTGCAGAAATAACATCCCCCCCCCCCCGGCAGGATTTCAAACATGAAAGGTTGACACAAAGTCCTCTAGGTGGCCAGGGCGTAAACGTGTGCGAACAGGTCGCGGGGCGGCCTGAGGCTGGGCAGGCCGAGGTGGGGAGGGAGAAGGCAGGGGAAGCTGAGGCCCAGGAATGTCTGTGGCCCGTGTAGGAGCTGCATGAAGCCCTGGGGCGTCTCGCCATGCTGAGGGAATGGCTATGGTTGTGTCACCAGCTGTGCGTGGCGGAGCCGACACCTTCCGTAGACGACTGGAGTGCCCCCGAGTGCCATCGCTGAGGAGGTAGGTGGCTGGTCCCAGCTGACGGGTGACTTTGAGAGGAGAGGACCATTATGAAGCCATTTTATTGTCCCTGTGGGGCCTGCGGACCCTGATCCAGTCTGACACATTGATGTCTGGCACCCTGGTTCGTTTTGACTGGTCAAACCGTTGCTTCATCCGCGTCTGCTGACGAGTGACTGAGGCTCTGACCCCAGAGGAAGGCGCCTGGGGTGTGGAGGGGCGGAGCCTGTCAAGGGGCATGCACAGTTCCCGGCCTAGCATGAGAGAGGCTGGGGAGACGCCTGTGGTCGAGTGCTGTGTGGCCCGATAGTGCAGCAGAGTGTGACGGATGGCCTGCGTGAAAGAGCACCCTTGGGCCATGTGTGCTCTGAGGCCATTCTTCAGTGACTGGTGAAAACGTTCAACGCCGCCATTGGCCTGGGGGTGGTAGTACGCAGTACGTATATGACGGATGCCCTTGCTTTTGAGATAAGCAGTGAACTCAGCAGAGACCAGCTGAGGGCCGTTGTCAGTAGTGATGGTCTTTGGGAGGCCCCAGCGAGAGAAAAGAGAGTCCAGGAAGTCGATGGTGATCTGTGAGGTCACAGTGCCGGAAGTGGTGAGTTCAGGCCATTTTGAGTGTAGATCGTAGGTGACCACCATGAAGTGTTGGTGGTGGGGAACTCCATGGATCTCACCACAAATGTCCAACTGCAGGTGTTCCCAGGGCTGAGAGCGCCAGGCGAGAGGTTGCAGGGGTGGGGGAGCCTGGTGGCCAGTCTTGCCACTCACAAGGCAGGCAGAACAGTCCTTCACCAGAGCCTCAATATCTCTGTCTATCCCCGGCCACCACACCAGGTCTCGGCAGCGCTGTTTCAGTTTCACAATGCCCAGGTGGCCTTCATGCGCCATATTCAAAACACGCGCATAGAGAGCAGCTGGGACCACTGTGCAAAACCCACGTGCCACGCAGGTGTCGTTCCAGCAGGGGAGCTCCTGTCTGACTCGGGCGAACGCAGCCAGCTCCTCTGGGACCTTGTGACGCCAGCCGTTCTGGATGTAGGTGCGGAGCTGGGAGAGGACAGGGTACTGTTTGGAGGCTGCCCTCGGCTTCTGCAGAGAGACAGTGGCCTGAAGGGGTGTGTGTAGCATTTGGACAATGTCCTTTTCCACACAGTCAGTGTCAGTCTGTGGAGCTGGGGTGGAGACAGAGCGAGAGAGCAGGTCGGCGACAACACTGTCTCTGCCTGGGGTGAACTGCAGGCTGAAGTTGTACTGGCGGAGGTGGTCAGACCAGCGGTGCAGCCTCAGGGGTTTGTGGCCTGTCCCAGATGTGGACAGCAGCACTGTCAGGGCCTGGTGATCTGTCCTGAGGGTGAAGGAGCGGCCATAGAGGTAGAGGTGCCACCTTTCACAAGCCCAGATACAGGCTAATGCCTCACGCTCACCCACGGAGTACCACTGCTCGGTCAGGTTGAGGGCATGGGAAGCGAAGGCGATGGGCTTATCCATACCGTTCTGGGTTTGAGACAGCACAGCCCCTATCGCTGTGGCTGACGCGTCACAGGTCACAAAGGTGGAGCTGGAGATGTCGAAGTGAGCCAACACTGGTGATGAAGTCAGCTGAGTCTTGAGATCACGCACAGCGTCACTTCATGCCTTTGACCACACCCATGGCTCGTCCTTACGCAGCAGCTGGCGCAGGGGGGCTGTGGTCGCAGAATACTGGGGAAGAAACATCAGGTAGTAACTCGTCATACCCAGGAAGGAGGTGACCTGGGCGGCAGAGCTGGGCTCAGGGATGGCCTGAATGGCATCCACGTTGGATTGTAGTGGAGTTACACTGCTCGCTGACAGCCGGAACCCCACGAACTCCATGGCTGGCACAGAGAGGACACATTTCTCAGCATTAAGAATTAGCTTGTGCTTGGACAGGGCTGCGAAGACCATGTTGAGGCGCTTGTCGTGGATTTCACTGGTGGGCCCGTGTACCACTATATCGTCCAGATAAATGGCCACGCCCAGTATGCCAGCCAGCACGGAGACCATGATTTTCTGGAAGCAGCTAGGGGCGGAGCTGAGACCGAAAGGCATCCTGGTGTAGCGAAACACTCCTGCATGTGTCACAAAGGCTGTGAGGTTTCGGCTGCTGGGGTGGAGGGGCACCTGTAAGTACCCCTGTCTGAGGTCGAGCTTGGAGAACACCTCAGAGCCATAGAACTGAGCAGTGAGTTCTTCTGAGGTGGGCAGTGGATACTTATCAGGGACCACTGCCTTATTTACTGCACATAGATTGACGCAGACACGCAGGCCCCCCGACTTCTTCTTAGCCACCACGAGGTTTGAGACCCAAGGTGACGCGTCCACCGGTTCAATGATGCCAGCTTCCAGCAGTTGTTGCAGCTCGGCGGAGACCCCATCACGGAGAGCCAACGGGATGCGGCGCAGTGGTTGGATGACAGATTTCACAGCAGGGTTGAGGAGAGGTTGATGGGTGAAGGTGGAGAGGCAGCCCAGCCCCATAAACAGCGATGGCCACTTCTGCTGCCAAGGTGTGGCAACAGTCAGGATTTCTGCCCCCCTTGTGTCTAAGAGGGAGAACCCCAGAGCTGAGAACAGGTCCAGGCCCATCAGGTTGGCCCCACGGCGTGCCACATGAAAAACTGCATTGGGCACCAGCTTGGTTCCATAGCGGACAGTCACTTGGAGAGAGCCAACCAGATCGATTTTGGAGTCACCATACCCACAGAGGACAGCTGAGGGTGCGGACAGTGGCAGTGAACCGAAAAATTGACTGTAGGTATTAACATTCAGGAGAGACACACCTGCACCGGTGTCCAACAGCAGGGGGATGCACACATCATTAATGTTGACTGTGCATGATTTGAATGACACTGGCCCAGAGATCACCTTGTGAATGACGGCAGTTGAAGACTGGGGGGTGTGGCCCTCTGACCCAGCCAGGCAAGATCGACAGACGTTGGCAAAGTGATTTTGCTTACCGCAGCTACGGCATGTCTGGCCACGGGCAGGGCAGTTCTGAGCCCTTGAAACATGAGACCGAGATCCACAGTTACCACAGGACTGTTGAGGGCCGGGCCGAGAACGCCGTCGTTGCAGTTGCAAGACGTCCCCAGTGGAGTCGGCGCCCGCCTCGCTCTGGCTGGGTTGCGTCCCGAGGGGCAGCCGTGAGTAGAGGGAGGAGTCGTTGGCAGCTTGACTGGAGGTGGCCACTTGCTGTGTATTCAGCATAGCAGCACACTCAGCTGCTCCCTCAACCTGTAGTGCGATGGTAATTGCTCTGGACAGCAGCAGATCGTCTTTTTCCAGCAGGAGAGTCTCACGCACCTTTGCGTTGTTGGTGTGTTCGATTAGCTGGTCGCGAACCATCTCGTCCTGAAGCGCGCCACCTTGCATGAGCTAGCTAGCCCTCGCAAATTAGCTACATACTGCTGCACAGACTCACCAGGCAGTTGGTGTCGCTGACGTAATATAAATCGCCGAAGGAGGGCACTCTGTGAAGCAGCGAAATGGGTGCTCATAAGTCCCACAGCTTCGTCAAAGTTTGTGACGTTCCCCAGAGTCCCGAGCACACGATGGCCCTCTGCTCCCAAGCAGTGTAGCAACAGAGCCGTCTTCCTAGCCTGGCTCACGTCGTCGAGCCCTGAGGCGATGATGTAATTTTCAAAACTATGTAGCCAGCGAGTCCATGGTACCGGAGGCTCGCCAGGTAATGCCAAGAAGGGGGCAGGTGGTGGGAGAGAGATATCAGCCATCCTCGTCGCCAATATTGTATTTAGAAATCACGTCAAGACACAGCGCTGTGTGTCGCTCGACACAACCTCTACGTTGAATTCTTTATTTAGACTGACACAGCATCACAGGCAGACCAGATCAAACAACGCAGAGCCCACAGGCATCACCAATCGATCCCAGCACAGTAGAACAGCACCAAATCAAATGCAGCACTGTCGATGTGTGCAGACATAACATGGGGGTGTCTTGATAGGGGTGAATGGTGAGGTTTATCTGTGTCCCTTTTTTGTTTCCTGAATCTGTATGTGCAAGTTCCCAATTTGAAACTTGCCGAAACATTCAAATTAAATGAAAAAAAAAAATCACATTGAGTTTTTCCTCGTCTGAATCGAGGGTCAAAGAAAAGGGGCATTGTACGTTGCACAAAATGTAACTGTGACTTTAAAGCCACCTGGGACTAGATTATAATGTAGGGTTATACAGATAAAATTGACATGAGAAACACTTGGGCAAGCATGACTTTCTTTGGCGCTTAAGAGGGAAGGAAGGGCCTGAGTAGCTCAGACGGAAGAGCATCAGACTTTTAATCTGAGGGTCCAGGGTTCAAGTCCCTGTTCAGGCGTCTGGTTCACGCTTCAGAAAAATTCTCGTCACCTGAAGTGCTGCTGCTCAAGAGTTATTTATAAAAGTATGCACAGGTACTAGTGTCCTGAAGAACTACTACTTAAATAACTCAAATCAATTATGGAGGTGCTGGTGTCCCGATGAACCGCTACTCAAGCGACTGCAGTTGAATGTGGTGCACATAGGGGAGCAGCGGAAACAAAGTGACTTGGTTGTCTCGTGAAGTCTGCTGAAAAAGGGACCCACAGACTTTCTCAACCTTAATGTGAGACTTAATATGAGTGCATGTTATTTTTCACAACTTACAGCAGTCGGGAAATTCCTGGCTTTTAGCTGCTTTAACAAGATGGCGCTTGGAGACGTTGTTTATGTAGCCGGGTGGTAAATCTGTTAAATATGTTAAATGATTTTCCACTTAAATTTAGTATAGTTTAACTGTTAATATATGTAATTGTTACACTGTCAAGCCATGTAAAATGTCATTTGATGTATTTAAATTGTGAGGCAGATCGTGAGTGTATTTTTATAGTTTTGGTTGTCATTGCATGTTTTGACCAGTAAGTGGCAGTGGCGGACTTTTATTGTAACTCCGTGCAAGTTATCCAAGTGCATCTTGGGTATTCTTTCTTTTTTTCTTGTGTGGAGCGCCTGAAGATTGCGGTGTGACGAGGCTCTGACTCCGTAGTAAGTAAGGGTAAATATCTTGTGAAATATACCTGTAACATTATTCCAAACAATATTGTATGTCGGTAATTTGACAAGATGGTTTGATTTAGACGCTACTGGAGTTGATGTTCGGTGATTTTGGGCGCGAGCCGTCGACCGCTGTTCGCCATTGCAGGCATGACAAGGTAATGTTGGCGTGAATAAAGCCACGCCATGCCATTGTATTTGGGATGTAAAGGTTTTATATGCATTTTAATTCTGTTTAAAGGTAACTGACAGAGTGAGAAGTTGCGCGATCTTCAGGAAGTTCCACATGTCTTTGTTAAACCCTGTTTAACGTACATAGTCCACTGCCGTATTTTGCACCGTATTTTGTATTTATTATTTCCCTTTTTTTAAAATCTTTTCTATTAAACTTGCCACATCTGTGAACATTTATGAGCTGTTTGCTCGAAAGACACAGGAATGTATGCACTCAGTAAAACGATCTGCATTCGAAGGTTCAAACAATAAAATTAAAGCTACAAGAACCCCGGAAGTAATTGTGTCCTGTGTGGTATCTAATTCCACGGGCTACATTTAATTAGCACACAGTTTTTCACTTATTGTGAGACTGTACCTCAATATTGGGCCCCAGCCTCGTTGGCGCAGTAGGCAGCGCGTCAGTCTTATAATCTGAAGGTCGTGAGTTCAACCCTCACACGGGGCACAAAATTTGGTATTTCGCTGTAGATTTGTGTCATAAACTCTTATCTTCAGATTGCCCATCAAGCCAAATCTCCAAATGCCTTTATCGTCGTTCATTTCAGTGTTGTAGAAATACACTACCGATGCTTGCCTGATACCTTTACTTCTTCCTGCGTCACCATGCTACAACTCTCTAAAATCAGAGCAAAGCTGCACTGCATAGATAAACTGGATTGGCAGCCCTATACGGAACATACGTCTCACAGGTGCATTTCAGAGTACTGATGTCGCCAAATAAGGAAACGCAATCATCACAGTTCATTTCAGTGTTGTAGAAATACAGTATGCTTGCTTAACATATAGCTATGTGACACCCTTCTAGAAAACACCAACTGGATTGGCAGCCGTTTCTACTAGTTAAGTCTCACAGATAAATTGATAATAACTGCAAATGCCTTCCAAAAAGAATACAGACAATGCTCAACAATTCCTGGCTGGAGAATGCGGGCATCGATCCCGCTGCCTCTCGCATGCTAAGCGAGCGCTCTACCACTTGAGCTAACTCCCCTAGCTCGCAAATTAAGAACCTCGCACCGTAAAGTGTATTTCACCAGAAGGTTGTGTGGAAGAGAGTCTAAACTAGTGTTTGGCATGCCTTGGCAATAAGCTTTCCTTGAAATAGCATACTCATCAAATGAAGCAGAAGTTAGCTTAGCTCGTTACCGTTTACTGCTAACTTATGTAAGTGTGCTCAAATGTCTTTTTCTAGCTGTGCTCTCCACTTAGGTATGTTGCCTCTCTTGGAGAGGCTTGTCCACACGTCAGCAAGAGGGGTTTCATTCCATTAAGTTAGAGGCGATTGGAATTCGAGATACCTTACAGCCTCGGCTTCATAGTCATCTCGTTGGCATCTGCGACAGTGCTAGCAATAGCTTGGCCACATCCGAAAATGAAGCTTGGTTTATCTCGGTCTCGCAGGATAGGAGTGCTCACCTGCACCAGCTGCCGGCTGTGTGGCCTGGTTTGAGTCACCCCTCCTCAGTGCACAGTTTGTTTTTCTGGTTTGCATGTCCTCTCAGGCAACACTAAACAAAACACGGTAGTAATAGGCGATTCTATTACCTACTACATCAAACCTAGCATGGCCTACTGATGTTTGCTTTTACCTGGGGCCAGAGATACGGACGCTGTACGTAATCTTCGGCTGCTGGCGTCAAATAGGAATAAGCAGTAGATCGCGGCACAACACCCACAGATCAGAAACTACAGCGTTTTGTGTTTGTTTTGTTTTTTTCATGTGAGCACCAATGATGATAAGATGAAACAATCTTAGGTCACAAAAAAAACATAGCCAAAACGTATTATCTTGCCAGAAAGATGAGTCCACATGGAGTCATTATATCTGCTCGCCTATCTTTGAGGAATAACGATGACTGCTATGACCGGTTACATATGCTGAATTTCTGTTTTGCTCCGTTTAATACTGTAGCGAATTCGAGGGACAACGCAATCACAGGAACTGCCGCGGCCGGGAACCGATCCCGTGTCGCCCGCACCGCAGGAGACATCGCTGACCGGCCCACTAAACGGTCAGACCCGCCAGCCAGCGTGTCTTCTTATCCATGCACGTTACACTACCCCCGTCCTTCGGGAAGCGCGTCCCCGCGCTTAAGCATATCAGCTCCTTCACGCCTCAGGGCGCATACGCTTCCGATGGCCTTACGATCGCCCCATCCCACTTCTGACACCCACGTAGCGAATTCGGGGGACAACGCAACCACAGGAACTGCTGCGGCCGGGAAGCGAACCCGTATCGCCCGCACCGCAGGAGACATCGCTAACCGCTCGACTAAAGGGTCAGACACGCCAGCTAGCGGCCAGCGTGTCTTCTTATCCATGCACGTTACATATGCTGAACTTCTGTTTTGCTCCGTTTAATACTAAGCAAGGATTCTTGATTTTAGATATATGGTTTTCTTTCTGGGATCCACAGTGGAAATCTACGGGGGTGTCTTGATGGGGGTGAATGGTGAGATTTATCTGTGTCCCTTTTTTGTTTCCTGAATCTGTATGTGCAAGTTCCCAATTTGAAACTTGCCGAAACATTTAAATTAAATGAACAAAAAAAATCACATTAAGTTTTTCCTCGTCTGAATCGAGGGTCAAAGAAAAGGGGCATTGTAAATTGCACAAAATGTAACTGTGACTTTAAAGCCATCTGGGACTAGATTATAATGTAGGGTTATACAGATAAAATTGACATGAGAAACACTTGGGCAAGCATGACTTTCTTTGGCGCTTAAGACGGAAGGAAGGGCCTGAGTAGCTCAGACGGAAGAGCATCAGACTTTTAATCTGAGGGTCCAGGGTTCAAGTCCCTGTTCAGGCGTCTGGTTCACGCTTCAGAAAAATTCTCGTCACGTGAAGTGCTGCTGCTCAAGAGTTATTTATAAAAGTATGCACAGGTGCTAGTGTCCTGAAGAACTGCTACTCAAACAACTCCAATCAATTATGGAGGTGCTGGTGTCCCGATGAACCGCTACTCAAGCGACTGCAGTTGAATGTGGTGCACATAGGGGAGCAGCGGAAACAAAGTGACTTGGTTGTCTCGTGAAGTCTGCTGAAAAAGGGACCCACAGACTTTCTCAACCTTAATGTGAGACTTAATATGAGTGCATGTTATTTTTCACAACTTACAGCAGTCGGGAAATTCCTGGCTTTTAGTTGCATTAACAAGATGGCGCTTGGAGACGTTGTTTAATTAGCACACAGTTTTTCACTTGTTATGAGTCTGTACCTCAACATTAGGCCCCAGCCTCGTTGGCGCAGTAGGCAGCGCGTCAGTCTCATAATCTGAAGGTCGTGAGTTCAACCCTCACACGGGGCACAAAATTTGGTATCTCGCTGTAGATTTGTGTCATAAACTCTTATCTTCAGATTGCCCATCAAGCCAAATCTCCAAATGCCTTTATCGTCGTTCATTTCAGTGCTGTAGAAATACACTACCGATGCTTGCCTGATACCTTTACTTCTTCCTGCGTCACCATGCTACAACTCTCTAAAATCAGAGCAAAGCTGCACTGCATAGATAAACTGGATTGGCAGCCCTATACGGAACATACGTCTCACAGGTGCATTTCATTGTACTGATGTCACCAAATATGGAAACGCAATCATCACAGTTCATTTCAGTGTTGTAGAAATACAGTATGCTTGCTTAACATATAGCTATGTGACACCCTTCTAGAAAACACCAACTGGATTGGCAGCCGTTTCTAGTAGTTAAGTCTCACAGTTAAATTGATAATAACTGCAAACGCCTTCCAAAAAGAATACAGACAACACTCAACAATTCCTGGCTGGAGAATGCGGGCATCAATCCCGCTGCCTCTCGCATGCTAAGCGAGCGCTCTACCACTTGAGCTAATTCCCCTAGCTCGCAAATTAAGAACCACGCACGGTAAAGTGTATTTCACCAGAAGGTTGTGTGGAAGAGAGTCTAAACTAGTGTTTGGCATGCCTTGGCAATAAGCTTTCCTTGAAATAGCATACTCATCAAATGAAGCAGAAGTTAGCTTAGCTCGTTACCGTTTACTGCTAACTTATGTAAGTGTGCTCAAATGTCTTTTTCTAGCTGTGCTCTCCGCTTAGGTATGTTGCCTCTCTTAGAGAGGCTTGTCCACACGTCAGCAAGAGGGGTTTCATTCCATTAAGTTAGAGGCGATTGGCATTTGAGATACCTTACAGCCTCGGCTTCATAGTCATCTCGTTGGCATCTGCGACAGTGCTAGCAATAGCTTGGCCACATCCGAAAATGAAGCTTGGTTTATCTCGGTCTCGCAGGATAGGAGTGCTCACCTGCACCAGCTGCCGGCTGTGTGGCCTGGTTTGAGTCACCCCTCCTCAGTGCACAGTTTTTTTTTTTCTGGTTTGCATGTCCTCTCAGGCAACACTAAACAAAACACGCTAGTAATAGGCGATTCTATTACCTACTACATCAAAACTAGCATGGCCTACTGATGTTTGCCTTTACCTGGGGCCAGAGCTACGGACGCTGAACGTAATCTTCGGCTGCTGGCATCAAATAGGCATAAGCAGTAGATCGCGGCACAACACCCACAGATCAGAAACTACAGCGTTTTGTGTTTGTTTGTTTTTTTTTTCATGTGAGCACCAATGATGATAAGATGAAACAATCTTAGGTCACAAAGAAAAACATAGCTAAAACGTATTATCTTGCCAGAAATATGAGTCCACATGGATTCATTATATCTGCTCCCCTATCTTTGAGGAATAACGATGACTCCTATGATCGGTTTCATATGCTGAACTTCTGTTTTGTTCCGTTTAATACTAAGCAAGGATTCTTGATTTTAGATATATGGTTTTCTTTCTGGGATCCACAATGGAAATCTATTGGGGTGTCTTGATGGGGGTGAATGGTGAGATTTATCTGTGTCCCTTTTTTTGTTTCCTGAATCTGTATGTGCAAGTTCCCAATTTGAAACTTGCCGAAACATTCAAATTAAATGAACAAAAAAAATCACACTGAGTTTTTCCTCGTCTGAATCGAGGGTCAAAGTAAAGGGGCATTGTACATTGCACAAAATGTAACTGTGACTTTAAAGCCATCTGGGACTAGATTATAATTTAGGGTTATACAGATAAAATTGACACGAGAAACACTTGGGCAAGCATGAATTTCTTGGGCGCTTAAGAGGGAATGTCACAGCCTCTCGCCCTTGACATCAAAGCGATCGCCCTTGACACCTGCTGACCCCCCCCCTTCACCCCGGTACACCAGCTGGTCGCGCCCTCTCTCCCTTGACATCAAAGCAATCAGCCTCACGAGCTCGTCTCGCCCTCTCTCCCTTGACATCAAAGCAATCAGCCTCTCGCCCTTGACATCAAAGCGATCGGCCTTGACACCTGCTGACCCCCCCCCCTTCACCCCGGTACACCAGCTGGCCATCAAAGCAATCGCCCCTCTCCCTTGACATCAAAGCGATCGCCATCACCCTTAAAAAGCCTCCACTGTGGACCAGTCTTCGCTGGAACGTCGCCATTCATGGACTTCTACCTGCCTGTCTACCTGCCACCGAGCCAACTGCTGCTCTACCCCTGAGATCGGTCACTTCAATAAAGACTTGATTTCCTCCCTTACCTGGTTGTCCCGTCTGCTTTTGGGTTCTTTCCTGATACGTGACAGTACGTTCCAGCCACTATGGACCCAGCAGACCATTCCATCACAGACCTGGCCACGGTCTGACAGGCTGTAGCCAAACAGGAATCGGTCCTCGGCCAGCACAGCCAGTTGCTACAGGGGATGGCTGACGCCCTCCGTGGGCTCAGCTCAACGATCTCCGGTATCCAGACCCAACTTAGTGCCTCCGCTAGCCCGGGATCCGCCCCTCCAGCTCCGCCACCCGCAGCGCCATCAACTTCGGCTAAGGAACCATGGGTTGCCCCGCCCGATAAGTATGATGGAGATTTTGGACTTTGTCGCCCTTTTTTGATGCAGTGTGAGATTGTGTTTAACCAGCAGCCCCAGTCATATTCCACGGATGGAGCCAAAGTCGCTTACATCATGGGTCTTCTCCGGGGTAGCGCTCTGGATTGGGCTACTGCGGTGTGGGAAATGCCGGCCTCCACTTCCTCATCCTACGCTGAGTTCACCACTGCTTTTCGCCAGGTTTTTGATCATCCCGTGCGGGGAAAGGATTCTTCAAAAAGACTGATCTCTCTCCGCCAGGGTTCCCGCAGCGTCGCCGACTACTCAGTTGAGTTCCGTACGCTATCAGCGGAGAGCGGATGGAACAACGAGTCCCTCCAGGCCGGGTTTTCCAACGGTCTAAGCGAATCCATAAAGGACGAATTGGTTTCCTACCCCGAGCCTGGAGGGCTGGAGGAATTGGTTAACCTGGCCATTCGTGTGGACAACCGTCTCCGGGAGCGGAGGAGAGAGAGGACGCGCCGCTTTCCTGGTCACTACAACTTTCCACGGGCCACACCTCCAAGCTCTGGGGGCCGAGCTCGCTCGACTGAGGCTGACGTCCTCCGAGAAAGCCCGAGGCGTGACTCTCCCCCGGGCTTCGGAGCCGATGCAGCTCGGCCGCTTCCGGCTCAACCCGGAGGAGCGTCAACGCCGCATCACCGAGAACAGCTGCTTGTATTGTGGTCAGCCTGATCACTTTCTCGCCTCCTGCCCTCACCGTTCCGTCAAACTAGCAGGCTCACGAGGGAGGGGGAGGATCCTCGTGAGCCCATCTGTCTGCCCTCTGTCTCCTCGTCCACGTACCCAGTTGCAAGCTACCATCGGTTTTAAAGGTCAGTCCACTAAACTTTTGGCTTTAATTGACTCTGGAGCTGATGAAAGCTTTTTGGATTCAAGTGTTGTGAAGCAGCTAGGTCTTGCCACTGTGAGTCTGGACCAGCCTCTTGAAGCTAATGCCCTGGATGGACGTCTCCTGGCCCAGATAACCTCTAAGACCGCGCCTGTGCGCCTCCTGTTGTCGGGAAACCATCAAGAGGAGTTAAGTTTTTTTGTTATCAATTCTCCATTTGTTCCCATTATACTTGGCCATCACTGGCTGGTTAAGCATAGTCCCCATATTGATTGGTCATCGGCCAGAATTTCAAGTTGGAGTCCCGTCTGTCATGCCATATGCCTCCAGTCTGCTCTGCCTCAGTCTGTCCGTCAGGTGTCAAGCCCTGGCTCCAGGAATGCCAAGCCCGATGCTCTGTCTCGTGTGGAGCCCAAGCTCCAACCTGACACCATCGTTTCCTCTACCTGTGTGGTTGCGGCTGCGGCTGTCACCTGGAACATTGAAAGGGAGGTCATGGCAGCACAACAGACTCAGCCTGACCCAGGTAACGGTCCCCCTGGGCGCTTGTTTGTTCCAGATGCTGTTAAATCTAGTGTGTTGCAGTGGGCTCACTCTTCCAAACTTACCTGCCATCCTGGAGTAACCCGTACCCTAGCCTTCCTCCGTAGGCGGTTCTGGTGGCCTTCCATGACGGAGGATACTGGGTCTTTTGTCTCTGCCTGTCCTGTTTGTGCCCAGAATAAGCCCTCCACTCGGGCCAGTGCCGGTCTGCTGCGCCCCCTGCCTGTTCCACACCGCCCCTGGTCGCATCTGTCCTTGGATTTCGTCTCTGGTCTGCCGCCTCCGACGGTAACACCGTTGTACTGACTGTTGTTGATCGCTTCAGTAAATTTGTTCACTTTTTGCCCTTGTCTAAACTGCCTTCGGCCCGAGAGACTGCGGATCTGCTGGTCAGGGAGGTTTTCCGGGTCCACGGTCTTCCCCGTGATATAGTGTCTGACCGTGGCCCCCAGTTCACTTCTGCTGTCTGGAAGGCTTTCTGTTCTGCCATCGGTGCCACCGTCGGCCTGTCATCGGGGTTCCATCCTCAGACCAACGGCCAGGCCGAGACGGCCAACCAGGCATTGGAGACTGTTCTCCGCTGTCTGGTGTCTGCCAACCCATCCTCTTGGTCCTCACAACTTCCCTGGGTAGAATATGCCCATAACACCCTGCCATCGTCTGCTACTGGGTTGTCCCCTTTTCAATGCCTTTACGGCTATCAGCCTCCCCTTTTTCCTTCTCAAGAGGTAGACATTCCGGTTCCGTCTGTCCAGGCCCATGTCCGTCGGTGCCGTCGGACCTGGCGGCGAGCCCGTGCTGCACTGCTCAGGACCTCCGGCCGTTACCAGCGCTTGGCGGATCGTCATCGCACCCCTGCTCTAGACTACTCCCCCGGTGACCAGGTATGGCTCTCTACCAAGGATCTACCCTTGAAATCGGACGCTAAAAAACTGTCCCCCAGGTATATTGGTCTCTTTCCCATTGTCAAAGTCATTAACCCCTCTGTGGTCCGTCTGAAGCTGCCCTGCACTCTCCGGGTTCACCCTTCCTTCCATGTGTCCTGCCTCAAACCTGTCTCTACCAGCCCTCTAGTTCCTCCGGCCCCCCCGCCCCCACCTCCTCGTATGATCAACGATCATCCGGCTTACACCGTTCGCCGTCTCCTGGACTCTCGTCGCCGCGGTCGCGGCCTGCAGTATCTCGTGGACTGGGAGGGATATGGCCCGGAGGAGAGGTGTTGGGTCCCGCGTCGCCTGGTCCTGGACGCGAACCTCATCCGTGACTTCCACAGGACGCACCCTGACGGGTCTGGTAGGTCGCCCGGTGGCGCCCCTCGGAGGGGGGGTACTGTCACAGCCTCTCGCCCTTGACATCAAAGAGATCGCCCTTGACACCTGCTGACCCCCCCCCTTCACCCCGGTACACCAGCTGGTCGCGCCCTCTCTCCCTTGACATCAAAGCAATCAGCCTCTCGAGCTGGTCGCGCCCTCTCTCCCTTGACATCAAAGCAATCAGCCTCTCGCCCTTGACATCAAAGCGATCGCCCTTGACACCTGCTGACCCCCCCCCTTTCACCCCGGTACACCAGCTGGCCATCAAAGCAATCGCCGCTCTTCCTTGACATCAAAGCGATCGCTATCACTCTTAAATAGCCTCCACTGTGGACCAGTCTTCGCTGGAACGTCGCCATTCATGCACTTCTGCCTGCCTGTCTACCTGCCGCCGAGCCAACTCCTGCTCTACCCCTGAGATCGGTCAATTCAATAAAGACTTGATTTCCTCCCTTACCTGGATGTCCCGTCTGCTTTTGGGTTCTTTCCTGATACGTGACAGGGAAGGAAGGGCCTGAGTAGCTCAGACGGAAGAGCATCAAACTTTTAATCTGAGGGTCTAGGGTTTAAGTCCCTGTTCAGGCGTCTGTTTCGCTCTTCAGAAAAATCCTCATCAGCTGAAGTGCTGCTGCTCAAGAGTTTATTTATAAAAGTATGCACAGGTGCTAGTGTCCTGATGAACTGCTACTCAAACAACTCCAATCAATTATGGAGGTGCTGGTGTCCTGATGAACCGCTACTCAAGCGACTGCAGTTGAATGTGGTGCACATAGAGGAGCAGCGGAAACAGTGACTTGATTGTCTCGCGAAGTCTGCTGAAAAAGGGACCCACAGACTTTCTCAACCTTAATGTGAGACTTAATATGAGTGCATGTTATTTTTCACAATTTACAGCAGTTGGGAAATTCCTGGCTTTTAGCTGCTTTAACAAGATGGCGCTTGGAGACGTTGTTTAATTAGCACACAGTTTTTCACTTGTTGTGAGACTGTACCTAATTATTGGGCGCTAGCCTCGTTGGCGCAGTAGGCAGTGCGTCACTCTCATAATTTGAAAGTCGTGAGTTCAACTCTCACACGGGGCACAAAATTTAGGTATTTCGCTGTAGATTTGTGTCATGAACTCTTATCTTCAGATTGCCGATCAAGCCAAATCTCTAAATACCTTTATCGTTGTTCATGTCAGTCTTGTAGAAATACACTAACGATGCTATCCTGATACCTTTACTTCTTCCTGCGTCACCATGCTACAACTCTCTAAAATCAGAGCAAAGCTGCACTGGATAGATAAACTGGATTGGCAGCCCTATACGGAACATACGTCTCACAGGTGCATTTCAGAGTACTGATGTCGCCAAATATGGAAACGCAATCATCACAGTTCATTTCAATGTTGTAGAAATATAGTATGCCTGCTTAACATATAGCAATGTGACACCCTTTTAGAAAACACCAACTGGATTAGCAGCCGCATATAGTAGTTAAGTCTCACAGTTAAATTGATGATAACTGCAAACGCCTTAGGAGGCTTTCCAAACAGAATACAGACAATACTCAGCAATTGCTGGCTGGAGAATGCAGGCATCGATCCCGCTACCTCTCGCATGATAAGCGAGCGCTCTACCACTTGAGCTAATTCCCCTAGCTTACAATTTAAGAACCTCACATGGTAAGGTGTATTTCACCAGAAGGTTGTGTGGAAGAGAGTCTAAACTAGTGTTTGGCATGCCTTGGCAATAAGCTTTCATTGAAATAGCGTACTCATTAAATGAAGCAGAAGTTAGCTTAGCTCGTTACCGTTTACTGCTAACTTATGTAAGTGTAAGGTAGTAATGTAAATCCGCCACAGGGTGGCACTGTTACGCTGTATGTTCCCCTGGGAATGCCGCAAATGGCGATGTTTGTCCCTTTTGCAACACCGTACCCCTAGTTCTTGTGCCGGGCAAAAGGCTACGTTGATCAAATGTTTTTTTGTTTCTTCTGCCGGAAGGGGAGCAGTGTTACTGGCGGTCTGCATTATCATAAAAATATTGATTTATATCGCACATATTGTCTAACTGTTTATTCTGTGGTGTTAATAGACAAGTTTGCTTATAACCTAGTTAAAGTTTGATGTCGAACATTGTATTTGGCAAGAGAAATGTGACAAAAAAGTGTTGGCTAGCCTGTTGAGCATTAGCATGGCATATAACGCAGGATGCAGTATTATTTGAGCAGATTATCCATGGTTTTTTTGTTTAATTTTATGGGTAATAAGTGCCTTATTTAATTTATAATGGATGACATTTGCTTTGGATTTGCCGTAAGGTAGCATTTTGATATGAGATGTGTTTATTTGCACATTTGAACTTTTTATTTTAATTTTATTGAGAAAGAAAAATGTTTTTTTGTTTCTTCTGCCGGAAGCTGTGAGTATGATGAGGCCAGCGGCCAGCTGATTGATGAGAGGTGAAGTGTAAGCGAGTGCCAATAAAGTGTCCAGGTCTCAGCCACGATCACAAGCCTCCGCCTCCTTCCTTTTCCACGCAAACATCATACTACAACAAACACAACGCAGAGTCCCAGGGCGTGTAGGGAGACGACGGCCGAACGCAAAGTGCGGGTTACATCATGGTGCCGTGACCCGGATCGTGGTGCTTCGAGATCCAAGGAGATACAGAGACTCGCGTCCTCACCTTTGCTGCTGCATTGAACTGCGTTACCTTCAGTGACTGGACAGTTTGGTGGACTGAACTACTGTCATCGGCACTGCAGCATTGGCAAGATACTCACCTCTTCAAATATCCTTTAAAGACTGTTGAAAGCTTGCTATATCCATTTGAGGACTTTTTATGATATTTCGATAAACTTAACTGTTATTTGAGTTGTGTAAAAGTGTGCTATGTGAGATCCTGCTATAGGAACACTGTGTTTAACATTATGCTGATATATATATCATTCATAATTTTTTGGTTTTGGTTAAGGGTTGTGTATTGACCATCTGATTTTGACTCAAGTTTAATGTGAGTTTTGAGTTGATAGGGATTATTGTTTTTTGATATATTTACTGGAAAAAAGGGGAGATTTTGTATACACAGCTAAACTTATTCTGTGAACACAGTGAATCATTAATAGTCATCTGTTTTGACACCAGCAGTTACACCAGTCATAGTGATTTAGAAAAAAATATATCAAAATGTTCAGTGACTATGCAGATTATCAGTCAAAGCAAGAAGGTGCCTCTGCTGCCACACCGGGTTCCCAACTGCCCCCGATGCCCACAGCCAGCCACAACTGTGACACTCCAGCCCAGACACAACCCCACCTTTCAAGCAGGGGCGTAACAACCACCAGTGCTGCAAATCAACAGCAATCAGTGAGGCCAAAGCTTAACAACTACTTCACTAGCCCCACCACCACCCAACAGCTGATCCTCCCTCAAGACCACCACAGCAGTCAGCAGCCCCCATACCCAGGACTAAGTGCACCACTCACTCCACCACCCCCAATACTGTCACCTTACCCTATTCACTACTCCACTCCAGCTCATGCACCCACCTTGCCAGCCTCTAGAGCTCCAATGCAAGCACCCTCACTATGTTTTGACAGCAGCCCAGCTGCCAAACCAATCCACCGAAACAGCAGGCCAGACTACAGCCTGCCCAGTGCATCCCTTCCAGCTGTACAGATATTAGTGGAACCTAATCCCCCGGCCCAAGCCAGTGTGAACCAGCACACACACCCTTTGCCCATTCACAGCCTCTCGTGCCCCACCTCCACGGAAATGCAAACTGGACAGCGGCCGACCATGACTCACCCAGACACCCCTCCTTACCAAAGCCCTGCTGCCGAGCCTAAACCCCAGGTCTACACTGGTCCTGCATATAATCCCCCTGTGCCCCAGGCCCTCATGCCAAGCTTTCAAATGCCACCAATGATGAACATTATGGGCTACCCCTCTTCTACTGGCCAGACCCTTCAAAGTTTGCAACATGGATCAATCCCCCAGCTGCATATGTCACAGCCTGCTGCCCTCTACCCCCAAGAGGTGACCACCCCACTAGCAGTGCAACATGTAGCCCCTAACCACACAGCCCCTGCCTCAGACCCTCGAGCTGTCATGTACCACAACACCCTCCCACAACACCCTCCACCACACCCATCCACCACCCCGCACATGCACCCACATCCGTATGAGCCCCCAATGAATGCTGCCGTCAAAGCCGCAGCCAACACAACCATTCCACCAGCTGCATATGGTGGGTTCATGCAAATTCATCAGGTAAAAAATGTCCAAATCTTCACTGGCAATCCAGACAGCAAAATACTTGTAGAAGACTGGGTTCGTGATATGCAGTACCTTCGGGAGGCAATCGAGCTCCCCACACACCTCCGCTTTTCGACTGTTGTGCAACACCAGAGCGGTGAGGCCAGGAAGCTAGTCCTGAACCTACCCCCCCGCGACCAGACTCCAGAGAAGGCGTATGAGGAGCTCAGGGCTGAATACAGCGACACACAAGGCTCACTTGATCCACTAGCCGACTTCTATGAGCGCAGCCAGAGGTCCGGAGAGTCTGCCTGCTCTTATGCTATTGCTCTGGAGGCAACACTGAGAGCAGTAGAGGAAAGTCAGAGAGGGGGCAGGCAATTTCCTGATCGTGATAGTAAACTCACTCGACAGTTTCTAAGAGGGCTTATGGATGAGATGGTGTATGCAAGGATCGCACCAATGAAGCCCAGGCTTTTGAGTTTCCGGGAGCTGCAAGCAGAGTTTAGAAACCTTGCAAAAGAGACTCAGAAGTTCCAGTCACAACACAAGACAAAGAAAGCGCTCGCCCAGGTGCAGGTCACATCAGAATGTGATACCAATATGAGGTCAGAAAGGTCAAAACACACTTCAGAGTGGACAGAGCTTAAAGATATGGTCAAGAAATTAGCTCTTAGCCAAGAAGAACAGATGACCAAGTTGGCTCACCTTGAGTTGAGAATTGCTGCACCTACCCCTGCACCAGCCCCTGCACCCCCACTAAGGCCCCAACCATCTCCCAGAACAGTTACTCAGGGCTCCAGTGTTGTTTGCTACCAGTGTGGGAAGCAAGGGCATATAGCCCGAGTATGTCGAGCGGTGCTCCCAGATCCCAGTCCGCCCTGGACTCACCGACCCCAGCCTGCGACCTCCGCAGAGAGCACCACGCCCCACTCAATGCAGCATTTAAACGCCTAGGGCCTGTGGTAACTGGGGCAACCATGGGCAAGCAGCATGACCCCCCACTGCAGGTGAGCGATACTGATGATGGAGTAGAGGACATTCCTATTGTGGGTCCCAGGAATGAGGGTGAGGTGGAAGTCAATGGATTAAAGGGCAGGGCTCTTATCGATTCCGGCTCTCAGGTAACCAGTATTACTCACGGTTACTGGTGCAACCACCCTGACCTCCATGGACAGAAACTACGGCCCTCTAAAATACCCATAGCAGGTGCAGCAGGTCAGGATGTGCCTTACTCTGGTGTCCTGCGCATTAAGTTGATAGTGCTGGGGAAAGAGTTCCAGAGTGTGCCGGCTTTTGTTGTCCCTGACTCCGAGTATCGCTCCTCTGTCCCACTGCTTGTGGGAACTAATGTCGTCCGTGCCGCCAGGAGGCACCTCCAAGCAACCTATGGGGAGCAATATCTTCAGCGGGTGAAGGAAAGCCATCCAGAGTGGTACACAGCTTTACTGGAAACTGGCGACACTGAATATACAGGAGCAGATGACATGGTGGGCCCTGCTGTGTACACTGGCCGTAAAATACGCATCCCGGGAGGGAAAGAGATGGACTTAATGTGCAAAATCAAAGCTGGCCCACAAAGAAAGACATACACAGTGCTAATTGAAGGCCACGCCTCCATTCGGCTTCCTCAGGACCTTATGGTCGCCAAAGTTCTTGCAGATGTGAAGAAAGGCTGTGCTCCTGTCAGAGTGATGAACCTGTCCCAACAAACTGTCACAATCAAACCACACACACAGCTGGCCAGCGCCTTCCTGGTGGACAGTGTTGTGGATTTTTCAGCCACGGAACAGGGTTGTCATCAAAATGAGGAGAACAAAGAGACATACCGGTGTCTGAACCAAGTTGTGAGCAGTGGTGGGGATGGACATAAGTGAAGCAGCAGTGGAGAATGAGCACCAGCGCGCCCTCCTAAAAGAGCTTGTGGAGAGGAATATGGGGGTGTTCTCACAGCACTCAATGGACTACGGCCACACAAAAACAGTGCAGCACGAAATCCCCCTGGTCGACTCAAAGCCCTTTCGACTCCCGTACCGCAAGATTCCCCCTTCACAGTGGCAGGATGTGAGGAAGTTGCTGACAGAAATGGAAACAGCAGGGGTTATCAGGCCTAGTAAGAGTCCATATGCTTCGCCAGTAGTGATTGTTACCAAGAAAGATGGATCACTAAGATTATGCATCGATTACCGAAGGCTTAACGCCTGCAGCACAAGAGATGCATTTCCACTGCCCAGAATAGAGGAGGCCCTGGAGGCTCTGGGTCAAGCAAAGTATTTCTCAACACTTGATCTCACATCTGGATACTGGCAGGTAGAGGTGGCGGAGCAGGACAAACACAAAACAGCATTCAGTACTCCCATGGGGCTGTTTGAAGCCAACAGAATGCCTTTCGGCCTTCAAAACGCTCCGTCCACCTTCCAGAGACTCATGACCTGCTGCTTTGGCGATCTGAACTTCACCCATCTCCTGATCTACCTTGATGATCTGATCATATTCTTTAAAACCTTTGATGAGCATCTGGAGAGGCTGCAGCTGGTGTTCGATCGACTGAAGGAGCATGGCTTGAAGTTGAAGCCTTCCAAATGTCAGCTTGTGAGAAAGGAGGTGCACTACTTGGGTCACCTGGTGTCTGCGGAGGGCATCAGGACAGACCCAGAGAAGATCAGAGAGTCAAGGACTGGGCGAGGCCCACGAATCGTAAAGAGGTGCTTCAGTTCCTGGGATTCACCGGATATTACAGGCGGTTTGTGTGCAGTTACTCCTCCTTAGCCACGCCCCTGTACCGCCTTACCGCTGGTGACCCTAGAAAGAAACGGAGAGGGGGGAAGAAGAGGTTAGTGCCTGACCCGCCCTTTGTCTGGACTGATGAGGGTGGCGAGGCTTTTCAGTCACTGGGAGAAAGATTGACAACTGCTCCAGTGTTAGGCTATCCAGACTACAGCCTACCCTTTCTGCTCCAGACTGACGCCTCGGGGGAGGGGCTTGGTGCTGTATTAGCCCAAGTTCAGGACGGAGTCGAGAGAGTCATAGCTTATGGCAGTAGAGGCTTGAGCCCAGCAGAGACGAGGTATCCTGCACACAAACTAGAGTTCCTCGCTCTGAAATGGGCAGTGACCGACAAGTTCTATGACCATCTATATGGGCGCAAGTTCTCAGTCCAGACAGACAATAACCCCCTCAAGTATGTCATGTCGTCTGCAAAATTGGATGCTACAGGTCAGCGGTGGGTGTCTCGGCTGTCAGCATTTGATTTTGATGTGCAGTATCAAAGGGGACAGAATAATGCGAACGCTGATGCCCTCTCCCGGCTGTCTAACCAGGAGGTCACCCAAGTCCTGCAAACCTGCCCTCAGCTTGTATCAGCCGAAGTACAAAGGTGTGTAGAGGAACAATCTCCCCAACAACTGGAAAGCTCCGCTTCAGAGGGACCTGAGCATCAAGAACCTCTGTCACACACGCTCGGTGAATCCTATCAAGATGTGGGAATGGACTCTCTACCTGCATTGACAAAACAGGAGATTCGTGCAGGGCAAAAAGAGGATGCTGTAATCGGTCCCGTTTTGCACTTTAAAAGTGTGAACCAAAAACCGAGCCGCAGCGAGAGGATTGGTGGTGGCAGGCAGGTTTGCCTTCTCTTAAAAGAGTGGCGGAGGTTATTAGTAAGGGATGGAATAATGTATCGTCAGGTCCAAGACTATCAAAGGAGAGTAGTAAAGCAGCTGGTACTACCAGAGAAATTTCACACATCCGTCAAGACTGCACTTCATGATGACTCAGGGCATTTAGGGTTTGAGAGAACGCTGCAGATGATAAGGGAGAGATTTTACTGGCCTAAGATGTTCCAGGAAATCAAGGCTTGGTGTGAGCAGTGTGAAAGGTGCTGCCTCAGAAAGACTCCAACTGCAGGCCTCAGGGCTCCCCTGGTCAGTATTCACAGCAGCGCTCCTATGGAACTTGTGTGTGTAGACTTTCTGACTCTGGAGAAATCAAAGGGAGGCATAGAAAATGTGCTTATTGTCACTGACCACTTCTCCCGGTACGCCCAGGCCTATCCCACTAAAGACCAAAAAGCCTGTACAGTGGCGAAGGTACTGTGGAAGAACTTTTTCTGTCGGTTTGGATTCCCAGCAAAACTACATGCAGACCAGGGGCGTAATTTTGAAAGTGCTGTGGTGAAAGAGCTGTGTAAGTGTACTGGTGTCACTAAGACACACACAACCCCCTATCACCCCCAGGGTAACGGCACCACCGAAAGGTTCAACCGGACTCTCATGGACATGCTGGGGACACTAGAGCCTCACCTGAAACCCCACTGGCATGAGTATGTGGATGCAATGACACATGCGTATAACTGCACCAAACATGACTCTACCGGGTACACACCGTATTACCTAATGTTTGGTAGACATCCACGACTCCCAGTCGACCTGATTTTTGGGTTTTCTACCACCAAAGAGCCATGTGAGTATAGTGAATATGTCCAGACCCTGCATGACTGTCTGTCGGAAGCTTATACTCAGGCTAACCAGGCCTCACGACATGCAAAAGAGCAGCAGAAAAGGTACTATGATCAAAAGGCAAAGAGTCAAGGTTTCAGCCCAGGGGACAGAGTCTTGGTCAAAATATGTCATGTGGAGGGACGGCAGAAACTGAGAGACAGATGGGAGTCACACCCATACATTGTGGTGAAGAAAATACCCAGTATACCTGTGTATGTGGTCCGAACAGAGGATGGTGAAAAAGAGAGAGTGGTTCACTGCAACCTTCTTACACAGTGTATGTTTCTTCTGGTGGAGCGGGCTGGTGCAGCAACAAGTGCAGGAGTTGAGTCTGACATGGGGGACTGGGAAGTGGATGGCATGGAGGTAATGGGGGAGGAAGCCGAAAAAGTGAGTCAAGGGGGGGAAGGGGACATAAATGTCAGTGACACCAATGTACTTGATGGCCCCAGCCTGAGGAGGAACCCACAGAGAACTCGACGTCCCCCAAAGAAACTGTCTTACGAGTCACAGGTGGTGAGATCAAAAGAGGAACAGCAGAAGATAGAGAGGGGCTGGACATTGTGGCAGAGGGCCATAGCAGAGAGAGTAGCAGGGTACGTATAATCCACGGAAGAAAAAAAAAGTTTTATTAATGGTTTATTTACTTTGATTGCATTTACACATCTACATTTAATATGCAACTCCTGGTATTAATACGTCACTTTCAGTGTGATCTGTTTTAATGTTTAAGCTGATAAGTTTTATTTGTTTTGTTTTGTTTGGTCTGATGGCTGGGACGCCATCAATTAAAGAAGGGGTAGATGTAAGGTAGTAATGTAAATCCGCCACAGGGTGGCACTGTTACGCTGTATGTTCCCCTGGGAATGCCGCAAATGGCGATGTTTGTCCCTTTTGCAACACCGTACCCCTAGTTCTTGTGCCGGGCAAAAGGCTACGTTGATCAAATGTTTTTTTGTTTCTTCTGCCGGAAGGGGAGCAGTGTTACTGGCGGTCTGCATTATCATAAAAATATTGATTTATATCGCACATATTGTCTAACTGTTTATTCTGTGGTGTTAATAGACAAGTTTGCTTATAACCTAGTTAAAGTTTGATGTCGAACATTGTATTTGGCAAGAGAAATGTGACAAAAAAGTGTTGGCTAGCCTGTTGAGCATTAGCATGGCATATAACGCAGGATGCAGTATTATTTGAGCAGATTATCCATGGTTTTTTTGTTTAATTTTATGGGTAATAAGTGCCTTATTTAATTTATAATGGATGACATTTGCTTTGGATTTGCCGTAAGGTAGCATTTTGATATGAGATGTGTTTATTTGCACATTTGAACTTTTTATTTTAATTTTATTGAGAAAGAAAAATGTTTTTTTGTTTCTTCTGCCGGAAGCTGTGAGTATGATGAGGCCAGCGGCCAGCTGATTGATGAGAGGTGAAGTGTAAGCGAGTGCCAATAAAGTGTCCAGGTCTCAGCCACGATCACAAGCCTCCGCCTCCTTCCTTTTCCACGCAAACATCATACTACAACAAACACAACGCAGAGTCCCAGGGCGTGTAGGGAGACGACGGCCGAACGCAAAGTGCGGGTTACATAAGTGTGTTCAAATGTCTTTTTCTAGCTGTGCTCTCCATTTAGGTATGTTGCCTCTCTTAGAGAGGCTTGTCCACACGTCAACAAGAGGGGTTTCATTCCATTAAGTTAGAGGCGATTGGCATTTGAGATACCTTACAGCCTCGGCTTCATAGTCATCTCATTGGCATCGGCGACAGTGCTAGCAATAGCTTGGCCACATCCGCAAATGAAGCTTGGTTTATCTCGGTCTCGCAGGATAGGAGTGCTCACCTGCACCAGCTGCCGGCTGTGTGGCCTGGTTTGAGTCACCCCTCCTCAGTGCACAGTTCGTTTTTCTGGTTTGCATGTCCTCTCAGGCAACACTAAACAAAACACGCTAGTAATAGGCGATTCTATTACCTACTACATCAAAACTAGCATGACCTACTGATGTTTGCTTTTACCTGGGGCCAGAGCTACGGACGCTGAAGGCAATCTTCGTCTGCTGGCATCACATTGGCATAAGCAGCAGATAGAGGCACAACACCGTCAGATCAGAAACTACAGCGTTTTGTGTTTGGTTTTTTTTTCATGTGAGCACCAACGATGATAAGATGAAACAATCTTAGGTCACAAAGAAAAACATAGCCAAAACGTATTATCTTGCCAGAAAGATGAGTCCACATGGATTCATTATATCTGCTCCCCTATCTTTGAGGAATAACGATGACTGCTATCACCGGTTACATATGCTGAATTTCTGTTTTGCTCCGTTTAATACTAAGCAAGGATTCTTGATTTTAGATATATGGTTTTCTTTCTGGGATCCACAATGGAAATCTATGGGGGTGTCTTGATGGGGGTGAATGGTGAGATTTATCTGTGTCTCTTTTTTGTTTCCTGAATCTGTATGTGCAAGTTCCCAATTTGAAACTTGCCGAAACATTCAAATTAAATGAACAAAAGAAAAAAAATTCACATTGACTTTTTCCTCGTCTGAATCGAGGGTCAAAGAAAAGGGGCATTGTACATTGCAGAAAATGTAACTGTGACTTTAAAGCCCTCTGGGACTAGATTATAATTTAGGGTTATACAGATAAAATTGACATGAGAAACACTTGGGCAAGCATGACTTTCTTGGGCGCTTAAGACAGAAGGAAGGTCCTGAGTAGCTCAGACGGAAGAGCATCAGACTTTTAATCTGAGGGACCAGGGTTCAAGTCCCTGTTCAGGCGTCTGTTTCGCGCTTCAGAAAAAACCTCATCACCTGAAGTGCTGCTGCTCAAGAGTTTATTTGTAAAAGTATGCACAGGTGCTAGTGTCCTGAAGAACTGCTACTCAAACAACTCCAATCAATTATGGAGGTGCTGGTGTCCCGATGAACCGCTACTCAAGCGACTGCAGTTGAATGTGGTGCACATAGAGGAGCAGCGGAAACAAAGTGACTTGGTTGTCTCGCGAAGTCTGCTGAAAAAGGGACCCACAGACTTTCTCAACCTTAATGTGAGACTTAATATGAGTGCATGTTATTTTTCACAATTTACAGCGGTTGGGAAATTCCTGGCTTTTAGCTGATTTAACAAGATGGCGCTTGGAGACGTTGTTTAATTAGCACACAGTTTTTCACTTGTTGTGAGACTGTACCTAATCATAGGGCCCTAGCCTCGTTGGCGCAGTAGGCAGCGCGTCAGTCTCATAATCTGAAGGTCGTGAGTTCAACCCTCACACGGGGCACAAAGTTTTGATATTTCACTGTAGATTTGTGTCATGAACTCTTATCTTCAGATTGCCGATCAAGCCAAATCTCCAAATCCCTTCATCGTTGTTCATTTCAGTGTTGTAGAAATACACTAACGATGCTGTTATGTCTGCACACATCGACAGTGCTGCATTTGATTTGGTGCTGTTCTATTGTGCTGGGATCGATTGGTGATGCCTGCGGGTGTTGCAAGTGTAGGTGCATATAAATAACAGACAGAGTCGGGCTGTGTCGCTTAGTAACATGTATTCACCGGCTGTGCCCATAACGCAACTGAGGCATGTTACACAGGGCAAGTATACATCAATCAGTGCCCCCAGGGGGAGCTGTTGGCTGCATAACATTACCCTACAACATCTCCCTTCCTTTCGTAGAATACAATACCAAATAATATAATGGATAGTATTAGCCATTAGAACATTAGTGCTCATATCCCAATATTAAATAGTGCAATGGAAATAGTGCATCAAGAAGGAACAGCAAGTCAATATCAACCAAAACCTCTGCAGAACAATAACGACAAAATGGTAGCATCAGAACATCCACAAGACTACTGAATAAGAACATTAGAAGTGAACATCAGTTTTTGTTTCGTTTTTTTTTTTTTATGTCCACTGTCCAGTGTGTGTGTGTGAGCGTGTGTGTGTCAATCTCAGTACAGTGTATGACCTAGAGGTCAAGTCTTTCTGGAGGCTTAATCTGCCTCCCGCTCCGGGAGAAGGCCCGGCCCTGTAACTCACGGCATGGTGTGGTCACAGCCTGTGGGGGAGATGGCGGCGACCTCGGGGCTGACGACCTTGGAGACATTACAGGGCTGCTGACGACTTCCTCCATGCTGCCCCCGCCCACATGGCCCCCTTCAGCTGCACACGCGCCCACAGGCTGCTCCGGTGGCCATTCTGTGTGGGCTGACGGCTGTGGAGGGGCAACCTCTGCTGGTCGGAGATCAACCCTGTTGCGACGGTACGTGGTTCCCTCCACGTTGACGAGATAGGACCACGGTCCCACCTGCTGCAGGCATACTCCTCTCCTCCATCGGCCTGTCCTGTCACCCGGGATTGGTTTCATCCTGACAGGCTGGCCGACGTTTAGCTCTGGCAGATCCCTCGCAGTTCTGTCATATGTCAACTTCGCTGCCTGATGCTTCACCCTCAGCTTGTCTGTGACCCCAGTGATGATCTGAGGTGCTAGTAGCTTTTCGGCCACAGGGAGAAGAGTTCTCAGCCTCCGTGACATCAGCCGTTGTGCTGGGCTGCAGCGCATGTCCTCAGTGGGCGTGTTTCTCCAGTGTAGAAAAGCCTTCCAGGGGTCTTCGTCGGCCCGGTCTGCTTTTCTGCATAGGCCTTTCACAATCTTCCCTGCAGCCTCTGCTTTGCCGTTAGCTTTTGGGTGTCTCGGGGAGGACATGACATGTTCGAAGCCCCACTCCCTCGCAAACGCCCGAAACTCTCCACAATCAAACTGACCTCCGCAGTCGGAAATGACCCGGTCAGGGATACCGTACCGTGCAAACTGCGCCTTGCACCTTCGGATGGTAATTTCTGCCGACAGGTCTGGGAGTAGATCAATCTCCCAGAAGTCTGAATAGTGATCCACCATGAGCAGGAAGTCCTGCCTTGCGTAGCTGAACAAGTCCATGCTCACCAGCTGCCAGGGACGTGTGGGTAGCGGGTGTGACATCATAGTCTCTTTTTGTTGCTCGTGTGCATACTCGTTACACACTGAGCACTGCTGCACATAGTCTTTGATTTCCCCCTGCATATTTGGCCAGTAGAGAGTATCCCGGGCCTGTCTATAACAAGCCTCACCCCCCACGTGGTTGTAGTGCATCCGTTTCAGCATCTCAGGACGCATAGCTTTTGGAATGATGACACGCTGGCTCCTAAAAAACACACCGTTCTGTGCGCTTATTTCATCTCTGATGGCACAGTATTCTCTGATGGCTATGGGGCTCTCCTCTTTGTGTTCTGGCCATCCCTCCAGCACGACCGACTTGAGTGTTTGAAGACACACATCCTCCTCTGTGTGTTTTCGAATCTGTGCGAGGCGTTGGCTGGTGACGCTTAGATTGTCTGCCTGCTGCATGGCTGCCGTGTCGTACTGCACCTGTTGCATGCTGCAGACCATTTCACGTCTGTACTGAGTGTCCGTTCTCTGTGGCGGGGTGGTGGCTCTGCTGAGCGTGTCACTGATGTACATTTCAGGGCCTGGCTTGTACATCACCGTGAGGCAGTAGTTCTGAAGTGTGAGGAGCATGCTTTGAAGGCGCTTTGGTGCACTGAGAAGGGGCTTAGTGAAGATTGACACCAGCGGGCGGTGGTCGGTCTCTGCAGTCACATCACCCCTCCCATATACAGTGCTGCTTGAAAGTATGTGAACCCCTTGAGCAGTTTAGATTTTTCTGTTGTTTTACCATGATTTTCTTATTCTATCATCACCAGTTTTTATGTATGAAATGTCAGATATATGTGCATCAGTTGCATGTACTTGTTTAGTGGGACTTGTTTAAGTAGCCCAAAAACTACATGAAACATGGAATTAGTGTATGTGCAAAAGTAAGTGAACCCCCAGCTGCATTGGTTAAGTCAAGCAGGTAACAGACTCGGGTGAAACACATTTGGGTGCTCAATTAATCATTTAAGCAGACCAATGAAATGAGACATCCTTGGGAAAGGGTTTGGCCTGCACTAATTAAAAGAGAGAGGAAACCAACCAAACCACTGTGGTCCCATACAAATCAACAATGCCGAGAGCAAAGGAGATATCTGAGGACATGAAGAAGAGGGTAGTGATAGCCCATCAGTCTGGGGAGGGATATAAGACCATCTCCAAAAGATTCCAGCTCCATCCATCCACTGTAAGACAAATAATTTACAAATGGAGGGCCTTCAACATGACAGCAACTCTGCCTAGAAGTGGACGCCCATCAAAACTATCACCCAGAAGCACCAGAAAAATAATAAATCAGGTAAAGGCCAACCCACACATCACCTCTAGAGAGTTGCAGACCTCTCTGGTAGCATCTGGGACAAATGTGCATGCATATACAATCAGACGAAAATTGAATAGCCATGACATTCATGGGAGGGTTGCTAGAAGGAAGCCTCTGCTCTCAAAAAAGAACAAAGCTGCCCATTTCAACTTTGCCAGAGAGCACTTGGACAAACCAGAGACCTTCTGGAAGTCCATTCTCTGAACGGCCGAGTCCAAAATAGAATTATTTGGTCACAATCAAAACCAACATGTTTGGAGAAAAGCCAACACTGCATAAGAAGAAAAGAACCTCCTCCCAACAATGAAGCATGGTGGTGGAAATGTGAAGGTCTGGGGCTGCTTTTCTGCTTCTGGACCTGGACGACTCCATATTATCCAAGGAACCATGAATTCTCCGGCATATCAACAAATTCTTGACCAGAATCTCCTGCCATCAGTCAGGGAGTTGAAGCTGGGACGAAAATGGATTGTGCAACAAGACAATGACCCAAAGCATTCCAGCAAAACTACAAAGGAATGGCTTCAGAGAAAGAGGATTCGTACTCTGGATAGGCCCAGTCAAAATCCGGGTCTTAATCCAGTTGAAATGTTGTGGTGAGCCCTGAAGAAGTTGGTACATACCAGATGTCCCTCCAACCTCTCTCAACTGGCTGAGTTCTGCAAGGAGGAGTGGGCAAAAATCCCCATAAGCAGATGCGAGAGACTGGTTAGTGGTTACAGAAGACGTTTGGTTGAAGTAATGGCTGCAAAAGGAGGAACCACAAGCTACTAATACAAGGGTTCACATACTTTTGCACATGTTAAATTTTCAGTTTTTGTGAAATAAACCACCTTTTTTGAATTAAATAATGAAAATATATCTCTTTTTGTGTGTGTGTCCATTATTTGCAAGGTGTGCTTTACAAATTGGGATTTGGATGTATGTGTAATAAGCTTATTTTAATGTTTTTTACAAAAACAGTGACCATGTCTAGAGGGTTCACAAACTTTCAAGCAGCACTGTAGGTAGTAGTGGAAGCGTTGACAAGCGAATACGATGCTCAGGCACTCCTTCTCAATCTGTGCATAGTTTTGCTCCATCTGGTTCAGCGCGCGGGAGGCAAACGCGACCGGCTGTCCCCCCTGAAGCAGGCAGCAGCCCAAACCGGTCTGACTGGAGTCGCTCTGTATGGTGACTGGCTTGCTGACATCATAGTAACGTGGTACTGGCATCGCCGTGACCAGCGTCTTGATTTCTTTCATAGCAGCATCATGTTTGGGCAACCAGTGCCACAGCACACCTTTGTCCAGCAACCTTCTCAGCGGTTCACACACCTCTGACAAGCGGGGCATGAACCTCGATAAATAGTTAACGAAGCGGACACACCGCTGAACGCCTTTTGCATCCGTGGGGTTTGGCATGTCCAGGACTGCCCTGACCTTCTCAGGATCAGCTTTGAGGCCCTCCACCGAGAGTATGTGGCCATGGAAGCGGGCCTCCCTCACACGAAACTGTAGCTTTTTTATGCTCAGCCTCAGCTTCACTTCCCTGCATCTGTCCATCAGAGCAATGAGGTTTGCGTCGTGGTTGCGAACGGCCTCCTCCTCCGTGTCTCCACAGCCGACTATGAGGATGTCATCGGCTATGGGCTCAATTCCTTTCAAACCGGCCAGCAGCTAATGTTGTTTCCTCTGGTACAGCTCTGGTGCGACTGACACGCCAAAAGGGAGCTTCAGCCATCGCTTTCTACCCCACGGCGTCCAGAACGTTGTCATCAAGCTGCTCTCCTCATCAAGGCGACACTGCAAGAATGCGTCGCGCGCATCCACCAGGGTGAAGATACGTGCCTTAGGCAGCTTGTACAGCACGTCATCTAAAGTGGGCATGAGGTAATGGGACCTTTTCAGGGCTCGGTTAAGTGGCTTGGGGTCGATGCAAAGCCTCAATTTGTCTGGCTTCTTCACTACGACCAGATTGCTAATCCAGTCGGTGGGCTGAGTGACTGTGGTTAAGTGTCCATCCTTTTCATATTGGTCCAGCTGCGCCTTAACAGCTGCCTTGAGGGCCACCGGGACATTTCTTGGTGCGCACTGGACAGGGGCCACAGTGCTATCCAACTCGAAGTGAACATCACCCGGCAGTGACTCGACTGGGCTGGTGAACACGTCATTGTAAGTGTTAATGAGACAGCCTTTGGTTGGCTCACCTGTCTTGCAGTGCTCCACAATATTCAGCTCTTCGGGAATGGTGAAGCGTATCAAGCCAAGTCTCTCGCATGTCTCCCCTGAAAGCAAGGGCTTCTGGCTGGTGCGCACGACCTCAAAGTCCAGTCTGTGCGTCTTGCCCCTGATGACACACTGTGTGCTGTACACGCCCATTGAGCTCATCCACTCACTGTTGTAGAGTCTCAGCCTGGTGAGACTTTTCTGAAGAGGCACTCTAGGCGCCAGTCTCATCTTGTCTTTCAAGCTCATTACGTTCCAGGTGGCTCCAGAGTCAAGCTGGTACCTCTGGACCCCTCTGTGCAGTGGCAGGTTTACAAACCACTTTTTCCTTTGAGTGTTCACAGCCCCCATGCTCTCAGCCGTGTACACATCCCTCTCATCGCGGTCGCTGTCCTCCGGGTCCCCTATCGGCGGGTCATCAACAGCGTTCAACTGACGTGCTTGCTGGCCTCTTTTCATGCATACTTTGGCAAAGTGATTAGCAGTGCCACACAAGCGACATGACTTTCCAAATGCGGGGCACAGGTCTCGCCTCCGCCTGTGCGGTGTGCCACGGTACTTGCATTCACCTGTGCCTCTCTGTGGCTGTGCAAGATGTGTTGGTGGGCTCGGATGGCCAGCTGGTAGGTCTCCGTCCTGGTCGCTGTCCATGTGCTACATTGATGCTCTCCGCAGTCACAGAGCTGCTAAGTGACATGGATTTTAACTTATTGTCCAACACCTCCGCTGCACGGCAAATGTCAATAGCTCCCTCCAACTTAAGCTCCTTTTCTCTTAGCATGCGTCGTCTGGCGCCCTCATCAGTTGTTCCAAGAACAAGCCTGTCCCTTATAAGCTCGTCTCTTATAGCTCCATATTCACATGTGGCAGCCTTTTCTCTCAGTCTCGTGACAAAAGCATCCACAGGTTCTCCTTCCTCTTGTTTAAGGTTGCCAAAAACATACCTCTCAAAGATGACGTTTTTGGTAGGTGTGAAGTATTCCCCCAGTTTGTCGAGTATCGCTCCGGCGTCTTTCTGCTCTTCCGCTGTGAGTCCCAGGTTGTGCACGTAAACATGGAGGCATTCCTTCCCCATTAGCCTCCGGAGCGTCGCTGCCTGCACCGGCTTCTCTGCCTTGTCGATCCCGGTCGCAAGCAAATAATCCTCAAACTCTGATAGAAAGGTATCTGTTATGTATGCACACATCGACAGTGCTGCATTTGATTTGGTGCTGTTCTATTGTGCTGGGATCGATTGGTGATGCCTGCGGGCTCTGGGTTGTTTGATCGGGTCTGCCTTTGATGCTGTGTCAGTCTAAATAAAGAATGCCACGGAGAGGTTGTGTCGAGCGACAGCGCTGTGTCCTGACGTGATTTCTAAATACAATATTGGCGACGAGGATGGCTGATATCTCTCTCCCACCACCTGCCCCCTTCCTGGCATTACCTGGCGAGCCTCCGGTACCATGGACTCGCTGGCTACATAGTTTTGAAAATTACATCATCGCCTCAGGGCTCGACGACGTGAGCCAGGCTAGGAACACGGCTCTGTTGCTTCACTGCTTGGGAGCAGAGGGTCATCGTGTGCTCGGGACTCTGGGGAACGTCACAAGCTTTGCCGAAGCTGTGGGACTTATGAGCACCCATTTCGCTGCTCCACAGAGTGCCCTCCTTCGGCGATTTATATTCCGTCAGCGACACCAACTGCCTGGTGAGTCTGTGCGGCAGTACGTAGCTAATTTGCGAGGGCTAGCTAGCTCATGCAAGTTTGGCCCGCTTCAGGACGAGATGGTTCGCGACCAGCTAATCGAACACACCAACAACGCAAAGGTGCGTGACACTCTCCTGCTGGAAAAAGATGATCTGCTGCTGTCCAGAGCAATTACCATCGCACTACAGGTTGAGGGAGCAGCTGAGTGTGCTGCTATGCTAAATACACAGCAAGTGGCCACCTCCAGTCAAGCTGCCAACGACTCCTCCCTCTACTCACGGCTGCCCCTCGGGACGCAACCCAGCCAGAGCGAGGCGGGCGCCGACTCCACTGGGGACGTCTTGCAACTGCAACGACGGCGTTCTCGGCCCCGCCCTCAACAGTCCTGTGGTAACTGTGGGTCTCGGTCTCATGTTTCAAGGGCTCAGAACTGCCCTGCCCGTGGCCAGACATGCCGTAGCTGCGGTAAGCACAATCACTTTGCCAACGTCTGTCGATCTTCCCCGGCTGGGTCAGAGGGCCACACCCCCCAGTCTTCAACCGCCGTCATTCACAAGGTGAGCTCTGCGCCAGTGTCATTCAAATCATGCACAGTCAACATTAATGATGTGTGCATTCCCCTGCTGTTGGACACCGGTGCAAGTGTGTCTCTCCTGAATGTTGATACCTACAGTCAATTTTTCGGTTCACTGCCACTGTCCGCACCCTCAGCTGTCCTCTGTGGGTATGGTGACTCCAAAATCGATCTGGTTGGCTCTCTCCAACTGACTGTCCGCTATGGAACCAAGCTGGTGCCTAATGCAGTTTTTCATGTGGCACGCCGTGGGGCCAACCTGATGGGCCTGGACCTGTTCTCCGCTCTGGGGTTCTCCCTCTTAGACACAAGGGGGGCAGCAATCCTGACTGTCGCCACACCTTGGCAGCAGAAGTGGCCATCGCTGTTTATGGGGCTGGGCTGCCTCTCCGCCTTCACCCATCAACCTCTCCTCAACCCTGCTGTGAAATCTGTCATCCAACCACTGCGCCGCATCCCGTTGGCTCTCCGTGATGGGGTCTCCGCCGAGCTGCAACAACTGCTGGAAGCTGGCATCATTGAACCGGTGGACGCGTCACCTTGGGTCTCAAACCTCGTGGTGGCTAAGAAGAAGTCGGGGGGCCTGCGTGTCTGCGTCGATCTACGTGCAGTAAATAAGGCAGTGGTCCCTGATAAGTATCCACTGCCCACCTCAGAAGAACTCACTGCTCAGTTCTATGGCTCTGAGGTGTTCTCCAAGCTCGACCTCAGACAGGGGTACTTACAGGTGCCCCTCCACCCCAGCAGCCGAAACCTCACAGCCTTTGTGACACATGCAGGAGTGTTTCGCTACACCAGGATGCCTTTCGGTCTCAGCTCCGCCCCTAGCTGCTTCCAGAAAATCATGGTCTCCGTGCTGGCTGGCATACTGGGCGTGGCCATTTATCTGGACGATATAGTGGTACACGGGCCCACCAGTGAAATCCACGACAAGCGCCTTAACATGGTCTTCGCAGCCCTGTCCAAGCACAAGCTAACTCTCAATGCTGAGAAATATGTCCTCTCTGTGCCAGCCATCGACTTCGTGGGGTTCCGGCTGTCAGCGAGCGGTGTAACTCCACTACAATCCAACGTGGACGCCATTCAGGCCATCCCTGAGCCCAGCTCGGCCGCCCAGGTCGCCTCCTTCCTGGGTAGGACAAGTTACTACCTGAGGTTTCTTCCCCAGTACTCTGCGACCACAGCCCCCCTGCGCCAGCTGCTGCGTAAGGACGAGCCATGGGTGTGGTCAAAGGCATGCAGTGACGCTGTGCGTGATCTCAAGACTCAACTGACTTCACCACCAGTGTTGGCTCACTTCAACATCTCCAGCTCCACCTTTGTGACCTGTGACGCATCAGCCACAGCGATAGGGGCCGTGCTGTCTCAAACCCAGAACGGTGTGGAGAAGCCCATTGCCTTCGCCTCCCGTGCCCTCAACCTGACCGAGCAGCGGTACTCCGTGGGTGAGCGTGAGGCGTTAGCCTGTATCTGGGCTTGTGAAAGGTGGCACCTCTACCTCTATGGCCGCTCCTTCACCCTCAGGACAGATCACCAGGCCCTGACAGCGCTGCTGTCCACATCTGGGACAGGCCACAAACCCCTGAGGCTGCACCGCTGGTCTGACCGCCTCCGCCAGTACAACTTCAGCCTGCAGTTCACCCCAGGCAGAGACAATGTTGTCGCCGACCTGCTCTCTCGCTCTGTCTCCACCCCAGCTCCACAGACGGACACTGACTGTGTGGAAAAGGACATTGTCCAAATGCTACACACACCCCTCCAGGCCACTGTCTCTCTGCAGGAGCTGAGGGCAGCCTCCGAACAGGACCCTGTCCTCTCCCAGCTCCGCACCTACATCCAGAACGGCTGGCCTCACAAGGTCCCAGAGGAGCTGGCTGCGTTCGCCCGAGTCAGACAGGAGCTCTCCTGCTGGAACGACACCTGCGTGGCACGTGGGTTTTGCACAGTGGTCCCAGCTGCTCTCCGTGCACGTGTTTTGAATACGGCGCATGAAGGCCACCTGGGCATTGTGAAACTGAAACAGCGCTGCCGAGACCTGGTGTGGTGGCCGGGGATAGACAGAGATATTGAGGCTCTGGTGAAGGATTGTTCTGCCTGCCTTGTGAGTGGCAAGACTGGCCACCAGGCTCCCCCACCCCTGCAACCTCTCGCCTGGCCCTCTCAGCCCTGGGAACACCTGCAGTTGGACATTTGTGGTGAGATCCATGGAGTTCCCCACCACCAACGCTTCATGGTGGTCGCCTACGATCTACACTCAAAATGGCCTGAACTCACCACTTCCGGCACTGTGACCTCACAGATCATCATCGACTTCCTGGACTCTCTTTTCTCTCGCTGGGGCCTCCCAAAGGCCATCACCACTGACAACGGCCCTCAGCTGGTCTCTGCTGAGTTCACTGCTTATCTCGAAAGCAAGGGCATCCGTCATATACGCACTGCGTACTACCACCCCCAGGCCAATGGCGGCGTTGAACGTTTTCACCAGTCACTGAAGAACGGCCTCAGAGCACACATGGCCCAAGGGTGCTCTTTCACGCAGGCCATCCGTCACACTCTGCTACACTATCGGGCCACACAGCACTCGACCACAGGCGTCTCCCCAGCCTCTCTCATGCTAGGCCGGGAACTGTGCATGCCCCTTGACAGGCTCCGCCCCTCCACACCTCAGGCACCTCCCTCTGGGGTCAGAGCCTCAGTCACTCGTCAGCAGACGCGGATGAAGCAACGGTTTGACCAGTCAAAACGAACCAGGGTGCCAGACATCAATGTGTCAGACTGGGTCAGGGTCCGCAGGCCCCACAGGGACAATAAAATGGCTTCATACTGGTCATCTCCTCTCCAAGTCACCCGTCAGCTGGGCCCAGCCACTTACCTCCTCAGCGATGGCACTCGGTGGCACTCCAGTCGTCTACGGAAGGTGTCAGCTCCGCCACACACAGCTGGTGACACAACCATAGCCATTCCCTCAGCATGGCGAGACGCCCCGGGGCTTCATGCAGCTCCTACACGGGCCCCAGACATTTCTGGGCCTCAGCTCCCCCTGCCATCTCCCTCCCCACCTCGGCCTGCCCAGCCTCAGGCCGCCCCGCGACCTGTTCGCACACGTTTACGCCCTGGCCACCTAGAGGACTTTGTGTCAACCTTTCATGTTTGAAATCCTGCCGGGGGGGGGGGGGAATGTTATGTATGCACACATCGACAGTGCTGCATTTGATTTGGTGCTATTCTATTGTGCTGGGATCGATTGGTGATGCCTGCGGGCTCTGGGTTGTTTGATCGGGTCTGCCTTTGATGCTGTGTCAGTCTAAATAAAGAATGCCACGGAGAGGTTGTGTCGAGCGACAGCGCTGTGTCCTGACGTGATTTCTAAATACAATAGTATCCCAGTTGCTGTGAAGATCCCCAGTCATCTTCATGGGCTCCGGCGGCGGAATATTGGAAGCCATCGTCTTGGCTCGATGCTAATGCTAGCAGGCTAACTAAAACTTCTAGCTACGCTTAGTAGAAAAATAAACGCGCACTGTTCAAGCAACGGGCAACGTAAGACTCACGTTGGGTTCCAATACAGCTTCTGACACCATGTTGCAAGTGTAGGTGCATATAAATAACAGACAGAGTCGGGCTGTGTCGCTTAGTAACATGTATTCACCGACTGTGCCCATAACGCAACTGAGGCATGTTACACAGGGCAAGTATACATCAATCAGTGCCCCCAGGGGGAGCTGTTGGCTGCGTAACATTACCCTACAACAGCGGGCTCTACGTTGTTTGATCGGGTCTGCCTGTGATGCTGTGTCAGTCTAAATAAAGAATGCCACGGAGAGGTTGTGTCGAGCAACAGCGCTGTGTCCTGACGTGATTTCTAAATACAATAGATGCTATCCTGATACCTTTACTTCTTCCTGCGTCATCATGCTACAACTCTTTAAAATCAGAGCAAAGCTGCACTGGATAGATAAACTGGATTGGCAGCCCTATACGGAACATACGTCTCACAGGTGCATTTCAGAGTACTGACGTCACCAAATATGGAAACGCAATCATCACAGTTCATTTCAGTGTTGTAGAAATATAGTATGCCTGCTTAACATATGCCTATGTGACACCCTTCTAGAAAACACCAACTGGATTGGCAGCCGTTTCTACTAGTTAAGTCTCACAGTTAAATTGATAATAACTGCAAACGCCTTCCAAATAGAATACAGACAATGCTCAACAATTCCTGGCTGGAGAATGCGGGTATCGATCCCGCTGCCTCTCGCATGCTAAGCGAGCGCTCTACCACTTGAGCTAATTCCCCTAGCTCACAACTTAACAACCTCACACCGTAAAGTGTATTTCACCAGACAGTTGTGTGGAAGAGAGTCTAAACTAGTGTTTGGCATGCCTTGGCAATAAGCTTTCCTTGAAATAGCATACTCATCAAATGAAGCAGAAGTTAGCTTAGCTCGTTACCGTTTACTGCTAACTTACGTAAGTGTGCTCAAATGTCTTTTTCTAGCTGTGCTCTCCACTTAGGTATGTTGCCTCTCTTGGAGAGGCTTGCCACACGTCAGCAAGAGGGGTTTCATTCCATTAAGTTAGAGGCGATTGGCATTTGAGATACCTTACAGCCTCGGCTTCATAGTCATCTCATTGGCATCTGCGACAGTGCTAGCAATAGCTTGGCCACATCCGCAAATGAAGCTTGGTTTATCTCGGTCTCGCAGGATAGGAGTGCTCACCTGCACCAGCTGCCGGCTGTGTGGCCTGGGTTGAGTCACCCCTCCTCAGTGCACAGTTCGTTTTTCTGGTTTGCATGTCCTCTCAGGCAACACTAAACAAAACACGCTAGTAATAGGCGATTCTATTACCTGCTATATCAAAACTAGCATGGCCTACTGATGTTTGCTTTTACCTGGGGCCAGAGCTACGGACGCTGAACGTAATCTTCGGCTGCTGGCATCACATTGGCATAAGCAGTAGATCGAGGCACAACACCCTCAGATCAGAAACTACAGCGTTTTGTGTTTTTTTTTTTTCATATGAGCACCAATGGTGATAAGATGAAACAATCTTAGGTCACAAAGAAAAACATAGCCAAAACGTATTATCTTGCCAGAAAGATGAGTCCACATGGATTCGTTATATCTGCTCCCCTATCTTTGAGGAATAACGATGACTCCTATGATCGGTTACATATGCTGAACTTCTGTTTTGCTCCGTTTAATACTGAGCAAGTATTCTTGGTTTTAGATATATGGTTGTCTTTCTGGGCTCCACAGTGGAAATCTATGGGGGTGTCTTGATGGGGGTGAATGGTGAGATTTATCTGTGTCTCTTTTTTGGTTTTCTGAATCTGTATGTGCAAGTTCCCAATTTGAAACTTGCCGAAACATTCAAATTAAATGAACAAAAGAAAAAAAAATCACATTGACTTTTTCCTCGTCTGAGTCGAGGGTCAAAGAAAAGGGGCATTGTACATTGCACAAAATGTAACTGTGACTTTAAAGCCCTCTGGGACTAGATTATAATTTAGGGTTATACAGATAAAATTGACATGAGAAACACTTGGGCAAGCATGAATTTCTTTGGCGCTTAAGACAGAAGGAAGGGCCTGAATAGCTCAGACGTTTGTGTGTTTTTGTTTTTTTTTCATGTGAGCACCAATGATGATAAGATGAAACAATCTTAGATCACAAAGAAGTAGCTCAGACGGGAGAACATCAGACTTTTAATTTGAGGGTCCAGTGTTCAAGTCTCTGTTCAGGCGTCTGTTTCACGCTTCAAAAAAAATCTCGTCACCTGAAGTGCTGCTGCTCAAGAGTTATTTATAAAATAATGCACAGGTACTAGTGTCCTGATGAACTACTCAGGCCCTTCCTTCCGTCTTAAGCGCCCAAGAAATTCATGCTTGCCTGAGTGTTTCTCATGTCAATTTTATCTGTATAACCCTAAATTATAATCTAGTCCCAGATGGCTTTAAAGTCACAGTTACATTTTGTGCAATGTACAATGCCCCTTTTCAGACGAGGAAAAACTCAATGTGAATTTTTTTTTCTTTTTCATTTAATTTGAATTATTCAGCAAGTTTCAAATTGGGAACTTGCACATGCAGATTCAGAAAACCAAAAAAGAGACACATATAAATCTCACCATTCACCCCCATCAAGACACCCCCATGGATTTCCACTGTGGATCCCAGAAAGAAAACATATATCTAAAACCAAGAATCCTTGCTCAGTATTAAACGGAGCAAAACAGAAGTTCAGCATATGTAACCGATCATAGGAGTCATCGTTATCCCTCAAAGATAGGGGAGCAGATATAATGAATCCATGTGGACTCATCTTTCTGGCAAGATAACTAGTTTTGGCTGTTTTTCTTTGTGACCTAAGATTGTTTCATCTGATCATCATTGGTGCTCACATGAAAAAAAAAACAAACACAAAACTCCTGGTTCTGTAGAGAACCTGGGTTGTATGAGCTACGGAGTAGTGCTATATTTACATATTGCCCTCTGACCTTGCCTCTGGCGACGCTAGGCTCTGAAAATCACCGCTCATGCGACAGCATCCCCTAAGCCCCGCCCACAACTGCACTTGACATGCGTCACCACATCACTCGTCAGTTCGACCCACCAAAGCCTCCTTCAAGGGACCTCAGCAGGCGAGCAGGAAAATATAGCACTACTCCGTAGCTCATAGAACCCAGGTTCTCTACAGAACCAGGAGTTCTATTATCGCTACTCTGTAGTGCTATATTTACATATTGCCCCAACTACGGAGTAGCGGCGGACTAATGCCCCTCGCCTGCGCTGAGGACAATAAGGGGAACAACACCTCACACCCAGTACTCAAATCCCCCCCTTTGACCGGCTAGTATATCGTAGAGGGGAGGCTCGCATAAGGGGGCGGGAAAAAAAGAGAAAAGGGAACGTAACCGTTCGAACTTTCCGTATACATATACACATAGGCTATAGCCTATATATAATATATATATATTTTTTAATTAACTATGTACAAACGTTCGCGCTCCCGACGGGAGACACTTGCGTATGGCCGGAGCGCATTACGCATCAGTGCGCCTCGCTGTGCCAAGCACAGCACCGGTCACTGTCATAGCAGACTGGTCAGTTAAGTAATGATTAATGAACGAATGTGGCGAAGACCACATTGCCGTTGACATAATAGATTCCATCGCCACACCAGCATAGAGAGCCACCGAAGCGGCTGTGTCCCTCGTGGAGTGCGCTTTAAACCTGGGTACTTTTCTACCAGCCCCCACATAGGCTTGGGAGATCCCGGAGCAAATCCAATGAGAAAGCCTCTGGCTAGACAGCGCCTCTCCTTTCCTGCCCGTCGCCCCGTAGCAGACAAGGACCTGTTTAGTCTTTCTGAAAGGACCAGTGCGCTCCAGGTAAACCCGTAGCGCACGAACCGGGGAGAGGAGATGGAGCCTCCTCTCCTTCTCCGAAGAGGGAGAGGGATAAAAGGCCGACAACACCAATGGCACCCGCTGGTAACGCGCGGTGACATGCTTCGGACGAAACGACGGATTCGGGTAGACTATCACCTTTGAACTGTCCGCGGCAAATTCGATGACCTCCGTGGAGAGCGCACAGTTCGCTGACCCTACCCAAAGACACCAGGGCCAGCAGGAGCGCCACCTTGGCCGACAGCCACTTAACGTCAGCCGATTCCAAAGGCTCGAATGGCGCAGAACACAACGCCGACAGAACCAGGGATAAATCCCAAGTGGCCGTGCGGTCGTTCCGAACACCCTGCCTGTTCCTCACCCCCTTGAGGAAGGCCACCATACGGGGGTGAGAGAAGACAGTGTCGCCACCCAGCCTAGGCATAAAGGCTGAGATCGCTGCCAAGTACCCCTTGATCGATTCGTAGGCTAAATTGTCAGTCGATCTCTTGTATTCCAAGAACCCCGCAACGTGGGCCAAGGATGCAGACAGAGGTTCCACGCCCTCTCCCACGCACCACCTAGCAAAAACTCTCCACTTGGAGTCGTATTGCGCTGATGTGCTCGGAGCGCGCGCGGCTTTTATAGTGGCCACCGTGGCCTCATCAAAGCCCTCCTCTCTCAGCCTGGCCCTCTGAGAAGCCAGGCCGCCAGTTGGAACCCCGGTAGAAGGGGCTCCTGTTGGATAATCCCGTCTGCCTGCGTCAGAGCGTCCAGCCACATCGGGAGGAGGAACTGTGGCGCGCGCACCATGGAAACCATGTTCGGAAACCACGGCGCGCCTGGGTTGTTGGGAGCCACCAGGATCACCGACGCGCCCGTGCATCTGATCCGTTCCACCACCGCTGGTATCAGACCCAGAGGGGGAAAAGCATAGAGCAGCTCGCGTGGCCACGGCTCGATGCCCAGCGCATTCACTCCCATAGGCGGGTTGTCGCTCGGGCAGAGCGAATACCATCGTGCGCATTTGGCGTTCCGCGTGGACGCAAACAAGTCCACCTACGCCACTCCGAACCTCGCCCAGATCATCTCCACGATAAGAGGACTGAGGGACCAGTTGTCCCAGCTGGGCCCGCCGCGCGACATGATGTCCGCTGCCTCGTTCTGGCTGCCAGGCCCATGAACTGCCCGAATGGACTGCGCGTTCTGATGCACGCAACTCCACAGGTCGTAGGCTAACGCACGGCACGCAGCCGACCGCGTCCCGCCCTGCCTGTTGATATACGCCACCGTAGTGGTACTGTCCGACCTGACTAGAATGTGTCGATGTCGTAGGAGAGGAGCGAAATGACGCACCGCCAACAGCACTGCCTCCAGCTCCAGCGTGTTGATGTGCGCATTGTGACTCACGGGCCATACTCCTCTGATTGTGCCGTGGCCACAGATCGCACCCCAACCTCCCAGGGATGCGTCCGTGAATAGAATCACCTCCTCCGATCTGGGTCCGAGGGGAACCCCAACCCTGGATCTGCAGGCCTCTGCCCAGTGATCCAGGTCCAAGCTCACCCCCTCCGGGACCACTAACCTGTGCCGTTGGCGCAGCCGGCGGAACCGGCCCTCTCGAATGAGCCAACACTGGAGTCTCCTCATAAAAAGCAGACCCAGAGGCACCACCTGGTGAGCAGAGGACATGATGCCCAGGAGCCGACGCAGTTGACCTACTGTCACCGACCGGCCCGGGGCAAAACTGGCAAGAAGGTCCTCTAACCCCTGCCACCGCTCCTCCGAGACGGAAGCCAGCATCCTCCCTGAATCCAACGCTAATCCCAGATAGGTGGTTTCGCGTGACGGCCAGGGAACGCTCTTCTTCCAGTTTACCGTGAGACCCAGGTCTGACAGGTGCGAGACCAGGTGACTCGTGCGTTCCATAGCCAGCCGGTGATCTGGGGCTATCAGAAGCAGATCGTCCAAGTAGTAGGCTATAACGTAACCCTGGGCGAATAGCGGAGTGAGAGCCGCCTTGACGCACATCGAAAAGACCCGTGGGGCCAAACTGTAGCCGAACGGGAGGACTTTGTACTCGTAACACGTTCCCTGAAACGCAAACCTGAGATATTTCCAGTGGTGACCCACTATCGGGACATGGAAATATGCGTCCTTGAGGTCTACAGATGTGAACCAGGCTCCGCTCGATATCATGGCTAGGAGCTGGGGGACCGTCAGCATGTGGAATGATTCTTTGCGCACCCAAGTATTGAACCATTTCAGATCTAGAATCGGCCGCATGCCCCCCGATTTCTTGGGCACGAGGAAATATCTCGAATAAACCCCTATTTCCTCTGTGCCTCTCTCCACCACCTGTATCGCGTCTTTGGACAGCATCTCCAATATTTCCTGCCGCAACACCTCTGCTTCGGCAGGTGAATGGATCAGCGTCTGACGTATGTCCGTGTAAGGGGGAGGACCCTGCTCGAACCGAATCTCGTGCCCATGCCTGACCGTCCGGAGGATCCACTCTGGTACACCCGGCAGCGCCTGCCAGCGTGCGTAATGGGGAGACAGAGGGCGCGTGACGCGTTGTGTCTGGCTGTCGAAAAATAGGCTGTACCGCTGCCATTCCGGTCCAACCTCCGAGCTCTCCACGGGAGTGTTGAGAGGCTCCCACGGCGGACCGCGTCCCATATGGGGAGCGAATATGTGCAGGATTTTGCCCAACAGAAGGTGGGAGCGCGGAAAAATCAGCATCAGCATGCGCGCGCCCAGCGCCCTCTCCGACTGGCCACAGACAGCGAGTCATGCGCTCCGGTAACCCTGCTTTACGCACGGGAAAACCCAGCGCGTAACTCTGGACGCCTGTCCGATGGGATAAACTAATTTCATTCCCATCTGACAGCTCATGATTATCCGAGACAGGCATAGATACAGAGTTCAACAACCCATAACCTTGTGTACGGTTTGAAACAGAACTGATCTCAGCGGTATAATTCACATAGCCTACACCCTGTGAATCTAGTGAACCCGTTGCCATATCTGGAACATCTTCGTTTCTTCTGACTTGCTTGCAGAGTCCGGTGGCACGTGACACAACATTACTCACTACACCATGTGCGTGTGGAATGAAGTGGCATCGACATCACCAACATTATATGACAGACCACCCACCGTAGAATAATGTATAGAGGAGGAACACGAAGGATAAAATGCAGAACTGAAATCTTTATTCATCAACATGTTCCCCTCATTGCATGGTAAAACCTTGCCACCAGTGGCCATAACATTAATACCTGCAATGTTCGAACAGGGGGTGTGGGGGTCTGTCGCGCACCGTCAGCGGCGGCGCGGATCTCCCGAGCTGGCACCCCTGGTCTGGTGCTCGTACTTCCGCTTCACGTCAGGCTGAGGACCACCCGCGCCGCCTCCGCCAGCGTGGTGGGACTGACTGTGAGCCCCAGGGGCTGGCGCGGGGCCAGCCGACTGGCTCTTGTCGTAGTTCTTGCGGCGCTTCGGAGAGCCTTGAGCGCGTGTCGGAGGCTGCGCGGGACCCTTCTCTTTGAAGGTCTTAGCCAGCAGCTCCGCGTTGGCCAGGTCGTGACGGATCTTTTCCAGTGCTGGCTCATCCACACCGAAAAGGCCGTCCGTGTTGATGGGGAGCTTGCGGATCATCTTAACGACCCCGTCCTCCAAGCGACAGTCCTTCGTCCAGAACTCGCGCCTCAGCAGGACTGAGGAGGACAGAGCCGCACCCAGGTTCACCGCGGCATCACGGAGGAACGTGCCGATGATCTGAGAAGCCCTCCAAGCCTCGTCCAGGCGTGAGGCATCGGTGTCGTCATCCCCCTGGCTCTCACTGTCCACCGCCCGCGCCAGATGACCAGCTGTGGAGATGGCCGCTGCGGAGCGGAGGACACTGAACCAGATTTGGCGCGCGTGGTCATCCATGGACGCCATGTCTGGCGAGGGATGTTTGATCTTCATCGCCGCCTCCTTGCTCTCCGGCTCGCGTAGCTTACCAGGGTAGAGCCGGGGAAAAATAAATTTCACCACAGTGGGGGGCGGCATAGAAGCAGGAGACCAGCCGGCAACCGTCAGGTGGCTCTTGGTGTTCACTTTAACAGTGGAGCGCACCTTCTCTGGTTCCGGCCATGTGGCTTTGATGGACTCCATGATGGGGGGGAAGGGCGGAATGTGCTTCGGGTCTTTGCGCACCTCCACCGAGGCAGAGAACGCCTGATCCATTCCGGGCGTCACCGAGGCATGGACTGGGGCAACCCTTGTGGTCCCCGTCGAAGCCAAGGCCCTCTCAAGGAAAAAAGTGAAAAAGTCGTCGAACTTTGCCTCCTCCTCGGACCCTTCCTCAGCGACTTGGTAGGAGCAAGATCCGCCGTCTTGAGTAGCAGCCTGCGGAACCGCCGGCGGGCACATGTGGTCCTGGCTCCCAGGGAGCACAGCAGAAACCAACGAGCCCGGCCGGGGAGGGATCTCGAACACACCGGCACCAACCTGAGTGGAAAAGGCGTGTGAAACCCAGCTCGTCCGTCGACTGAGCGGCCATGAAGCGCACACCATGCATGGTGGCGCCTCTAGGCTAGCTGCAGTCTCCCGAACATGAGCCATGCTAGGATGGTCGCTGCAAAAAGGATGGAAATCACAAGCGTCTTTCTTCCTGTGCCAACAACTGTTAAAACTCGGCGAAAACAACATCGACGTCGACGTTAACACCAGCCATAGTGACGGAGAAAACCGCACTATTGCCAAAATAGAGAAAATAGCTAATCTAGCCAGCAATGAAGAAAAAACCCGCAACAGAGCTCAGCGCGACACGTCTTCCCTTGAAGGAGGCTCTAGTCGAACTGACGAGTGATGTGGTGACGCATGTCAAGTGCAGTTGTGGGCGGGGCTTAGGGGATGCTGTCGCATGAGCGGTGAATTTCAGAGCCTAGCGTCGCCAGAGGCGAGGTCAGAGGGCAATATGTAAATATAGCACTACGGAGTAGCGATAATAGAACGCTGTAGTTTCTGATCTGTGTGTGTTGTGCCTCTATCTACTGCTTATGCCTATGTGATGCCAGCAGCCGAAGATTGCCTTCAGCGTCCGTAGTTCTGGCCCCAGGTAAAAGCAAACATCAGTAGGCCATGCTAGTTTTGATGAAGCAGGTAATAGAATCGCCAATTACTAGCGTGTTTTGTTTAGTGTTGCCTGAGAGGACATGCAAACCAGAAAAACGAACTGAGGAGGGGTGACTCAGACCAGGCCACACAGCCGGCAGCTGGTGCAGGTGAGCACTCCTATCCTGCGAGACCGAGATAAACCAAGCTTCATTTTCGGATGTGGCCAAGCTATTGCTAGCACTGTCGCAGATGCCAACGAGATCACTATGAAGCCGAGGCTGTAAGGTATCTCAAATGCCAATAGCATCTAACTTAATGGAATGAAACCCCTCTTGCTGACATGTGGACAAGCCTCTCTAAGAGAGGCAACATACCTAAGTGGAGAGCACAGCTAGAAAAAGACATTTGAACACACTTACATAAGTTAGCAGTAAACGGTAACGAGCTAAGCTAACTTCTGCTTCATTTGATGAGTATGCTATTTCAATGAAAGCTTATTGCCAAGGCATGCCAAACACTAGTTTAGACTCTCTTCCACACAACTGTCTGGTGAAATACACCTTACCGTGCGAGGTTCTTAAGTTGTGAGCTAGGGGAATTAGCACAAGTGGTAGAGCGCTCGCTTAGCATGCGAGAGGCAGCGGGATCGATGCCCGCCTTCTCCAGCCAAAAATTGCTGAGTATTGTCTGTATTCTGCTTGGAAGGCCTCCTAAGGCATTAGCAGTTATCATCTATTTAACTGTGAGGCTCAACTACTATATACGGCTGCCAGTCCGGTTGGTGTTTTCTAGAAGGGTGTCACATAGCTATATGTTAAGCAGGCATACTATATTTCCACAACACTGAAATGAACTGTGATGATTGCGTTTCGATATTTGGTGACATCAGTACTCTGAAATGCACCTTTGAGACGTATGTTCCGTATAGGGCTGCCAATCCAGTTTATCTATGCAGTGCAGCTTTGCTCTGATTTTAGAGAGTTGTAGCAAGGTGACGCAGGAAGAAGTAAAGGTATCAGGCAAGCATCGGTAGTGTATTTCTACAACACTGAAATGAACGACGATAAAGGCATTTGGAGATTTGGCTTGATCGGCAATCTGAAGATAAGAGTTCATGACACAAATCTACTAAGAAATATCAAAACTTTGTGCCCCGTGTGAGGGTTGATCTCACGACCTTCAGATTATGAGACTGACGCGCTGCCTACTGCGCCAACGAGGCTAGGCCCCAATGATTAGGTACAGTCTTACAACAAGTGAAAACTGTGTGCTAATTAAACAACGTCTCCAAGCGCCATCTTGTTAAATCAGCTAAAAGCCAGGAATTTCCCAACTGCTGTAAGTTGGGAAAAATAACATGAACCCATATTAAGTCTCACATTAAGGTTGAGAAAGTCTGTGGGTCCCTTTTTCAGCAGACTTCAAGAGACAACCAAGCTACTTTGTTTCCGCTGCTCCTCTATGTGCACCACATTCAACTGCAGTCGCTTCAGTAGCGGTTCATCGGGACACCAGCACCTCCATAATTGATTGGAGTTGTTTGAGTAGTAGTTCTTAATGACAATAGCACGTGTGCATACTTTTATAAATAACTCTTGAGCAGCAGCACTTCAGGTGAGGAGATTTTTTCTGAAGCGTGAAACAGACGCCTGAACAGGGACTTGAACCCTGGACCCTCAGATTAAAAGTCTGATGCTTTTGTGGTTGCGTTGTCCCTCGAATTCGCTACAGTATTAAACGGAGCAAAACAGAAATTCAGCATATGTAACCGGTCATAGCAGTCATCGTTATTCCTCAAAGATAGGGGAGCAGATATAATGAATCCATGTGGGCTCATCTTTCTGGCAAGATAATACGTTTTGGCTATGTTTTTCTTTGTGACCTAAGATTGTTTCATCTTATCATCTTTGGCGCTCACATGAAAAAAAAACCAAACACAAAACGCTGTAGTTTCTGATCTGTGGGTGTTGTGCCTCGATCTACTGCTTATGCCTATGTGATGCCAGCAGCCGAAGATTACGTTCAGCGTCCGTAGCTCTGGCCCCAGGTAAAAGCAAACATCAGTAGGCCATGCTAGTTTTGATGTAGTAGGTAATAGAATCGCCTATTACTAGCGTGTTTTGCTTAGTGTTGCCTGAGAGGACATGCAAACCAGAAAAACAAACTGTGCACTGAGGAGGGGTGACTCAGACCAGGCCACACAGCCGGCAGCTGGTGCAGGTGAGCACTCCTGTCCTGCAAGACCGAGATAAACCAAGCTTCATTTTCGGATATGGCCAAGCTATTGCTAGCACTGTCGCAGATGCCAACGAGATGACTATGAAGCCGAGGCTGTAAGGTATGTCAAACGCCAATCGCCTCTAACTTAATGGAATGAAACCCCTCTTGCTGACGTGTGGACAAGCCTCTCCAAGAGAGGCAACATACCTAAGTGGAGAGCACAGCTAGAAAAAGACATTTGAGCACACTTACATAAGTTAGCAGTAAACGGTAACGAGCTAAGCTAACTTCTGCTTCATTTGATGAGTATGCTATTTCAATTGAAGTGTAGCCCGTGAAATTAGATACCACACAGGACACAATTACTTCCGGGGTTCTTGTAGCTTTAATTTTATTGTTTGAACCTTCGAATGCAGATCGTTTTACTGAGTGCATACATTCCTGTGTCTTTCGAGCAAACAGCTCATAAATGTTCACAGATGTGGCAAGTTTAACAGAAAAGATTTTAAAAGGAAAATAAATACAACATACAACATACGGTGCAAAATACGGCAGTGGACTATGTACGTTAAACAGGGTTTAACAAAGACATGTGGAACTTCCTGAAGATCGCGCAACTTCTCACTCTGTCAGTTACCTTTAAACAGAATTAAAATGCATATAAAACCTTTACATTTCCCTTACTACCCAAATACAATGGCATGGTGTGGCTTTATTCACGCCAACATTACCTTGTCATGCCTGCAATGGCGAACAGCGGTCGACGGCTCGCGCCCAAAATCACCGAACATCAACTCCAGTAGCGTCTAAATCAAACCATCTTGTCAAATTACCGACATACAATATTGTTTGGAATAATGTTACAGGTATATTTCACAAGATATTTACCCTTACTTACTACGGAGTCAGAGCACCGTCACACCGCAATCTTCAGGCGCTCCACACAAGAAAAAAAGAAAGAATACCCAAGATGCACTTGGATAACTTGCACGGAGTTACAATAAAAGTCCGCCACTGCCACTTACTGGTCAAAACATGCAATGACAACCAAAACTATAAAAATACACTCACAATCTGCTTCACAATTTAGATACATCAAATGACATTTTACATGGCTTGACAGTGTAACAATTACATATATTAACAGTTAAACTATACTAAATTTAAGTGGAAATTCATTTAACATATTTAACAGATTTACCTGCCGGCTACAAAAGCTTATGGCCAAGGCATGCCAAACACTAGTTTAGACTCTCTTCCACACAACCTTCTGGTGAAATACACTTTACCGTGCGAGGTTCTTAATTTGCGAGCTAGGGGAATTAGCTCAAGTGGTAGAGCGCTCGCTTAGCATGCGAGAGGCAGCGGGATCGATGCCCGCATTCTCCAGCCAGGAATTGTTGAGTATTGTCTGTATTCTGTTTGGAAGGCATTTGCAGTTATTATCAATTTAACTGTGAGACTTAACTACTATATACGACTGCTAATACAGTTGGTGTTTTCTAGAAGGGTGTCACATAGCTATATGTTAAGCAAGCATACTGTATTTCTACAACACTGAAATGAACTGTGATGATTGCGTTTCCATATTTGGCGACATCAGTACTCTCAAATGCACCTGTGAGACGTATGTTCCGTATAGGGCTGCCAATCCAGTTTATCTATGCAGTGCAGCTTTGCTCTGATTTTAGAGAGTTGTAGCATGGTGACGCAGGAAGAAGTAAAGGTATCAGGATAGCATCGTTAGTGTATTTCTACAACACTGAAATGAACAACGATAAAGGGATTTGGAGATTTGGCTTGATGGGCAATCTGAAGATAAGAGTTCATGACACAAATCTACAGCGAAATATCAAAACTTTGTGCCCCGTGTGAGAGTTGAACTTACGACTTTCAAATTATGAGACTGACGCGCTGCCTACTGCGCCAAAGAGGCTAGGTCTCGATGATTAGGTACAGTCTCACAACAAGTGAAAAACTGTGTGCTAATTAAACAACGTCTCCAAGCGCCATCCTGTTAAAGCAGCTAAAAGCCAGGAATTTCCCAACTGCTGTAAGTTGGGAAAAATAACATGCACTCATATTAAGTCTCACATTAAGGTTGAGAAAGTCTGTGGGTCCCTTTTTCAGCAGACTTCGCGAGACAATCAAGCGACTTTGTTTCCGCTGCTCCTCTATGTGCACCACATTCAACTGCAGTCGATTGAGTAGCGGTTCATCAGTACACCAGCACCTCCATAATTGATTGGAGTTGTTTGAGTAGCAGTTCATCAGGACACTAGCACCTGTGCATACTTTTACAAATAAACTCTTGAGCCGCAGCACTTCAGGTGATGAGTTTTTTTCTGAAGCGTGAACAAGACGCCTGAACAGGGACTTGAACCCTGGACCCTCAGATTAAAAGTCTGAAGCTCTTCCGTCTGAACTACTCAGGCCCTTCTTTCTGTCTTAAGCGCCCAAGAAATTCATGCTTGCCCAAGTGTTTCTCATGTCAATTTTATCTGTATAACCCTAAATTATAATCTAGTCCCAGAGGGCTTTAAAGTCACAGTTACATTTTGTGCAATGTATAATGCCCCTTTTCTTTGACCCTCGATTCAAACGAGGAAAAACTCAATGGGATTTTTTTTGTTCATTTAATTTGAATGTTTCGGCAAGTTTCAAATTGGGAACTTGCACATACAGATTCAGGAAACTAAAGAGGGACACAGCTAAATCTCACCATTCACCCCCATCAAGACACCCCCGTAGATTTCCACTGTGGATCCCAGAAAGAAAACCATATATCTAAAATCAAGAATCCTTGCTTAGTGTTAAACGGAGCAAAACAGAAGTTCAGCATATGTAACGAGCATGGATAAGAAGACACGCTGGCTGGCGGGTCTGACCGTTTAGAGGGGCGGTCAGCGATGTCTCCTGCGGTGCGGGCGACACGGGATCGGTTCCCGGCCGCGGCAATTCCTGTGGTTGCGTTGTCCCTCGAATTCGCTACAGTATTAAACGGAGCAAAACAGAAGTTCAGCATATGTAACCGATCATAGAAGTCATTCTTATTCCTCAAAGATAGGGTAGCAGATATAATGAATCCATGTGGACTCATCTTTCTGGCAAGATAATACGTTTTGGCTATGTTTTTCTTTGTGACCTAAGATTGTTTCATCTTATCATCGTTGGTGCTCACATGAAAAAAAACCAAACACAAAACGCTGTAGTTTCTGATCTGTGGGTGTTGTGCCTCTATCTGCTGCTTATGCCTATGTGATGCCAGCAGCCGAAGATTGCCTTCAGCGTCCGTAGCTCTGGCCCCAGGTAAAAGCAAACATCAGTAGGTCATGCTAGTTTTGATGTAGTAGGTAATAGAATCGCCTGTTACTAGCGTGTTTTGTTTAGTGTTGCCTGAGAGGACATGCAAACCAGAAAAAACACTGTGCACTGAGGAGGGGTGACTCAAACCAGGCCACACAGCCGGCAGCTGGTGCAGGTGAGCACTCCTATCCTGCGAGACCGAGATAAACCAAGCTTCATTTGCGGATGTGGCCAAGCTATTGCTAGCACTGTCGCCGATGCCAATGAGATGACTATGAAGCCGAGGCTGTAAGGTATCTCAAATGCCAATCGCCTCTAACTTAATGGAATGAAACCCCTCTTGCTGACATGTGGACAAGCCTCTCTAAGAGAGGCAACATACCTAAGTGGAGAGCACAGCTAGAAAAAGACATTTGAACACACTTATGTAACCCGCACTTTGCGTTCGGCCGTCGTCTCCCTACACGCCCTGAGACTCTGCGTTGTGTTTGTTGTAGTATGATGTTTGCGTGGAAAAGGAAGGAGGCGGAGGCTTGTGATCGTGGCTGAGACCTGGACACTTTATTGGCACTCGCTTACACTTCACCTCTCATCAATCAGCTGGCCGCTGGTCTCATCATACTCACAGCTTCCGGCAGAAGAAACAAAAAAACATTTTTCTTTCTCAATAAAATTAAAATAAAAAGTTCAAATGTGCAAATAAACACATCTCATATCAAAATGCTACCTTACGGCAAAACCAAAGCAAATGTCATCCATTATAAATTAAATAAGGCACTTATTACCCATAAAATTCAACAAAAAAAAACATGGATAATCTGCTCAAATAATACTGCATCCTGCGTTATATGCCATGCTAATGCTCAACAGGCTAGCCAACACTTTTTTGTCACATTTCTCTTGCCAAATACAATGTTCGACATCAAACTTTAACTAGGTTATAAGCAAACGTGTCTATTAACACCACAGAATAAACAGTTAGACAATATGTGCGATATAAATCAATATTTTTATGATAATGCAGACCGCCAGTAACACTGCTCACCTTCCGGCAGAAGAAACAAAAAAACATTTGATCAACGTAGCCTTTTGCCCGGCACAAGAACTAGGGGTACGGTGTTGCAAAAGGGACAAACATCGCCATTTGCGGCATTCCCAGGGGAACATACAGCGTAACAGTGCCACCCTGTGGCGGATAAACATTACTACCTTACACTTACATACGTTAGCTGTAAACGGTAACGAGCTAAGCTAACTCCTGCTTCATTTGATGACTACGCTATTTCAATGAAAGCTTATTGCCAAGGCATGCCAAACACTAGTTTAGACTCTCTTCCACACAACCTTCTGGTGAATTACTCTTTACCGTGCGAGGTTCTTAAGATGTGAGCTAGGGGAATTAGCTCAAGTGGTAGAGCGCTCGCTTAGCATGCGAGAGGCAGCGGGATCGATGCCCGCATTCTCCAGCCAGGCATTGTTGAGCATTGTCTGTATTCTGTTTGGAAGGCATTTGCAGTTATTATCAATTTAACTGTGAGACTTAACTAGTAGAAATGGCTGCCAATACAGTTGGTGTTTTCTAGAAGGGTGTCACATAGCTATATGTTAAGCAAGCATACTGTATTTCTACAACACTGAAATGAACTGTGATGATTGCGTTTCCATATTTGGCGACATCAGTACTCTGAAATGCACCTGTGAGACGTATGTTCCGTATAGGGCTGCCAATCCAGTTTATCTATGCAGTGCAGCTTTGCTCTGATTTTAGAGAGTTGTAGCATGGTGACGCAGGAAGAAGTAAAGGTATCAGGCAAGCATCGGTAGTGTATTTCTACAACACTGAAATGAACGACGATAAAGGCATTTGGAGATTTGGCTTGATGGGCAATCTGAAGATAAGAGTTTATGACACAAATCTACAGCGAAATACCAAATTGTGTGCCCCGTGTGAGGGTTGAACTCACGACCTTCAGATTATGAGACTGACGCGCTGCCTACTGCGCCAACGAGGCTGGGGCCCAATGTTGAGGTACAGTCTCGCAACAAGTGAAAAACTGTGTGCTAATTAAACAACGTCTCCAAGCGCCATCTTGTTAAAGCAGCTAAAAGCCAGGAATTTCCCGACTGCTGTAAGTTGGGAAAAATAACATGCACTCATATTAAGTCTCACGTTAAGGTTGAGAAAGTCTGTGGGTCCCTTTTTCAGCAGACTTCACGAGACAACCAAGTCACTTTGTTTCTGCTGCTCCTCTATGTGCACCACATTCAACTGCAGTCGCTTGAGTAGCGGTTCATCGGGACACCAGCACCTCCATAATTGATTGGAGTTATTTAAGTAGTAGTTCTTCAGGACACTAGCACCTGTGTATACTTTTATAAATAACTCTTGAGCAGCAGCACTTCAGGTGACGATAATTTTTCTGAAGCGTGAACCAGACACCTGAACAGGGACTTGAACCCTGGACCCTCAGATTAAAAGTCTGATGCTCTTCCGTCTGAGCTACTCAGGCCCTTCCTTCTGTTTTAAGCGCCAAAGAAAGTCATGCTTGCCCAAGTGTTTCTCATGTCAATTTTATCTGTATAACCCTACATTATAATCTAGTCCCAGATGGCTTTAAAGTCACAGTTACATTTTGTGCAATGTGTAATGCCCCTTTTCTTTGACCCTCGATTCAGACGAGGAAAAACTCAATGTGATTTTTTTTGTTCATTTAATTTGAATGTTTCGGCAAGTTTCAAATTGGGAACTTGCACATACAGATTCAGGAAACTAAAGAGGGAAACAGCTAAATCTCACCATTCACCCCCATCAAGACACCCCCATAGATTTCCACTGTGGATCCCAGAAAGAAAAACCATATATCTAAAATCAAGAATCCTTGCTTAGTATTAAACGGAGCAAAACAGAAGTTCAGCGTATGTAACGTGCATGGATAAGAAGACACGCTGGCCACTGGCTGGCGTGTCTGACCCTTTAATCGAGCGGTTAGCGATGTCTCCTGCGGTGCGGGCGATACGGGTTCGCTTCCCGGCCGCGGCAGTTCCTGTGGTTGCGTTGTCCTCCGAATTCGTTACATGTGTGTCAGAAGTGGGATGGGGCGCCCGTAAGGCCATCGGAAGCGTATGCGCCCTCAGGCGTGAAGGAGCTGATATGCTTAAGCGCGGGGACGCGCTTCCCGAAGGAGGGGGGTAGTGTAACGTGCATGGATAAGAAGACACGCTGGCCGCTGGCTGGCGGGGCTGACCGTTTAGTGGAGCGGTCAGCGATGTCTCCTGCGGTGCGGGCGACACGGAATCGGTACCCGGCAGCGGCAGTTCCTGTGGTTGCGTTGTCCCTCGAATTCGCTACAGTATTAAACGGAGCAAAACAGAAATTCAGCATATGTAACCGGTCATAGCAGTCATCGTTATTCCTCAAAGATAGGGGAGCAGATATAAAGAATACATGTGGACTCATCTTACTGGCAAGATAATACGTTTTGGCTATGTTTTTCTTTGTGACCTAAGATTGTTTCATCTTATCATCATTGGCGCTCACATGAAAAAAAAAAACAAACACATAACGCTGTAGTTTCTGATCTGTGGGTGTTGTGCCTCGATCTACTGCTTATGCCTATGTGATGCCAGCAGCCGAAGATTACGTTCAGCGTCCGTAGCTCTGGGCCCAGGTAAAAGCAAACATCAGTAGGCCATGCTAGGTTTGATGTAGTAGGTAATAGAATCGCCTATTACTAGCGTGTTTTGTTTAGTGTTGCCTGAGAGGACATGCAAACCAGAAAAACAAACTGTGCACTGAGGAAGGGTGACTCAGACCAGGCCACACAGCCGGCAGCTGGTGCAGGTGAGCACTCCTATCCTGCGAGACCGAAATAAACCAAGCTTCATTTTCGAATATGGCCAAGCTATTGCTAGCACTGTCGCCGATGCCAACGAGATGACTATGAAGCCGAGGCTGTAAAGTATCTCAAATGCCAATCGCCTCTAACTTAATGGAATGAAACCCCTCTTGGTGACGTGTGGACAAGCCTCTCTAAGAGAGGCAACATACCTAAGCGGAGAGCACAGCTAGAAAAAGGCATTTGAACACACTTACATAAGTTAGCAGTAAACGGTAACGAGCTAAGCTAACTTCTGCTTCATTTGATGAGTATGCTATTTCAATGAAAGCTTATTGCCAAGGCATGCCAAACACTAGTTTAGACTCTCTTCCACACAACCTTCTGGTGAATTACTCTTTACCGTGCGAGGTTCTTAAGGTGTGAGCTAGGGGACTTAGCTCAAGTGGTAGAGCGCTCGCTTAGCATGCGAGAGGCAGCGGGATCGATACCCGCATTCTCCAGCCAGGCATTGTTGAGCATTGTCTGTATTCTGTTTGGAAGGCATTTGCAGGTATTATCAATTTAACTGTGAGACTTAACTAGTAGAAATGGCTGCCAATACAGTTGGTGTTTTCTAGAAGGGTGTCACATAGCTATATGTTAAGCAAGCATACTGTATTTCTACAACACTGAAATGAACTGTGATGATTGCGTTTCCATATTTGGCGACATCAGTACTCTGAAATGCACCTGTGAGACGTATGTTCCGTATAGGGCTGCCAATCCAGTTTATCTATGCAGTGCAGCTTTGCACTGATTTTAGAGAGTTGTAGCATGGTGACGCAGGAAGAAGTAAAGGTATCAGGCAAGCATCGGTAGTGTATTTCTACAACACTGAAATGAACGACGATAAAGGCATTTGGAGATCTGGCTTGATGGGCAATCTGAAGATAAGAGTTTATGACACAAATCTACAGCGAAATACCAAATTGTGTGCCCCGTGTGAGGGTTGAACTCACGACCTTCAGATTATGAGACTGACGCGCTGCCTACTGCGCCAACGAGGCTGGGGCCCAATGTTGAGGTACAGTCTCGCAACAAGTGAAAAACTGTGTGCTAATTAAACAACGTCTCCAAGCGCCATCTTGTTAAAGCAGCTAAAAGCCAGGAATTTCCCGACTGCTGTAAGTTGGGAAAAATAACATGCACTCATATTAAGTCTCACGTTAAGGTTGAGAAAGTCTGTGGGTCCCTTTTTCAGCAGACTTCACGAGACAACCAAGTCACTTTGTTTCTGCTGCTCCCCTATGTGCACCACATTCAACTGCAGTCGCTTGAGTAGCGGTTCATCGGGACACCAGCACCTCCATAATTGATTGGAGTTATTTAAGTAGTAGTTCTTCAGGACACTAGCACCTGTGTATACTTTTATAAATAACTCTTGAGCAGCAGCACTTCAGGTGACGATAATTTTTCTGAAGCGTGAACCGGACGCCTGAACCGGGACTTGAACCCTGGACCCTCAGATTAAAAGTCTGATGCTCTTCCGTCTGAGCTACTCAGGCCCTTCCTTCTGTCTTAAGCGCCAAAGAAAGTCATGCTTGCCCAAGTGTTTCTCATGTCAATTTTATCTGTATAACCCTACATTATAATCTAGTCCCAGATGGCTTTAAAGTCACAGTTACATTTTGTGCAATGTGTAATGCCCCTTTTCTTTGACCCTCGATTCAGACGAGGAAAAACTCAATGTGATTTTTTTTGTTCATTTAATTTGAATGTTTCGGCAAGTTTCAAATTGGGAACTTGCACATACAGATTCAGGAAACTAAAGAGGGAAAAAGCTAAATCTCACCATTCACCCCCATCAAGACACCCCCATATATTTCCACTGTGGATCCCAGAAAGAAAACCATATATCTAAAATCAAGAATCCTTGCTTAGTGTTAAACGGAGCAAAACAGAAGTTCAGCATATGTAACGTGCATGGATAAGAAGACACGCTGGCTGGCGGGTCTGATCGTTTAGTGGGGCGGTCAGCGATGTCTCCTGCGGTGCGGGCGACCGGGATCGGTTCCCGGCCGCGGCAGTTCCTGTGGTTGCGTTGTCCCTCAAATTCGCTACAGTATTAAACGGAGCAAAACAGAGGTTCAGCATATGTAACCGATCATAGAAGTCATTCTTATTCCTCAAAGATAGGGGAGCAGATATAATGAATCCATGTGGACTCATCTTTCTGGCAAGATAATACGTTTTGGCTATGTTTTTCTTTGTGACCTAAGATTGTTTCATCTTATCATCGTTGGTGCTCACATGAAAAAAAAACCAAACACAAAACGCTGTAGTTTCTGATCTGTGGGTGTTGTGCCTCTATCTACTGCGTATGCCTATGTGATGCCAGCAGCCGAAGATTGCCTTCAGCGTCCGTAGCTCTGGCCCCAGGTAAAAGCAAACATCAGTAGGCCATGCTAGTTTTGATGAAGTAGGTAATAGAATCGCCTGTTGCTAGCGTGTTTTGTTTAGTGTTGCCTGAGAGGACATGCAAACCAGAAAAACAAACTGTGCACTGAGGAGGGGTGACTCAAACCAGGCCACACAGCCGGTGCAGGTGAGCACTCCTATCCTGCGAGACCGAGATAAACCAAGCTTCATTTGCGGATGTGGCCAAGCTATTGCTAGCAGTGTCGCAGATGCCAATGAGATGACTATGAAGCCGAGGCTGTAAGGTATCTCAAATGCCAATCGCCTCTAACTTAATGGAATGAAACCCCTGTTGCTGACATGTGGACAAGCCTCTCTAAGAGAGGCAACATACCTAAGCGGAGAGCACAGCTAGAAAAAGACATTTGAACGAGCTAAGCTAACTTCTGCTTCATTTGATGAGTATGCTATTTCAATGAAAGCTTATTGCCAAGGCATGCCAAACACTAGCTTAGACTCTCTTCCACACAACCTTCTGGTGAAATACACTTTACCGTGCGAGGTTCTTAAGGTGTGAGCTAGGGGAATTAGCTCAAGTGGTAGAGCGCTCGCTTAGCATGCGAGAGGCAGCGGGATCGATGCCCGCATTCTCCAGCCAGGAGTTGTTGAGTGTTGTCTGTATTCTGTTTGGAAGGCATTTGCAGTTATTATCGATTTATCTGTGAGACTTAACTACTAGAAACGGCTGCCAATCCAGTTGGTGTTTTCTAGAAGGGTGTCACATAGCTATATGTTAAGCAAGCATACTGTATTTCTACAACACTGAAATGAACTGTGATGATTGCGTTTCCATATTTGGCGACATCAGTACTCTGAAATGCACCTGTGAGACGTATGTTCCGTATAAGGCTACCAATCAAGTTTATCTATGCAGTGCAGCTTTGCTCTGATTTTAGAGAGTTGTAGCATGGTGACGCAGGAAGACGTAAAGGTATCAGGCAAGCATCGGTAGTGTATTTCTACAACACTGAAATGAACGACGATAAAGGCATTTGGAGATTTGGCTTGATGGGCAATCTGAATGTAGCCGGGTGGTAAATCTGTTAAATATGTTAAATGATTTTCCACTTAAATTTAGTATAGTTTAACTGTTAATATATGTAATTGTTACACTGTCAAGCCATGTAAAATGTCATTTGATGTATTTAAATTGTGAGGCAGATCGTGAGTGTATTTTTATAGTTTTGGTTGTCATTGCATGTTTTGACCAGTAAGTGGCAGTGGCGGACTTTTATTGTAACTCCGTGCAAGTTATCCAAGTGCATCTTGGGTATTCTTTCTTTTTTTCTTGTGTGGAGCGCCTGAAGATTGCGGTGTGACGAGGCTCTGACTCCGTAGTAAGTAAGGGTAAATATCTTGTGAAATATACCTGTAACATTATTCCAAACAATATTGTATGTCGGTAATTTGACAAGATGGTTTGATTTAGACGCTACTGGAGTTGATGTTCGGTGATTTTGGGCGCGAGCCGTCGACCGCTGTTCGCCATTGCAGGCATGGCAAGTTAATGTTGGCGTGAATAAAGCCACACCATGCCATTGTATTTGGGATGTAAAGGTTTTATATGCATTTTAATTCTGTTTAAAGGTAACTGACAGAGTGAGAAGTTGCGCGATCTTCAGGAAGTTCCACATGTCTTTGTTAAACCCTGTTTAACGTACATAGTCCACTGCCGTATTTTGCACCGTATTTTGTATTTATTATTTCCCTTTTTTTAAAATCTTTTCTGTTAAACTTGCCACATCTGTGAACATTTATGAGCTGTTTGCTCGAAAGACACAGGAATGTATGCACTCAGTAAAACGATCTGCATTCGAAGGTTCAAACAATAAAATTAAAGCTACAAGAACCCCGGAAGTAATTGTGTCCTGTGTGGTATCTAATTCCACGGGCTACATAATTTTGGTACCAGGAGTGGGGTGTAGCTAAAACATTTTTTTTAAAATTGGCAACAGAGTGGCTTATTTTCACTTAAAAAAAAAAAGAAAATACAGCAGTGATGAAGATTGCTGGTGACGTCCGTTGGTGTTGAGTCTGAAGCCATCCTGCTGTGGAGGTGGTGACCAGCGAGAGACGACGTGAGGGGCTCTACGAGGTTCTGGTGCTTCCTGTGTCACACGACTCAGCCGTACCAGCGCAGAGGACTCCAGCGCTAACTTCAGCTACAAAGACCAAGATTCAGCAAGGCTCCAAGTTAAAGACTGTCCTTGTAGTATCCTTGAACCAGGTTTTGAACTAAATATCCTCATTTATACTGGACTGAGTAAAGATTAATATATCATTATGTCTAGTGATTCTGGTGATGAAGGGAGTTCACGTAATGATAATGGCCACACCTCAGGTGGCATAACGGGTATAGGTGAAGGTGCTACAAAAGAAATGCAGACCACCATGCAAGAGCTTGCCAGACTGCGAGATGAGTTCACCAGGTTAAATGGTGAAGCAAGGGCTCAGAGAGCAAGTGATAACAGTGCACCCACACGTTCATACATCTACGTTCCAAGAGAACGCCAGATCCAAGCATTTAGTGGGGAGTGTGGTACAGACAGGAGATCTGTCGAAGAGTTTATTGAAGAGGTTGAAAGGGTTTTAAGATACAGAGAGCAAACAACAGAAGAACAATGTGACTATATACTATCTCTATTGCATGGCCCTGCATTGGAAGAGGTGCGACTATGCATGAGGGGTCAGTCAGTGGGGCCCAGTGATTTATACTCTTACCTGAGCAATGCATTTGGGGAAAAGCGCAGTTCCACACAGCTTTTGCAGACCTTTTACAACCGTAACCAAACTGATGGAGAAGACCTCCGTGACTACTCCCATGCACTATCCCAGATTTTGAGCTCTGTAGTGAAACAGTCCACAGATGTAATACCTAATGAGAAAACTGTGCTCAGAGACCGGTTTATTGAGGGTTTAACAGAAGCAGCACTCAGGCGTGAACTCAGGAAAATGGTTAGGGACAAACCAGAGAGCAGTCTTCTAGATGTGAGGAACGAGGCCCTCCTGTGGGAGATGGAGGACAGCAGGTCTCATCGTCCCAGGGTCATAAAGAGCAACCAAGTTACATCAGAGGTTCCGGAAACCCAGTGCTCTATTATTAAAACAAACAATGACCAAGGTACTGCATTAAATGATGTTTGGAGAGCAGTAGCCCATCAGGAAAAACAGCTAGCAGAGTTAGGCAAAACACTTGCTGATCTAGCCTTTGCTGTAGTTGAACTGAGTAAGCGCAGCACTCAACAGACATTCCTAGAGCCCAAGCCACGACCTAGACCCCAGCCAAAGTTCACACCAGATGGTCAGCCTATCTGTTTCAAGTGTAGAGGCATAGGTCACATTGCAAGAAAATGCTCACAGGCCAGAGGGGGTCAAGGGGACGCAACACCTAGTTCTTATGTAGTGCAGGAAAACTCGCACCCTCAGTTGTCATGAGCCACACAACTCGAGGGGAGGAAGCTGGCTCACCAAAAGAGACTCCAGACAGAAGCAGGATCTTAGAGCGTGCAGTCGGAGAATGTAAACTGTTGAGGTGAAACTACGAGGTGTTCCAGTGTCCTGCTTACTTGACACTGGTAGCCAGGTCAGTACAATTTCTGAGAGTTTTTTCAGGGAACACCTGTCAGTGAAAGGTGAAGACATTCACCCGGCATTTGAGTGGTTAAAGATCACTGCAGCTAATGGATTAGACATACCCTATATGGGCTATGTGGAGCTTGATGTAGAAGCCATGGGTCTGACTATCCCAGAGCGAGGTTTTCTGATAGTTAAAGATTCTGAACACTCTTCCTCTGTTCCAGGTCTAATAGGGATGAACATTGTCAAAAAATGCAGAGAGCTAGTACACACTGAGTTTGACACCACACTGCAGGAGAGGTTTGACTCAAACTGGAGAGAGGCTTTTAATCATCTTCATGCAATACATGCAACAGACAGACTCTCTTTCGCTAGGGTAGCTGGTAAGGATGTAGTCCATATACCTGCTTCATCTGCTGCTACAGTTATGGCTAGGGGACTCAGGACCGTGAGTGAGGATGGTTCTTTTTTGTTGCTGGAGTCTGTGGGTGTCCCCGTTCCTGGAGGTTTGGTTGTTGTGCCTACTTTGGTTTCATCGGGCAATCACATTTTTCCAGTCCGAGTCATGAACGTGTCTGATGAAGATATCTGGCTAGGGCCACGGACTAGGCTAGGGGTTTTGACTCAGGTAGACTGTGTGAAAAGTGATGAGCTTTGTGAGGTACAGTTCCAGAGAATCTCAGCAGACACTGAACAAGTGAGTATCAGTGAACACCCCGAAACACCGACAGATGTGCAGGAAATTCTTGGCAAGCTCAATTTTTGTGGTAGCCCAGAATAGCAAGCACAGCTGACTTTGTTACTGGAGAAGTACTCTTTTGTGTTTGCAACAGAAGATAAAGATCTAGGCCACACTGACAAAGTACAACATGAGATCCATCTGACAGATGACATACCTGTAACACAGCCATACAGACGAATCCCACCCACACAGTACAGTGAAGTCAGGGAACATATTGGCAAGCTGCTTAAAAAAGGGGTCATTCAAGAAAGCTCTAGTGCTTATGCTTCGCCCATAGTACTAGTGAGAAAGGCAGATGGTAGTCTGAGGCTATGTGTTGATTACAGGAAACTCAACTCAAAGACAAGACGTGATGCATTCCCGCTCCCGAGAATTGATGAGAGTTTTGATGCGCTGAGAGGGGCAAAGTTCTTTTCGACCATAGATCTGGCGAGCGGATACCACCAGATAGCTATGCATGAGAGAGATCGGACTAAGACTGCATTTACTACACCGTTTGGTCTGTATGAGTACGTGAGAATGCCTTTTGGTGTTTGTAACGGTCCAGCTACATTTCAGAGACTTATGCAAGTTACTATGAATGATCTCATTTTTCAGATACTCCTGGTCTACCTAGATGACATCTTGGTTTTTTCAGAGACATTTGAGCAGCATTTGGAGAGACTTGAGACTGTGTTTAAGAGACTGGCAGAGACGGGCCTTAAGGTGAAGTTGCAGAAGTGTGCTTTTCTACAACAGTCAGTAAAGTTTTTGGGTCATCAGGTGTCAGCAGAAGGTATAGGAACTGACCCCTCCAAGGTCTCTGCTGTTAAGAACTGGAAGGTCCCAACCACTGCCAAAGAGCTGCAGTCGTTCTTGGGTTTCTGTAGTTACTACAGGAGATTCATTCGAGGCTTCTCACAGATTGCCGGGCCACTGCATGACCTAGTCAACAAATGTTCAGGTGTGAAAAAAACAGGGAAAGTAGGTCACCAGTTTTGTAATATGTGGACACCAGAGTGTGACTCTTCCTTTGAGCAGTTAAAGGAAAAACTTACCTCTGCTCCCATTTTGGGTTTTGCCGATTTCACACAACCATTTGTAGTTGAGACAGATGCTAGTCAGCATGGATTAGGCGCTGTATTGTGTCAGCAGCAAGGTGACAACAGACGTGTCCTAGCATATGCTAGCCGCAGACTACGCCAGGCTGAGAAGAATGACCGAAATTATAGTAGCATGAAGTTGGAGTTGCTTGCCTTAAAATGGGCAGTTGCTGAAAAATTCAGGGGTTACTTGCTTGGTTCAAAGTGTGTTGTCCTGACTGATAACAATCCCCTCTGCCACCTCAAGACAGCCAAGTTAGGTGCTATAGAGCAGAGGTGGGTAGCGCAACTGTCTGTTTTTGATTTCGAGGTTAAGTACCGTCCTGGTTGCAGTAATGCCGCCGCAGATGCTCTCTCTAGGCAGGAGTTTGCAGGGGAGCCTGAAACAGACACTGACTCGGATTTTGACGGCTGTATCACTGTGTGTAACCTGATTGAGCGAGGAACAGTTCTGGATCCTGGTCTTGTCTCTAGAGGTCTGGAGTGTTACAAAGTGAGACAGATCCGTGCTGGGGAGTCGAGGTCTGGTGAGACAGGTACTAAACAGGGCAACACCCCCACACTGCCAGGTTATACCAGAGAGGAGCTGGTAGGTTTTCAGGCCGGTGACCCCACCCTAAAAGAGTTTAGGGCATTTTGGGATCGGGGGAGGAGGCCATGTCCCAGAGAGAGAGCAGCCCTGTCTAGTCAAGCGAAAAGATTGTTGAAACAATGGAGATGCATACAACAACGAGAAGGGTTGTTGTACAGGGTTATCACAGACCCACGTCATGGAGAAGTGTGGCAGTTACTCGTGCCTAGTTGTTTGAGGGACCAAGTTCTAGAAAATGTACATAACAACATGGGACATCAGGGCATAGAGCGCACTGTAAACTTGCTAAGAGGGAGGTGTTTTTGGGTAGGGCTATGCGAGGATGTGGAAAGCTGGGTTAAAAACTGCGAGCGGTGCATTTTGACCACGATGCCTCAGCCAAAAATCCATGCTCCAGTTCAGGCATTCCTGGCCTCCCGACCTCTAGAAGTGGTGGCTGTTGATTTTACAGTGTTGGAGGCAGCTTCAGATGGCCGTGAAAATGTCCTTGTTGTGACCGATGTGTTTACAAAGTTCACACAAGCGTATGCTACCCAAGACCAGAAGGCTGACACTACAGCTAAAGTTTTGCTCAGGGAGTGGTTCATGAAATATGGGGTCCCAGAGAGACTGCACTCAGACCAAGGTCGACATTTCGAGAGTGAAATTATAGCAGAGCTGTGCAAACTCTATGGGGTTAAAAAGACACGGACAACTCCCTACAGGCCACAGGGAAACGGTCAGTGTGAAAGATACAATCGCACACTCCATGACTTGTTAAGGACACTCCCACCAGAGAAAAAAAAGCGTTGGCCAGAGCATCTGTCTGAAGTAGTATATGCCTATAATGTCACTCCTCATTCCACCACAGGGTACTCGCCTTATTATTTGCTTTTCGGGGTACAGCCACATCTCCCAGTAGATGCTTTATTAGGGCGTGAGTGTGTGTCAGACAGGAAACAGGATTGGTTGTCTGTTCATCAGGAGAGACTCCGACAGGCACATGAGCGAGCCAGAGAGTACTCAGAGCAGAAGGCAGCTGAGAGGATCTCACTGCAAAATGAGAAGGTGTATTGTCCTCCTGTGGACATTGGTCAGTTGGTTTTCCTACGTCACAGACCCCCAGCTAGACATAAGATTCAGGACACATGGACCTCAACAGTCTACAAGGTAGTTGACATCCAGGGTACCACACACACTGTTGAACCTTTTGAGGGAGGTCCCATTAAAAGAGTTCATAGGTCAGAGTTGCGACCTTGTGCGAAACCAGTTCCCAAACCAAGAACTAGAACTAGGTTACAGACCACTACACAGCCTGTAGCTGAGGATGAGCCTGAGTCACCTGAGGCTGATTTTGTTATTGTTGAGGAAGTCATCCCTCGCCGGCTTGTGCCAGTACCTAACCTGCCTCTTGCAGCAGAAAGTGTTAGTTTACCTGTGACCGCACCCACAGATGAGAGTGACGGTGAAGGACCTGAGGAAGGTTATTAAGATATGAGAAATTGTGGCACAGAAACAGAATGTGTTAATGATGTGCATCCAGACGTTAGCGACAGTGACTTGCCCATTATTGAAAACAGGGACAGGCCCGCACTAACAGAGGATGCTGGTGGAGCAGGACGTAGAACCTATGCACCTAAACCTGCCATTAGGAAAAGCAAGCGGGAAATGGCTGGATCTCATTCAAACCCATTTCATCTGCCAAAGTCAGCCTGTAATGCAGTCTCAGTCAGCACAGACATGGTCTCTGAGGTTTTGACAAGCCTGGGTGCTGCTCTCTTTGAAAAGGCCTTGCAGGGAGTATTTGAGTCAGTTCATGTTTCGTAGTCACCGAGGACGTTGGCTATATTTGCAGGGGAGTATGTAGCCGGGTGGTAAATCTGTTAAATATGTTAAATGATTTTCCACTTAAATTTAGTATAGTTTAACTGTTAATATATGTAATTGTTACACTGTCAAGCCATGTAAAATGTCATTTGATGTATTTAAATTGTGAAGCAGATTGTGAGTGTATTTTTATAGTTTTGGTTGTCATTGCATGTTTTGACCAGTAAGTGGCAGTGGCGGACTTTTATTGTAACTCCGTGCAAGTTATCCAAGTGCATCTTGGGTATTCTTTCTTTTTTTCTTGTGTGGAGCGCCTGAAGATTGCGGTGTGACGAGGCTCTGACTCCGTAGTAAGTAAGGGTAAATATCTTGTGAAATATACCTGTAACATTATTCCAAACAATATTGTATGTCGGTAATTTGACAAGATGGTTTGATTTAGACGCTACTGGAGTTGATGTTCGGTGATTTTGGGCGCGAGCCGTCGACCGCTGTTCGCCGTTGCAGGCATGGCAAGGTAATGTTGGCGTGAATAAAGCCACACCATGCCATTGTATTTGGGATGTAAAGGTTTTATATGCATTTTAATTCTGTTTAAAGGTAACTGACAGAGTGAGAAGTTGCGCGATCTTCAGGAAGTTCCACATGTCTTTGTTAAACCCTGTTTAACGTACATAGTCCACTGCCGTATTTTGCACCGTATTTTGTATTTATTATTTCCCTTTTTTAAAAATCTTTTCTGTTAAACTTGCCACATCTGTGAACATTTATGAGCTGTTTGATTGCGTTTCCATATTTGGCGACATCAGTACTCTGAAATGCACCTGTGAGACGTATGTTCCGTATAGGGCTGCCAATCCAGTTTATCTATGCAGTGCAACTTTGCTCTGATTTTAGAGAGTTGTAGCATGGTGACGCAGGAAGAAGTAAAGGTATCAGGCAAGCATCGGTAGTGTATTTCTACAACACTGAAATGAACGACGATAAAGGCATTTGGAGATTTGGCTTGATGGGCAATCTGAAGATAAGAGTTTATGACACAAATCTACAGCGAAATACCAAATTTTGTGCCCCGTGTGAGGGTTGAACTCACGACCTTCAGATTATGAGACTGACGCGCTGCCTACTGCGCCAACGAGGCTGGGGCCCAATGTTGAGGTACAGTCTCGCAACAAGTGAAAAACTGTGTGCTAATTAAACAACGTCTCCAAGCGCCATCTTGTTAAAGCAGCTAAAAGCCAGGAATTTCCTGACTGCTGTAAGTTGGAAAAAATAACATGCACTCATATTAAGTCTCACATTAAGGTTGAGAAAGTCTGTGGGTCCCTTTTTCAGCAGACTTCACGAGACAACCAAGTCACTTTGTTTCCGCTGCTCCCCTATGTGCAGCACATTCAACTGCAGTCGCTTGAGTAGCGGTTCATCGGGACACCAGCACCTCCATAATTGATTGGAGTTATTTAAGTAGTAGTTCTTCAGGACACTAGCACCTGTGCACACTTTTATAAATAACTCTTGAGCAGCAGCACTTCAGGTGACGAGAATTTTTCTGAAGCGTGAACCAGACGCCTGAACAGGGACTTGAACCCTGGACCCTCAGATTAAAAGTCTGATGCTCTTCCGTCTGAGCTACTCAGGCCCTTCCTTCTCTCTTAAGCGCCAAAGAAAGTCATGCTTGCCCAAGTGTTTCTCATGTCAATTTTATCTGTATAACCCTACATTATAATCTAGTCCCAGATGGGTTTAAAGTCACAGTTACATTTTGTGCAATGTATAATGCCCCTTTTCTTTGACCCTCGATTCAGACGAGGAAAAACTCAATGTGATTTTTTTTGTTCATTTAATTTGAATGTTTCGGCAAGTTTCAAATTGGGAACTTGCACATACAGATTCAGGAAACTAAAGAGGGACACAGCTAAATCTCACCATTCACCCCCATCAAGACACCCCCATAGATTTCCACTGTGGATCCCAGAAAGAAAACCATATATCTAAAATCAAGAATCCTTGCTTAGTGTTAAACGGAGCAAAACAGAAGTTCAGCATATGTAACGTGCATGGATAAGCAGACACGCTGGCCGCTGGCTGGCGGGTCTGACCGTTTAGTGGAGCGGTCAGCGATGTCTCCTGCGGTGCGGGCGACACGGGATCGGTACCCGGCCGCGGCAGTTCCTGTGGTTGCGTTGTCCCTCGAATTCGCTACAGTATTAAACGGAGCAAAACAGAAGTTCAGCATATGTAACCGATCATAGAAGTCATTCTTATTCCTCAAAGATAGGGGAGCAGATATAATGAATCCATGTGGACTCATCTTTCTGGCAAGATAATACGTTTTGGCTCTGTTTTTCTTTGTGACCTAAGATTGTTTCATCTTATCATCATTGGCGCTCACATGAAAAAAAACAAACAAACACAAAACGCTGTAGTTTCTGATCTGTGGGTGTTGTGCCTCGATCTACTGCTTATGCCTATGTGATGCCAGCAGCCGAAGATTACGTTCAGCGTCCGTAGCTCTGGCCCCGGGTAAAAGCAAACATCAGTAGGCCATGCTAGTTTTGATGTAGTAGGTAATAGAATCGCCTATTACTAGCGTGTTTTGTTTAGTGTTGCCTGAGAGGACATGCAAACCAGAAAAACAAACTGTGCACTGAGGAGGGGTGACTCAAACCAGGCCACACAGCCGGCAACTGGTGCAGGTGAGCACTCCTATCCTGCGAGACCGAGATAAACCAAGCTTCATTTTCGGATATGGCCAAGCTATTGCTAGCACTGTCGCAGATGCCAACGAGATGACTATGAAGCCGAGGCTGTAAGGTATCTCAAATGCCAATCGCCTCTAACTTAATGGAATGAAACCCCTCTTGCTGACGTGTGGACAAGCCTCTCTAAGAGAGGCAACATACCTAAGCGGAGAGCACAGCTAGAAAAAGGCATTTGAACACACTTACATAAGTTAGCAGTAAACGGTAACGAGCTAAGCTAACTTCTGCTTCATTTGATGAGTATGCTATTTCAATGAAAGCTTATTGCCAAGGCATGCCAAACACTAGTTTAGACTCTCTTCCACACAACCTTCTGGTGAATTACACTTTACCGTGCGAGGTTCTTAAGGTGTGAGCTAGGGGACTTAGCTCAAGTGGTAGAGCGCTCGCTTAGCATGCGAGAGGCAGCGGGATCGATGCCCGCATTCTCAAGCCAGGAATTGTTGAGCATTGTCTGTATTCTGTTTGGAAGGCATTTGCAGTTATTATCAATTTAACTGTGAGACTTAACTAGTAGAAACGGCTGCCAATACAGTTGGTGTTTTCTAGAAGGGTGTCACATAGCTATATGTTAAGCAAGCATACTGTATTTCTACAACACTGAAATGAACTGTGATGATTGCGTTTCCATATTTGGCGACATCAGTACTCTGAAATGCACCTGTGAGACGTATGTTCCGTATAGGGCTGCCAATCCAGTTTATCTATGCAGTGCAACTTTGCTCTGATTTTAGAGAGTTGTAGCATGGTGACGCAGGAAGAAGTAAAGGTATCAGGCAAGCATCGGTAGTGTATTTCTACAACACTGAAATGAACGACGATAAAGGCATTTGGAGATTTGGCTTGATGGGCAATCTGAAGATAAGAGTTTATGACACAAATCTACAGCGAAATACCAAATTTTGTGCCCCGTGTGAGGGTTGAACTCACGACCTTCAGATTATGAGACTGACGCGCTGCCTACTGCGCCAACGAGGCTGGGGCCCAATGTTGAGGTACAGTCTCGAAACAAGTGAAAAACTGTGTGCTAATTAAACAACGTCTCCAAGCGCCATCTTGTTAAAGCAGCTAAAAGCCAGGAATTTCCTGACTGCTGTAAGTTGGGAAAAATAACATGCACTCATATTAAGTCTCACATTAAGGTTGAGAAAGTCTGTGGGTCCCTTTTTCAGCAGACTTCACGAGACAACCAAGTCACTTTGTTTCCGCTGCTCCCCTATGTGCAGCACATTCAACTGCAGTCGCTTGAGTAGCGGTTCATCGGGACACCAGCACCTCCATAATTGATTGGAGTTATTTAAGTAGTAGTTCTTCAGGACACTAGCACCTGTGCACACTTTTATAAATAACTCTTGAGCAGCAGCACTTCAGGTGACGAGAATTTTTCTGAAGCGTGAACCAGACGCCTGAACAGGGACTTGAACCCTGGACCCTCAGATTAAAAGTCTGATGCTCTTCCGTCTGAGCTACTCAGGCCCTTCCTTCTCTCTTAAGCGCCAAAGAAAGTCATGCTTGCCCAAGTGTTTCTCATGTCAATTTTATCTGTATAACCCTACATTATAATCTAGTCCCAGATGGGTTTAAAGTCACAGTTACATTTTGTGCAATGTATAATGCCCCTTTTCTTTGACCCTCGATTCAGACGAGGAAAAACTCAATGTGATTTTTTTTGTTCATTTAATTTGAATGTTTCGGCAAGTTTCAAATTGGGAACTTGCACATACAGATTCAGGAAACTAAAGAGGGACACAGCTAAATCTCACCATTCACCCCCATCAAGACACCCCCATAGATTTCCACTGTGGATCCCAGAAAGAAAACCATATATCTAAAATCAAGAATCCTTGCTTAGTGTTAAACGGAGCAAAACAGAAGTTCAGCATATGTAACGTGCATGGATAAGCAGACACGCTGGCTGGCGGGTCTGATCGTTTAGTGGGGCGGTCAGCGATGTCTCCTGCGGTGCGGGCGACACGGGATCGGTTCCCGGCCGCGGCAGTTCCTGTGGTTGCGTTGTCCCTCAAATTCGCTACAGTATTAAACGGAGCAAAACAGAAGTTCAGCATATGTAACCGATCATAGAAGTCATTCTTATTCCTCAAAGATAGGGGAGCAGAGATAATGAATCCATGTGGACTCATCTTTCTGGCAAGATAATACGTTTTGGCTCTGTTTTTCTTTGTGACCTAAGATTGTTTCATCTTATCATCATTGGCGCTCACATGAAAAAAAAAAAACAAACACAAAACGCTGTAGTTTCTGATCTGTGGGTGTTGTGCCTCGATCTACTGCTTATGCCTATGTGATGCCAGCAGCCGAAGATTACGTTCAGCGTCCGTAGCTCTGGCCCCAGGTAAAAGCAAACATCAGTAGGCCATGCTAGTTTTGATGTAGTAGGTAATAGAATCGCCTATTACTAGCGTGTTTTGTTTAGTGTTGCCTGAGAGGACATGCAAACCAGAAAAACAAACTGTGCACTGAGGAGGGGTGACTCAAACCAGGCCACACAGCCGGCAACTGGTGCAGGTGAGCACTCCTATCCTGCGAGACCGAGATAAACCAAGCTTCATTTTCGGATATGGCCAAGCTATTGCTAGCACTGTCGCAGATGCCAACGAGATGACTATGAAGCCGAGGCTGTAAGGTATCTCAAATGCCAATCGCCTCTAACTTAATGGAATGAAACCCCTCTTGCTGACGTGTGGACAAGCCTCTCTAAGAGAGGCAACATACCTAAGCGGAGAGCACAGCTAGAAAAAGGCATTTGAACACACTTACATAAGTTAGCAGTAAACGGTAACGAGCTAAGCTAACTTCTGCTTCATTTGATGAGTATGCTATTTCAATGAAAGCTTATTGCCAAGGCATGCCAAACACTAGTTTAGACTCTCTTCCACACAACCTTCTGGTGAATTACACTTTAGCGTGCGAGGTTCTTAAGGTGTGAGCTAGGGGACTTAGCTCAAGTGGTAGAGCGCTCGCTTAGCATGCGAGAGGCAGCGGGATCGATGCCCGCATTCTCCAGCCAGGAATTGTTGAGCATTGTCTGTATTCTGTTTGGAAGGCATTTGCAGTTATTATCAATTTAACTGTGAGACTTAACTAGTAGAAACGGCTGCCAATACAGTTGGTGTTTTCTAGAAGGGTGTCACATAGCTATATGTTAAGCAAGCATACTGTATTTCTACAACACTGAAATGAACTGTGATGATTGCGTTTCCATATTTGGCGACATCAGTACTCTGAAATGCACCTGTGAGACGTATGTTCCGTATAGGGCTGCCAATCCAGTTTATCTATGCAGTGCAACTTTGCTCTGATTTTAGAGAGTTGTAGCATGGTGACGCAGGAAGAAGTAAAGGTATCAGGCAAGCATCGGTAGTGTATTTCTACAACACTGAAATGAACGACGATAAAGGCATTTGGACATTTGGCTTGATGGGCAATCTGAAGATAAGAGTTTATGACACAAATCTACAGCGAAATACCAAATTTTGTGCCCCGTGTGAGGGTTGAACTCACGACCTTCAGATTATGAGACTGACGCGCTGCCTACTGCGCCAACGAGGCTGGGGCCCAATGTTGAGGTACAGTCTCGCAACAAGTGAAAAACTGTGTGCTAATTAAACAACGTCTCCAAGCGCCATCTTGTTAAAGCAGCTAAAAGCCAGGAATTTCCCGACTGCTGTAAGTTGGGAAAAATAACATGCACTCATATTAAGTCTCACATTAAGGTTGAGAAAGTCTGTGGGTCCCTTTTTCAGCAGACTTCACGAGACAACCAAGTCACTTTGTTTCCGCTGCTCCCCTATGTGCAGCACATTCAACTGCAGTCGCTTGAGTAGCGGTTCATCGGGACACCAGCACCTCCATAATTGATTGGAGTTATTTAAGTAGTAGTTCTTCAGGACACTAGCACCTGTGCACACTTTTATAAATAACTCTTGAGCAGCAGCACTTCAGGTGACGAGAATTTTTCTGAAGCGTGAACCAGACGCCTGAACAGGGACTTGAACCCTGGACCCTCAGATTAAAAGTCTGATGCTCTTCCGTCTGAGCTACTCAGGCCCTTCCTTCTCTCTTAAGCGCCAAAGAAAGTCATGCTTGCCCAAGTGTTTCTCATGTCAATTTTATCTGTATAACCCTACATTATAATCTAGTCCCAGATGGGTTTAAAGTCACAGTTACATTTTGTGCAATGTATAATGCCCCTTTTCTTTGACCCTCGATTCAGACGAGGAAAAACTCAATGTGATTTTTTTTGTTCATTTAATTTGAATGTTTCGGCAAGTTTCAAATTGGGAACTTGCACATACAGATTCAGGAAACTAAAGAGGGACACAGCTAAATCTCACCATTCACCCCCATCAAGACACCCCCACAGATTTCCACTGTGGATCCCAGAAAGAAAACCATATATCTAAAATCAAGAATCCTTGCTTAGTGTTAAACGGAGCAAAACAGAAGTTCAGCATATGTAACGTGCATGGATAAGCAGACACGCTGGCTGGCGGGTCTGATCGTTTAGTGGGGCGGTCAGCGATGTCTCCTGCGGTGCGGGCGACACGGGATCGGTTCCCGGCCGCGGCAGTTCCTGTGGTTGCGTTGTCCCTCAAATTCGCTACAGTATTAAACGGAGCAAAACAGAAGTTCAGCATATGTAACCGATCATAGAAGTCATTCTTATTCCTCAAAGATAGGGGAGCAGAGATAATGAATCCATGTGGACTCATCTTTCTGGCAAGATAATACGTTTTGGCTCTGTTTTTCTTTGTGACCTAAGATTGTTTCATCTTATCATCATTGGCGCTCACATGAAAAAAAAAAAAACAAACACAAAACGCTGTAGTTTCTGATCTGTGGGTGTTGTGCCTCGATCTACTGCTTATGCCTATGTGATGCCAGCAGCCGAAGATTACGTTCAGCGTCCGTAGCTCTGGCCCCAGGTAAAAGCAAACATCAGTAGGCCATGCTAGTTTTGATGTAGTAGGTAATAGAATCGCCTATTACTAGCGTGTTTTGTTTAGTGTTGCCTGAGAGGACATGCAAACCAGAAAAACAAACTGTGCACTGAGGAGGGGTGACTCAAACCAGGCCACACAGCCGGCAGCTGGTGCAGGTGAGCACTCCTATCCTGCGAGACCGAGATAAACCAAGCTTCATTTTCGGATATGGCCAAGCTATTGCTAGCACTGTCGCAGATGCCAACGAGATGACTATGAAGCCGAGGCTGTAAGGTATCTCAAATGCCAATCGCCTCTAACTTAATGGAATGAAACCCCTCTTGCTGACGTGTGGACAAGCCTCTCTAAGAGAGGCAACATACCTAAGCGGAGAGCACAGCTAGAAAAAGGCATTTGAACACACTTACATAAGTTAGCAGTAAACGGTAACGAGCTAAGCTAACTTCTGCTTCATTTGATGAGTATGCTATTTCAATGAAAGCTTATTGCCAAGGCATGCCAAACACTAGTTTAGACTCTCTTCCACACAACCTTCTGGTGAATTACACTTTAGCGTGCGAGGTTCTTAAGGTGTGAGCTAGGGGACTTAGCTCAAGTGGTAGAGCGCTCGCTTAGCATGCGAGAGGCAGCGGGATCGATGCCCGCATTCTCCAGCCAGGAATTGTTGAGCATTGTCTGTATTCTGTTTGGAAGGCATTTGCAGTTATTATCAATTTAACTGTGAGACTTAACTAGTAGAAACGGCTGCCAATACAGTTGGTGTTTTCTAGAAGGGTGTCACATAGCTATATGTTAAGCAAGCATACTGTATTTCTACAACACTGAAATGAACTGTGATGATTGCGTTTCCATATTTGGCGACATCAGTACTCTGAAATGCACCTGTGAGACGTATGTTCCGTATAGGGCTGCCAATCCAGTTTATCTATGCAGTGCAACTTTGCTCTGATTTTAGAGAGTTGTAGCATGGTGACGCAGGAAGAAGTAAAGGTATCAGGCAAGCATCGGTAGTGTATTTCTACAACACTGAAATGAACGACGATAAAGGCATTTGGACATTTGGCTTGATGGGCAATCTGAAGATAAGAGTTTATGACACAAATCTACAGCGAAATACCAAATTTTGTGCCCCGTGTGAGGGTTGAACTCACGACCTTCAGATTATGAGACTGACGCGCTGCCTACTGCGCCAACGAGGCTGGGGCCCAATGTTGAGGTACAGTCTCGCAACAAGTGAAAAACTGTGTGCTAATTAAACAACGTCTCCAAGCGCCATCTTGTTAAAGCAGCTAAAAGCCAGGAATTTCCCGACTGCTGTAAGTTGGGAAAAATAACATGCACTCATATTAAGTCTCACATTAAGGTTGAGAAAGTCTGTGGGTCCCTTTTTCAGCAGACTTCACGAGACAACCAAGTCACTTTGTTTCCGCTGCTCCCCTATGTGCAGCACATTCAACTGCAGTCGCTTGAGTAGCGGTTCATCGGGACACCAGCACCTCCATAATTGATTGGAGTTATTTAAGTAGTAGTTCTTCAGGACACTAGCACCTGTGCACACTTTTATAAATAACTCTTGAGCAGCAGCACTTCAGGTGACGAGAATTTTTCTGAAGCGTGAACCAGACGCCTGAACAGGGACTTGAACCCTGGACCCTCAGATTAAAAGTCTGATGCTCTTCCGTCTGAGCTACTCAGGCCCTTCCTTCTCTCTTAAGCGCCAAAGAAAGTCATGCTTGCCCAAGTGTTTCTCATGTCAATTTTATCTGTATAACCCTACATTATAATCTAGTCCCAGATGGGTTTAAAGTCACAGTTACATTTTGTGCAATGTATAATGCCCCTTTTCTTTGACCCTCGATTCAGACGAGGAAAAACTCAATGTGATTTTTTTTGTTCATTTAATTTGAATGTTTCGGCAAGTTTCAAATTGGGAACTTGCACATACAGATTCAGGAAACTAAAGAGGGACACAGCTAAATCTCACCATTCACCCCCATCAAGACACCCCCATAGATTTCCACTGTGGATCCCAGAAAGAAAACCATATATCTAAAATCAAGAATCCTTGCTTAGTGTTAAACGGAGCAAAACAGAAGTTCAGCATATGTAACGTGCATGGATAAGCAGACACGCTGGCTGGCGGGTCTGATCGTTTAGTGGGGCGGTCAGCGATGTCTCCTGCGGTGCGGGCGACACGGGATCGGTTCCCGGCCGCGGCAGTTCCTGTGGTTGCGTTGTCCCTCAAATTCGCTACAGTATTAAACGGAGCAAAACAGAAGTTCAGCATATGTAACCGATCATAGAAGTCATTCTTATTCCTCAAAGATAGGGGAGCAGAGATAATGAATCCATGTGGACTCATCTTTCTGGCAAGATAATACGTTTTGGCTCTGTTTTTCTTTGTGACCTAAGATTGTTTCATCTTATCATCATTGGCGCTCACATGAAAAAAAAAAAACAAACACAAAACGCTGTAGTTTCTGATCTGTGGGTGTTGTGCCTCGATCTACTGCTTATGCCTATGTGATGCCAGCAGCCGAAGATTACGTTCAGCGTCCGTAGCTCTGGCCCCAGGTAAAAGCAAACATCAGTAGGCCATGCTAGTTTTGATGTAGTAGGTAATAGAATCGCCTATTACTAGCGTGTTTTGTTTAGTGTTGCCTGAGAGGACATGCAAACCAGAAAAACAAACTGTGCACTGAGGAGGGGTGACTCAAACCAGGCCACACAGCCGGCAGCTGGTGCAGGTGAGCACTCCTATCCTGCGAGACCGAGATAAACCAAGCTTCATTTTCGGATATGGCCAAGCTATTGCTAGCACTGTCGCAGATGCCAACGAGATGACTATGAAGCCGAGGCTGTAAGGTATCTCAAATGCCAATCGCCTCTAACTTAATGGAATGAAACCCCTCTTGCTGACGTGTGGACAAGCCTCTCTAAGAGAGGCAACATACCTAAGCGGAGAGCACAGCTAGAAAAAGGCATTTGAACACACTTACATAAGTTAGCAGTAAACGGTAACGAGCTAAGCTAACTTCTGCTTCATTTGATGAGTATGCTATTTCAATGAAAGCTTATTGCCAAGGCATGCCAAACACTAGTTTAGACTCTCTTCCACACAACCTTCTGGTGAATTACACTTTAGCGTGCGAGGTTCTTAAGGTGTGAGCTAGGGGACTTAGCTCAAGTGGTAGAGCGCTCGCTTAGCATGCGAGAGGCAGCGGGATCGATGCCCGCATTCTCCAGCCAGGAATTGTTGAGCATTGTCTGTATTCTGTTTGGAAGGCATTTGCAGTTATTATCAATTTAACTGTGAGACTTAACTAGTAGAAACGGCTGCCAATACAGTTGGTGTTTTCTAGAAGGGTGTCACATAGCTATATGTTAAGCAAGCATACTGTATTTCTACAACACTGAAATGAACTGTGATGATTGCGTTTCCATATTTGGCGACATCAGTACTCTGAAATGCACCTGTGAGACGTATGTTCCGTATAGGGCTGCCAATCCAGTTTATCTATGCAGTGCAACTTTGCTCTGATTTTAGAGAGTTGTAGCATGGTGACGCAGGAAGAAGTAAAGGTATCAGGCAAGCATCGGTAGTGTATTTCTACAACACTGAAATGAACGACGATAAAGGCATTTGGACATTTGGCTTGATGGGCAATCTGAAGATAAGAGTTTATGACACAAATCTACAGCGAAATACCAAATTTTGTGCCCCGTGTGAGGGTTGAACTCACGACCTTCAGATTATGAGACTGACGCGCTGCCTACTGCGCCAACGAGGCTGGGGCCCAATGTTGAGGTACAGTCTCGCAACAAGTGAAAAACTGTGTGCTAATTAAACAACGTCTCCAAGCGCCATCTTGTTAAAGCAGCTAAAAGCCAGGAATTTCCCGACTGCTGTAAGTTGGGAAAAATAACATGCACTCATATTAAGTCTCACATTAAGGTTGAGAAAGTCTGTGGGTCCCTTTTTCAGCAGACTTCACGAGACAACCAAGTCACTTTGTTTCCGCTGCTCCCCTATGTGCAGCACATTCAACTGCAGTCGCTTGAGTAGCGGTTCATCGGGACACCAGCACCTCCATAATTGATTGGAGTTATTTAAGTAGTAGTTCTTCAGGACACTAGCACCTGTGCACACTTTTATAAATAACTCTTGAGCAGCAGCACTTCAGGTGACGAGAATTTTTCTGAAGCGTGAACCAGACGCCTGAACAGGGACTTGAACCCTGGACCCTCAGATTAAAAGTCTGATGCTCTTCCGTCTGAGCTACTCAGGCCCTTCCTTCTCTCTTAAGCGCCAAAGAAAGTCATGCTTGCCCAAGTGTTTCTCATGTCAATTTTATCTGTATAACCCTACATTATAATCTAGTCCCAGATGGGTTTAAAGTCACAGTTACATTTTGTGCAATGTATAATGCCCCTTTTCTTTGACCCTCGATTCAGACGAGGAAAAACTCAATGTGATTTTTTTTGTTCATTTAATTTGAATGTTTCGGCAAGTTTCAAATTGGGAACTTGCACATACAGATTCAGGAAACTAAAGAGGGACACAGCTAAATCTCACCATTCACCCCCATCAAGACACCCCCATAGATTTCCACTGTGGATCCCAGAAAGAAAACCATATATCTAAAATCAAGAATCCTTGCTTAGTGTTAAACGGAGCAAAACAGAAGTTCAGCATATGTAACGTGCATGGATAAGCAGACACGCTGGCTGGCGGGTCTGATCGTTTAGTGGGGCGGTCAGCGATGTCTCCTGCGGTGCGGGCGACACGGGATCGGTTCCCGGCCGCGGCAGTTCCTGTGGTTGCGTTGTCCCTCAAATTCGCTACAGTATTAAACGGAGCAAAACAGAAGTTCAGCATATGTAACCGATCATAGAAGTCATTCTTATTCCTCAAAGATAGGGGAGCAGAGATAATGAATCCATGTGGACTCATCTTTCTGGCAAGATAATACGTTTTGGCTCTGTTTTTCTTTGTGACCTAAGATTGTTTCATCTTATCATCGTTGGTGCTCACATGAAAAAAAACAAACAAACACAAAACGCTGTAGTTTCTGATCTGTGGGTGTTGTGCCTCGATCTACTGCTTATGCCTATGTGATGCCAGCAGCCGAAGATTACGTTCAGCGTCCGTAGCTCTGGCCCCAGGTAAAAGCAAACATCAGTAGGCCATGCTAGTTTTGATGTAGTAGGTAATAGAATCGCCTATTACTAGCGTGTTTTGTTTAGTGTTGCCTGAGAGGACATGCAAACCAGAAAAACAAACTGTGCACTGAGGAGGGGTGACTCAAACCAGGCCACACAGCCGGCAACTGGTGCAGGTGAGCACTCCTATCCTGCGAGACCGAGATAAACCAAGCTTCATTTTCGGATATGGCCAAGCTATTGCTAGCACTGTCGCAGATGCCAACGAGATGACTATGAAGCCGAGGCTGTAAGGTATCTCAAATGCCAATCGCCTCTAACTTAATGGAATGAAACCCCTCTTGCTGACGTGTGGACAAGCCTCTCTAAGAGAGGGAACATACCTAAGCGGAGAGCACAGCTAGAAAAAGGCATTTGAACACACTTACATAAGTTAGCAGTAAACGGTAACGAGCTAAGCTAACTTCTGCTTCATTTGATGAGTATGCTATTTCAATGAAAGCTTATTGCCAAGGCATGCCAAACACTAGTTTAGACTCTCTTCCACACAACCTTCTGGTGAATTACACTTTAGCGTGCGAGGTTCTTAAGGTGTGAGCTAGGGGACTTAGCTCAAGTGGTAGAGCGCTCGCTTAGCATGCGAGAGGCAGCGGGATCGATGCCCGCATTCTCCAGCCAGGAATTGTTGAGCATTGTCTGTATTCTGTTTGGAAGGCATTTGCAGTTATTATCAATTTAACTGTGAGACTTAACTAGTAGAAACGGCTGCCAATACAGTTGGTGTTTTCTAGAAGGGTGTCACATAGCTATATGTTAAGCAAGCATACTGTATTTCTACAACACTGAAATGAACTGTGATGATTGCGTTTCCATATTTGGCGACATCAGTACTCTGAAATGCACCTGTGAGACGTATGTTCCGTATAGGGCTGCCAATCCAGTTTATCTATGCAGTGCAACTTTGCTCTGATTTTAGAGAGTTGTAGCATGGTGACGCAGGAAGAAGTAAAGGTATCAGGCAAGCATCGGTAGTGTATTTCTACAACACTGAAATGAACGACGATAAAGGCATTTGGACATTTGGCTTGATGGGCAATCTGAAGATAAGAGTTTATGACACAAATCTACAGCGAAATACCAAATTTTGTGCCCCGTGTGAGGGTTGAACTCACGACCTTCAGATTATGAGACTGACGCGCTGCCTACTGCGCCAACGAGGCTGGGGCCCAATGTTGAGGTACAGTCTCGCAACAAGTGAAAAACTGTGTGCTAATTAAACAACGTCTCCAAGCGCCATCTTGTTAAAGCAGCTAAAAGCCAGGAATTTCCCGACTGCTGTAAGTTGGGAAAAATAACATGCACTCATATTAAGTCTCACATTAAGGTTGAGAAAGTCTGTGGGTCCCTTTTTCAGCAGACTTCACGAGACAACCAAGTCACTTTGTTTCCGCTGCTCCCCTATGTGCAGCACATTCAACTGCAGTCGCTTGAGTAGCGGTTCATCGGGACACCAGCACCTCCATAATTGATTGGAGTTATTTAAGTAGTAGTTCTTCAGGACACTAGCACCTGTGCACACTTTTATAAATAACTCTTGAGCAGCAGCACTTCAGGTGACGAGAATTTTTCTGAAGCGTGAACCAGACGCCTGAACAGGGACTTGAACCCTGGACCCTCAGATTAAAAGTCTGATGCTCTTCCGTCTGAGCTACTCAGGCCCTTCCTTCTCTCTTAAGCGCCAAAGAAAGTCATGCTTGCCCAAGTGTTTCTCATGTCAATTTTATCTGTATAACCCTACATTATAATCTAGTCCCAGATGGGTTTAAAGTCACAGTTACATTTTGTGCAATGTATAATGCCCCTTTTCTTTGACCCTCGATTCAGACGAGGAAAAACTCAATGTGATTTTTTTTGTTCATTTAATTTGAATGTTTCGGCAAGTTTCAAATTGGGAACTTGCACATACAGATTCAGGAAACTAAAGAGGGACACAGCTAAATCTCACCATTCACCCCCATCAAGACACCCCCATAGATTTCCACTGTGGATCCCAGAAAGAAAACCATATATCTAAAATCAAGAATCCTTGCTTAGTGTTAAACGGAGCAAAACAGAAGTTCAGCATATGTAACGTGCATGGATAAGCAGACACGCTGGCTGGCGGGTCTGATCGTTTAGTGGGGCGGTCAGCGATGTCTCCTGCGGTGCGGGCGACACGGGATCGGTTCCCGGCCGCGGCAGTTCCTGTGGTTGCGTTGTCCCTCAAATTCGCTACAGTATTAAACGGAGCAAAACAGAAGTTCAGCATATGTAACCGATCATAGAAGTCATTCTTATTCCTCAAAGATAGGGGAGCAGAGATAATGAATCCATGTGGACTCATCTTTCTGGCAAGATAATACGTTTTGGCTCTGTTTTTCTTTGTGACCTAAGATTGTTTCATCTTATCATCGTTGGTGCTCACATGAAAAAAAACAAACAAACACAAAACGCTGTAGTTTCTGATCTGTGGGTGTTGTGCCTCGATCTACTGCTTATGCCTATGTGATGCCAGCAGCCGAAGATTACGTTCAGCGTCCGTAGCTCTGGCCCCAGGTAAAAGCAAACATCAGTAGGCCATGCTAGTTTTGATGTAGTAGGTAATAGAATCGCCTATTACTAGCGTGTTTTGTTTAGTGTTGCCTGAGAGGACATGCAAACCAGAAAAACAAACTGTGCACTGAGGAGGGGTGACTCAAACCAGGCCACACAGCCGGCAACTGGTGCAGGTGAGCACTCCTATCCTGCGAGACCGAGATAAACCAAGCTTCATTTTCGGATATGGCCAAGCTATTGCTAGCACTGTCGCAGATGCCAACGAGATGACTATGAAGCCGAGGCTGTAAGGTATCTCAAATGCCAATCGCCTCTAACTTAATGGAATGAAACCCCTCTTGCTGACGTGTGGACAAGCCTCTCTAAGAGAGGGAACATACCTAAGCGGAGAGCACAGCTAGAAAAAGGCATTTGAACACACTTACATAAGTTAGCAGTAAACGGTAACGAGCTAAGCTAACTTCTGCTTCATTTGATGAGTATGCTATTTCAATGAAAGCTTATTGCCAAGGCATGCCAAACACTAGTTTAGACTCTCTTCCACACAACCTTCTGGTGAATTACACTTTACCGTGCGAGGTTCTTAAGGTGTGAGCTAGGGGACTTAGCTCAAGTGGTAGAGCGCTCGCTTAGCATGCGAGAGGCAGCGGGATCGATGCCCGCATTCTCCAGCCAGGAATTGTTGAGCATTGTCTGTATTCTGTTTGGAAGGCATTTGCAGTTATTATCAATTTAACTGTGAGACTTAACTAGTAGAAACGGCTGCCAATACAGTTGGTGTTTTCTAGAAGGGTGTCACATAGCTATATGTTAAGCAAGCATACTGTATTTCTACAACACTGAAATGAACTGTGATGATTGCGTTTCCATATTTGGCGACATCAGTACTCTGAAATGCACCTGTGAGACGTATGTTCCGCATAGGGCTGCCAATCCAGTTTATCTATGCAGTGCAACTTTGCTCTGATTTTAGAGAGTTGTAGCATGGTGACGCAGGAAGAAGTAAAGGTATCAGGCAAGCATCGGTAGTGTATTTCTACAACACTGAAATGAACGACGATAAAGGCATTTGGACATTTGGCTTGATGGGCAATCTGAAGATAAGAGTTTATGACACAAATCTACAGCGAAATACCAAATTGTGTGCCCCGTGTGAGGGTTGAACTCACGACCTTCAGATTATGAGACTGACGCGCTGCCTACTGCGCCAACGAGGCTGGGGCCCAATGTTGAGGTACAGTCTCGCAACAAGTGAAAAACTGTGTGCTAATTAAACAACGTCTCCAAGCGCCATCTTGTTAAAGCAGCTAAAAGCCAAGAATTTCCCGACTGCTGTAAGTTGGGAAAAATAACATGCACTCATATTAAGTCTCACATTAAGGTTGAGAAAGTCTGTGGGTCCCTTTTTCAGCAGACTTCACGAGACAACCAAGTCACTTTGTTTCCGCTGCTCCCCTATGTGCAGCACATTCAACTGCAGTCGCTTGAGTAGCGGTTCATCGGGACACCAGCACCTCCATAATTGATTGGAGTTATTTAAGTAGTAGTTCTTCAGGACACTAGCACCTGTGCACACTTTTATAAATAACTCTTGAGCAGCAGCACTTCAGGTGACGAGAATTTTTCTGAAGCGTGAACCAGACGCCTGAACAGGGACTTGAACCCTGGACCCTCAGATTAAAAGTCTGATGCTCTTCCGTCTGAGCTGCTCAGGCCCTTCCTTCTCTCTTAAGCGCCAAAGAAAGTCATGCTTGCCCAAGTGTTTCTCATGTCAATTTTATCTGTATAACCCTACATTATAATCTAGTCCCAGATGGGTTTAAAGTCACAGTTACATTTTGTGCAATGTATAATGCCCCTTTTCTTTGACCCTCGATTCAGACGAGGAAAAACTCAATGTGATTTTTTTTGTTCATTTAATTTGAATGTTTCGGCAAGTTTCAAATTGGGAACTTGCACATACAGATTCAGGAAACTAAAGAGGGACACAGCTAAATCTCACCATTCACCCCCATCAAGACACCCCCATAGATTTCCACTGTGGATCCCAGAAAGAAAACCATATATCTAAAATCAAGAATCCTTGCTTAGTGTTAAACGGAGCAAAACAGAAGTTCAGCATATGTAACGTGCATGGATAAGCAGACACGCTGGCTGGCGGGTCTGATCGTTTAGTGGGGCGGTCAGCGATGTCTCCTGCGGTGCGGGCGACACGGGATCGGTTCCCGGCCGCGGCAGTTCCTGTGGTTGCGTTGTCCCTCAAATTCGCTACAGTATTAAACGGAGCAAAACAGAAGTTCAGCATATGTAACCGATCATAGAAGTCATTCTTATTCCTCAAAGATAGGGGAGCAGAGATAATGAATCCATGTGGACTCATCTTTCTGGCAAGATAATACGTTTTGGCTATGTTTTTCTTTGTGACCTAAGATTGTTTCATCTTATCATCGTTGGTGCTCACATGAAAAAAAAACCAAACACAAAACGCTGTAGTTTCTGATCTGTGGGTGTTGTGCCTCGATCTACTGCTTATGCCTATGTGATGCCAGCAGCCGAAGATTACGTTCAGCGTCCGTAGCTCTGGCCCCGGGTAAAAGCAAACATCAGTAGGCCATGCTAGTTTTGATGTAGTAGGTAATAGAATCGCCTATTACTAGCGTGTTTTGTTTAGTGTTGCCTGAGAGGACATGCAAACCAGAAAAACAAACTGTGCACTGAGGAGGGGTGACTCAAACCACGCCACACAGCCGGCAGCTGGTGCAGGTGAGCACTCCTATCCTGCGAGACCGAGATAAACCAAGCTTCATTTTCGGATATGGCCAAGCTATTGCTAGCACTGTCGCAGATGCCAACGAGATGACTATGAAGCCGAGGCTGTAAGGTATCTCAAATGCCAATCGCCTCTAACTTAATGGAATGAAACCCCTCTTGCTGACGTGTGGACAAGCCTCTCTAAGAGAGGCAACATACCTAAGCGGAGAGCACAGCTAGAAAAAGGCATTTGAACACACTTTACATAAGTTAGCAGTAAACGGTAACGAGCTAAGCTAACTTCTGCTTCATTTGATGAGTATGCTATTTCAATGAAAGCTTATTGCCAAGGCATGCCAAACACTAGTTTAGACTCTCTTCCACACAACCTTCTGGTGAATTACACTTTACCGTGCGAGGTTCTTAAGGTGTGTGCTAGGGGACTTAGCTCAAGTGGTAGAGCGCTCGCTTAGCATGCGAGAGGCAGCGGGATCGATGCCCGCATTCTCCAGCCAGGAATTGTTGAGCATTGTCTGTATTCTGTTTGGAAGGCATTTGCAGTTATTATCAATTTAACTGTGAGACTTAACTAGTAGAAACGGCTGCCAATACAGTTGGTGTTTTCTAGAAGGGTGTCACATAGCTATATGTTAAGCAAGCATACTGTATTTCTACAACACTGAAATGAACTGTGATGATTGCGTTTCCATATTTGGCGACATCAGTACTCTGAAATGCACCTGTGAGACGTATGTTCCGTATAGGGCTGCCAATCCAGTTTATCTATGCAGTGCAACTTTGCTCTGATTTTAGAGAGTTGTAGCATGGTGACGCAGGAAGAAGTAAAGGTATCAGGCAAGCATCGGTAGTGTATTTCTACAACACTGAAATGAACGACGATAAAGGCATTTGGACATTTGGCTTGATGGGCAATCTGAAGATAAGAGTTTATGACACAAATCTACAGCGAAATACCAAATTTTGTGCCCCGTGTGAGGGTTGAACTCACGACCTTCAGATTATGAGACTGACGCGCTGCCTACTGCGCCAACGAGGCTGGGGCCCAATATTGAGGTACAGTCTCGCAACAAGTGAAAAACTGTGTGCTAATTAAACAACGTCTCCAAGCGCCATCTTGTTAAAGCAGCTAAAAGCCAGGAATTTCCCGACTGCTGTAAGTTGGGAAAAATAACATGCACTCATATTAAGTCTCACATTAAGGTTGAGAAAGTCTGTGGGTCCCTTTTTCAGCAGACTTCACGAGACAACCAAGTCACTTTGTTTCCGCTGCTCCCCTATGTGCAGCACATTCAACTGCAGTCGCTTGAGTAGCGGTTCATCGGGACACCAGCACCTCCATAATTGATTGGAGTTATTTAAGTAGTAGTTCTTCAGGACACTAGCACCTGTGCACACTTTTATAAATAACTCTTGAGCAGCAGCACTTCAGGTGACGAGAATTTTTCTGAAGCGTGAACCAGACGCCTGAACAGGGACTTGAACCCTGGACCCTCAGATTAAAAGTCTGATGCTCTTCCGTCTGAGCTACTCAGGCCCTTCCTTCTCTCTTAAGCGCCAAAGAAAGTCATGCTTGCCCAAGTGTTTCTCATGTCAATTTTATCTGTATAACCCTACATTATAATCTAGTCCCAGATGGGTTTAAAGTCACAGTTACATTTTGTGCAATGTATAATGCCCCTTTTCTTTGACCCTCGATTCAGACGAGGAAAAACTCAATGTGATTTTTTTTGTTCATTTAATTTGAATGTTTCGGCAAGTTTCAAATTGGGAACTTGCACATACAGATTCAGGAAACTAAAGAGGGACACAGCTAAATCTCACCATTCACCCCCATCAAGACACCCCCATAGATTTCCACTGTGGATCCCAGAAAGAAAACCATATATCTAAAATCAAGAATCCTTGCTTAGTGTTAAACGGAGCAAAACAGAAGTTCAGCATATGTAACGTGCATGGATAAGCAGACACGCTGGCTGGCGGGTCTGATCGTTTAGTGGGGCGGTCAGCGATGTCTCCTGCGGTGCGGGCGACACGGGATCGGTTCCCGGCCGCGGCAGTTCCTGTGGTTGCGTTGTCCCTCAAATTCGCTACAGTATTAAACGGAGCAAAACAGAAGTTCAGCATATGTAACCGATCATAGAAGTCATTCTTATTCCTCAAAGATAGGGGAGCAGAGATAATGAATCCATGTGGACTCATCTTTCTGGCAAGATAATACGTTTTGGCTCTGTTTTTCTTTGTGACCTAAGATTGTTTCATCTTATCATCATTGGCGCTCACATGAAAAAAAACAAACAAACACAAAACGCTGTAGTTTCTGATCTGTGGGTGTTGTGCCTCGATCTACTGCTTATGCCTATGTGATGCCAGCAGCCGAAGATTACGTTCAGCGTCCGTAGCTCTGGCCCCAGGTAAAAGCAAATATCAGTAGGCCATGCTAGTTTTGATGTAGTAGGTAATAGAATCGCCTATTACTAGCGTGTTTTGTTTAGTGTTGCCTGAGAGGACATGCAAACCAGAAAAACAAACTGTGCACTGAGGAGGGGTGACTCAAACCAGGCCACACAGCCGGCAGCTGGTGCAGGTGAGCACTCCTATCCTGCGAGACCGAGATAAACCAAGCTTCATTTTCGGATATGGCCAAGCTATTGCTAGCACTGTCGCAGATGCCAACGAGATGACTATGAAGCCGAGGCTGTAAGGTATCTCAAATGCCAATCGCCTCTAACTTAATGGAATGAAACCCCTCTTGCTGACGTGTGGACAAGCCTCTCTAAGGGAGGGAACATACCTAAGCGGAGAGCACAGCTAGAAAAAGGCATTTGAACACACTTACATAAGTTAGCAGTAAACGGTAACGAGCTAAGCTAACTTCTGCTTCATTTGATGAGTATGCTATTTCAATGAAAGCTTATTGCCAAGGCATGCCAAACACTAGTTTAGACTCTCTTCCACACAACCTTCTGGTGAATTACACTTTACCGTGCGAGGTTCTTAAGGTGTGAGCTAGGGGACTTAGCTCAAGTGGTAGAGCGCTCGCTTAGCATGCGAGAGGCAGCGGGATCGATGCCCGCATTCTCCAGCCAGGAATTGTTGAGCATTGTCTGTATTCTGTTTGGAAGGCATTTGCAGTTATTATCAATTTAACTGTGAGACTTAACTAGTAGAAACGGCTGCCAATACAGTTGGTGTTTTCTAGAAGGGTGTCACATAGCTATATGTTAAGCAAGCATACTGTATTTCTACAACACTGAAATGAACTGTGATGATTGCGTTTCCATATTTGGCGACATCAGTACTCTGAAATGCACCTGTGAGACGTATGTTCCGCATAGGGCTGCCAATCCAGTTTATCTATGCAGTGCAACTTTGCTCTGATTTTAGAGAGTTGTAGCATGGTGACGCAGGAAGAAGTAAAGGTATCAGGCAAGCATCGTTAGCGTATTTCTACAACACTGAAATGAACGACGATAAAGGCATTTGGAGATTTGGCTTGATGGGCAATCTGAAGATAAGAGTTTATGACACAAATCTACAGCGAAATACCAAATTTTGTGCCCCGTGTGAGGGTTGAACTCACGACCTTCAGATTATGAGACTGACGCGCTGCCTACTGCGCCAACGAGGCTGGGGCCCAATATTGAGGTACAGTCTCGCAACAAGTGAAAAACTGTGCTAAACAAACAACGTCTCCAAACGCCATCTTGTTAAAGGAGCTAAAAGCCAGGAATCTCCCGACTGCTGTAAGTTGGGAAAAATAACATGCACTCATATTAAGTCTCACATTAAGGTTGAGAAAGTCTGTGGGTCCCTTTTTCAGCAGACTTCACGAGACAACCAAGTCACTTTGTTTCCGCTGCTCCCCTATGTGCAGCACATTCAACTGCAGTCGCTTGAGTAGCGGTTCATCGGGACACCAGCACCTCCATAATTGATTGGAGTTATTTAAGTAGTAGTTCTTCAGGACACTAGCACCTGTGCACACTTTTATAAATAACTCTTGAGCAGCAGCACTTCAGGTGACGAGAATTTTTCTGAAGCGTGAACCACACGCCTGAACAGGGACTTGAACCCTGGACCCTCAGATTAAAAGTCTGATGCTCTTCCGTCTGAGCTACTCAGGCCCTTCCTTCTCTCTTAAGCGCCAAAGAAAGTCATGCTTGCCCAAGTGTTTCTCATGTCAATTTTATCTGTATAACCCTACATTATAATCTAGTCCCAGATGGGTTTAAAGTCACAGTTACATTTTGTGCAATGTATAATGCCCCTTTTCTTTGACCCTCGATTCAGACGAGGAAAAACTCAATGTGATTTTATTTGTTCATTTAATTTGAATGTTTCGGCAAGTTTCAAATTGGGAACTTGCACATACAGATTCAGGAAACTAAAGAGGGACACAGCTAAATCTCACCATTCACCCCCATCAAGACACCCCCATAGATTTCCACTGTGGATCCCAGAAAGAAAACCATATATCTAAAATCAAGAATCCTTGCTTAGTGTTAAACGGAGCAAAACAGAAGTTCAGCATATGTAACGTGCATGGATAAGCAGACACGCTGGCCGCTGGCTGGCGGGTCTGACCGTTTAGTGGAGCGGTCAGCGATGTCTCCTGCGGTGCGGGCGACACGGGATCGGTACCCGGCCGCGGCAGTTCCTGTGGTTGCGTTGTCCCTCGAATTCGCTACAGTATTAAACGGAGCAAAACAGAAGTTCAGCATATGTAACCGATCATAGAAGTCATTCTTATTCCTCAAAGATAGGGGAGCAGATATAATGAATCCATGTGGACTCATCTTTCTGGCAAGATAATACGTTTTGGCTCTGTTTTTCTTTGTGACCTAAGATTGTTTCATCTTATCATCATTGGCGCTCACATGAAAAAAAACAAACAAACACAAAACGCTGTAGTTTCTGATCTGTGGGTGTTGTGCCTCGATCTACTGCTTATGCCTATGTGATGCCAGCAGCCGAAGATTACGTTCAGCGTCCGTAGCTCTGGCCCCGGGTAAAAGCAAACATCAGTAGGCCATGCTAGTTTTGATGTAGTAGGTAATAGAATCGCCTATTACTAGCGTGTTTTGTTTAGTGTTGCCTGAGAGGACATGCAAACCAGAAAAACAAACTGTGCACTGAGGAGGGGTGACTCAAACCAGGCCACACAGCCGGCAACTGGTGCAGGTGAGCACTCCTATCCTGCGAGACCGAGATAAACCAAGCTTCATTTTCGGATATGGCCAAGCTATTGCTAGCACTGTCGCAGATGCCAACGAGATGACTATGAAGCCGAGGCTGTAAGGTATCTCAAATGCCAATCGCCTCTAACTTAATGGAATGAAACCCCTCTTGCTGACGTGTGGACAAGCCTCTCTAAGAGAGGCAACATACCTAAGCGGAGAGCACAGCTAGAAAAAGGCATTTGAACACACTTACATAAGTTAGCAGTAAACGGTAACGAGCTAAGCTAACTTCTGCTTCATTTGATGAGTATGCTATTTCAATGAAAGCTTATTGCCAAGGCATGCCAAACACTAGTTTAGACTCTCTTCCACACAACCTTCTGGTGAATTACACTTTACCGTGCGAGGTTCTTAAGGTGTGAGCTAGGGGACTTAGCTCAAGTGGTAGAGCGCTCGCTTAGCATGCGAGAGGCAGCGGGATCGATGCCCGCATTCTCAAGCCAGGAATTGTTGAGCATTGTCTGTATTCTGTTTGGAAGGCATTTGCAGTTATTATCAATTTAACTGTGAGACTTAACTAGTAGAAACGGCTGCCAATACAGTTGGTGTTTTCTAGAAGGGTGTCACATAGCTATATGTTAAGCAAGCATACTGTATTTCTACAACACTGAAATGAACTGTGATGATTGCGTTTCCATATTTGGCGACATCAGTACTCTGAAATGCACCTGTGAGACGTATGTTCCGCATAGGGCTGCCAATCCAGTTTATCTATGCAGTGCAACTTTGCTCTGATTTTAGAGAGTTGTAGCATGGTGACGCAGGAAGAAGTAAAGGTATCAGGCAAGCATCGTTAGCGTATTTCTACAACACTGAAATGAACGACGATAAAGGCATTTGGAGATTTGGCTTGATGGGCAATCTGAAGATAAGAGTTTATGACACAAATCTACAGCGAAATACCAAATTTTGTGCCCCGTGTGAGGGTTGAACTCACGACCTTCAGATTATGAGACTGACGCGCTGCCTACTGCGCCAACGAGGCTGGGGCCCAATGTTGAGGTACAGTCTCGCAACAAGTGAAAAACTGTGTGCTAATTAAACAACGTCTCCAAGCGCCATCTTGTTAAAGCAGCTAAAAGCCAGGAATTTCCCGACTGCTGTAAGTTGGGAAAAATAACATGCACTCATATTAAGTCTCACATTAAGGTTGAGAAAGTCTGTGGGTCCCTTTTTCAGCAGACTTCACGAGACAACCAAGTCACTTTGTTTCCGCTGCTCCCCTATGTGCAGCACATTCAACTGCAGTCGCTTGAGTAGCGGTTCATCGGGACACCAGCACCTCCATAATTGATTGGAGTTATTTAAGTAGTAGTTCTTCAGGACACTAGCACCTGTGCACACTTTTATAAATAACTCTTGAGCAGCAGCACTTCAGGTGACGAGAATTTTTCTGAGGCGTGAACCACACGCCTGAACAGGGACTTGAACCCTGGACCCTCAGATTAAAAGTCTGATGCTCTTCCGTCTGAGCTACTCAGGCCCTTCCTTCTCTCTTAAGCGCCAAAGAAAGTCATGCTTGCCCAAGTGTTTCTCATGTCAATTTTATCTGTATAACCCTACATTATAATCTAGTCCCAGATGGGTTTAAAGTCACAGTTACATTTTGTGCAATGTATAATGCCCCTTTTCTTTGACCCTCGATTCAGACGAGGAAAAACTCAATGTGATTTTTTTTGTTCATTTAATTTGAATGTTTCGGCAAGTTTCAAATTGGGAACTTGCACATACAGATTCAGGAAACTAAAGAGGGACACAGCTAAATCTCACCATTCACCCCCATCAAGACACCCCCATAGATTTCCACTGTGGATCCCAGAAAGAAAACCATATATCTAAAATCAAGAATCCTTGCTTAGTGTTAAACGGAGCAAAACAGAAGTTCAGCATATGTAACGTGCATGGATAAGCAGACACGCTGGCCGCTGGCGGACGGGTCTGACCGTTTAGTGGAGCGGTCAGCGATGTCTCCTGCGGTGCGGGCGACACGGGATCGGTACCCGGCCGCGGCAGTTCCTGTGGTTGCGTTGTCCCTCGAATTCGCTACAGTATTAAACGGAGCAAAACAGAAGTTCAGCATATGTAACCGATCATAGAAGTCATTCTTATTCCTCAAAGATAGGGGAGCAGATATAATGAATCCATGTGGACTCATCTTTCTGGCAAGATAATACGTTTTGGCTCTGTTTTTCTTTGTGACCTAAGATTGTTTCATCTTATCATCATTGGCGCTCACATGAAAAAAAACAAACAAACACAAAACGCTGTAGTTTCTGATCTGTGGGTGTTGTGCCTCGATCTACTGCTTATGCCTATGTGATGCCAGCAGCCGAAGATTACGTTCAGCGTCCGTAGCTCTGGCCCCGGGTAAAAGCAAACATCAGTAGGCCATGCTAGTTTTGATGTAGTAGGTAATAGAATCGCCTATTACTAGCGTGTTTTGTTTAGTGTTGCCTGAGAGGACATGCAAACCAGAAAAACAAACTGTGCACTGAGGAGGGGTGACTCAAACCAGGCCACACAGCCGGCAGCTGGTGCAGGTGAGCACTCCTATCCTGCGAGACCGAGATAAACCAAGCTTCATTTTCGGATATGGCCAAGCTATTGCTAGCACTGTCGCAGATGCCAACGAGATGACTATGAAGCCGAGGCTGTAAGGTATCTCAAATGCCAATCGCCTCTAACTTAATGGAATGAAACCCCTCTTGCTGACGTGTGGACAAGCCTCTCTAAGAGAGGGAACATACCTAAGCGGAGAGCACAGCTAGAAAAAGGCATTTGAACACACTTACATAAGTTAGCAGTAAACGGTAACGAGCTAAGCTAACTTCTGCTTCATTTGATGAGTATGCTATTTCAATGAAAGCTTATTGCCAAGGCATGCCAAACACTAGTTTAGACTCTCTTCCACACAACCTTCTGGTGAATTACACTTTAGCGTGCGAGGTTCTTAAGGTGTGAGCTAGGGGACTTAGCTCAAGTGGTAGAGCGCTCGCTTAGCATGCGAGAGGCAGCGGGATCGATGCCCGCATTCTCCAGCCAGGAATTGTTGAGCATTGTCTGTATTCTGTTTGGAAGGCATTTGCAGTTATTATCAATTTAACTGTGAGACTTAACTAGTAGAAACGGCTGCCAATACAGTTGGTGTTTTCTAGAAGGGTGTCACATAGCTATATGTTAAGCAAGCATACTGTATTTCTACAACACTGAAATGAACTGTGATGATTGCGTTTCCATATTTGGCGACATCAGTACTCTGAAATGCACCTGTGAGACGTATGTTCCGTATAGGGCTGCCAATCCAGTTTATCTATGCAGTGCAACTTTGCTCTGATTTTAGAGAGTTGTAGCATGGTGACGCAGGAAGAAGTAAAGGTATCAGGCAAGCATCGGTAGTGTATTTCTACAACACTGAAATGAACGACGATAAAGGCATTTGGACATTTGGCTTGATGGGCAATCTGAAGATAAGAGTTTATGACACAAATCTACAGCGAAATACCAAATTTTGTGCCCCGTGTGAGGGTTGAACTCACGACCTTCAGATTATGAGACTGACGCGCTGCCTACTGCGCCAACGAGGCTGGGGCCCAATGTTGAGGTACAGTCTCGCAACAAGTGAAAAACTGTGTGCTAATTAAACAACGTCTCCAAGCGCCATCTTGTTAAAGCAGCTAAAAGCCAGGAATTTCCCGACTGCTGTAAGTTGGGAAAAATAACATGCACTCATATTAAGTCTCACATTAAGGTTGAGAAAGTCTGTGGGTCCCTTTTTCAGCAGACTTCACGAGACAACCAAGTCACTTTGTTTCCGCTGCTCCCCTATGTGCAGCACATTCAACTGCAGTCGCTTGAGTAGCGGTTCATCGGGACACCAGCACCTCCATAATTGATTGGAGTTATTTAAGTAGTAGTTCTTCAGGACACTAGCACCTGTGCACACTTTTATAAATAACTCTTGAGCAGCAGCACTTCAGGTGACGAGAATTTTTCTGAGGCGTGAACCAGACGCCTGAACAGGGACTTGAACCCTGGACCCTCAGATTAAAAGTCTGATGCTCTTCCGTCTGAGCTACTCAGGCCCTTCCTTCTCTCTTAAGCGCCAAAGAAAGTCATGCTTGCCCAAGTGTTTCTCATGTCAATTTTATCTGTATAACCCTACATTATAATCTAGTCCCAGATGGGTTTAAAGTCACAGTTACATTTTGTGCAATGTATAATGCCCCTTTTCTTTGACCCTCGATTCAGACGAGGAAAAACTCAATGTGATTTTTTTTGTTCATTTAATTTGAATGTTTCGGCAAGTTTCAAATTGGGAACTTGCACATACAGATTCAGGAAACTAAAGAGGGACACAGCTAAATCTCACCATTCACCCCCATCAAGACACCCCCATAGATTTCCACTGTGGATCCCAGAAAGAAAACCATATATCTAAAATCAAGAATCCTTGCTTAGTGTTAAACGGAGCAAAACAGAAGTTCAGCATATGTAACGTGCATGGATAAGCAGACACGCTGGCTGGCGGGTCTGATCGTTTAGTGGGGCGGTCAGCGATGTCTCCTGCGGTGCGGGCGACACGGGATCGGTTCCCGGCCGCGGCAGTTCCTGTGGTTGCGTTGTCCCTCAAATTCGCTACAGTATTAAACGGAGCAAAACAGAAGTTCAGCATATGTAACCGATCATAGAAGTCATTCTTATTCCTCAAAGATAGGGGAGCAGAGATAATGAATCCATGTGGACTCATCTTTCTGGCAAGATAATACGTTTTGGCTATGTTTTTCTTTGTGACCTAAGATTGTTTCATCTTATCATCATTGGCGCTCACATGAAAAAAAACAAACAAACACAAAACGCTGTAGTTTCTGATCTGTGGGTGTTGTGCCTCGATCTACTGCTTATGCCTATGTGATGCCAGCAGCCGAAGATTACGTTCAGCGTCCGTAGCTCTGGCCCCGGGTAAAAGCAAACATCAGTAGGCCATGCTAGTTTTGATGTAGTAGGTAATAGAATCGCCTATTACTAGCGTGTTTTGTTTAGTGTTGCCTGAGAGGACATGCAAACCAGAAAAACAAACTGTGCACTGAGGAGGGGTGACTCAAACCAGGCCACACAGCCGGCAACTGGTGCAGGTGAGCACTCCTATCCTGCGAGACCGAGATAAACCAAGCTTCATTTTCGGATATGGCCAAGCTATTGCTAGCACTGTCGCAGATGCCAACGAGATGACTATGAAGCCGAGGCTGTAAGGTATCTCAAATGCCAATCGCCTCTAACTTAATGGAATGAAACCCCTCTTGCTGACGTGTGGACAAGCCTCTCTAAGAGAGGCAACATACCTAAGCGGAGAGCACAGCTAGAAAAAGGCATTTGAACACACTTACATAAGTTAGCAGTAAACGGTAACGAGCTAAGCTAACTTCTGCTTCATTTGATGAGTATGCTATTTCAATGAAAGCTTATTGCCAAGGCATGCCAAACACTAGTTTAGACTCTCTTCCACACAACCTTCTGGTGAATTACACTTTACCGTGCGAGGTTCTTAAGGTGTGAGCTAGGGGACTTAGCTCAAGTGGTAGAGCGCTCGCTTAGCATGCGAGAAGCAGCGGGATCGATGCCCGCATTCTCAAGCCAGGAATTGTTGAGCATTGTCTGTATTCTGTTTGGAAGGCATTTGCAGTTATTATCAATTTAACTGTGAGACTTAACTAGTAGAAACGGCTGCCAATACAGTTGGTGTTTTCTAGAAGGGTGTCACATAGCTATATGTTAAGCAAGCATACTGTATTTCTACAACACTGAAATGAACTGTGATGATTGCGTTTCCATATTTGGCGACATCAGTACTCTGAAATGCACCTGTGAGACGTATGTTCCGCATAGGGCTGCCAATCCAGTTTATCTATGCAGTGCAACTTTGCTCTGATTTTAGAGAGTTGTAGCATGGTGACGCAGGAAGAAGTAAAGGTATCAGGCAAGCATCGTTAGCGTATTTCTACAACACTGAAATGAACGACGATAAAGGCATTTGGAGATTTGGCTTGATGGGCAATCTGAAGATAAGAGTTTATGACACAAATCTACAGCGAAATACCAAATTTTGTGCCCCGTGTGAGGGTTGAACTCACGACCTTCAGATTATGAGACTGACGCGCTGCCTACTGCGCCAACGAGGCTGGGGCCCAATGTTGAGGTACAGTCTCGCAACAAGTGAAAAACTGTGTGCTAATTAAACAACGTCTCCAAGCGCCATCTTGTTAAAGCAGCTAAAAGCCAGGAATTTCCCGACTGCTGTAAGTTGGGAAAAATAACATGCACTCATATTAAGTCTCACATTAAGGTTGAGAAAGTCTGTGGGTCCCTTTTTCAGCAGACTTCACGAGACAACCAAGTCACTTTGTTTCCGCTGCTCCCCTATGTGCAGCACATTCAACTGCAGTCGCTTGAGTAGCGGTTCATCGGGACACCAGCACCTCCATAATTGATTGGAGTTATTTAAGTAGTAGTTCTTCAGGACACTAGCACCTGTGCACACTTTTATAAATAACTCTTGAGCAGCAGCACTTCAGGTGACGAGAATTTTTCTGAAGCGTGAACCAGACGCCTGAACAGGGACTTGAACCCTGGACCCTCAGATTAAAAGTCTGATGCTCTTCCGTCTGAGCTACTCAGGCCCTTCCTTCTCTCTTAAGCGCCAAAGAAAGTCATGCTTGCCCAAGTGTTTCTCATGTCAATTTTATCTGTATAACCCTACATTATAATCTAGTCCCAGATGGGTTTAAAGTCACAGTTACATTTTGTGCAATGTATAATGCCCCTTTTCTTTGACCCTCGATTCAGACGAGGAAAAACTCAATGTGATTTTTTTTGTTCATTTAATTTGAATGTTTCGGCAAGTTTCAAATTGGGAACTTGCACATACAGATTCAGGAAACTAAAGAGGGACACAGCTAAATCTCACCATTCACCCCCATCAAGACACCCCCATAGATTTCCACTGTGGATCCCAGAAAGAAAACCATATATCTAAAATCAAGAATCCTTGCTTAGTGTTAAACGGAGCAAAACAGAAGTTCAGCATATGTAACGTGCATGGATAAGCAGACACGCTGGCCGCTGGCGGACGGGTCTGACCGTTTAGTGGAGCGGTCAGCGATGTCTCCTGCGGTGCGGGCGACACGGGATCGGTTCCCGGCCGCGGCAGTTCCTGTGGTTGCGTTGTCCCTCGAATTCGCTACAGTATTAAACGGAGCAAAACAGAAGTTCAGCATATGTAACCGATCATAGAAGTCATTCTTATTCCTCAAAGATAGGGGAGCAGAGATAATGAATCCATGTGGACTCATCTTTCTGGCAAGATAATACGTTTTGGCTCTGTTTTTCTTTGTGACCTAAGATTGTTTCATCTTATCATCGTTGGTGCTCACATGAAAAAAAACAAACAAACACAAAACGCTGTAGTTTCTGATCTGTGGGTGTTGTGCCTCGATCTACTGCTTATGCCTATGTGATGCCAGCAGCCGAAGATTACGTTCAGCGTCCGTAGCTCTGGCCCCAGGTAAAAGCAAACATCAGTAGGCCATGCTAGTTTTGATGTAGTAGGTAATAGAATCGCCTATTACTAGCGTGTTTTGTTTAGTGTTGCCTGAGAGGACATGCAAACCAGAAAAACAAACTGTGCACTGAGGAGGGGTGACTCAAACCAGGCCACACAGCCGGCAACTGGTGCAGGTGAGCACTCCTATCCTGCGAGACCGAGATAAACCAAGCTTCATTTTCGGATATGGCCAAGCTATTGCTAGCACTGTCGCAGATGCCAACGAGATGACTATGAAGCCGAGGCTGTAAGGTATCTCAAATGCCAATCGCCTCTAACTTAATGGAATGAAACCCCTCTTGCTGACGTGTGGACAAGCCTCTCTAAGAGAGGCAACATACCTAAGCGGAGAGCACAGCTAGAAAAAGGCATTTGAACACACTTACATAAGTTAGCAGTAAACGGTAACGAGCTAAGCTAACTTCTGCTTCATTTGATGAGTATGCTATTTCAATGAAAGCTTATTGCCAAGGCATGCCAAACACTAGTTTAGACTCTCTTCCACACAACCTTCTGGTGAATTACACTTTACCGTGCGAGGTTCTTAAGGTGTGAGCTAGGGGACTTAGCTCAAGTGGTAGAGCGCTCGCTTAGCATGCGAGAGGCAGCGGGATCGATGCCCGCATTCTCCAGCCAGGAATTGTTGAGCATTGTCTGTATTCTGTTTGGAAGGCATTTGCAGTTATTATCAATTTAACTGTGAGACTTAACTAGTAGAAACGGCTGCCAATACAGTTGGTGTTTTCTAGAAGGGTGTCACATAGCTATATGTTAAGCAAGCATACTGTATTTCTACAACACTGAAATGAACTGTGATGATTGCGTTTCCATATTTGGCGACATCAGTACTCTGAAATGCACCTGTGAGACGTATGTTCCGCATAGGGCTGCCAATCCAGTTTATCTATGCAGTGCAACTTTGCTCTGATTTTAGAGAGTTGTAGCATGGTGACGCAGGAAGAAGTAAAGGTATCAGGCAAGCATCGTTAGCGTATTTCTACAACACTGAAATGAACGACGATAAAGGCATTTGGAGATTTGGCTTGATGGGCAATCTGAAGATAAGAGTTTATGACACAAATCTACAGCGAAATACCAAATTTTGTGCCCCGTGTGAGGGTTGAACTCACGACCTTCAGATTATGAGACTGACGCGCTGCCTACTGCGCCAACGAGGCTGGGGCCCAATATTGAGGTACAGTCTCGCAACAAGTGAAAAACTGTGCTAAACAAACAACGTCTCCAAACGCCATCTTGTTAAAGGAGCTAAAAGCCAGGAATCTCCCGACTGCTGTAAGTTGGGAAAAATAACATGCACTCATATTAAGTCTCACATTAAGGTTGAGAAAGTCTGTGGGTCCCTTTTTCAGCAGACTTCACGAGACAACCAAGTCACTTTGTTTCCGCTGCTCCCCTATGTGCAGCACATTCAACTGCAGTCGCTTGAGTAGCGGTTCATCGGGACACCAGCACCTCCATAATTGATTGGAGTTATTTAAGTAGTAGTTCTTCAGGACACTAGCACCTGTGCACACTTTTATAAATAACTCTTGAGCAGCAGCACTTCAGGTGACGAGAATTTTTCTGAAGCGTGAACCAGACGCCTGAACAGGGACTTGAACCCTGGACCCTCAGATTAAAAGTCTGATGCTCTTCCGTCTGAGCTACTCAGGCCCTTCCTTCTCTCTTAAGCGCCAAAGAAAGTCATGCTTGCCCAAGTGTTTCTCATGTCAATTTTATCTGTATAACCCTACATTATAATCTAGTCCCAGATGGGTTTAAAGTCACAGTTACATTTTGTGCAATGTATAATGCCCCTTTTCTTTGACCCTCGATTCAGACGAGGAAAAACTCAATGTGATTTTTTTTGTTCATTTAATTTGAATGTTTCGGCAAGTTTCAAATTGGGAACTTGCACATACAGATTCAGGAAACTAAAGAGGGACACAGCTAAATCTCACCATTCACCCCCATCAAGACACCCCCATAGATTTCCACTGTGGATCCCAGAAAGAAAACCATATATCTAAAATCAAGAATCCTTGCTTAGTGTTAAACGGAGCAAAACAGAAGTTCAGCATATGTAACGTGCATGGATAAGCAGACACGCTGGCTGGCGGGTCTGATCGTTTAGTGGGGCGGTCAGCGATGTCTCCTGCGGTGCGGGCGACACGGGATCGGTTCCCGGCCGCGGCAGTTCCTGTGGTTGCGTTGTCCCTCAAATTCGCTACAGTATTAAACGGAGCAAAACAGAAGTTCAGCATATGTAACCGATCATAGAAGTCATTCTTATTCCTCAAAGATAGGGGAGCAGAGATAATGAATCCATGTGGACTCATCTTTCTGGCAAGATAATACGTTTTGGCTCTGTTTTTCTTTGTGACCTAAAATTGTTTCATCTTATCATCATTGGCGCTCACATGAAAAAAAACAAACAAACACAAAACGCTGTAGTTTCTGATCTGTGGGTGTTGTGCCTCGATCTACTGCTTATGCCTATGTGATGCCAGCAGCCGAAGATTACGTTCAGCGTCCGTAGCTCTGGCCCCAGGTAAAAGCAAACATCAGTAGGCCATGCTAGTTTTGATGTAGTAGGTAATAGAATCGCCTATTACTAGCGTGTTTTGTTTAGTGTTGCCTGAGAGGACATGCAAACCAGAAAAACAAACTGTGCACTGAGGAGGGGTGACTCAAACCAGGCCACACAGCCGGCAACTGGTGCAGGTGAGCACTCCTATCCTGCGAGACCGAGATAAACCAAGCTTCATTTTCGGATATGGCCAAGCTATTGCTAGCACTGTCGCAGATGCCAACGAGATGACTATGAAGCCGAGGCTGTAAGGTATCTCAAATGCCAATCGCCTCTAACTTAATGGAATGAAACCCCTCTTGCTGACGTGTGGACAAGCCTCTCTAAGAGAGGGAACATACCTAAGCGGAGAGCACAGCTAGAAAAAGGCATTTGAACACACTTACATAAGTTAGCAGTAAACGGTAACGAGCTAAGCTAACTTCTGCTTCATTTGATGAGTATGCTATTTCAATGAAAGCTTATTGCCAAGGCATGCCAAACACTAGTTTAGACTCTCTTCCACACAACCTTCTGGTGAATTACACTTTACCGTGCGAGGTTCTTAAGGTGTGAGCCAGGGGACTTAGCTCAAGTGGTAGAGCGCTCGCTTAGCATGCGAGAGGCAGCGGGATCGATGCCCGCATTCTCCAGCCAGGAATTGTTGAGCATTGTCTGTATTCTGTTTGGAAGGCATTTGCAGTTATTATCAATTTAACTGTGAGACTTAACTAGTAGAAACGGCTGCCAATACAGTTGGTGTTTTCTAGAAGGGTGTCACATAGCTATATGTTAAGCAAGCATACTGTATTTCTACAACACTGAAATGAACTGTGATGATTGCGTTTCCATATTTGGCGACATCAGTACTCTGAAATGCACCTGTGAGACGTATGTTCCGTATAGGGCTGCCAATCCAGTTTATCTATGCAGTGCAACTTTGCTCTGATTTTAGAGAGTTGTAGCATGGTGACGCAGGAAGAAGTAAAGGTATCAGGCAAGCATCGGTAGTGTATTTCTACAACACTGAAATGAACGACGATAAAGGCATTTGGACATTTGGCTTGATGGGCAATCTGAATGTAGCCGGGTGGTAAATCTGTTAAATATGTTAAATGATTTTCCACTTAAATTTAGTATAGTTTAACTGTTAATATATGTAATTGTTACACTGTCAAGCCATGTAAAATGTCATTTGATGTATTTAAATTGTGAGGCAGATTGTGAGTGTATTTTTATAGTTTTGGTTGTCATTGCATGTTTTGACCAGTAAGTGGCAGTGGCGGACTTTTATTGTAACTCCGTGCAAGTTATCCAAGTGCATCTTGGGTATTCTTTCTTTTTTTCTTGTGTGGAGCGCCTGAAGATTGCGGTGTGACGAGGCTCTGACTCCGTAGTAAGTAAGGGTAAATATCTTGTGAAATATACCTGTAACATTATTCCAAACAATATTGTATGTCGGTAATTTGACAAGATGGTTTGATTTAGACGCTACTGGAGTTGATGTTCGGTGATTTTGGGCGCGAGCCGTCGACCGCTGTTCGCCATTGCAGGCATGACAAGGTAATGTTGGCGTGAATAAAGCCACACCATGCCATTGTATTTGGGATGTAAAGGTTTTATATGCATTTTAATTCTGTTTAAAGGTAACTGACAGAGTGAGAAGTTGCGCGATCTTCAGGAAGTTCCACATGTCTTTGTTAAACCCTGTTTAACGTACATAGTCCACTGCCGTATTTTGCACCGTATTTTGTATTTATTATTTCCCTTTTTAAAATCTTTTCTGTTAAACTTGCCACATCTGTGAACATTTATGAGCTGTTTGCTCGAAAGACACAGGAATGTATGCACTCAGTAAAACGATCTGCATTCGAAGGTTCAAACAATAAAATTAAAGCTACAAGAACCCCGGAAGTAATTGTGTCCTGTGTGGTATCTAATTCCACGGGCTACATAATTTTGGTACCAGGAGTGGGGCGTAGCTAAAACATTTTTTTTAAAATTGGCAACAGAGTGGCTTATTTTTACTTAAAAAAAAAAAAATACGGCAGTGGTGAAGATTGCTGGTGACGTCCGTTGGTGTTGAGTCTGAAGCCATCCTGCTGTGGAGGTGGTGACCAGCGAGAGACGACGTGAGGGCATCTAAGAGGTTCTGGTGCTTCCTGTTTCACACGACTCAGCCGTACCAGCGCAGAGGACTCCAGCGCTAACTTCAGCTACAAAGACCAAGATCCAGCAAGGCTCCAAGTTAAAGACTGTCCTTGTAGTATCCTTGAACCAGGTTTTGAACTAAATATCCTCATTTATACTGGACTGAGTAAAGATTAATATATCATTATGTCTAGTGATTCTGGTGATGAAGGGAGTTCACGTAATGATAATGGCCACACCTCAGGTGGCATAATGGGTATAGGTGAAGGTGCTACAAAAGAAATGCAGACCACCATGCAAGAGCTTGCCAGACTGCGAGATGAGCTCACCAGGTTAAATGGTGAAGCAAGGGCTCAGAGAGCAAGTGATAACAGTGCACCCACACGTTCATACATCTACGTTCCAAGAGAACGCCAGATCCAAGCATTTAGTGGGGAGTGTGGTACAGACAGGAGATCTGTCGAAGAGTTTATTGAAGAGGTTGAAAGGGTTTTAAGATACAGAGAGCAAACAACAGAGGAACAATGTGACTATATACTATCTCTATTGCATGGCCCTGCATTGGAAGAGGTGCGACTATGCATGAGGGGTCAGTCAGTGGGGCCCAGTGATTTATACTCTTACCTGAGCAATGCATTTGGGGAAAAGCGCAGTTCCACACAGCTTTTGCAGACCTTTTACAACCGTAACCAAACTGATGGAGAAGACCTCCGTGACTACTCCCATGCACTATCCCAGATTTTGAGCTCTGTAGTGAAACAGTCCACAGATGTAATACCTAATGAGAAAACTGTGCTCAGAGACCGGTTTATTGAGGGTTTAAGAGAAGCAGCACTCAGGCGTGAACTCAGGAAAATGGTTAGGGACAAACCAGAGAGCAGTCTTCTAGATGTGAGGAACGAGGCCCTCCTGTGGGAGATGGAGGACAGCAGGTCTCATCGTCCCAGGGTCATAAAGAGCAACCAAGTTACATTAGAGGTTCCGGAAACCCAGTGCTCTATTATTAAAACAAACAATGACCAAGGTATTGCATTAAATGATGTTCGGAGAGCAGTAGCCCATCAAGAAAAACAGCTAGCAGAGTTAGGCAAAACACTCGCTGATCTAGCCTTTGCTGTAGGTGAACTGAGTAAGCGCAGCACTCAACAGACATTCCTAGAGCCCAAGCCACGACCTAGACCCCAGCCAAAGTTCACACCAGATGGTCAGCCTATCTGTTTCAAGTGTAGAGGCATAGGTCACATTGCAAGAAAATGCTCACAGGCCAGAGGGGGTCAAGGGGACGCAACACCTAGTTCTTATGTAGTGCAGGAAAACTCGCACCCTCAGTTGTCATGAGCCACACAACTCGAGGGGAGGAAGCTGGCTCACCAAAAGAGACTCCAGACAGAAGCAGGATCTTAGAGCGTGCAGTCGGAGAATGTAAAACTGTTGAGGTGAAACTACGAGGTGTTACAGTGTCCTGCTTACTTGACACTGGTAGCCAGGTCAGTACAATTTCTGAGAGTTTTTTCAGGGAACACCTGTCAGTGAAAGGTGAAGACATTCACCCGGCATTTGAGTGGTTAAAGATCACTGCAGCTAATGGATTAGACATACCCTATATGGGCTATGTGGAGCTTGATGTAGAAGCCATGGGTCTGACTATCCCAGAGCGAGGTTTTCTGATAGTTAAAGATTCTGAACACTCTTCCTCTGTTCCAGGTCTAATAGGGATGAACATTGTCAAAAAATGCAGAGAGCTAGTACACACTGAGTTTGACACCACACTGCAGGAGAGGTTTGACTCAAACTGGAGAGAGGCTTTTAATCATCTTCATGCAGTACATGCAACAGACAGACTCTCTTTCGCTAGGGTAGCTGGTAAGGATGTAGTCCATGTACCTGCTTCATCTGCTGCTACAGTTATGGCCAGGGGACTCAGGACCGTGAGTGAGGATGGTTCTTTTTTGTTGCTGGAGTCTGTGGGTGTCCCCGTTCCTGGAGGTTTGGTTGTTGTGCCTACTTTGGTTTCATCGGGCAATCACATTTTTCCAGTCCGAGTCATGAACATGTCTGATGAAGATATCTGGCTAGGGCCACGGACTAGGCTAGGGGTTTTGACTCAGGTAGACTGTGTGAAAAGTGATGAGCTTTGTGAGGTACAGTTCCAGAGAATCTCAGCGGACACTGAACAAGTGAGTATCAGTGAACACCCCGAAACACCGACAGATGTGCAGGAAATTCTCGGCAAGCTCAATTTTTGTGGTAGCCCAGAACAGCAAGCACAGCTGACTTTGTTACTGGAGAAGTACTCTTTTGTGTTTGCAACAGAAGATGAAGATCTAGGCCACACTGACAAAGTACAACATGAGATCCATCTGACAGATGACATACCTGTAACACAGCCATACAGACGAATCCCACCCACACAGTACAGTGAAGTCAGGGAACATATTGGCAAGCTGCTTAAAAAAGGGGTCATTCAAGAAAGCTCTAGTGCTTATGCTTCGCCCATAGTACTAGTGAGAAAGGCAGATGGTAGTCTGAGGCTATGTGTTGATTACAGGAAACTCAACTCAAAGACAAGACGTGATGCATTCCCGCTCCCGAGAATTGATGAGAGTTTTGATGCGCTGAGAGGGGCAAAGTTCTTTTCGACCATAGATCTGGCGAGCGGATACCACCAGGTAGCTATGCATGAGAGGGATCGGACTAAGACTGCATTTACTACACCGTTTGGTCTGTATGAGTACGTGAGAATGCCTTTTGGTGTTTGTAACGGTCCAGCTACATTTCAGAGACTTATGCAAGTTACTATGAATGATCTCATTTTTCAGATACTCCTGGTCTACCTAGATGACATCTTGGTTTTTTCAGAGACATTTGAGCAGCATTTGGAGAGACTTGAGACTGTGTTTAAGAGACTGGCAGAGACGGGCCTTAAGGTGAAGTTGCAGAAGTGTGCTTTTCTACAACAGTCAGTAAAGTTTTTGGGTCATCAGGTGTCAGCAGAAGGTATAGGAACTGACCCCTCCAAGGTCTCTGCTGTTAAGAACTGGAAGGTCCCAACCACTGCCAAAGAGCTGCAGTCGTTCTTGGGTTTCTGTAGTTACTACAGGAGATTCATTCGAGGCTTCTCACAGATTGCCGGGCCACTGCATGACCTAGTCAACAAATGTTCAGGTGTGAAAAAAACAGGGAAAGTAGGTCACCAGTTTTGTAATATGTGGACACCAGAGTGTGACTCTTCCTTTGAGCAGTTAAAGGAAAAACTTACCTCTGCTCCCATTTTGGGTTTTGCCGATTTCACACAACCATTTGTAGTTGAGACAGATGCTAGTCAGCATGGATTAGGCGCTGTATTGTGTCAGCAGCAAGGTGACACCAGACGTGTCCTAGCATATGCTAGCCGCAGACTACGCCAGGCTGAGAAGAATGACCGAAATTATAGTAGCATGAAGTTGGAGTTGCTTGCCTTAAAATGGGCAGTTGCTGAAAAATTCAGGGGTTACTTGCTTGGTTCAAAGTTTGTTGTCCTGACTGATAACAATCCCCTCTGCCACCTCAAGACAGCCAAGTTAGGTGCTATAGAGCAGAGGTGGGTAGCGCAACTGTCTGTTTTTGATTTCGAGGTTAAGTACCGTCCTGGTTGCAGTAATGCCGCCGCAGATGCTCTCTCTAGGCAGGAGTTTGCAGGGGAGCCTGAAACAGACCCTGACTCGGATTTTGACGACTGTATCACTGTGTGTAACCTGATTGAGCGAGGAACAGTTCTGGATCCTGGTCTTGTCTCTAGAGGTCTGGAGTGTTACAAAGTGAGACAGATCCGTGCTGGGGAGTCGAGGTCTGGTGAGACAGGTACTAAACAGGGCAACACCCCCACACTGCCAGGTTATACCAGAGAGGAGCTGGTAGGTTTTCAGGCCGGTGACCCCACCCTAAAAGAGTTTAGGGCATTTTGGGATCGGGGGAGGAGGCCATGTCCCAGAGAGAGAGCAGCCCTGTCTAGTCAAGTGAAAAGATTGTTGAAACAATGGAGATGCATACAACAACGAGAAGGGTTGTTGTACAGGGTTATCACAGACCCACGTCATGGAGAAGTGTGGCAGTTACTTGTGCCTAGTTGTTTGAGGGACCAAGTTCTAGAAAATGTACATAACAACATGGGACATCAGGGCATAGAGCGCACTGTAAACTTGCTAAGAGGGAGGTGTTTTTGGGTAGGGCTATGCGAGGATGTTGAAAGCTGGGTTAAAAACTGCGAGCGGTGCATTTTGACCAAGATGCCTCAGCCAAAAATCCATGCTCCAGTTCAGGCATTCCTGGCCTCCCGACCTCTAGAAGTGGTGGCTGTTGATTTTACAGTGTTGGAGGCAGCTTCAGATGGCCGTGAAAATGTCCTTGTTGTGACCGATGTGTTTACAAAGTTCACACAAGCGTATGCTACCAAAGACCAGAAGGCTGACACTACAGCTAAAGTTTTGCTCAGGGAGTGGTTCATGAAATATGGGGTCCCAGAGAGACTGCACTCAGACCAAGGTCGAAATTTCGAGAGTGAAATTATAGCAGAGCTGTGCAAACTCTATGGGGTTAAAAAGACACGGACAACTCCCTACAGGCCACAGGGAAACGGTCAGTGTGAAAGATACAATCGCACACTCCATGACTTGTTAAGGACACTCCCACCAGAGAAAAAAAAGCGTTGGCCAGAGCATCTGTCTGAAGTAGTATATGCCTATAATGTCACTCCTCATTCCACCACAGGGTACTCGCCTTATTATTTGCTTTTCGGGGTACAGCCACATCTCCCAGTAGATGCTTTATTAGGGCGTGAGTGTGTGTCAGACAGGAAACAGGATTGGTTGTCTGTTCATCAGGAGAGACTCCGACAGGCACATGAGAGAGCCAGAGAGTACTCAGAGCAGAAGGCAGCTGAGAGGATCTCACTGCAAAATGAGAAGGTGTATTGTCCTCCTGTGGACATTGGTCAGTTGGTTTTCCTACGTCACAGACCCCCAGGTAGACATAAGATTCAGGACACATGGACCTCAACAGTCTACAAGGTAGTTGACATCCAGGGTACCACACACACTGTTGAACCTTTTGAGGGAGGTCCCATTAAAAGAGTTCATAGGTCAGAGTTGCGACCTTGTGCGAAACCAGTTCCCAAACCAAGAACTAGAACTAGGTTACAGACCACTACACAGCCTGTAGCTGAGGATGAGCCTGAGTCACCTGAGGCTGATTTTGTTATTGTTGAGGAAGTCATCCCTCGCCGGCTTGTGCAAGTACCTAACCTGCCTCTTGCAGCAGAAAGTGTTAGTTTACCTGTGACAGCACCCACAGATGAGAGTGACGGTGAAGGACCTGAGGAAGGTTATTCAGATATGAGAAATTGTGGCACAGAAACAGAATGTGTTAATGATGTGCATCCAAACGTTAGCGACAGTGACTTGCCCAATATTGAAAACAGGGACAGGCCCGCACTAACAGAGGATGCTGGTGGAGCAGGACGTAGAACCTATGCACCTAAACCTGCCATTAGGAAAAGCAAGCGGGAAATGGCTGGATCTCATTCAAACCCATTTCATCTGCCAAAGTCAGCCTGTAATGCAGTCTCAGTCAGCACAGACATGGTCTCTACGGTTTTGACAAGCTTGGGTGCTGCTCTCTTTGAAAAGGCCTTGCAGGGAGTATTTGAGTCAGTTCATGTTTCGTAGTCACCGAGGACGTTGACTATATTTGCAGGGGAGTATGTAGCCGGGTGGTAAATCTGTTAAATATGTTAAATGATTTTCCACTTAAATTTAGTATAGTTTAACTGTTAATATATGTAATTGTTACACTGTCAAGCCATGTAAAATGTCATTTGATGTATTTAAATTGTGAGGCAGATTGTGAGTGTATTTTTATAGTTTTGGTTGTCATTGCATGTTTTGACCAGTAAGTGGCAGTGGCGGACTTTTATTGTAACTCCGTGCAAGTTATCCAAGTGCATCTTGGGTATTCTTTCTTTTTTTCTTGTGTGGAGCGCCTGAAGATTGCGGTGTGACGAGGCTCTGACTCCGTAGTAAGTAAGGGTAAATATCTTGTGAAATATACCTGTAACATTATTCCAAACAATATTGTATGTCGGTAATTTGACAAGATGGTTTGATTTAGACGCTACTGGAGTTGATGTTCGGTGATTTTGGGCGCGAGCCGTCGACCGCTGTTCGCCATTGCAGGCATGACAAGGTAATGTTGGCGTGAATAAAGCCACACCATGCCATTGTATTTGGGATGTAAAGGTTTTATATGCATTTTAATTCTGTTTAAAGGTAACTGACAGAGTGAGAAGTTGCGCGATCTTCAGGAAGTTCCACATGTCTTTGTTAAACCCTGTTTAACGTACATAGTCCACTGCCGTATTTTGCACCGTATTTTGTATTTATTATTTCCCTTTTTAAAATCTTTTCTGTTAAACTTGCCACATCTGTGAACATTTATGAGCTGTTTGCTCGAAAGACACAGGAATGTATGCACTCAGTAAAACGATCTGCATTCGAAGGTTCAAACAATAAAATTAAAGCTACAAGAACCCCGGAAGTAATTGTGTCCTGTGTGGTATCTAATTCCACGGGCTACATAATGATAAGAGTTTATGACACAAATCTACAGCGAAATACCAAATTTTGTGCCCCGTGTGAGGGTTGAACTCACGACCTTCAGATTATGAGACTGACGCGCTGCCTACTGCGCCAACGAGGCTGGGGCCCAATGTTGAGGTACAGTCTCGCAACAAGTGAAAAACTGTGTGCTAATTAAACAACGTCTCCAAGCGCCATCTTGTTAAAGCAGCTAAAAGCCAGGAATTTCCCGACTGCTGTAAGTTGGGAAAAATAACATGCACTCATATTAAGTCTCACATTAAGGTTGAGAAAGTCTGTGGGTCCCTTTTTCAGCAGACTTCACGAGACAACCAAGTCACTTTGTTTCCGCTGCTCCCCTATGTGCAGCACATTCAACTGCAGTCGCTTGAGTAGCGGTTCATCGGGACACCAGCACCTCCATAATTGATTGGAGTTATTTAAGTAGTAGTTCTTCAGGACACTAGCACCTGTGCACACTTTTATAAATAACTCTTGAGCAGCAGCACTTCAGGTGACGAGAATTTTTCTGAAGCGTGAACCAGACGCCTGAACAGGGACTTGAACCCTGGACCCTCAGATTAAAAGTCTGATGCTCTTCCGTCTGAGCTACTCAGGCCCTTCCTTCTCTCTTAAGCGCCAAAGAAAGTCATGCTTGCCCAAGTGTTTCTCATGTCAATTTTATCTGTATAACCCTACATTATAATCTAGTCCCAGATGGGTTTAAAGTCACAGTTACATTTTGTGCAATGTATAATGCCCCTTTTCTTTGACCCTCGATTCAGACGAGGAAAAACTCAATGTGATTTTTTTTGTTCATTTAATTTGAATGTTTCGGCAAGTTTCAAATTGGGAACTTGCACATACAGATTCAGGAAACTAAAGAGGGACACAGCTAAATCTCACCATTCACCCCCATCAAGACACCCCCATAGATTTCCACTGTGGATCCCAGAAAGAAAACCATATATCTAAAATCAAGAATCCTTGCTTAGTGTTAAACGGAGCAAAACAGAAGTTCAGCATATGTAACGTGCATGGATAAGCAGACACGCTGGCTGGCGGGTCTGATCGTTTAGTGGGGCGGTCAGCGATGTCTCCTGCGGTGCGGGCGACACGGGATCGGTTCCCGGCCGCGGCAGTTCCTGTGGTTGCGTTGTCCCTCAAATTCGCTACAGTATTAAACGGAGCAAAACAGAAGTTCAGCATATGTAACCGATCATAGAAGTCATTCTTATTCCTCAAAGATAGGGGAGCAGAGATAATGAATCCATGTGGACTCATCTTTCTGGCAAGATAATACGTTTTGGCTATGTTTTTCTTTGTGACCTAAGATTGTTTCATCTTATCATCGTTGGTGCTCACATGAAAAAAAAACCAAACACAAAACGCTGTAGTTTCTGATCTGTGGGTGTTGTGCCTCGATCTACTGCTTATGCCTATGTGATGCCAGCAGCCGAAGATTACGTTCAGCGTCCGTAGCTCTGGCCCCGGGTAAAAGCAAACATCAGTAGGCCATGCTAGTTTTGATGTAGTAGGTAATAGAATCGCCTATTACTAGCGTGTTTTGTTTAGTGTTGCCTGAGAGGACATGCAAACCAGAAAAACAAACTGTGCACTGAGGAGGGGTGACTCAAACCACGCCACACAGCCGGCAGCTGGTGCAGGTGAGCACTCCTATCCTGCGAGACCGAGATAAACCAAGCTTCATTTTCGGATATGGCCAAGCTATTGCTAGCACTGTCGCAGATGCCAACGAGATGACTATGAAGCCGAGGCTGTAAGGTATCTCAAATGCCAATCGCCTCTAACTTAATGGAATGAAACCCCTCTTGCTGACGTGTGGACAAGCCTCTCTAAGAGAGGCAACATACCTAAGCGGAGAGCACAGCTAGAAAAAGGCATTTGAACACACTTACATAAGTTAGCAGTAAACGGTAATGAGCTAAGCTAACTTCTGCTTCATTTGATGAGTATGCTATTTCAATGAAAGCTTATTGCCAAGGCATGCCAAACACTAGTTTAGACTCTCTTCCACACAACCTTCTGGTGAATTACACTTTAGCGTGCGAGGTTCTTAAGGTGTGAGCTAGGGGACTTAGCTCAAGTGGTAGAGCGCTCGCTTAGCATGCGAGAGGCAGCGGGATCGATGCCCGCATTCTCCAGCCAGGAATTGTTGAGCATTGTCTGTATTCTGTTTGGAAGGCATTTGCAGTTATCAATTTAACTGTGAGACTTAACTAGTAGAAATGGCTGCCAATACAGTTGGTGTTTTCTAGAAGGGTGTCACATAGCTATATGTTAAGCAAGCATACTGTATTTCTACAACACTGAAATGAACTGTGATGATTGCGTTTCCATATTTGGCGACATCAGTACTTTGAAATGCACCTGTGAGACGTATGTTCCGTATAGGGCTGCCAATCCAGTTTATCTATGCAGTGCAGCTTTGCTCTGATTTTAGAGAGTTGTAGCATGGTGACGCAGGAAGAAGTAAAGGTATCAGGCAAGCATCGGTAGTATATTTCTACAACACTGAAATGAACGACGATAAAGGCATTTGGAGATTTGGCTTGATGGGCAATCTGAAGATAAGAGTTTATGACACAAATCTACAGCGAAATACCAAATTTTGTGCCCCGTGTGAGGGTTGAACTCACGACCTTCAGATTATGAGACTGACGCGCTGCCTACTGCGCCAACGAGGCTGGGGCCCAATGTTGAGGTACAGTCTCGCAACAAGTGAAAAACTGTGTGCTAATTAAACAACGTCTCCAAGCGCCATCTTGTTAAAGCAGCTAAAAGCCAGGAATTTCCCGACTGCTGTAAGTTGGGAAAAATAACATGCACTCATATTAAGTCTCACATTAAGGTTGAGAAAGTCTGTGGGTCCCTTTTTCAGCAGACTTCACGAGACAACCAAGTCACTTTGTTTCTGCTGCTCCTCTATATGCACCACATTCAACTGCAGTCGCTTGAGTAGCGGCTCATCGGGACACCAGCACCTCCATAATTGATTGGAGTTATTTAAGTAGTAGTTCTTCAGGACACTAGCACCTGTGCATACTTTTATAAATAACTCTTGAGCAGCAGCACTTCAGGTGACGAGAATTTTTCTGAAGCGTGAACCAGACGCCTGAACAGGGACTTGAACCCTGGACCCTCAGATTAAAAGTCTGATGCTCTTCCGTCTGAGCTACTCAGACCCTTCTTTCTGTCTTAAGCGCCAAAGAAAGTCATGCTTGCCCAAGTGTTTATCATGTCTATTTTATCTGTATAACCCTACATTATAATTTAGTCCCAGATGGGTTTAAAGTCACAGTTACATTTTGTGCAATGTACAATGCCCCTTTTCTTTGACCCTCGATTCAGATGAGGAAAAACTCAGTGTGATTTTTTTTTTTGTTCATTTAATTTGAATGTTTCGGCAAGTTTCAAATTGGGAACTTGCACATACAGATTCAGGAAACAAAAAAGGGACACAGATAAATCTCACCATTCACCCCCATCAAGACACCCCCGTAGATTTCCACTGTGGATCCCAGAAAGAAAACCATATATCTAAAATCAAGAATCCTTGCTTAGTATTAAACGGAGCAAAACAGAAGTCCAGCATATGTAACGTGCATGGATAAGAAGACACGCTGGCCACTGGCTGGCGGGTCTGACCGTTTAGTGGAGCGGTCAGCGATGTCTCCTGCGGTGCGGGCGACACGGGATCGGTACCCGGCCGCGGCAGTTCCTGTGGTTGCGTTGTCCCTCGAATTCGCTACAGTATTAAACGGAGCAAAACAGAAGTTCAGCATATTTAACCGATCATAGAAGTCATTCTTATTCCTCAAAGATAGGGGAGCAGATATAATGAATCCATGTGGACTCATCTTTCTGGCAAGATAATACGTTTTGGCTCTGTTTTTCTTTGTGACCTAAGATTGTTTCATCTTATCATCATTGGCGCTCACATGAAAAAAAACAAACAAACACAAAACGCTGTAGTTTCTGATCTGTGGGTGTTGTGCCTCGATCTACTGCTTATGCCTATGTGATGCCAGCAGCCGAAGATTACGTTCAGCGTCCGTAGCTCTGGCCCCGGGTAAAAGCAAACATCAGTAGGCCATGCTAGTTTTGATGTAGTAGGTAATAGAATCGCCTATTACTAGCGTGTTTTGTTTAGTGTTGCCTGAGAGGACATGCAAACCAGAAAAACAAACTGTGCACCGAGGAGGGGTGACTCAAACCAGGCCACACAGCCGGCAGCTGGTGCAGGTGAGCACTCCTATCCTGCGAGACCGAGATAAACCAAGCTTCATTTTCGGATATGGCCAAGCTATTGCTAGCACTGTCGCAGATGCCAACGAGATGACTATGAAGCCGAGGCTGTAAGGTATCTCAAATGCCAATCGCCTCTAACTTAATGGAATGAAACCCCTCTTGCTGACGTGTGGACAAGCCTCTCTAAGAGAGGCAACATACCTAAGCGGAGAGCACAGCTAGAAAAAGACATTTGAACACACTTACATAAGTTAGCAGTAAACGGTAACGAGCTAAGCTAACTTCTGCTTCATTTGATGAGTATGCTATTTCAATGAAAGCTTATTGCCAAGGCATGCCAAACACTAGTTTAGACTCTCTTCCACACAACCTTCTGGTGAATTACACTTTACCGTGCGAGGTTCTTAAGGTGTGAGCTAGGGGACTTAGCTCAAGTGGTAGAGCGCTCGCTTAGCATGCGAGAGGCAGCGGGATCGATGCCTGCATTCTCCAGCCTGGAATTGTTAAGCATTGTCTGTATTCTGTTTGGAAGGCATTTGCAGTTATCAATTTAACTGTGAGACTTAACTAGTAGAAACGGCTGCCAATACAGTTGGTGTTTTCTAGAAGGGTGTCACATAGCTATATGTTAAGCAAGCATACTGTATTTCTACAACACTGAAATGAACTGTGATGATTGCGTTTCCATATTTGGCGACATCAGTACTCTGAAATGCACCTGTGAGACGTATGTTCCGTATAGGGCTGCCAATCCAGTTTATCTATGCAGTGCAGCTTTGCTCTGATTTTAGAGAGTTGTAGCATGGTGACGCAGGAAGAAGTAAAGGTATCAGGCAAGCATCGGTAGTATATTTCTACAACACTGAAATGAACGACGATAAAGGCATTTGGAGATTTGGCTTGATGGGCAATCTGAAGATAAGAGTTTATGACACAAATCTACAGCGAAATACCAAATTTTGTGCCCCGTGTGAGGGTTGAACTCACGACCTTCAGATTATGAGACTGACGCGCTGCCTACTGCGCCAACGAGGCTGGGGCCCAATGTTGAGGTACAGTCTCGCAACAAGTGAAAAACTGTGTGCTAATTAAACAACGTCTCCAAGCGCCATCTTGTTAAAGCAGCTAAAAGCCAGGAATTTCCCGACTGCTGTAAGTTGGGAAAAATAACATGCACTCATATTAAGTCTCACATTAAGGTTGAGAAAGTCTGTGGGTCCCTTTTTCAGCAGACTTCACGAGACAACCAAGTCACTTTGTTTCTGCTGCTCCTCTATATGCACCACATTCAACTGCAGTCGCTTGAGTAGCGGCTCATCGGGACACCAGCACCTCCATAATTGATTGGAGTTATTTAAGTAGTAGTTCTTCAGGACACTAGCACCTGTGCATACTTTTATAAATAACTCTTGAGCAGCAGCACTTCAGGTGACGAGAATTTTTCTGAAGCGTGAACCAGACGCCTGAACAGGGACTTGAACCCTGGACCCTCAGATTAAAAGTCTGATGCTCTTCCGTCTGAGCTACTCAGACCCTTCTTTCTGTCTTAAGCGCCAAAGAAAGTCATGCTTGCCCAAGTGTTTATCATGTCTATTTTATCTGTATAACCCTACATTATAATTTAGTCCCAGATGGGTTTAAAGTCACAGTTACATTTTGTGCAATGTACAATGCCCCTTTTCTTTGACCCTCGATTCAGACGAGGAAAAACTCAGTGTGATTTTTTTTTTGTTCATTTAATTTGAATGTTTCGGCAAGTTTCAAATTGGGAACTTGCACATACAGATTCAGGAAACAAAAAAGGGACACAGATAAATCTCACCATTCACCCCCATCAAGACACCCCCGTAGATTTCCACTGTGGATCCCAGAAAGAAAACCATATATCTAAAATCAAGAATCCTTGCTTAGTATTAAACGGAGCAAAACAGAAGTCCAGCATATGTAACGTGCATGGATAAGAAGACACGCTGGCCGCTGGCTGGCGGGTCTGACCGTTTAGTGGAGCGGTCAGCGATGTCTCCTGCGGTGCGGGCGACACGGGATCGGTACCCGGCCGCGGCAGTTCCTGTGGTTGCGTTGTCCCTCGAATTCGCTACAGTATTAAACGGAGCAAAACAGAAGTTCAGCATATGTAACCGATCATAGAAGTCATTCTTATTCCTCAAAGATAGGGGAGCAGATATAATGAATCCATGTGGACTCATCTTTCTGGCAAGATAATACGTTTTGGCTCTGTTTTTCTTTGTGACCTAAGATTGTTTCATCTTATCATCATTGGCGCTCACATGAAAAAAAACAAACAAACACAAAACGCTGTAGTTTCTGATCTGTGGGTGTTGTGCCTCGATCTACTGCTTATGCCTATGTGATGCCAGCAGCCGAAGATTACGTTCAGCGTCCGTAGCTCTGGCCCCGGGTAAAAGCAAACATCAGTAGGCCATGCTAGTTTTGATGTAGTAGGTAATAGAATCGCCTATTACTAGCGTGTTTTGTTTAGTGTTGCCTGAGAGGACATGCAAACCAGAAAAACAAACTGTGCACTGAGGAGGGGTGACTCAAACCAGGCCACACAGCCGGCAGCTGGTGCAGGTGAGCACTCCTATCCTGCGAGACCGAGATAAACCAAGCTTCATTTTCGGATATGGCCAAGCTATTGCTAGCACTGTCGCAGATGCCAACGAGATGACTATGAAGCCGAGGCTGTAAGGTATCTCAAATGCCAATCGCCTCTAACTTAATGGAATGAAACCCCTCTTGCTGACGTGTGGACAAGCCTCTCTAAGAGAGGCAACATACCTAAGCGGAGAGCACAGCTAGAAAAAGACATTTGAACACACTTACATAAGTTAGCAGTAAACGGTAACGAGCTAAGCTAACTTCTGCTTCATTTGATGAGTATGCTATTTCAATGAAAGCTTATTGCCAAGGCATGCCAAACACTAGTTTAGACTCTCTTCCACACAACCTTCTGGTGAATTACACTTTACCGTGCGAGGTTCTTAAGGTGTGAGCTAGGGGACTTAGCTCAAGTGGTAGAGCGCTCGCTTAGCATGCGAGAGGCAGCGGGATCGATGCCCGCATTCTCCAGCCAGGAATTGTTGAGCATTGTCTGTATTCTGTTTGGAAGGCATTTGCAGTTATTATCAATTTAACTGTGAGACTTAACTAGTAGAAATGGCTGCCAATACAGTTGGTGTTTTCTAGAAGGGTGTCACATAGCTATATGTTAAGCAAGCATACTGTATTTCTACAACACTGAAATGAACTGTGATGATTGCGTTTCCATATTTGGCGACATCAGTACTCTGAAATGCACCTGTGAGACGTATGTTCCGTATAGCGCTGCCAATCCAGTTTATCTATGCAGTGCAGCTTTGCTCTGATTTTAGAGAGTTGTAGCATGGTGACGCAGGAAGAAGTAAAGGTATCAGGCAAGCATCGTTAGTGTATTTCTACAACACTGAAATGAACGACGATAAAGGCATTTGGAGATTTGGCTTGATGGGCAATCTGAAGATAAGAGTTTATGACACAAATCTACAGCGAAATACCAAATTTTGTGCCCCGTGTGAGGGTTAAACTCACGACCTTCAGATTATGAGACTGACGCGCTGCCTACTGCGCCAACGAGGCTGGGGCCCAATGTTGAGGTACAGTCTCGCAACAAGTGAAAAACTGTGTGCTAATTAAACAACGTCTCCAAGCGCCATCTTGTTAAAGCAGCTAAAAGCCAGGAATTTCCCGACTGCTGTAAGTTGGGAAAAATAACATGCACTCATATTAAGTCTCACATTAAGGTTGAGAAAGTCTGTGGGTCCCTTTTTCAGCAGACTTCACGAGACAACCAAGTCACTTTGTTTCTGCTGCTCCTCTATGTGCACCACATTCAACTGCAGTCGCTTGAGTAGCGGCTCATCGGGACACCAGCACCTCCATAATTGATTGGAGTTATTTAAGTAGTAGTTCTTCAGGACACTAGCACCTGTGCATACTTTTATAAATAACTCTTGAGCAGCAGCACTTCAGGTGACGAGAATTTTTCTGAAGCGTGAACCAGACGCCTGAACAGGGACTTGAACCCTGGACCCTCAGATTAAAAGTCTGATGCTCTTCCGCCTGAGCTACTCAGGCCCTTCCTTCTCTCTTAAGCGCCAAAGAAAGTCATGCTTGCCCAAGTGTTTCTCATGTCAATTTTATCTGTATAACCCTACATTATAATCTAGTCCCAGATGGGTTTAAAGTCACAGTTACATTTTGTGCAATGTATAATGCCCCTTTTCTTTGACCCTCGATTCAGACGAGGAAAAACTCAATGTGATTTTTTTTGTTCATTTAATTTGAATGTTTCGGCAAGTTTCAAATTGGGAACTTGCACATACAGATTCAGGAAACTAAAGAGGGACACAGCTAAATCTCACCATTCACCCCCATCAAGACACCCCCATAGATTTCCACTGTGGATCCCAGAAAGAAAACCATATATCTAAAATCAAGAATCTTTGCTTAGTGTTAAACGGAGCAAAACAGAAGTTCAGCATATGTAACGTGCATGGATAAGAGGACACGCGGGCCGCTGGCCGGCGTGTCTGACCCTTTAGTCGAGCGGTTAGCGATGTCTCCTGCGGTGCGGGCGATACGGGTTCGCTTCCCGGCCGCGGCAGTTCCTGTGGTTGCGTTGTCCTCCGAATTCGCTACATGGGTGTCAGAAGTGGGATGGGGCGACCGTAAGGCCATCGGAAGCGTATGCGCCCTGAGGCGTGAGGGAGCTGATATGCTTAAGCGCGGGGACGCGCTTCCCGAAGGAGGGGGGTAGTGTAACGTGCATGGATAAGAAGACACGCTGGCTGGCGGGTCTGACCGTTTAGTGGAGCAGTCAGCGATGTCTCGTGCGGGCGACACGGGATCGGTACCCGGCCGCGGCAGTTCCTGTGGTTGCGTTGTCCCTCGAATTCGCTACAGTATTAAACGGAGTTTTCTAGAAGGGTGTCACATAGCTATATGTTAATATGCGTTTCCATATTTGGTGACATCAGTACTCTGAAATGCACCTGTGAGACGCATGTTCCGTATAGGGCTGCCGATCCAGTTTATCTATGCAGTGCAGCTTTGCTCTGATTTTAGAGAGTTGTAGCATGGTGACGCAGGAAGAAGTAAAGGTATCAGGCAAGCATCGGTAGTGTATTTCTACAAAACTGAAATGAACGACGATAAAGGCATTTGGAGATTTGGCTTGATGGGCAATCTGATGATAAGAGTTTATGACACAAATCTACAGCGAAATACCAAATTTTGTGCCCCGTGTGAGGGTTGAACTCACGACCTTCAGATTATGAGACTGACGCGCTGCCTACTGCGCCAACGAGGCTGGGGCCCAATGTTGAGGTACAGTCTCGCAACAAGTGAAAAACTGTGTGCTAATTAAACAACGTCTCCAAGCGCCATCTTGTTAAAGCAGCTAAAAGCCAGGAATTTCCCGACTGCGGTAAATTGTGAAAAATAACATGCACTCATATTAAGTCTCACATTAAGGTTGAGAAACTATGTGGGTCCCTTTTTCAGCGGACTTCACGAGACAATCAAGTCACTTTGTTTCCGCTGCTCCTCTATGTGCACCACATTCAACTGCAGTCGCTTGAGTAGCGGTTCATCGGGACACCAGCACCTCCATAATTGATTGAAGTTGTTTGAGTAGTAGTTCTTCTGGACACTAGCACCTGTGCATACTTTTATAAATAACTCTTGAGCAGCAGCACTTCAGGTGACGATAATTTTTCTGAAGCGTGAACCAGACGCCTGAACAGGGACTTGAACCCTGGACCCTCAGATTAAAAGTCTGACGCTTTTGTGGTTGTGTTGTCCCTCGAATTCGCTACAGTATTAAACGGAGCAAAACAGAAATTCAGCATATGTAACCGGTCATAGCAGTCATCGTTATTCCTCAAAGATAGGGGAGCAGATATGATGAATCCATGTGGACTCATCTTTCTGGCAAGATAATACGTTTTGGCTATGTTTTTCTTTGTGACCTAAGATTGTTTCATCTTATCATCATTGGCGCTCACATGAAAAAAAACAAACAAACACATAACGCTGTAGTTTCTGATCTGTGGGTGTTGTGCCTCGATCTACTGCTTATGCCTATGTGATGCCAGCAGCCGAAGATTACGTTCAGCGTCCGTAGCTCTGGCCCCAGGTAAAAGCAAACATCAGTAGGCCATGCTAGTTTTGATGAAGTAGGTAATAGAATCGCCTATTACTAGCGTGTTTTGTTTAGTGTTGCCTGAGAGGACATGCAAACCAGAAAAACAAACTGTGCACTGAGGAGGGGTGACTCAAACCAGGCCACACAGCCGGCAGCTGGTGCAGGTGAGCACTCCTATCCTGCGAGACCGAGATAACTAGTAGACTTAACTAGTAGAAACGGCTGCCAATCCAGTTGGTGTTTTCTAGAAGGGTGTCACATAGCTATATGTTAAGCAAGCATACTGTATTTCTACAACACTGAAATGAACTGTGATGATTGCGTTTCCATATTTGGCGACATCAGTACTCTGAAATGCACCTGTGAGACGTATGTTCCGTATAGGGCTGCCAATCCAGTTTATCTATGCAGTGCAGCTTTGCTCTGATTTTAGAGAGTTGTAGCATGGTGACGCAGGAAGAAGTAAAGGTATCAGGCAAGCATCGGTAGTGTATTTCTACAAAACTGAAATGAACGACGATAAAGGCATTTGGAGATTTGGCTTGATGGGCAATCTGATGATAAGAGTTTATGACACAAATCTACAGCGAAATACCAAATTTTGTGCCCCGTGTGAGGGTTGAACTCACGACCTTCAGATTATGAGACTGACGCGCTGCCTACTGCGCCAACGAGGCTGGGACCCAATGTTGAGGTACAGTCTCGCAACAAGTGAAAAACTGTGTGCTAATTAAACAACGTCTCCAAGCGCCATCTTGTTAAAGCAGCTAAAAGCCAGGAATTTCCCAACTGCTGTAAATTGTGAAAAATAACATGCACTCATATTAAGTCTCACATTAAGGTTGAGAAAGTCTGTGGGTCCCTTTTTCAGCAAACTTCACGAGACAACCAAGTCACTTTGTTTCCGGTGCTCCTCCATGTGCACCACATTCAACTTCAGTCGCTTGAGTAGCGGTTCATCAGGACACCAGCACCTCCATAATTGATCGGAGTTGTTTGAGTAGTAGATCATCAGGACAATAGCACCTGTGCATACTTTTATAAATAACTCTTGAGCAGCAGCACTTAAGGTGATGAGAATTTCCTGAAGCGCGAAACCGACGCCTGAACAGGGACTTGAACCCTGGACCCTCAGATTAAAAGTCTGATGCTCTTCCGTCTGAGCTACTCAGGCCCTTCTTTCCGTCTTAAGCGCCCAAGAAATTCATGCTTACCCAAGTGTTTCGCGTGTCAATTTTATCTGTATAACCCTAAATTATAATCTAGTCCCAGATGGCTTTAAAGTCACAGTTACATTTTTTGCAATGTACAATGCCCCTTTTCTTTAACCCTCGATTCAGACGAGGAAAAACTTAATGTGATTTTTTTTTTCATTTAATTTGAATGTTTCGGCAAGTTTCAAATTGGGAACTTGCACATACAAATTCAGAAAACCAAAAAAGAGACACAGATAAATCTCACCATTCACCCCCATCAAGACACCCCCATAGATTTCCACTGTGGATCCCAGAGGGAAACCATATATCTAAAACCAAGAATCCTTGCTCAGTATTATACGGAGCAAAACAGAAGTTCAGCATATGTAACCAAGAATCCTTGCTCAGTATTAAACGGAGCAAAAAAGAAGTTCAGCATACACTACCGTTCAAAAGTTTGGGATCACCCAAACAATTTCGTGTTTTCCATGAAAAGTCACACTTATTCACCACCATATGTTGTGAAATGAATAGAAAATAGAGTCAAGACATTGACAAGGTTAGAAATAATGATTTTTATTTGAAATAAGATTTTTTTTACATCAAACTTTGCTTTCGTTAAAGAATCCTCCATTTGCAGCAATTACAGCATTGCAGACCTTTGGCATTCTAGCTGTTAATTTGTTGAGGTAATCTGGAGAAATTGCACCCCACGCTTCCAGAAGCAGCTCCCACAAGTTGGATTGGTTGGATGGGCACTTCTTTGAGCAGATTGAGTTTCTGGAGCATCACATTTGTGGGGTCAATTAAACGCTCAAAATGGCCAGAAAAAGAGAACTTTCATCTGAAACTCGACAGTCTATTCTTGTTCTTAGAAATGAAGGCTATTCCATGCGAGAAATTGCTAAGAAATTGAAGATTTCCTACACCGGTGTGTACTACTCCCTTCAGAGGACAGCACAAACAGGCTCTAACAGGTACTATTTAATGAAGATGCCAGTTGGGGACCTGTGAGGCGTCTGTTTCTCAAACTAGAGACTCTAATGTACTTATCTTCTTGCTCAGTTGTGCAACGCGGCCTCCCACTTCTTTTTCTACTCTGGTTAGAGCCTGTTTGTGCTGTCCTCTGAAGGGAGTAGTACACACCGGTGTAGGAAATCTTCAATTTCTTAGCAATTTCTCACATGGAATAGCCTTCATTTCTAAGAACAAGAATAGACTGTCGAGTTTCAGATGAAAGTTCTCTTTTTCTGGCCATTTTGAGCGTTTAATTGACCCCACAAATGTGATGCTCCAGAAACTCAATCTGCTCAAAGAAGTGCCCATCCAACCAATCCAACTTGTGGGAGCTGCTTCTGGAAGCGTGGGGTGCAATTTCTCCAGATTACCTCAACAAATTAACAGCTAGAATGCCAAAGGTCTGCAATGCTGTAATTGCTGCAAATGGAGGATTCTTTGACGAAAGCAAAGTTTGATGTAAAAAAAATCTTATTTCAAATACAAATCATTATTTCTAACCTTGTCAATGTCTTGACTCTATTTTCTATTCATTTCACAACATATGGTGGTGAATAAGTGTGACTTTTCATGGAAAACACAAAATTGTTTGGGTGATCCCAAACTTTTGAACGGTAGTGTATGTAACCGATCATAGGAGTCATCGTTATTCCTCAAAGATATGGGAGCAGATATAATGAATCCACGTTGACTCGTCTTTCTGGCAAGATAATACGTTTTGGCTATGTTTTTCCTTGTGACCTAAGATTGTTTCATCTTATCATCATTGGTGCTGACATGCAACAACAAAAACAAAACAAACAAACACTGTGGTTTCTGATCTATGGGTCTTGCACCTTCATCTACTGCTTCTGCGTATGTGATGCCAGCACCCTAAGATTGCCTTCGGAGTCGGTAACTCTGGCCCCAGGTAAAATCAAACATAGTAGGCCATGCTAGGTTTAACGTAGCAGGTAATAGATTCGCCTATTACTAGCGTGTTTTGTTAAGTGGTGGCTGAGAGGACATGCAGACCACAAAAACACGGTGCACTATGGAGAGGTGACTCAAACCAGGCCACACAGCAGCTGGTGCAGATGAGCAATCCTATCCTGCGACACCGAGATAAACCAAGCTTCATTTGCTGATGTAGCCAAGCTATTGCTAGCACTGTCGCATACGCCAATGAGATGACTATGAGGGCGAGGCTGTAAGGTATCTCGAGTCCCAATCGGATCTAACTTAATGGAATTAAGTTCCTATTGCTGACGTGTGGACAAATCTCTCTAAGAGAGGCAACGTACCTAAGTGGAGAGCACAGCTAGAAAAAGACATTTGAACACACTTACATAAATTAGCAATCAACAGTAAAGAGCTAAGCTAACCTCTGCTTCATTTGGTGAGTATTCTTTTATATATGAAGAGAGTGGGCGCACCGTTACAATGCAATAGTGTAGCTCTCCCTGCTGCATCCTCTGCATCCACAGATCCGCTGTCTATTTCAGAAATTGTGTACGATTGTTTCCACATTTTATATTCCGTCTACAGATGCGATGCTTCAAGGTTCAACGGGGGAGGCAGAGATAACCGAACACCAGAGGCTGCCATGATCCCGATTCCCGATGCCAACGACTCGTGGTCCCCTATTCAAATTCGTTTCATACGTCTTGCTTTGCCGTCGTTGCAATTCTCTGCTTTTATCCTCGTCGCCAGTGTTGCGTCATCTGTAATAAACTAATTGTAGTGTATTTGAATAAGAAGTGCATTACTCAGTGTGACTGCTAGGCGGCACTGTAACTTTGCTGTTGTGTTACTGTGTTTGTATTGAGACCACAGAATAAAAAACGTCGTTGACTGACTAGATATGGCTTCCACCACATCATATATTACATGGTGTCAGAATAAAACTTGAAGAAACCAAAGAAAGGAGTAAAATGGAGCAGATGAAACCTCCGACCTCATTAAGTCTAGAAGGAAATCTAGCGGAAAATTGCAGAGTCTGGATCCAGAGATTCGAACTGTTCCTTGTCGCCAGCGGAATTGACGAAAAGTCAGATGCGGTGAAAAGAGCCACGTTCCTACATGTGGCCGGAGACGAAGCAATTAAGGTATATAACACGCTTGACTTCGATGAAGATGTAGATGACTATGATATATTTAAAGAGCTATTCCGCCAACATTGTGAGCCAAGGAAAAATGTGACATATTTGAGGCACCTCTTCTTCACTCGAGTGCAAGGAAAATCAGAATCTGTTGATGCATATGTGACTGATTTAAAGAATAAAGCGAAAGACTGCGAGTTTGAGTACCTTACCGAATCACTGATACGAGATAGAATCGTGTGTGGAATCACGGATGACCAAGTGAGAGGACGACTACTGAGAGAACCGGACCTCACGCTAAACAAAGCAATAGACATTTGCAGAGCCAGTGAGTTGAGTCGGAGTCAGCTAAAAAGTCTACATGAGGAGGTTGAAATTCCTGTTAATAAAGTCACCAAGAAAAAACAACGTGACAAACAGAAAGACAGTGGTGCCACAGCACAGAGGGTAAAGATGAGAAATCAAGGAAACTGCACAAGATGCGGCTACAGGCATGAGCCAAATAAGTGTCCTGCCTATGGACAAGTGTGTAAAGCCTGCCACGGGAAAAATCATTACGCAAAAATGTGCAACTCACGCAAGCACACAAACAACCATAAGGTGCAGCATATAAACAAGGCAGAGGCAGATAATCAACAATTCTTTATTGGCTCAATCCAAGCAGAAAAACAAGACCACTCAGTCTCACAAATCAATGCGGTGGATGCAAAGAAAGAAAAATGGCATGAAGATCTGATTGTCAACAAGAAAGTTTTTAAAGTCAGGCTGGATACTGGAGCTGATTGCAACGTCATTTCCATGAAAGACCCCAGAAAATTGAGATTGGATAAAAAGGTGAGCGAATCTCACTCCAAGCTTGTTGCTTATGCAGGCCACCACATTCCAGCTAAAGGCAAAATCATGTTGACATGTCAGTACAAAGATAAAAAGTATGATGTGGAGTTTGAGGTCATAAAGAACAATGTACCTGCAATTCTAGGAGGAGAGGCATGTGAAGAAATGGGGCTTGTCAAAAGACTGCATGCGCTTAAAACAGAGAGTGACATTCTAAGTGAATATGAGGATTTATTCACTGGATTAGGTGGCATACCGGGAGTATACCACACTGAGACAAATCCAGATGTCACTCCAGTAGTTCATGCTCCCAGGAAAGTGCCTGTTTCCCTAAAAGACAAAATTGAAACAGAGCTGAAAAGAATGGAAAACTTGGGTGTGATAACCAAACAGACAGAGCCTACAGATTGGGTGAATAGTATGGTGACTGTAACAAAACCTAACAAAGTTCGGATCTGCATCGACCCAAAGGACCTGAATACAGCCATCAAAAGAGAACATTATCCGCTGCACACAATAGAAGAAGTGGTAGCTGAAATGCCAAATGCCAGATTCTTTTCAGTTGTAGATGCTAACCACGGATTTTGGCAAATCCAACTGGAAGAAGAAAGCTCTCACCTGTGTATATTCAACACACCATTTGGGAGATACAGGTTTAAAAGACTTCCATTTGGTATATCGTCAGCACCTGAAGTGTTCCAGAGGTGCATAGCCAGACATCTAGAAGGGCTAGAGGGTGTAGTCAATGTAATAGATGACATCCTGGTCTGGGGAGAGAGCATAGAGCAGCATGATCATCGTTTGAGACAACTGCTGGACCGTCTGAGAAGCATCAATCTGAAACTGAACAAAAGTAAATGTAAGATAAGGATGACAGAAATCAGTTACATTGGTCATGTGCTCAGTGAGAAAGGACTCAAGCCTGATCCTGAAAAGGTCAGAGCCATACAAAACATGCCTGCACCAGAGGACAAAGCTGCCCTCCAGAGGTTCACAGGGTTACTGCAATACCTCTCTAAATTCATCCCCAACATCTCAGACTTGAGTGCTTCTCTGAGGAAGTTGGAAGGAAATGTGGAATGGCATTGGGGATCAGAGCAACAATAGAGTTTTGAAAAACTAAAAGCTCTCGTCAGCCAAGCACCAGTACTCAAGTACTATGATGTCAGCCAGCCAGTTACCTTATCTGTTCATGCAAGCTCTGAGGGTCTGGGAGCAGTGCTACTTCAAGATGGGCAGCCAGTAGCATATTGCTCCAGGGCATTAACTGACTGTCAAAAACGATATGCACAAATCGAAAAAGAATTGCTTGCAATCGTGTTCGGCTGTGAAAAATTCCATCAGTATCTATATGGAAGACATGTCCATGTAGAAAGTGATCACAAGCCACTGGAAGTGATATTCAAAAAATCACTCCTCAGCGCGCCAGCCAGACTACAAAGAATGCTCATGAGACTACAAAAGTACAGTCTTGAGGTCAAGTACAAGCCAGGCAAGGAGATGCATATTGCTGATGCTCTAAGCAGAGTATTTCTAAAAGAGCACCAAGAGAAACTCCTTGATGAAGAGCTGGAAGTCAACTTTGTAAATCACCAACTCCTAGTATCAGAGGAAAAGTTGCAAGAGTTCAAAGAAGCAACAAAAGAGGATGCTGAGTTGATACTGGTTGCAAATGCAATTCAGAGAGGATGGCCAGATAAACAGAGACAGCTTCCAGACAAAATCAAACAGTATTGGACATTTAGGGAAGAGCTGTCATATGAAGATGGACTCATATTCAAGAACTCAAGGTTAGTAGTACCACACACATTGAGAAGTGAAATGCTCAGGAAAATCCACAAGTCACACATGGGCATGGTTAAGTGCAAGGAGCGAGCCCGTGATGTACTGTACTGGTCGGGCATGGCCAAACAGATAGAAGAAGTCGTGGATCGGTGTGCTGTATGTAACACACACAAGAACAATAATCCCAGAGAGCCACTTATGTCACATCCAGTGCCTGAGAGAGCATGGGCAAAGATAGGTGTGGATTTGTTTCACTTCAATGATGCAGAGTACTTACTGTGTGTGGATTACTTTTCAAAGTTTCCTGAGATCATCAAACTGAATGGAACCACAAGCAAACACGTCATCATTGGGTTGAAGTCTATATTTGCAAGGCATGGTGTGCCAGATGAGTTATTCTCCGACAATGCAGACAGCTAGTGAGCCAAGAGATGGTGGACTTCAGTGCTGAGTGGGGTTTCAAACACACCACCTCAAGTCCCAACTTCCCGCAGTCAAATGGGCAAGTTGAGAGGGCAGTTGAGACAATAAAACCCCTGAGAAAAGCACAGCACAGCGCTGGTGACCCGTACCTAGCACTGCTTGAATACAGGAACACACCACTGAGTGGGGTTGGCCTCTCACCTGCTCAGATGCTCATGGGAAGAAGGCTCAAATCAAAGTTACCTGTGACAAAGACATTGTTGCAGCCAGCTGTCTATAAAAATGCCAGGAGCAACCTCGTGTATAGACAACAAAGACAGAAACAATACTTTGACCACGGAACCAGGACACTGACCTCCAAGATGGGGAAAATGTGAGGATTAGACAAGGCAACAAGTGGGAACCAGCCACTGTGGTACAGAAACACACACAGCCGAGATCATACATTGTTAAAACCACAAGTGGAGTAATGTACAGGAGAAATCGCAGACACCTGCTCAAAACAAGAGAGACTTCATTCCCAGGGACACCTGATGACATCACACCAGAGCACTCATATCATGTGGAGCAAGACACTGCCAAGTGCTGATCCACCCAGCCCTACTCCAGACTGTTCCACTGTACCGCATAGTCCAAGAGTAGTGACTGACAATACTGTATCCACAAACAGTCCTGTGAGAACAACGCGCTGTGGAAGGCCTGTTAGAGCGCCAAGGCGTTATCTGGACTGAGTAGAGAAGAAAAAAAAAACTTGAGAAAAGGAGATGTAGTGTATTTGAATAAGTGCATTACTCAGTGTGACTGCTAGGCGGCACTGTAACTTTGCTGTTGTGTTACTGTGTTTGTATTGAGACCACAGAATAAAAAACGTCGTTGACTGACTAGACATGGCTTCCACCACATCATATATTACACTAATAAACTAGCTTTTGTTTATTATAAGAATGACTAGCGAGAGTTCAGTATTTTGTAATTAAATGATGGGTTTATTCTCTGTGCTCTTAGGCTCCACAACAACATATTTTTTATTCAATAATCAAAAAGGCATTTCACAACTTTCAAAATAACAGCTGCAAATACAAACACTGAGCAAATACAAAAATCATACAAAGGAAGTTATGAATAAAAATAATAAAATTAATCAGCCAACACAAAAAGTAGATTAAAAAAACACAAAGTGGTCAATCAGGAATTAAAGTGCCAAGATTCTCAGAAAGACATTGGGATTTTCTTGATTTTATCAATTTTGCACATCTCTTCTATATTTTCATGTCATTAACAAATCCATTAAACAGGGGTTTTGTTTTCAAGAAGCGACATTTGTGTATAAAGAACTTAGCTAAGATAATTAGGTTAGTGTACATAAAATAAGTGTTTCTGTCCCCAATTAAAAGACAAAGTTTTATATTTTCATATCTTAACTGCAGCATAATTAGATTATAATTTGCTATGCAAGTTTGGATTGCATCCCAAAAGGTACTCGTGACCTCGCAGTCAAAGAACTGGTGTTCTGCTGTTTCAGTGTCTGATCCACAGAAACCACAACTGTTCGAATCAAAATGAATCTATGATGCAGGAAATAATTACATGGGTAGATGTCATTAATTCTCTTGAAATGCACTTCTTTTGCTTTGGGTGGGGTAGGAAAAGAAAGATATCTTGTCCTTATCTTGATTATAGAGCTTCTTTCCCTCTTCAAGGGCGAGGGAAAACACACTCTAGTAAAGCTAGTTCTTAAAATCTATTACTGCATTTTATATCTAAAAAAACTAAGCCTGCTGAGTTCACTGCTTATCTCGAAAGCAAGGGCATCCGTCATATACGCACTGCGTACTACCTCCCCCAGGCCAATGGCGGCGTTGAACGTTTTCACCAGTCACTGAAGAACGGCCTCAGAGCACACATGGCCCAAGGGTGCTCTTTCACGCAGGCCATCCGTCACACTCTGCTGCACTATCGGGCCACACAGCACTCGACCACAGGCGCCTCCCAGCCTCTCTCATGCTAGGCCGGGAACTGTACATGCCCCTTGACAGGCTCCGCCCCTCCACACCCCAGGCACCTCCCTCTGGGGTCAGAGCCTCAGTCACTCGTCAGCAGACGCGGATGAAGCAACGGTTTGACCAGTCAAAACGAACCAGGGTGCCAGACATCAATGTGTCAGACTGGGTCAGGGTCCGCAGGCCCCACAGGGACAATAAAATGGCTTCATACTGGTCCTCTCCTCTCCAAGTCACCCGTCAGCTGGGCCCAGCCACTTACCTCTTCAGCGATGGCACTCGGTGGCACTCCAGTCGTCTACGGAAGGTGTCAGCTCCGCCACACACAGCTGGTGACACAACCTTAGCCATTCCCTCGGCATGGCGAGACGCCCCGGGGCTTCATGCAGCTCCTACATGGGCCCCAGACATTCCTGGGCCTCAGCTTCCCCTGCCTTCTCCCTCCCCACCTCGGCCTGCCCAGCCTCAGGCCGCCCCGCGACCTGTTCGCACATGTTTACGCCCTGGCCACCTAGAGGACTTTGTGTCAAACGTTCATGTTTTAAATCCTGCCGGGGGGGGGGGAATGTTATGTCTGCACACATCAACAGTGCTGCATTTGATTTGGTGCTGTTCTATTGTGCTGGGATCGATTGGTGATGCCTGCGGGCTCTGGGTTGTTTGATCGGGTCTGCCTGTGATGCTGTATCAGTCTAAATAAAGAACGCAACGTAGCGGTTGTGTCGAGCGACAGCGCTGTGTCCTGACGTGATTTCTAAATACAATAGTACCCAGCAATAACAAATAACAAAAAAAGTAACTTAAGCCTAAGCTTTTTTTCTTTTTTTTTTGTAACTTTACTTTAGAGGTAGAATGAAGGGTCGTCCCTCATGTAAACTCAAATATCCCCCCACATTCAACTTGTGTCGTAACTAGTCAATGTCTCTAGTGCAAAGCATCATGTCCAACATATCTTACTGTTTATACCTTTCTCTCATAATATCGTCTAAACTAGCACAGTTCGGGCTTTCCTCCATCTCGTCCATTCTGCTTTTCACTTCCTGCCCTCCATCTGAATCTGGCGCGTCATCAGAATCACGTGACTGCAAACAAGCTATACCAGTTAGTAGCTGCAGCTGTGAAAGGTCTTTTAGTGCCTTGCATCGGCTCCATACCTGGCTCAGGAGGACCATGGGGCAAAGTAGACTCCAGCACCTGGCTGTGATGTGAGCTGAAGTCCAACAATTTGGTGACCCCGACGTGATAAAGACGGAGAAGTGACGAATCGACCACAGAAGTAAAAGACAACGGATAACTGCAGTGTGATGGCAACAACAAGCGGCCGCTAAAAAACTAAGGTAAACAGACGCCTGTTTTATTGAAGTTCTGTTATTGGCTATACCAAATTGTGTGTTGTCATTATACGGCAAGTGTCCTAGTTAAAGTGGATGAATAAAGCATTGAAATACATTGTGCACGGGTTTAAAGTCCCAGGGATTAGAAGCCCTGAAAGCAGCAACAGTACTGAAAAGAAGACGTGCGGGTTTAAAGACCCATGGGTTAAGAAATCCCATAAAAGCAGCGCATGCACATGGGAAATACGGACGGGTTTAAAGACCCATGAGGTTAGAGTCCTCATAAAAGCAGCGCATGTCCGTATAAGGGGTTAGAGTCCCTGAGTGAGTAGGTTTAGAGACCCTTGGGAACAAAAAAAAACGGAGGTTCCCATAAAAGCAGCGCTCACTGGTTTATGATATGTGCCGTGTTTTAACGGCAAGTGTGAATGTTTGATATTTTGCATGAGTAAAAAGTGTGTTGTTTGATAAAACTGTGTATAAGGGTGGTAGAAACTCAGTAGTGTCTCAGACAGGAAGGAGGGAGTGTCTCAGTGAGAAAGAATCAGCAGTGGAAACCTAACTGGTGCCAACATAAACTGCCTGATAACACTCACTGATTGGGTCAGTTGCTCGGGACGTATGTGCCATACAAACTGACTGGCTACTGAACTCTTCTCTGATTGGGCTGGTTGCTCGGAACGCAAGTGTCATACAAACCAGCTGGCTACTGAGTGGGGATAGATAAAACATAATGGAAGGGGAATCTGACAGGGAGTGGGAAGAATACGGAGGTTGCCCTCCCAATGTTATATCGACCGTTAAGCAACAATGGGAAAGAACCAGGAGTCAAATTTTTGCAGGGCTCCCTAGGAACAAGCGAAACACCATGATTGGGGCATATGACAGTATATGGAAAGAATTACAAGCACAGGGTAAGGTCCCCAAAGAGGAGGAAAGGAAGAGATTGATATTATATCTAGGGAAGGCCGAAAAACAAGCTAAAAAGAAAGCAGATGAACACTGGAAGGCGGAAAAAGTTTCCATGTTAGTCAAAAGAAAATGGAAGGAAGATGGAGAGGAAAATGAGCAGAGAAGAGCCCACTTACACAACATGACCTTAGCTTGCATGGCAGTAGAAATGAATCAAAAACACTCAGAAATAATCAAAGAAAAAGATAAAGGAAATGAAAAAACAGAAGCATCAGCGCCAATATATCCCAAAATGCCCGGGATACAACCCCCTCCTTATCCCACACCGCAGATGCCACTCGTGCGTGTGGAAGAAGGAGTAATGAAAATTACAGCAATAGGAAAGGAGGAATACAGACAGATTAGGGAGATGTTAGAGGAAGTAGTAACAAGGGGAATATCAGAGGTGGAGGACCTGGTGAGGGAGGCAGAGCATAGGATGCAGGAAGCCAGAGAAGGGAATAGGAAAATACATGAGCAGATGAGCAGACAGGAAGAAATAAATCAGGCAAGAAGCTCACCCACGACAGTGTCAGAAACACCCTCCACCCTAAACGGGGGAGGAGCAGGACAGGGGAGGATACAGTCAGGGGGTTGAAACAATGGATGGGTTCAAGGAGAGACAGCTCAGAGAGATAAGAGAGGAAGTAATTAGGGCAGAAGGTCCCGAGGAGAGATTGGGGGCAGGTACAGAGGCAGGGGGTGTGAAGAGTAATGAGGGAGACAAAGACACATACCAGGTCACAATTACAGGGGCACTAACCAGGCACAACCAGACTCATATAGCGCCCCGTGCTGACCACAGGCATAGACACCAGCTTAGGGACAGAGAAAAGATACAACCACCCACTAGATATCATCAACTGCCACTGATATATAAAGGACCCCAAACGGGGGATGTGTATCAACCATTCTCATTCACAGACATGAATTGCATCCTGGATAAAATGCCCCCTCCCACTGAGGGAGGAGGGCCCTGGATGGAGAAATTTTGCCAACACACATTGGGATATAAATTAGCTATGGGAGATTGGAGAGCATTACTGGGAAAACAACTAGCTATGTGGGAAATACAGCAGATTGAGGCTGCGGCAGGCACTAGTTATCTACCAGATTCAGAACCATTTACCAGTGAAGCCACAGCTGTGGGAAGGGCAATGAGGGATAAATTCCCCATTCCTCCCGGAGCAATGCATTCACTGACCTTTTCCATGAAAGACGGAGAAGACATGTCAGCATTTTTAAGCAGATGCAAAGGCATATGGACAGACACTGCAGGAAGCCATCCAAGTTCAGGACAGTTACAGACCACATTGTTTAGAAAAGCTGTTATGGCTGGAATGACCAAAGCAGTACAAGATGCCATGGAGGGCAATCCAGACATCCCAGGCTGCTCTACTGAGCGATGGGAAAAACATTTGATTCATCATATGAAAAGACACAAGGCTATACAGGAGGAGGATAGACAGAGCACCGAGTCAGCCCAGGTGCAGCTCCTAAAGCTCCAATTGGATGAGGCAAGGAAAAAGGTAAATGATGCTAAAAAGACAAACCAAAAAGTAGCCAATCAGATGGTTCAACAGCCGCCACCACAAAACTACACCCCAAATTTGTACCCAGTGCCTGAATGGGTGTCTAGTTCCCCTTATCGGGGCAGGCCTGTCAGAGTAACAGGAGGTATGAGAGGAAGAGGTAGGGGTCGCGGAGGACCCAGAGGTATGCCATTTACATGCTTTGGATGTGGCCAGCTTGGACACTGGATCAGGGAGTGTCCCATGCTGTGGGGACCCAGGGGAGGTTAAGGTCCAGTCAGCAACAGGGGTGGTTATGTGCAGCCCCCGGTCCAAGGACAGCCTTCAGTTATGGTTCCACTTCATCAAGACCCTCATGCAACAACAGCTCCACCGCAGGGACAATATCCCCAGACCATGCAGGGTGGTCAGGGGGATGAGTACTGGAGGGGCCCGGGAACTCAAGGGCAGGTGGGGCTGGCAGAACCCTACTTGCAAATAAGGGTAATGGACATGGATCTGCATTTCCTAGTTGACACAGGTGCAAGGTTTTCCACTATCACGTGCGCCATGTCTCGGTCCAACATTTCATCCTCCAACGTCCAGCTAGTGGGGTTCTCGGCTAAACCAGAAAATCTGCCGTTGACGACACCTCTGACTACCACGGTGGCAGGACAGACTTTTTTGCATCAATATATTTCATCACCAGCATGCCCAGTCAATTTGATGGGACGGGATATGTTGGTGAGGTGCGGGGCATCAGTCATGTGTGGGCCAGAGGGACTGGTAGTGACTTTTCCCAATGGATATTCTGTGAACTGTTCTCTCTCAATGATCCAGTCCAGCTCTCAAATGTTGTTGTCAGCTGATGTTTCACCCACGGCTGAAGGACTCTGGGCAGATATATACTGGGGACTCCTAGAACTGGGAACCAAGCAAAGCAACGGCGTACAGACTCTGTATTATCAGTGGCGGCCGTGGGTCCAAATGCTACATCCCTACTCCCCTCCAATCGACCCCCTCCATGTTACTCTGTACTATGATAGGGACGGGGATGAAATTTATCAGCAAACTTTTTACAATGACATTGAAGGGACACAGTGGGAAGTATTGTCTAGTTGTATTTTAGTGGGGAATGAAGGTGTGGCAGCTGCTGTTGAATTGACACCAGAACAATTTAAGTGGTATGAGATGTCTGAAGAGGCGGTGCCCCATATCACCTTAGCAGTGCATGTTAAACACCAGGCTAGAGATCTTTGGCCGGTGTGCAAGCGTCTGATGGCACTGACAGACTGGGTTTGGACCCAACTCCCTGAAAAGGCTTACAGGATCATGCACAAGACGGCTGACAAAGTGCTGTTAGAACATAGACAAATAGAGAGATTTCATGGCAGAGAAAAGGCTGATCACTCTGACGCCGCAAGTATGATAGACACTCTCCCTGAGGCGTTATGGTCAGCAGGCCCAACTGATGTAGGACACTGCAAGAATGTTGATCCAATCTCTTTTGAATTGACAGATCACACTCCGATCTGGCAGAAACAGTACTCCCACAAACCTGAGGCAGAAGCAGGGATCACAGATACTATTGAGGGACTGTTGGCAGCGGGGGTGTTGGAGCCCTCAGCATCTGGCTGGAACACACCTATTTTACTAGTAGAGAAGCAAAATACAGGGATATATAGAATGGCTCACGACCTTAGACGGGTCAATAGTATTGTGTCAACTCCTACAGTCCCAGTACCAAATCCATATACTGCTATGTCTGCACTGTCCCCAGAACACAAATGGTTTTCCTGTATTGATCTGGCCAATGCATTTTTCTGCCTACCACTAGCTGACCATGTGAGAGACATCTTCTCGTTTACCTATAAAGGCCAACAGCTAAGATATACGAGGGTTCCCCAGGGTTTCATCTTGTCTCCTGGGCTGTTCAATCAGGTTCTGAAACAGCAGCTCACTGATCTCACCCTCTCAAAGGGGGTGGTGTTGATTCAGTATGTGGATGACATCCTTCTGGCAGCTCCAGATCATGTCTCCTGCCTAGCAGCCACCAAATCCCTATTAACTCAGCTGTATCACATTGGGTTCAAAGTTTCAAAAGCCAAGCTCCAGTGCTGCAGACAGATGGTCTCGTTCCTGGGGAGAATTATCTCTAGTAGAGGAACAGGTGTGTCCCCAGCCCATAGATCCTCAATTCTACACCATCCTAAACCAGTCACAGTGAAAGACATGCTCTCATTCCTGGGGTTGACAGGTTATAGCAGACAGTACATAGCATCATATGGGGAATTCACGCACCCCTTAAGGGCCACGGTCAATGAGCAGGGGATGAGAAATTTGTCAGCATGCTTACAAAGGACCACTGAAGCAGAGAATAACTTCATTTCCCTCAAACAGGCTCTCACAAACGCTGCTGATTTAGCACTGCCTGACTACAAAGAGCCATTCTATGTGGATGTTTCAGAAAAATCACATACAGTAAATGGTGTTCTTTTTCAGAAAAAAGGGGGAGGTAGGCAGGTGATGATGTATGCAAGTGTGACACTCGATCCAACAGAAAATAGACATCCACCATGCACAAGACATGCAGCAAGGGTAGCAAAAATTCTGCAAAAAGTAGCACACATAGTCATGGGACATGCTCTAACAGTCCTGACAACACACAGCATAGTGGCCTATGTGAACTCGGCAGCATTCACCATGACATCATTAAGACAGATAAGGTTGGAAAAAATCCGCAATGCACCACACATAACGTTCACACACAAGGGACTCAACATGGCAGATAACATGGAAGGTGAGCCACGTGTGAAGAAAGAGTACAGAAAGATGTTAAGGTCAGAGCAGATTTACGGGCAAAACCCTTAGCTGACCCAGAGGAAGTGCTGTTCACAGATGGCTGTTGCTACAGACATCCCACTGAGGGACTGAAGGCAGCATATGCAGTAGTAAGACAAACAGATGAAGGGTTTGAGGAGGTAGTGACAGGGAGAGTAATGGGAAAAGCAGCATTAGAATGGGCAGAAGGGAAAAAAGTAAACATCTACACAGACTCGGCATACGTGGTAGGAGCAATACAGGTGGAGCTCAGTCAGTGGATCAGAGCAGGATTTTTGACAGCAGCAAAAACCCCAATCAAACATGAGAAAGACATCAAGAGACTGGTAGAAGCCCTAATGAAACCAACAGAGGTAGCAGTAATAAAGTGCAGAGGTCACGACAAAACTGAAACAATGATAGCAAAAGGAAATCAGGAGGCAGACTCTGCAGCTAAAAGGGCAGCAGGTTACACAGCCCAATACATGATGATGCAGGTGGGAAAAACGGTGTATGATTTACTACCTGCCTACGATGTAAATATGTTAATAAAGGAACAACAGAAAGCCTCTCCTCAAGAGTTCACAGTTTGGAAAGAGAGAGGGGCAACGGAATCCAAAGGAGTGTGGAGGTCGCCGAACGGCCGACCTGTGTTACCCCCAGGGTGGACGGCTTCCGTGTAACAGGAGGCACACGGGCTGACACATTGTGGAAAGGCACAGATGCAGAGACATCTGACCCATTGGTGGCATCCATTTTTGCCCGCAATGATTGTGAACCATATCAGGGAATGTAAAATATGTACAGAATACAATATCAGGGCTACAGTGAAGCCACACGAGGGAAAATTTCCTTTGCCAAAAATGCCAGGTCAAGAAATCATAATTGATTACACTGACATGTTGGAAAGGGTAAATGGGTATAGGTACCTCTTGGTCACCGTGGATGCATACACTGGCTGGCCAGAAGCAGTACCTGCTAAAAAGGAAGATGCCAAAACGGTAATCAAATTCCTAATCAACCAATACATACCAACGCATGGGTTTCCAAAAAGAATCAGGTCAGATAATGGCACACATTTTAAGAACAAAGACCTGCAGGCAGTAGAAGCGGCCCTAGGACTGAAACATGCATTTGGAACAGTGTATCACCCCCAATCACAGGGAAAAGTGGAGAGAATGAATCAGTCCATTAAAGGAAAAATAGGAAAAGTGTGTGCTCAAACAAAAATGAGTTGGGTGGATGCCTTACCCCTAGCTCTAATGTCAATTAGGAGCTCAGTAAACTCCATCACAGGTTTCACTCCATATGAGTTGACAACAGGGCAGCAGTTCCCGGGACCAGGAGCTGGAATCCCAACCACAGAAAAGGAAAGAGATCCGCTGAAGTACAAACCTTACTATGACCAACTAACAGCTTTGGTGTCAGCTTTCTCAAAACAGGTTGCAGCAGCAGAGGGGAACCTAGAGGGACAGACACCGACCACCACAGACTGGGTTCTGCTGACGGTGATCAAGAGGAAGTGGTCGGAGCCAAGATGGACAGGGCCATACAAGGCGCTTGAGAGGACATCACACGCGGTCCGACTACAGGGCAAAGGAGACAGCTGGTACCACTGGAGCCAGTGTGCAGCAGCGGATTCACCCACTAGGACACGGGAACAGATAAGAAACACCACAGTTGACTCTGAATAAGTGTAAAGACACAAGCCACTATCTGTGGCGACAGTTATTATAGCTATCACTTTTGGATAAGATTTATAGTAACCGGCTTTGCACATACTCAGGCAAGCCACAATATACTCAAAATTGGAATGAAGAATTTTGCCAGTTGCGAAAAGAATGTTCTGATGTTGCTATAGAAGGTCAAAAGCTCTCCCAGAAAAGGTTTTTTCTAGGATACAAGGAACTGATAACCAGAACACAAGAAGGTTTTGCTTGCTAAGAATTTTTTTTTTTTGATATATATGTTAATTATGATGTTTGAGGGAACGAGAAAACCCCACAGAGCCAAATGGTGGCAGTGGGGAGTGAGCGGGATCATTTCTATAGTAATAGTTACTCCAGTATTGATGTGGGAATCAGCCATCAGAGACAGACACACAGATCAAAACCAACACCACAACAGAACAAAGAGGGAAGGCCAAGGCCAACCCGATTACTGCATTAAAACATATGGAGGTATAGACGTAAACTACACTCTGGGAACGAACGTGACATTTCAATTTGATTTATGCCATGTTATTAATTGTGGGAAACACCAGGAGATGTGGAGAAGATATGATTTATACCTGTGCGGAAGTCCAGAAACTCACTCCAGTTGTCTAAGGCAGGGGGATCCGCCTAAGAACTCCGGCATGGGCAGTTTGTGTGCCGGATGGGAACTGATTTGGCAGTATACTGGTCCATGGACCCCTATCAAAACCGCGATCAAAAATCCAGATACAGTTAATAAGATTAGTTTCATACGCGGCCAACTACGACATAGGTCGGGTGGGGTTAATCCCCTGTTGTTGACAATACACGACCTGTGGGATGATCCATTTATGACAGGCCAGAAAAAGGCATTCTATATAGTCCATGGGCCAGACGATATTTCGGTACACTCAAGGTGGCAAAACTTACTTATAATTTTTGAAAGGATCCATGTCTGTAGATGATATTTTGGTATGATAACCATTCCTGAGTGGCAGCTGTATCACAGTTATCAGCTCATGAAGTTAACCACCCGCTAAACTAAATTGCATTTTAGACGCTGGTGCATATCCTGGTTTAGCCTCATGGTCAGGACATTTTTCAATGTTCTATAATATTGTCTTTGGTATCATTTTAAAGGGGACCTTCTTAGCTTTCATTCAAGCCCTGTTGTGGATATTTCTCACAAATATAGAGGTCACTTGAGCTCTTCAACCCGTCAATAACACACATCTTTCTGCAATGTTCGCCAAAACTATATACTTTCTTTTAGCCCTGTGGCATCTAGGAATATCAGGGACACAAAACACAAAAACTGGAATACTCGCAGGACTGTAAAGATTCAGGAAATGTATAATATACCCATACTATTTCATTGTGTGAGGTGATTGTGAGCCTTAAATGAGAACTAGACCAAAGCCAGTTAGGTCACAAACTGGTCTCTATACATTTGTTTAAATACACAATCAAAATACATGATAAAAAGGAATACCATAGTGAGGTAATGAACTATTTTAATATTTTAAACAACATTGACATTTACATATACTTAGTCAATGATACATGTAATCCCATATCATTAGTGGGTATATGTAATGGTAATGGGTAGGGTAATGGGTATATGTGAATATGGTTACATTATTGTTATCAAGCTCTGGGTAACCAAGTCCAGAATCAACATCCTGTGCATCAATAGACTACTACCACAGTAATACCATCAGAATCATCACACTGTCATTCATCAAACTGCTCGTTTCTCTCATCATCTGACTCCCCAAGTTCAAAGTCCAGTTCTGGACCATCCTGCTGTTTTTGGTTACTGCAGGTCTGTAACCTGCACATGTCTGTGCATGGAAGTCCATTTGACAGGCACATGCAGCTTGGCATTTTGCATGAATGCACACACTTGCATGTTAGCATTTCCAAGACCACATCTGGTGCAGGTGGGGAGCGCATCCAGTAAATGGCCAGCTTGCCTTCATCGTCTGTCCATCCATACTCAGTAGGGCTTGGCACCACAGGGTTAGCCTGCAGACAGCACTTCCATATTGCTGCCTGATAGTTGGCTCGTTGAACATGCATAAAGAGACAGTCTCTACATGGTGGCAGCTGGCTGGACTCAACCTCTCCCCTTTTGGTGCAGAAGAGCTGGTAACGCAGTTTGTTCACCTCAGCAGTGCTGCTATTAGCAACATACATCTGACAGGTGAACTGCTCAATTTTCTGGAACAGCTCATCACTCACATTCCATGTCTGTCCCAGTTGACTAAAAGTCTCTTGGCAGGCAGTGTGCTTTCTCACTATCTTCAGGGCATTCAGCTTCCCTCGACCAGCGAATGCACTGACAGTGTCGCAGCCTGTGAAGGCATGTAAGCCAATTAGGCTGTCACAGATGCTGTCTCCAAGTGAACTTGCCAGTTTGGTGATGTCGACAAACCGTGTGCGGTTCGGAGTCCCACACTTCTGGTACATGGGACAGGTGATGTCCTTCTGGAAGCCAAGACAAAGCACCATGATATCAGTGTGCTCAGCTGTGATGATAACTGACTTTGAGCCCGCATTTGCTGCATGCAATGCATGCAGGAGCAGACGGGTGTCAGCTTCTTCATGTGTGGAGTGCAGTTCTGCTGCTTCCTCACACCCATCTTCTGTCAACTTGTAGCAGGTTTCCTCACAGGTCATGTACAACACCTTGCCATGCAGCATAGCTCTGTATCGTGGGAGTTTCCACTCTTCCACCAGAAACTTGATGAGACTGGTCTTGTTGGAGGAACTGCACAGAAATTTTCTCCACTGCTGGACGTGGTGTCCCCCTGCAAGATTCTTGTACTGGAGAGTGATGTCTCCACCCCGGTTCAGTCGTTCAGCATCTTTGATCGAAGTCTGGTGATAGACATCAAAAACAACATCAATCCTCCCACTCTGTGCTCCCTCATGGAGGACCTAGGTCAAGGCTGACTCTGCCACCTGTGCAAAGGTTTTGTTGTTGCCATTCATTTTTTGGACCAGGCTCATCCCATCAATGATGGAAGTAGATGGGATTGGGATGTCTTCTGCAGGAGATACATTCTTTTCAAGCTCTCTGGCAAGTGCAGCCTTGTTTGTTTTTCGTAAGGACCCATCAGCATTTGCCAGTGCCCATGGTAGTGGGCCCAATGGGTAGGCAAGGACATCCTTCAGATTCACCTTCCTGCTTTCAGCCACCAGGATCATGTGACTGAAAAGGTTTCTATCTGCCTTCAGAACCACATCCTGTGCTTTCTTTCCATGAGCTTGTTTTGTGCTGACATTGGAGAATGTTTTCAGACTTTGCTTGGTCATCTTGTCGTGGAATTTCACAGGTGGTGGGTCTGCATCTAACCTTGTTTGCTGGAATGCTTGGTAGGCCTCTTCTCCTTTCTCAAGAGCTCTCAAGAGATCTATGGTCACATCAGGTGGAGCCATGTTGCCAGTGGAGAGGCTAACCAAATCAATCTCATCAGGGGACATAGGATTGAGCCAGTTATTCTCCATAAGGTCCATGAGAGACTGGACATCTGCTTCATCTCTCTTGATCCTTGGACTCTGTAGATCTGGATGAGACCATTTGCACCTGCCTTGACCTGTCAGGTCTCTCAGCTGTCTGAGGTACATGCTTCTATACTCAGCTGTGAGATAATATTTGGTCACAGCTCCTGGCTTCAAGCTGAATCCCTTTGTCCCTCCAGCTGTTTGGGTGTCTTTGTTCACCGTTTCTTCTATAGCTTGGTCAACAGGGATTCGGCCAAAGGGATTGGTGGAGCCCAGTTGGACTGAGAAGCCTCCTTCCATGAATTCTGTGTACACATCTGGGTGTGTGATGGGCAGCTCAGACATCTGGGCGTAGTAGTAGGGGAGGTAGCGTGCATAATTCATCCTGTCATAAGCCAAGCACCATGGGATCATTGCTCGAATGCTAGCCAAGTGTAGCATCCAGTCTCCCTCTCTGGATGCTCGGATGAGCCCCAACAAGATTTCAACCATGTCCAAATAGGACATCCAGAAGTTCGAGAGGCTGCCGTTTCCACCTCTAAGGAACTCACGGTAGACTTCAAATAGATCCATGATGCGTGTACAAGAGCTGTTCTTGAGGACCTCCTTCAAAGCATGTTGTGAGACTTCTTTCCCAAGGCTGTCAATGGTCTTCAGTGTCTCATTCAGGTGAACCATGTCATTCCTGTGAGTTTCTTCCAACCAGGACAGGAAACCATTCAAGGCCAGTCGCATGAGAGCCTCATACAGGACCTTGTGTAGTCGCACTGCCCTGTTGTACTTGCGGCCATCCATAACACCAGCAATTGAGCCTTCTGCAATCATGCCAGACTCAATGCAGAGGTCTTTGAGTCCAGCATCTTTGAAACGCTTTCCTATTATTGCCAGCAGTGTGCAGATGGTGTGGAATACCCCAAGCCTAATGATGATATCATGGAACTTGTCATGGTGTTTCCATGTGATCTCGACAGCCTTCGCATACAGGGCTTGGTCAAAGACACAGACAATCTTCCTCAGGCCTAAGCACTGCATGATGCTCAGTGACTGGTTAAGCACCTCGTTGACAGTAGACATTTGTGTCGCTGGAGCATTGATGGTAGGCAGATAGCCTATATTGTCGGGGATGACCGTCATCTCTCCTCGAGTCAGGATGTTGAAGCCTGTCCAGCTGCTGACTGACTGTTCTTCTTGTTGTGACATGCGTGCTAGGACCCAAAGAAGGTTTTTCTCTCTGGCAAGCTTAGTATTGGCTGCAGTATCGGCATCTGACTTTTTGCTTTGTGGTGGCCCTACCCGTTGTCCAGCATTGTAAGTTGGTAACATTGGTGGGGGTCCATCAATGCTTCTCTTCTTTGTTTTGGGAACAGTGGGCATGGGTTGGACAGGAAGTGGGTTGACTGGCTTTGCTTGCACAGCAATCCCATTGACTCTGTGAGATGTTCCCTCACCACTGACAGTTTCTTCAAGACGGTCGATATTGTCCCAGGCTAAAGTTGTGAATATGCCAGGATGGATGTTAGCTGGAAGGGCAATGCCACTCCCTGATGATGAGAGTTTCTGGAGACACAGGGCAGTGTTGATCTCTTCCATCTGTGAATAGGACACACTGTGACCAAGTCGGTTGAGGATGTTTATCAACTCTACATTTCCTGTCAACGATTTGACACTGAATGGCAGAACAATGTGCTTGGAAGGCTTGGTATTTCCACATGTCACTGCATATACTATGTCATGGCCAAATGACTGCAGAAGGCACTGCACTCTCTGGGATGCATGATCAGGATCATTTGAGCCTGTGAGTAGAGAGTACAGGAAGATAATGAGCGACTCTGGAATGGTAGGACATTCTGCTTCTGGTTTGACTTCAGGCGGCCAGGTTTGGGGAACATCTTGACTTTTAATGTCTGCTCTCAATTTGATGGCTGCTTTGGCTATAACATCTTGTGCACTGACACTTTTCAGGGTCTGCAGCTCCCTTTTGAGAGACTGATTTTCTTTGGCAAGTTCCCTCATGGACAAGTTATCGGGATAGAGGAGGAATTTTCCTTTCTCATCAGGGAATATCTGCAAGGCTCCAGCAAACTCACTCTCCAGGTTTCGCCTTATGTGCTTCTTGGTTGATTCCTTGACTTGAGCAATGCCTTGGGAGTTCATTGAAGCTACCAGTCTAGAAGAGAGATCAGTCATTGTCATCACTTGAGGATTGCCAAAAAGCTCCATCCTGATGAAGAGGAACAGCTCATTGTATGCCTTATTCACAGCAGCTTCATACTGGGCTGAAGCATCATCATCTTCATTGCTGGCAACCTCTCCTTTGGAAACCTCTTCTTTGGTGTAAAGTCTATAGCATGACCTGTGGTAGTGCCCTTCAGCTGCTACAAGGTCTCTACTCACAATGGCAAGGATTCTGCTGTCCCTTTTCTTTGTGGCTGCACTCCTGATCTTTGCATCAGCTCGCAGTTCTCGACACTGCACCAGTACTTCTCTCGTATTCTGTCTCTTGGAATATTTGCTGTTTTTCTGACAAAATATGCACTCTGCATCATAAGTCCTAGATGTACTTGGAGCATGTCGAGCTACTCTCTTAGATTGCTTCTCTTCAGCAGAGACACAACTTTTCTTTTCTTTTGCAAGGAGGCCATCAAGAATTTGCTTCATAGTGAAGATACTGCGACACTTTCTGTGGTAGTAGATTGCTGGAATCTGTCCCTCAGGAATGTCTTTTGCCAGTTTCAAAACTGGTGCATGATTTGGTATCTGAGCTGCCCTGAGCAGAGTTCTCCATGAGTCGACACATTGTAGTGAAACCAGCTTATCTGTATCATCAGAACAGTGGATAATGCACTCCACCCGTGGGCGCTTTGGTATTGGGTAAAAACTTGCTTGTTCACCAGTGGCCATATTCAGTCAGTTTTCACCTGCCACATACAAACAAATACATGTAACTTGGGTATATGAACACTACTAAAACAAAGTTTACTTTGCTTCACCAGCGTCATATTACCATTATTTATCTTACATAGCCACAAATAGATACATTACCTAGTTGCTATGCAACAGCTGTATTTTGTCCACATGAGGCCGCTAAAATCAACACAAGATGAAAGTTCCTCGTAGCCACTTTAACTAATCATATTAACATATACATTAAAAGAACATGCTAACATTATGGGAAATTAGCTTACAATCTTCTCCAGAGTGAGACAAGAAGATAGATACCAGTTTCCTCTATATGTGTTTAGTAGAAAGCTATCTGGCTGCACGTTAGCCTAGCTTAGCACAATGAATGGAAGTACACAGTACTGGTTATCCTTGGTTGTTGGCCAACTAAGAACTGTCCCAGAGTTTAAGCTAGGCTAATCAGTACCAGGGGTGTTGAAATGCTATATTTGTAAAAATCTGGGCAAATACATAATCGTGAGAGGCACAGAAACAGGTTTCCTGAAAGAAAAATGAAATAGCTGCTCATTTGGAAAGGTTATCATGTATTATTTTACTTCTGTTAGTGTACCAAATAAAATGGCACCAGTGAAGTTGTGTCACCTTGGGTGATATCGATATCTGGTCTGACCCATGGACTAACTGGCTTTGGTCTAGTTAGTTTCTTAGTAATAATGCCCTTCTAATTTAAGGTTCACACTCACCTCACACAATGAAATAGTATGGGTATATTATACATTTCCTGAATCTTTACAGTCCTGTGAGTATTCCAGTTTTTGTGTTATGTGTTCCTGATATTCCTAGATGCCACAGGGCTAAAAGAAAGTATATAGTTTAGGCGAAAATTGCAGAAAGATGTGTGTTATTGACGGGTTGAAGAGCTCAAGTGACCTCTATATTTGTGAGAAATATCCACAACAGGGCTTGAATGAAAGCTAAGAAGGTCCCCTTTAAAATGATACCAAAGACAATATTATAGAACATTGAAAAATGTCCTGACCATGAGGCTAAGCCAGGATATGCACCAGCGTCTAAAATGCAATTTACTTTAGGGGGTGGTTAACTTCATGAGCTGATAACTGTGATACAGCTGCCACTCAGGAATGGTTATCATACCAAAATATCATCTACAGACATGGATCCTTTCAAAAATTATAAGTAAGTTTTGCCACCTTGAGTGTACCGAAATAGGAAATTTTGGGCTCTGGCCCATGGACTAATATGGTTGTGGGAGCATATCAACAAGGCACGGACACCATGGGCCTCGTTAAGGTGAATTTGTTAACACCTCCATCCCCCAAGAAAACAGACGCCTCGAATAGCACATTCGAAACTAAACCTAGACAGAACAAGGACGTAATCACCATAGATTACAATAAATTAACGAGAGGCGATATTGTCAAATTGGCTACTGGATATGGGGACAAAAACCTGTGGTTAGATTGGATGGCAGCTACTGCTGCCTCCATGAACATGAGTAATTGTATTGCATGTTCTTCAGCTAGGCCAACTCTTTTCACCGCCCTAGCACCTGTTTCCCGATACAGATCCTATAGGATTTCATTGCATGATGGCCCTAACTATGCAAGCCAACCCCCCTAACTGTACTACTCTCAGCTCTATTTTTCCCGTTAAAAACTCCACGGTGCCGCCGGCGTTCACCCTGAGAGCTAATAACTATACGTGTTTTTCTAGGAGCTCCAGCTCCGGTATGAAGATGGGACACATGCCTGACGGCTGGTGCAAATACACACTTGATGTCAACAGTTGGTCGGTCCCTAGCTCTATGGTGTGGGGAAGGGCTGACCTGTTTTGGTATTGCGGGGACAGGACTCTACATATCAGCCTGCCAGCAGACTGGTCTGGAACGTGTGCAATGGTCAGGTTGGTTCTACCCCTGTTTTTGCTAGGGCCACGCCAACAGGCAAATTTCACATATACCCGCCACAGGAGAAACACATTTGAGGTTGGGTATGGCTCTCCCACATACATAGATGCTATGGGAGTTCCAGATGAGTATAAGTTGGTAAATCAAGTGGCAGCAGGATTTGAGAACATCCCAATCATTAGTGCGCTATTTCCAGTCACTCCCAATAAGAATGTGGATAGAATTAATTATATCCATTATAACGTCCTGAGGCTCGCCAATAAAACCAGAGACGCTGTAGCAGGCTTATCTGAACAATTAGCTGCCACCTCGTTGATGACAGTTCAAAACAGAATGGCCCTCGACATGTTATTAGCTGAAAAAGGGGGTGTTTGCTCTATGTTTGACGATCAATGCTGCACGTTCATCCCCAACAACACTGCTCCAGATGGCTCGGTAACTAGAGCCCTAAAGGACTTAGGACCCTGTCGGAGGAGATGCATGACCACTCAGGTATAAACGACCCACTGGGAAGAATTTTTGAACAGTGGTTTGGGAGGTGGAAAGGTGTGATGGTGTCTGTGTTTCTGTCCCTGGTAGGCATGATGACTGCACTTGTGTTGTGTGGATGCTGTTGTATCCCCTGTATCAGATCTCTGTTTGAAAGGTTGATCGTCACTGCCATCGAAAAGAAGAGTCCCTCATCGATCTATCAGATGGCTCAAGTCGAGACGGAGACGGTGGCTCTGATGGAGGACGGAGGGTGTGAAAAACTGGGCAGTGACACAGAGGCTGAATGTGATGTTTGAATCCGATTGGTTGGTTGGTTTCATTTATATGAGACCAAAAAGGGGGACTTGTAGATAAATGTAATGGTGTGATGTTTAATAATGATGATTACAATGTATTAATTGGAATAAGGGATATAAGGATATATTAATCATTGGGAAAACATATGCATGAGGAACAGGGCTTGTTACAAGGACATGAGGGTCTATAGTGGCAGTGGAAAAGTACTGAGTATGTTAGCAGACAGAGGAATGCAGAGTAAATTGGGTGTGAGGGTCACTGACCTTAGATAAGGTTAGCGACTCTGAATAACAAAGGGAGCAATAAGGGTGTTGTGGTCAAGGGGGAGTAGAGACAAGATGTCTATCTCCATGGAAGGTGTGAGGGTCGCTGACCTTGCATAGGGTTGGCGACTCTGAATGGGAAGGGGAACAATGGAAGTGTTGTGGTCAAGGGGGGAGTGGAGACGAGATGTGTTGGGATTTGTGGTTTCAGAGATAGGAACAGGATTTTACGACGGCAGCTGCAACAAGGAGGTCACAGCAGATGGAGAAGATTACCTGGAGTCCGGATATCAGTGAGGCGGAAACGGAGTCAGATGAACGGACCAATCAGAAAGAAGACCACACATCCATATTCAGATGAACGGACCAATCAGAAAGAAGACCACACATCCATATTCAGTCAACACTTTGTATAGTATAAAGACTGGGTCAGGGAAAGGAGAGGCAGTCAGACTTCGTGAACTGACACAATCTGTTGTTTGTCAGGGATAGGAAGATCTAGACCCAGAGCTCTGTATGCTTTATCCATTTACTGCTAAATAAAACGGATGGTTTTGAGACCGAACATCTTCTCCTATTGCTTTATCAACAAACATGCAGGACTACGCTCTCACATAGATGAAGATGAGTTGGTAGAGTGAGCTGAAGTCCAACAGATGTCAGTCGAGAAGGAGGTGCTCGAGAGAGTCAGTTACCAAAAAGTGATTGATAGATTTGCCACCCTCGAGGTGAGGCGACACAGCTTAATTCTTAAGTGACATTGTACTTTAGGGTAAGATGGGTTGGGTTTTGGGGTGAATTGAGCCAATGTTAAAACAATCTTTATTTATTTATTCAGTTATTGTTTACCCCCCCATTATCTTTTATTTTGATGCTGGTAGTTCATCAAGAAAGTGACTTTAAACTTTTTTCATTTAGTCAATATTTTTCTACCTTTGTAAACCAAGTGATGGTTTTGTGGCTCAACATTAAAGTAAGTTTTCTCAGATTTGTTGTTGTCTTTGTAGTCGCACAATTGAATAATTGATGTATAAGAGGAAATGCTTTTATTAGGTCTAAAATGGTCCGCAGAGAGTAGCTGAACAAACTGACAACTCTTAATTACAGTAACACACACGTAGTTGTCTGCACATTGGCAAGTCAGTTTGAGCTCTATCAAGTTGCTTGTACTTGTATAGATCGCATTCTCCAAGTCTCAGCACAGACTCTTCATAATATTCTAAACATGGCTTGAACTGTATCACTGCCACTCGAAGACTGAAGCAACAGAGTATAAATCTGTTCTTCACTTTTGGGATTGGGGCATGTGGGTGACTGAACACTTTTGCAAGGCACTGTATGCATGTCATTCTCGTAAGGGGCTGAACCCCCTAAAGGTCTGATTCTAGAAACACAGAAAAAGATGCAGTGAGCAGCCACAGTGCAGCGCCCGGGGACCAACTCCAGTTCTCTTTCCTAGTGCCTTGGTCGGGGACACAGACAGGGGTTTTAACCCTAACATGCATGTCTTTTTGATGGTGGGAGGAAACACGTGCAATGCATGGATGACTGGCCCCTAACTACTGCAACACCACACCAAGTAACATCTGCCATTTTCGAACGGCCTCAGTAGATATGGTTTGGTATCATAGTTTGCTGTAGGGTTACGACTGTAAGCCAAGTCTCTTACTTTGTTTCAGTACCATTCAGCAACACTTACACTTAACACCTTTAAATTCCTAGACAGGAGCACAAGGGTCATGGCCTTAACCTTCGTAGGGTAGAAATTCTGGTAAAAAAAAACAAATAAATCCAGATGTAGACAAACAAACACAGACCACCATTATCTCTCCATAGGGAAATGCTGAGCCATTTGAATGTGGTGTAGGCAGGACTGGCCAGGTGGAAGCTTTTCCAGATGCCAGATACCAAAGTATGAGACTCTAACAGACTCTTTCAATGCTAAATAAATGTTGACTTCCTGATAGTACATCTGCTATACTGAACCAATAAAAGCCACAGTACAGTGGGGCCACGTGGTCACAACTGTCGCCGGTTGGATTCTAGCCGGTGACCTTCGTTGCATGTCATATACTGCTCTCCTTGCCCATTTTCAGTCTGCTTCTTCACTGTCGCTATCTGATAAAGGTAAAAAAGTAAGGAATAATATTTGAAAAAGTCACAGTACAGTGACAAGAGTGCCACAGTAAATGTATTCATTTGCAGGGTGTATCCACCCCCCTGATGGAGAACCCTACGTGATGACGTTTCTGAGCAGTGGCCTAGACAAAAAACACGTCCTGCCTGTGAGGGACAACATGGAGGATGCTGAGAAACAATTCATTCTGTGCAAGACCAGAGTAGAGTGTGCAGGACCCTTCTACTTGAAGAACTACCAAGAGTTTGAGAGTCTCTACAAAAAGCCAGTAAGAATAAAAACCAGTTTAGCCTACTTCCATTATAAGAGGCTACATAATTGGTTTATATGGTTCTTGGGCAACCCAGATGAATTAAATGTTTAATTGGTTTGATGTGGTTTGTTATTTGATTTTAAAGGTTTGGCATTTGTCACCATAGAAAGTAATTTTAAAAGTTTTTTGTTTTACATCAAGTCAATACTACATGACACAATTAGTTTGAGTGGCGCTCCATTGTGAATGAAATAATATGTTTTAATGGTGTGTTGCTTGATATTATCCACTCATCCATGTTATGCTCGTGCACTAGAACCCGACCCGTGTGGCGAAACCCAAGGCAGTCAGACACAGGATGACTTCAAAATCCAAAAAGGTGGTTTTATTGTGGGAGGGGAATGTATAGTGCGAAAAACGTTCTGTTAGTGGGATGTGTGAATAAACTATGTGTGGTGTCCCGTGGTTTGCGTGTATAACTATGTGTGAGTGTTCTTAGCCTATGTGTGGTGTGTTATGTAAATGACCAGGAGGTGTTGAAATAATGTGCGTGCACCTGGCAAGAAAGTCCAGTCCGTGATCCAAGAGGGGTTGTCCGAGGAAGTCCGGGTCCGAGATCCGGGAAGTCGAGTCCGAAAGGAGGGATCCAGGTAGAGGGACAAGGTGGGAGATCGCAGGAGAGGTCCGGGAAAAAACATGGAGGTCGCTGGGGACGAGGGAGACGCGGGGAGCCGTGGAAGTCGCGGAGGGAGAGTCTTGGGAGGAAGCAGAGACACGAAGATAAGACACTGGGGAATAAACAGAATGCAAGGAACGCTGGAGGGCTTGTCAGAGCTTTACCGCAGGATTCAGTACGTCGAAGCACGGAGTGGTATTCTGGGAGACTTCTTGTAGAGGGTTGCCTGATTGCCGCAGGTGTGCCTGATGGATGATGGCAAACACCTGGTGCACTGCAGCGCTCGTCTCCTCAGAGCGCGAGCAGAGCGCTCGGATGTTTCCGGCACGTCCGAGCTGGGGGAGTGGCTTGAACGTGCCGGGGAGGCAGCTCGGGGCGGTGTAACCACAACAGGACCCCCCTCCTTCGGGAGACACCGGGCGACCGTCCGATGGCGTGGGTCCGATAGAACTCCTCCAGCAGTGCGGGGTCGGCCAGGTAGGACCGGGGAACCCAGCTGCGGTCCTCGGGCCCATAGCCAACCCAGTCCACCAGGTACTGGTACCCACACCCCCGGCGGCGTACGGCGAGCAGCCGGTCGACATCCCAGACCATGTCACCACCGTCGAGGACCCTGGGGTGTGGAGGAGCTTGGACAGGGAGAGACAGGGGGCTGAAGGCTACCGGTTTGAGGTGCGAGACATGGAAGACGGGATGGATCTTGAGTGAGGTAGGGAGATGGAGACACACCGCCGAAGGGTTGACGATGCGGTCGATGGTGTAGGGACCGACGTAGCGGGGAGCCAGCTTCCGGTTGAGGGTAGGGAGAGGCAGGTCCTGGGCCAGGAGCCATACCCTCTGGCCAGGTCGATAAGCTGGGGCTGGCACTCTCCGCCGGTTGGCGCTGCACCGGGCCCGCTCTGTAGCTCGCAACATAGCGGCCCGGGCAGTCTTCCAAACGCGCCGACAACGGCGGAGATGGGCCCTTGTGGACGGGACCACCACCTCCAACTCCTGATGGGGGAACAGAGGGGGTTGATAGCCAAGGGAACACTCGAAGGGGGACAAACAGGTAGCCGAACTCTCCATGGAGTTGAGCGAGTACTCCACCCAGGGCAGGTACTTGCTCCAGGAGGCGGGGTTGCTGGTGGTAACGCAAAGCAAAGCCGCCTCCAGGGCTTGATTGGCCCGCTTTGCCTGCCCATTGGTCTGGGGGTGATACCCGGAGGAGAGGCTGACCGTGGCCCCAATCCCCTTACAGAAGGCCTGCCACACCTTAGAAGTGAACTGGGGACCACGGTCAGAGACAATGTCCAGGGGAATCCCATGGGGTCAGACAACGTGGGAGACGAGAAGGTCCGCCGTCTCGGCTGCTGAGAGGAGTTTGGTGAGGGCAACAAAGTGGACGGCCTTGGAAAACCGGTCGACAATGGTCAGAATGGTGTCATTGCCTTGGGACACGGCTCGAGGCCAGTTACAAAGTCCAAGGCAATGTGGGACCAAGGTCGGCCGGGGACAGGAAGGGGGCGCAGGAGACCTGCTGGAGGGCGATGGAGAGCCTTGCTGCGGGCGCAGGTGGTGCAGGCAGCCACGAACTCTCTGGTGTCTGCCTCCATGGTGGGCCACCAGAAACCCCTGCGGATGAAGGCCGCCATTCGGTGGACAGGCAAAACGGCTGGAGTGGCCCCACTCCAGCACCTGGGGCCGGACAGAGGGAGGCACAAATAGCTGGTTCCAGGGTCCATTGCCTGGGTCGGGCTGGGCGCGCTGGGCCCTTCTCACCACCGATTCGATGGCCCAGGTGACGACACCCACCACCCGGGCCGGGGGAAGGATGGTGTCTGGGGCGTCAGGGGACCCCTCGGGAAACAGATGGGAGAGGGCGTCTGCCCTGACGTTCTTGGTGCCCGGGCGGTAGGTGAGGGTGAAGTCGAACCGGCTGAAGAAGAGAGCCCAGCGCACCTGCCTGGGATTGAGCCTCTTAGCCGTCCGCACGTAGGTCAGGTTCTTGTGATCAGACCATACGATGAACGGCTGCCCTGCTCCCTCCCGCCAGTGTCTCCACTCCTCTAGGGCGGCGTGGACAGCCAGCAACTGCCTGTTGCCGATGTCTTAGTTCTTCTCCGCAGGACTGAAACGCTGGGAGAAGAAGGCGCACGGGTGGATCTTCTGGTCCTCCGATGGCTCCGATGCCCGTGTCCGATGCGTCCACCTCCACGATGAACTGCCTGGATGGGTCCGGGTGGGCGAGCACCGGAGCCGTTGTGAACAGCCTCTTCAGGGCCAAGAAGGTGGCCTCTGCCTCCGAGGTCCAGGAGAAGGGGCGGAGGGTGGCGGTGAGTGCAGTGAGGGGGGCGGCCACACGGCTGAACCCCCTGATGAAGCGCCGGTAGAAGTTTGCAAACCCCAGGAAGTGCTGGAGTTGCGTCCTGTTGGTGGGCCGTGCCCACTCCTCCACCGCTCGGGTCTTCCTGGGGTCGGTGCGGACGAGCCCCTTCTCCACGATGTGGCCAAGGAACTCCATGGAGGCGGAGTGGAACACGCACAGCTCCAGCAGCTGTTGGAGGACCAGGCGGACATGCTGGTGGTGTTCCTCCTCAGTCCTTGAGAACACGAGGATATCATCCAGGTACACCACCGCGAACGTGTTCAGCATGTCCTGGAGCACGTCGTTGACCAACGCCTGGAAGACGGCCGGGGCGTTGGTGAGGCCGAAGGGCATAACGAGGTACTCGAAATGCCCTAGGTGGGTGTTGAAGGCCGTCTTCCATTCATCCCCTTCCCGGATGCCCACCAGGTGGTATGCGCTGCGCAGGTCTAGCTTGGTGAACACCGTGGCGTGAGTGAGTGGCTCGAACGTGGAACTCATAAGGGGGAGTGGATATTTATTTTTCACCGTGATGTCATTTAACATTCGATAATCTATGCAAGGCCTCAGGCTGCCCTCTTTCTTTGCCACAAAAAAGAAGCCCGCTGCCACCGGGGAAGACGAGGGCCTTATGATTCCTGAGGCCAGGGACTCTGTGATATAATTGCGCATAGCCTCCTTCTCCGGGACGGAGAGGTTATACAACCGACCGGTGGGAAGGGCCGCCCCGGGAAAGAGATCTATGGCGCAGTCATAGGGACGGTGAGGGGGGAGGGAAAGTGCACTGTCCTTACTAAATACAGGGGCTAAATCGTGATAAATGGGAGGAACACCAGTGAGATCCGTGGGAGGAGGCACGGGTCTGAGGCCACTGGACGGGGAGTGGAAGGAGCGAAGGCAGTTGGCATGACACGCAACGCTCCAACCCAAAATCCGCCCAGTAGACCAAGAGATGTGGGGATCGTGCCATTCCAACCACGGTCTTCCTAACACCAGGGGCGCTGTGGGGGCGTGCAAAACCAAAAAACGCATAGTTTCCACGTGATTACCCGAAAGAGTGAGGGTGAGGGAAGCAGTGCTGTGTGTGATCTTACCAAGTGAACGACCATCCAGGGCTTGGGCTGTGAGGGGTGTGTCTAGGGGGACAAGTGGAATGCCGGCCTGCCGGGCCAGCGAGATGTCCATCAAACACTCGTCCGCCCCCGAATCCAGGAGTGCACCAATAGAGAGTGAGTCGTTACCCCAGGTGAGAGTGACCGGGAAAAGCTGGTTGTGCTCCTTGGGCTGGGGCTGAGGAAGGGTCGTCAGGCTCACTAGGACACCCCTCGCTAGTGAGCCAGGTCTTTTGGGCGAGTCGGGCAGGCCTTGATGTAGTGGCCCGACCTCCCGCAGTAGAGGCAGAGGTGGTCATGCATCCTCTGCTCCCTAACCTCCAGCGGGAGCCGTGATCGACCCAACTGCATGGGCTCCTCCTCCGGCCTGGATCCAGAAGCCACTCAGGGTTGCGAGGGGGAGTGTGAGGGTGGAGAGAGCCCACGGGACGCTGACCCAGTGAAGGCATCGGTAGAACGGACGGGGGTTGGTCTACGGGAGGGGCCAGTGCGCGGGGCGCGTTCCTGGCGCCGCTCCCGCAGCCGTTTGTCCATCACGAGGGCGAGGGTGACGAGCTCGTTGAAGGAGGCAGGGCGGTCCCGAACAATGAGATCTTTGATGGGTCATCCCATCCACTGTCTGCCGCGAGTATCCTCACCTCCAAGGAATAATCTGCCACCGACCTGGCTCCCTGCTGTATGGAATGGAGGCGGCTGGCAGCATCCTGCCCGTCAGCTGGGTGGTCGAACACCAGATTGAACTCGCAGCGGAAGGCACCATAGTCCGAGGCGAGCCGCTCGGTATGGCCAACCGCCACTATGGCCCAGCAGAGGGCTTTAACGGTGAGGAGGGACATAACAAGGGCTACCTTAGTCTCTCCTGTCCTATACCTGGCTGGCTGGTGTTTGAACAGGAGCTCACACTCAGAGCGCGAGCCGAGCGCTCGGATGTTTCCGGCACGTCCGAGCTGGGGGAGTGGCTTGAACGTGCCGGGGAGGCAGCTCGGGGCGGTGTAACCACAGCAATCCATCCATTATCTGAACCGCTTATCCTGCTCTCAGGGTCGCGGGGATGCTGGAGCCTATTCCAGTAGTCATTGGGCGGCGGGCGAGGAGACACCCTGGACAGGCCGCCAGGCCATCACAGGGCCCACACACACACACACACACACACACACACACACACACACACACACACATTCATACCTAGGGACAATTTTAGTATGGCTGATTCACCTGACCTTCATGTCTTTGGGCTGTGGGGGGGAAACTGGAGCTTCCAGAGGAAGCCCACGCAGACACGGGGAGAACATGCAAACTCCACACAGAGGAAGACCCGGGATGACCCACCAAGGTTGGACTACCCTGGGTCTCCAACCCAGGACGTTCTTGCTGTGAGGTGACCGTGCTAACCACCGTGCCGCTGCTTGATGTTAGTGGTTTGCTATTTGTTATTGACTCTTTACCTTAAAAAATATAGAAGTTGTTTTGGCCTCTTTATTCATATGGAAATGTATTTTTCAATTGGCAATTCAATGTGTAATTTGGTCATGCAATTTGAAAATGCATTTTGAAATTGACAATGAAATATGCAAAGTGGCAATGCAATCCTCAATTCAGTTTGAATTATTTTGGTTCAAAATTACATTCACCCAATTGCATTTCATATTGCCAGAGTATTTTGATGCCTATTCAAATGGCAATTCATTTTTCTATCTTGTGTGAGATCCGATAAGGCAGGTGAAAACATTGAGGTGGCACACTTAATGGTGCAAACCCAGGAAGAAAACCGCAATTCCCATACAACCGGGTGGAGTGTGCACAACCAGAGGTAAATGGTTCATTTAACTGTATACCCGTCAACCCAGCTAGTGGTACATTAAAGGTTTTACTATTCACGTGATTTGTTAAATTCCTTCTTAAAAGTTCCTTTTTTTGTGTAGAATTTAGCGTCTACACACAATTCCTTGACCTATTCCACACCCTCTTCCAGGACATGGAAGCATCATGGATCTTAGTTCCAGACAATTAAATCCGTATCTATGCTGTCCGCTGGGTTTTCTGTCATTGATTCAGTCACCTCGGCAGCTTCCAAGAAGCCTGGAATTTCCACAGGCTGAGAACCGAAAATAACCAATGATCCTACCAGCTGTGGCTGTGGAACAGAGATGCTGCTGCTGATCCCCAGCAAGTAAGTAGGCTTACTCTATAAAGATGACTCCAAACTAGGACCATGGTACAGGGAGGAACAGCTGGCATTACACCGAGAGATGTAGTGGTTGTATTCTGGAGGTCGGATAGGCTGATGATACTAGTGAAGTGGTCCTCAAGTATCATGATGGCTACATGGCTCCAATGACTTTGTTAAGAGGAAACAACTGTAAGCATTATATTGTGTAGGGTAATATAAAATAATTAATTCTGACATTATTTAGGTTGATGAACTTTATGGTGCAAACATGGATGGCCCAGAGCTGGTACACATGGGTGGAGTCCAAATCCCTGAAGTCCAGTTACCCCATGATCTTACCCCAGAGGACCTTGCCAGGCTGCCCAACCACAGCGTTCCTCTTAGTGAAGCACTTAGTGTTTACAATTCAACGGTAGAGCAACTGGAACACATATTTCACAACTCTACTTAATGAATTACATTTTAGCTGTAAGAAGCACTTAAAACCAAAGCAATTCCCTGTCCTAAGTTTTATTTTTAAGGAATGCAGGTGTGTTTATGTAACCTTATTTAGCGTAATACAGTGTCTGCACAGAAATGTATATTTTTCTTTTTAATGTTGCCTAAATTCAATGGAAAATGTCATGAACCACGGATGAACGTCAGATCTGTGGCATTGTCAACAATTAATGATTTAACTAGCAAAATCACAATGAACCACTGAAATATGTTATTTATTTATTTATGTTTATTTATTTATTTATTTGTTTATTTGTTTAACCCAGCCACTGAGGATGCACAAGCCAGTGCATTCTTAGTGCCGGTCCCAAGCCCGGACAAATGGGGAGGGTTGCATCAGGAAGGGCATCCAGCGTAAAATCTTTGCCAAATCAAATATGCGGATCATAAATAAGATTTCCATACCGGATCGGTCGAGGCCCGGGTAACCAACGACCATCACCGGTACTGTTAACCAGCAGGGTGCCGGTGGAAACTATACTACTGTTGGGCGAAGGAGAAGGAGAGGGGGAAGGCATGTCCAGAGGCAGCTAGAGAGGAGGAAGGGTGGGCGTGTGGAGGGGAGAGTTGGAACTTTGAATGTTGGCACTATGACGGGTAAAGGGAGAGAGCTGGCTGACATGATGGAAAGAAGAAAGGTAGGCATACTGTGTGTGCAATAGACCAGGTGGAAGGGGAGTAAGGCCAGGAGTATCTGAGGTGGGTTCAAACTCTCTACCATGGTGCGAATGGGAGGAGAAATGGGGTAGGGGTAATTCTGAAGGAAGAGTATGTCAAGAGCGTGCTGGAGGTGAAGAGAGTGTCAGACAGAGTGATTAGTATGAAGCTGAATACCAAATTGAAGGTGTATTGCTGAATGCTATCAGCGCATATGCCCCTCAAGTTAGGTGTGAGATGGATGAAAAAGAAGAATTCTGGAGTGAGTTGGACAATGTGGTGGAGAGGGTACCCAACGAGGAGAGAGTGGTGATTGGAGCGGACTTCAATGGACATGTTGGTGAAGGGAACAGAGGTGATGAGGAGGTGATGGGAAGGTATGGAGTCAAGGAGAGAAATATGGAAGGACAGATGGTGGTCGATTTTGCGAAAAGGATGGAAATGGCTGTGGTGAATACATATTTCAAGAAGAGGGCGGAACACAGGGTGACATACAAGAGTGGAGGAACGTGCACAGAGGTGGACTATATCTTATGTAGAAGGCGCAATCTAAAAGGGATTGGAGACTGCAAGGTGGTGACAGGGGAGAACGTAGCTAGGCAGCATCGGATGGTGGTCTGTAGGATGACTTTGGAGACCAAGAAGAGGAAGCGAGTGAAGACACAGCCGAAGATCAGATGGTGGAAGTTGAAGAAGGAAGACTGTTGTGTGGAGTTCAGGCAGGAGTTAAGACAGGCACAGGGTGGTAGTGAAGAGTTGCCAGATGGCTGGGCAACCACTGCAGAAATAGTGAGGGAGACAGCTAGGAAGGTACTTGGTGTTTCATCAGGACAGAGGAAGGAAGACAAGGAGACTTGGTGGTGGAATGAGGAAGTACAGCAAAGTATACAGAGGAAAAGGTTGGCAAAGAAGAAGTGGGATAGTCAGAGAGATGAAGAAAGTAGACAGGAGTACAAGGAGATGCAGCGTAAAGCAAAGAGAGAGGTGGCAAAGGCAAAGGAAAAGGCCTATGGTGAGTTGTATGACAGGTTAGACACTACTTAAGGAGAAAAGGACTTGTACCGATCGGCTAGACAGAGGGACCGAGCTGCAAAGGATGTGCAGCAAGTTAGGGCGATCAAGGAGCAGATCCAAAAGAGGAAACAGAGAGAGACACCGGCGAGGGAGAGGAGGAGGAGGAAGAGGAGATAGGGACAGGAGACAATCCTGGTGGCATAGAGACTGATGGCAAAGCAGAAGAGCCACAGTCAGCTGGATGCCAGGTGATGGAGGAGGAGAGCAAGGTCGAGGAGGATGAGGAGGAGGGAGGAGGAAGCAGCGGTGTGACTGCGGCCTTTGAGAGGATGGGAAGGAGGCTGACGAGAGACTCCACTCTGGCGCACGGGTCGCTGAAGAGTCAGGCTGTAACAGCATCGGGGGACAGGAGCCGCAGCAACCAGAGAGAGAGAAGCTCGGGCACCCTGGCGTCCTTGCCTCGCGGGCAGCTGAGGCCTCGCGGGCCTCTACAAGGGCAGGGGAGTGAGAGACGAAGGCTGAACTCCAAGGATTCGGGAATGGGAGGGAGTTACTAAGGGGAGAGAAGGGGGAACAAGTAGAAAGGGAAAGACCAAGAGGGGTAAATAACAATTGACTGAAAAGGGTGTGCATCATGTTTTTTGTCTGGGGATTATTTTTCTTTATCTTTACCACTCACCATGGTCAAAATAGCATCATTCAATGTACATGGACTACGTGACATAGACAAGTTCACCAAAGTCATAAAAATGTGTGATGCAGAAATAATCTGTCTTCAAGAAACCCACTGGGACACTGACTGTGAAACCAAGAGTAAGAAAAGATGGCCTGGATTTTACTTTTCAAGCCACGGAACTCCGCGGGCACGAGGAGTAAGCATCATGGTGACTAGCCAAATTGAGGCTGATGCGACTCTAATAGACAAAGACATTGGGGGGAGGTGGGTTAAAGTGGGCTTTGTTTTTGAGGACACTGCATACAAATTATTGAACATCTATGCGCGCAACCACGAGGGGGACAGGTCTTCTTTCTTTCAAGAACTGAATATTATAGCTAAAGACTGTGACATCATAGTTGGAGACTTCAATGTTAAGATGAGCAGGCTTGACATCAGTGATAACGGTAGTTACAAACAAGACTGTTCAAGAGCGGCCCTGAATTTGTTTATGGACAAGAATAATTTATCTGATTTATGGAGGACCAGAAATCCCATAACCAGAGAGTACTCAAGAGTACAGCCACAAATGGACACTGTACGGCAAAGTCGGATAGATTTTTTGTTTAGTCAAGAAACCACAGATCGACCTTTTTAACACTGTGCGTTATTGTTTAAATTTTATTAGTGATCATGCCATCCTGCATGTGGGAATGGGGGATAAAAGGAGGGGGAGGGGGGAGGCGTGTGGCACCTTAATGCTAGTCTGCTGAACAGAAGGGATTATGTTGAATGTATCTCTAATTGATCTCATTTGAATGTTCACAGCCTGAGTTTGCGGAAAATATTATAGAGGGATGGGAGAAATTAAAGGTGAGAATTAAACAAAAAAGCATTCAGTTTGCAAAAAAATTGAGCTTTAAAACTGGTGAAAAAGAAAGATCATTAAGAAATACAATTGTTAAACTAAATCTACAACCGGTTGTTAATGTTGAAATGCTTGTCAATATTCAAAATGAAATAAATGAAATTGAAAGGATAAAATGTGAAGGTGCTATAGTGAGGAGCTGTGCTCAATATGCAGTAGAAGGGGAAAAAAGTAGTTTTTTTCCTCAACCTGGAAAAAAGAAAACAAAATCAGTGTTATTTGCAAGAAATCAAAAATAAAGAAGGTAAAGTAGTGACCAATTTCGTGGACGTTCTGGAAACAGTGCAAACTTTTTATAGTGACTTGTTCAAAACTGAGAGTTCAGACATACAAGTTACAAATGAAATATTGGAAAAGGTGAGTGCTAAACTAAATGATGAGGATAAATCAATGTGTGAACAGGAAATAACTGAGAAAGATATAGAGTGTGCAATAAATCAAATGATGTCAAATAAAAGCCCAGGTAGTGATGGGTTGACGGCAAACTTTTATAAAGCTTTCTGCAACACACTCAAACCAATACTACTGAAATTGTATACAACAATGGAAAAAGAACAGAAGGTACCGGAGTCAATGACTCTAGGCTTAATCACTTTAATATTCAAGAAAGGGAAGCAGGATGAACTGACAAATTATAGGCCGATCAGTCTGTTGAACAATGACTACAAAATATTAATGAAAATATTCGCAAACAGAGTCAAACAAATATTACACACAATAATAGAACCCACCCAGGCTTACAGTGTGCCAGGGAGAGAAGTCACTGACACAGCACGCACAATAAGAGATGTGGTGAAGTATTTAAAGGAGACAAATCAAGCAGGTGTCCTTCTGGCCATTGATTTCAATAAAGCCTTTGACCGAGTAGAGAATCAATTTATGTTTAATCTATTAAAGAAGGTAGGTTTTGGAGACAGATCGCTAACTTGGGTAAAATTGCTATATAGCAAAGCTACAGGTAAGGTTAAATGCAACGGTGCAACCACTGATGCGTTTCCTCTGGAAAGGTCAGTCAGACAAGGCTGTCCACTATCTTCAATCCTGTACACAATAATAGCAGAGCCACTAGGAATTGTATTAAAAAAAGATAAGGGTATTAGTGGCATTGAGTTACCAGGGGGAGGATCCTGTGTCGTCCAGCAATTTGCTGATGACACGACCCTAACAGTAAAGAACATGGCAAGCATAGAGAGAGCAATCGCAGTAATAAACATGTACAGTCGAGCCTCTGGCTCCCGCATAAATGTATGTAAGTCAGAAATAATGTTTATTAACATGGCTGAGCCTCAGCAGGACACCACACCTTTTAAGATACAAAGTAAGTATATAAAAATTCTAGGCACCTACATCGGTAAAGATGTAGAGTTAGCTCGTGATCTGTCATGGACAGAAATTATTAATAAAATAGAAAAATGTTTAAATTATTGGAAACTGAGAGAACTGAAACTCAAAGGTAAAGTAGTAGTTCTAAATAACTTAATATTGTCAAAATTAAATTATGCATTAGCAGTCATAGAACTACCCTTATGGGTATTAAATAGAATAAATGAAATCATAAATAATTTTTTGTGGAGAGCAAAAGTAAGCAAAATAGCACGAAAGACTTTAATAGGTAAGTACAGGGAGGGAGGACTTCAATTAGTAGATATAGAAAGCAAAAAAAGAGCGTTCAGAATCAAAACTGTGAAACAATATCTGTGTGACTCCACAGCCAACGGCTGGAAAAGCCTGATGGCATACTTCATAAACAAGGTATTCAACATAGGCGATTTTGTGTTGCTGATGCAAATAAAGAGACCGATGATGGCGGGGCTTCCAGCTTTTTATAGAGAAGTCCTGTCCGCTCACGCGGAATTTCTAAAGCATATAGACTATGCATGTGACTCGGTAAACGTTATCAGAGAAATGCCAATTTTTCTGAATAGGAAAACTCAAAAGACAGGTAAGCTTCTGTGTAATAATAATATGTTAAGAGCAGGTTTGGTCCAGTTGAAGGACGTCATGTATGAACTGATGCTGGGTTTTCTTCCCCCCCAAGCTATATATGACAGTATAAAGGAGATAAACTATGAGGCCAAAATTACAGAGACAACAAGCTATTACAACGATTTAAAGGAAAGCATTCCAAAAGAATGGCGGACAACCATAGAGCAGAAAGTACTACAGAACAGAGAGGGGAAGCTCCCAGCCATGTTGGTTGAGCAAGGAGGAGAGTGGCAGAGTATACACAGGTTGACAAGCAAACAGATCTATGAAAAGTTTCTGGTACAGGCGTCGCAACGTCCGACCTCTCTGCCGTGCTGGGGCAAAGTCATGCCAAATTTGAATATGGGACAAATCTGGGGACAATGGAGGGTGAGAGGGAACAGTATTGAGGCAGAAGACAACGACTACAAAATCCGACACAACAAAGTGTTGACTAACGTTATTCTGCACCATTTGACAAGGGAGTCGGAAGGGAGTGTGACGTCTGTGGCCTGCTGCCTGAAACATTATTGCACATGTACGGGCACTGTTCGGAGCTGGCGAGTTTCTTTGAAACTCTGAAAGAGTGCTTAGTCAACAAACTGGGATTAATTTGGGACAGCGGGGATTCGTGGCATGTATTTTTTGTGCTTGGAGTGTGGGAGAAGAGCAGGGTGAAGAACGCAGCACTGTGCAAATTCCTCTTAAGTCACGCCTGGTGGGCCGTCAAATCACGTCAGAACATTGCACACTTTGAACGCAGAATCATCCCGGTTTGGAACATTTTCAAAAACATGGTCAAAAAACAAATACATTACAGATTGATGCACAGCGATGCGGACTTCACCCGGCTCTTCATCAGAGACAGCGATCTCCTCTCCCTCAACAGGAGGGGGGAGATTGTATGGAACTGGCGAGGGAGGGAGGGGAGGAAAAAGTCTGAAATGATGTGAACGGAAAATGATGAATATTGGAATGGAAAATATAAACAGAGTTAAAGATGAGTTACGGTTTTTTTTTTTATTTCTCTGTTATGTTTTTTTTAAGTTAAGGGAAAGGTGGGATCCTTCTGCTTAATGTGGAATGTGTGTGCTTTAAAATCTCAAAGTGGTGTTTTAATTTGGGGAACAAGCATTGTAATGTTACCTCCTTCTAAAAACATAGTCTAAGGTTTGTTCAAAAGGGTTGATTTGTTTCATTTTCTGTTCTGGTTCCAAAGCACTGATTTACGTTGATGATTTGGAAAGCATGGCTTTGTTTTATGTATAAAGAGAGACGGATACTATCTTGTGTAAGCGAAACAAAGTGTAAAACAAATGTAACAATGTGGAATTGATGGACAATACATGCAATCAAAAATGTATTTTTAAACAAAAAAATATATTTTCATAATAAAAGATGATAAAAAAAAAGAAAGCCCGATCCCGGAAGCAAAGCAGGGTCAGGCCTGGTTAGTACCTGGATGGGAGACCGCCTGGGAATACCAGGTGCTGTAAGCCTTTTATTCCGCCCTACGATCATCTCAAAGTACGTTGATTTTCTTTTACTGAATTCCAATTGAAAAATCTGACGTATAGGTAAAACCAGACAAACATTTGGGTCAAAAACCAGTAAAAAGTCTTCTCAATGGCTGTATCTTAGTTAGCTTTAAGTCATATTTTTACATTTCACACGTGACTCCTTGGACAGCAAAAGTGATAGGATGTGATGGAGTTTGTTTGTCATAAGATGAAACTAGGCTGGGGGACATTCGTCCAGGTAAAGATGGGAAAGAAGGGGGGAGAAGAGAAGAAAGGAAGAGAAGGGGGAGGAAAAGGAAAGAAGGAAAGGAAAAGCATGACTGTTTCCAACTACATCTTGACTGTTGATCGCCAGTTTTCGGCTAACCCCATCTCTGTCTGGTGTCGTGCGCTTGGGGTCTTCCACAAAGCCTAACACACCCTACGATCATCTCAAATTACGTTGATTTTCTTGTACTGAATTCCAATTGAAAAATCTGACGTATAGGTAAAACCAGACAAACATTTGGATCAAAAACCAGTAAAAAGTCTTCTCAATGGCTGTATCTTAGTTAGCTTTAAGTCATATTCTTACACGTGACTCCTTGGACAGCAAAAGCGATAGGATGTGATGGAGTTTGTCATAAGATGAAACTGGTGAAACAAGCTGACAACTGAAAGAGGAAGGTCGGCGGCCAACTCATCTATAAAAGAGTTGCAAGGCTCCAGCTCGACGGCTTACGGCCATACCAGCCTGAGAACGCCCCTGTGCGTCACTTCCCGGGTTGTATGTGAGAGAGAGCGTGGTGGCGGAGGAGGAGAGGACGGAAAAAGACACTAAATTGAAGAAAAAAGAGAGAATTTACTGAAAACAAAGCTTCTAGCTTTCCCCCAGCAGCTTTCTGCTGCACGGGGTAAACTTTTGCGGCTCTAACAGCACAAAATGGCAAGGACGGCGAAGACATTCGGACCGGACAAGACAAACGACAAAGGGGAGACGGACGGACAAAGTAGAGGTATGATGGCGGAAAAAAAGAAGCCCCAAGAGGATGCGAATCCGACTGGGGCAGAAAGAATGACAGAGAAGGGGGAGAGAGCCGAGTTGGTGGAGGTGGAGGGCGGAGTGGAGAAACGGAAAGAGAGAGGAGGTGGAGAGGCTGCAGCAATGGCGTCGGTGAGAGAGACGGCGGCTGCGGCGGAGACGGCAGGAGCAGCGGGGAGGGAGGAGGAAGGGAGAGAGGTGGACAAACACCTGGTGGTTAATGTGGAGGTGGAAGGAGAAGACAAAATCTCCATGATGGAGCTTCTGCGTGCGGTTGACAACACATGTGGGAGAGTATTGGGCTGCAGGTCGAAAAGCGAAAAACGATGGGAGCTCACGATGAGTAACCCGAAAGGTAAACCAAGACTGCTGGACAGCTTCAAAATTAGAAACTCCAGAGTGGCGGCATCAGAGGTCATGAGGGACACCAGGATCGTCTCCTTTTTGAACCTTCCCCTGTATGTCACAGACAATCAAATTCGTACCAAACTGGAGCAGTGGGGTGTGGAGCCGGTGTCTCCCATTAAGCGGAGGAAGTGGGCCGGGACGGAAGTTTTCGATGGGACGAGATTCCTCAAAGTCCGCTTTAATGAAAATGTCTCCTCTTTACCTTATAGCACCAAATTTGACACGCTGGAAGGGATTGAATACTTTAGAGTGCTGCATGACAATCAATCCAAAGTTTGCAGGCTGTGCCTCCAGCCCGGACACATCCTACGGGAATGCCCGGAGTTCAAGTGCTTCAAGTGCAGGGAGATCGGACACTACGCACGAGAATGCGCAGCCGTGCCTGAAGCAGATCCAAAAGAGGAAACAGAGAGAAAGACCGGCGAGGGAGAGGAGGAGGAAGAAGAGGAGATGGAGACAGGAGACAATCCTGGTGGCATAGAGACTGATGGCGAAGCAGAAGAGCCACAGTCAGCTGCATGCCAGGTGATGGAGGAGGAGAGCAAGGTCGAGGAGGAGGAGAAGAGAGGAGGAAGCAGCGGTGTGACTGCAGCCTTTGAGAGGATGGGAAGGAAGCTGACGAGAGACTCCACGCTGGCACACGGGTCACTGAAGAGTCAGGCTGTAACAGCATCGAGGGACAGGAGCCGCAGCAACCAGAGAGAGGGAAGCTCGAGTACCCTGGCGTCCTCGCCTTGCGGGCAGCCGAGGCAGAGCAGGCCTCTACAAGGGCAGGGGAGTGAGAGACGAAGGCTGAACTCCAAGGACTCAGAATGGGAGGGAGTTACTAGGGCGAGAGAAGGGGGAACAAGTAGAAAGGGGAAGACCAAAAGGGGTAAATAACAATTGACTGAAAAGAGTGTGCATCATGTTTTTTGGCGCGGGATTATTTTTCTTTATCTTCACCACTCACCATGGTCAAAATAGCATCTTTTAACGTACGTGGACTACGTGACATAGACAAGTTCACCAAAGTCATAAAAATGTGTGATGCAGAAATAATTTGTCTTCAAGAAACCCACTGGGACACTGACTGTGAAACCAAGTACAAGAAAAGATGGCCTGGATTCTACTTTTCAAGCCACGGGACTCCGCGGGCACGAGGAGTAAGCATCATGGTGAGTAGCCAAATTGAGACTGATGCCACTCTAATAGACAAAGACATTGGGAGGAGGTGGGTTAAAGTGGGCTTTGTTTTTGAGGACACTGCATACAAATTATTGAACATCTATGCGCCCAACCACGAGGGGGACAGGTCTTCTTTCTTTAAAAAACTGAATATTATAGCTAAAGACTGTGACATCATAGTTGGGGACTTCAATGTTAAGATGAGCAGGCTTGACATCAGCGAGAACGGTAGTTACAAACGAGACTGTTCAAGAGCGGCACTTAATTTGTTTATGGCCAAGAATAATTTATGTTATTTATGGAGGACCAGAAATCCCATAACCAGAGAGTACTCAAGAGTACAGCCACAAATGGACACTGTATGGCAAAGTCGGATAGATTTTTGTTTAGTCAAGAAACCACAGATCGACCTTTCTAATACTGTGCGTTATTGTTTAAATTTCATGAGTGATCATGCCATCCTGCATGTGGGAATGGGGGGTAAAAGGAGGGGGAGGCGTGTGGCACCTTAATGCTAGTGTTACGTTCCCCGTTAAAGGTCCAGGGGATGAGGGGAAGTAACAAAGAAAATAAAAGTATCCCGGGGGGGATAAGAAAGGTGGGAGGTGGAACCAGGTGTAAAAACAGATTTATTAACGAAAAGACCCTTTAGTCAAACTATAAGATAAACAGGCAACTTAAGATGCTGGCCCTTAACTAACCAGGCTTTAACAAAGACTCAGATCAAACCAAAACAAGGACACTTATTAGCTTCACCCTCCTTCTCAAGGAGGGTGAAGCAAAGTGAAACAAAGTGGGAAAGGTGCGAAATAGACCGATGACGTCACTTCGCTGCTCCACAGGGAGGTACGACAGGTGGGAGTTAACATCAGATAGAAACTCAGAGTTGGTCAGCCTACCACTCTGTTGGCCACCAGAGGGCAGGTGGAGTCCATCATCAGGTAAGACACCCACACATACTAAGGAAGCAGACGTTTCAGGACTCGCCTGTGTCACCCCAGGACTATTCCTGGGAAAGTAAGGTTTAAGCATGTTGACATGACATAACCGTGTCTTCCTCCTACGCTCAGGAGTGAGAATAATATAGTCTGTATCAGACACTTTTCTTTCCACCGCATATGGACCCAGAAATCGTGCAGTGAGGGCAGATCCAGGCACCGGCAGTAGGACGAGTACTTGGTCACCAGGGCGGAACTGACGCGCCACTGCTTTACGGTCAAACCGTTTCTTCATTTTATCCTAGGAGGCGGACAGGGCTTCCCTCGCCAGTAATGTTGCATTATGCAGTCGTGCTCTGCACTGGGAAACCACATCCAGCACAGACTGGGAGCACGAATTAGACATGAACTGCTCCTGTAACACCTTTAACGGACCACGCATATTATGGCCAAAAATGAGTTAGTTTCTTCTCTGTCACACCACGGGAACCCGGAGTAAAACTAATTGGTATTTGCTCAGCCGGCTCTTCTGCCGGAGAATCAGAGCGGCTGTCAGCCGAGAACAATGCGGCTTCACTACGAGGCGCCGGTAAGCTAAGAACCCCTCCAACAATTAGCGCATCTATAAGCGCAGCTTTCAGGTCCCTTTTAGAAAGAGAACCTGAGATGGAGATGCCATAATGCACCGCAATATCACACAGCTCTTTTTTCCTACAATCATCCAGCTGAGCTAATGTAGGATTAGCTGTAAATTCACATAAATCAAACGTAGCCATAGTTGATAACACCACAACACCACGTACAGGCATCAGCTACCACCAGTCAACCTCACACCTTCAAAAGGTCACATCCACCAGTGGCAAATTATGGCAAGCTGAAATTAGACGTATGGTTAGCCTAACAAACAAACTTCCCCCGTTCTTACCTGGTTGAAGCTTCACCTATCTGTCTTCTCGGAGCGTGCCGGGCTCGGGGCGGCTTTAAAGGCTGAACTTCGGCGGCCTGAGCCCCGAAAAGCCTACCCCCGCCAGGGAGCGTTGTCCCCACCCAGGATTACTCCTAAAACAAGAAAGGCAAAATAACGAAAGAGTGTCCGATGGAAGGACCGGTCACAGTCCAGCTGGACACTCCCCTATTCTAACCAGGGAAGCTGTCTGAAACACCAAACGACTTTACAATATTTACCGTACCCACCACTGGAGACAAGCTGCACACAGCAACAATTAACACACAACAGGTATCCACCTCCTTACTGTCTTATTCAAAGAAAAATAATCCCGGATGAGCCCCCAATTGTTACATTCCCCGTTAAAGGTCCAGGGGATGAGTGGAAGTAACAAAGAAAATAGAAGTATCCCGGGGGGATAAGAAAGGTGGGAGGCGGAACCAGGTGTAAAAACAGATTTATTAACGAAAAGACCCTTTAGTCAAACTATAAGATAAACAGGCAACTAAAGACGCTGGCCCTTAACTAACCAGGCTTTAACAAAGACTCAGATCAAACTAAAACAAGGACACTAATTAGCTTCACCCTCCTTCTCAAGGAGTAAATACACAAGAGCTTGCTCTCTGGTTGGCAACAGTGGCCCACTGGCCATCTCTCTCCACACACTACCAACAATGGCCCATTGGCACTGTTGGGTGTCCCTCTCCAAGTTATATACCCAGCTGATGAGGAATTGGGGTCACCTGGGCTCAATCAGCAGCTCCACAGGAGGCGGGGCATCACCTGGAGAGGGAAAATTATAGACACATGGCACTAGGGCCGTAACAGCTAGTCTGCTGCACAGAAGGGATTACGTTGAATGTATCTCTAAATTGATCTCATTTGAATGTTCACAGCCTGGGTTTGTGGAAAATATTATAGAGGGGTGGAAGAAATTAAAGGTGAGAATTAAACAAAAAAGCATCCAGTTTACAAAAAAATTGAGCTTTGAAACTAGAGAAAAAGAAAGATCATTAAGAAATACAATTGTTAAACTAAATGCACAATCGGTTGTTAATGTTGAAAGGCTTGTAAATATTCAAAATAAAATAAATGAAATTGAAAGGATAAAATGTGAAGGTGCTATAGTGAGGAGCCGTGCTCAATATGCAGTAGAAGGGGAAAGAAGTACAGCTTTTTTCCTCAACTTGGAAAAAAGAAAACAAAATCAGTGTTATTTGCAAGCAATCAAAAATAAAGAAGGTAAAGTAGTGACCAATTTCGTGGACGTTCTGGAAACAGTGCAAACTTTTTATAGTGACTTGTTCAAAACTGAGGGTTCAGACATACAAGTTACAAATGAAATATTGGAAAAGGTGAGTGCCAAACTAAATGATGAGGACAAATCAATGTGTGAACAGGAAATAACTGAGGAAGATATAGAGTGTGCAATAAATCAAATGATGTCAAATAAAAGCCCAGGTAGTGATGGGTTGACGGCAAACTTTTATAAAGCTTTCTGCAACACGCTCAAACCAATACTACTGAAATTGTATAAAACAATGGAAAAAGAACAGAAGGTACCGGAGTCAATGACTCAAGGTTTAATCACTTTAATATTCAAGAAAGGGAAGCAGGATGAACTGACAAATTATAGGCCCATTACTGTGTTGAACAATGACTACAAAATATTAATGAAAATATTCGCAAAGAGTCAAACAAATATTACACACAATAATAGAACCCACCCAGGCTTACAGTGTGCCAGGGAGAGAAGTCACTGATACAGTACGCACGATAAGAGATGTGGTGGAGTATTTAAAGGAGACAAATCAAGCAGGTGTCCTTCTGGCCATTGATTTCAATAAAGCCTTTGACCGAGTACAGCATCAATTTATGTTTAATGTATTAAAGAAGGTAGGTTTTGGAGACAGATCTCTAACTTGGGTAAAATTGCTATATAGCAAAGCTACAGGTAAGGTTAAATGCAACGGTGCAACCACTGATGCGTTTCCTCTGGAAAGGTCAGTCAGACAAGGCTGTCCACTATCTTCAATCCTGTACACAATAATAGCAGAGCCATTAGGAATTTTATTAAAAAAAGATAAGGGTATTAGTGGTATTGAGTTACCAGGGGGAGGATCCTGTGTCGTCCAGCAATTGGCTGATGACACGACCCTAACAGTAAAGAACATGGCAAGTATAGGGAGAGCAATCGCAGTAATAAACATGTACGGTTGAGCCTCTGGCTCCCGCATAAATGTAGGCAAGTCAGAAATAATGTTTATTAACATGGCTGAGCCTCAGCAGGAGACCACACCTTTTAAAATACAAAGTAAGTATATAAAAATTCTAGGCACCTACATCGGTAACGATGTAGAGGCAGCTCGTGATCTGTCATGGACAGAAATTAATAAAATAGAAAAATGTTTAAATTATTGGAAACTGAGAGAACTGAAACTCAAAGGTAAAGTAGTAGTTCTAAATAACTTAATATTGTCAAGACTAAATTATGCATTAGCAGTTATAGAACTACCCTTATGGGTATTAAATAGAATAAATGAAATCATAACTAATTTTTTGTGGAGGGCAAAAGTAAGTAAAATAGCACGAAAGACTTTAATAGGTAAGTACAGAGAGGGAGGACTTCAATTAGTAGATATAGAAAGCAAAAAAAGAGCGTTCAGAATCAAAACTGTGAAACAATATCTGTGTGGCTCCACAGCCCACGGCTGGAAAAGCCTGATGGCATACTTCATAAACAAGGTATTCAACATAGGCGATTTTGTGTTGCTGATGCAACTAAAGAGACCGATGATGACGGGGCTTCCAGCTTTTTATAGAGAAGTTGTTGGCGGGTCGGAAAGGAACCAGTGCAGGGGTCCGGCAGGGTCAAGCCCGTAGGCACATTTATTTCGGTTCAGGGAAGGGAAATGCGGGATGTGTATGGTGCAACTATAGTCCTGGATGAGGGGTGTGTAAAGACTATGTGTCTGTGTGCAGGGCGAGTGTGGTGCGTGTGTGCAGGAATGTAAATGACTGGAGGGTGTTTGTGCATGTTGGTGAAGAGCAAGTCCAGGAGTGGGGGTTCTGTGGGAGGCAGCGTGGGAGCACAAGGGAGGGGTCCGAGGAACACAAGGGACGCGAGAAAGATGGAGCCCGCGAAGCACCGGCACAGGGGGGTTCGTACTAGATGGCACAATCTGGCAACGACTGCACATCAGCGTCCTCAGTTATAGCTGGCTGCAGATTGGCTTCAGGTGCGCTGATCACCGATGAGCCTCTGGTGCGTAGCTGCGCTCTCAACGAGCGCGCTGATTGAGCCCTGCTGGTAGACTCAGGCGGAGACGCACCTTGCGTCTGGACCACAACAGTACCCCCCCTCCTACGGGAGCCACCGGGCGACCGTCCAGGGGCATCAGGGTGTTCCAAGTAGAAGTCCGACAGGAGGGCGGGGTCGGCGATGTAAGACCGGGGCACCCAGCTCTGGTCTTCCCGACCGTAGCCCTCCCAGTCCACCAGGTACTGGAAGCCCCTCCCACGGCGGCGGACACGCAACAGCTTCCGGACCGGCCAGACCGGGTCGCCGTCCTGGAGTACACGGGGAGGAGGCGGGGCTGCGACAGGTGGGGCGAGGGCACTGACAGACACAGGCTTCAGCTTGGAAACATGAAACACGGGATGTGCATGAAGAGAAGGAGGGAGAGACAGTGAGGTTGACGATCCTCTCCACAGTGTAGGGTCCCACGTAGCGAGTGGCGAGCTTGCGAGAGGTCGTCGGGATGGGGAGGTCCTTGGCCAGGAGCCAGACACGCTGACCAGGCTGGTAAACCGGGGCTGGGACGCGACGCCAGTTAGAGGAGCGTTGGGACCGGTCGTTGGCTCGCAGCAGGGCAGCACGAGCAGACCTCCACATGCGGCGGCATCGGCGGAGATGATCCCTGGCTGACGGGACTGCCACCTCAGTCTGTTGCTGGGGAAACATGGGGGGCTGGTAGCCCAGTGAACACTCGAAAGGAGACATTCCAGTGGCAGAGCTAGTCATGGTGTTGTGAGCATACTCAACCCAGGCCAGGTGCTTGCTCCAGGTCGAGGGGCTGCTGATGGTCACACATCTCAGGGCAGACTCCAGGCTCTGGTTGGTGCGCTCCGCCTGTCCGTTTGTCTGAGGGTGGTAACCAGAAGAGAGACTGACCATGGCCCCAATTCCCCTACAGAAGGCCTGCCACACCTGGGAAGAGAACTGGGGACCCCGGTCAGAAACAATGTCCAGGGGAATGCCATGGAGACGGACCACGTGGACAACCAGCAGTTCGGCGGTCTCGGCGGAGGACGGGAGCCTGGGGAGCGCCACGAAATGGGCCTGCTTGGAAAAACGGTCGACAATGGTGAGTATGACTGTGTTACCCTGAGACACCGGGAGTCCAGTCACGAAGTCCAGGGAGATGTGTGACCAGGGGCGACTGGGGACCGGGAGGGGATGCAGGAGACAAGCAGGGGGGCGATGGGAGGTCTTACTCCGGGCACAGGTGATACACGCCGCCACAAACTCCCGAACGTCCGCCTCCATGGTAGGCCACCAGAAGCGCCGCCGGAGGAAGGACAGTGTCCTGGAAGCGCCAGGGTGGCAGGTGAAGCGGCTGGAGTGGCCCCACTCGAGAACCCTGGAGCGTACAGGGGCAGGCACAAACAGACGGTTAGGGGGAACGTTACCAGGGCCGGGGTGAGTTTGCTGGGCGGTCCTGACCAGAGAGTCGATGGCCCAGGTGACAACGCCCACAACACGGGTCGGAGGCAAGATGGTGTCCAGGGCACCCTCCTGGGTGCCATCCTTCGTAGATGCCCCCGGGTGGAGCCGAGAGAGCGCATCTGCTCTGGAATTCTGTGACCCTGGATGATAGGACAGCATAAAATTGAATCGGCTGAAGAATTGCGCCCAGCGGGCCTGGCGGTCACTCACCCGTTTAGCTGACCGAATGTACACCAGGCTCCGGTGGTCCGACCACACCAGGAAGGGATGCTCCGCCCCCTCGAGCCAGTGTCTCGGCGTGGACGGCCAGCAGCTCCCGGTCGCCGACGTCATAGTTGCGCTCAGCTGGTGTGAGGCGCCGGGAGAAAAAGGCGCAGGGGTGCAGACGGTGATCCTCCGCTGAGCGTTGCGAGAGGACCGCCCCCAACCCAGAGTCTGTAAAGGCGGTCTGAGCCCCCGGGGTCCAGTCAAACTGGCGGAGGGTGGAGGTGAGGGCTGAGAGGGGCGCGGCGATGCGGCTGTAGTCCTTGATGAACTTCCTGTAGAAGCCCGCAAAACCCAGGAAGCGTTGCAGCTCTGACCGGTTCTGGGGTCTGGGCCACTCCAACACTGCCTCGACCTTCTTAGGGTCGGTCCGAATGCGCCCCGCCTCCACAATGTGGCCAAGAAACTCCAGGGAGGGCGTGTGAAAAGCGCACTTCTCCGCCTTGACAAACAGGCGGTTCTCCAGAAGGCGCTGCAACACCAGGCGAACGTGTTGGATGTGTTCATTGAGAGAGCGGGAAAAAACTAAAATGTCGTCCAAATAAACCACAACAAAAACATTGATCATGTCCCGGAGCATGTCATCAACAAGGGTCTGGAAAACTGCAGGGGCATTTGTGAGGTCGAAAGGCATAACTAAATACTCAAAATGTCCCAGATGCGTATTGAAAGCAGTCTTCCACTCGTCTCCTTCTCTGATGCGGACGAGATGGTAAGCACTGCGTAAATAAAGCTTGGAAAAAATGGTGGCAGCAGAGAAGGGTTCAAACGTGGAGCTCATGAGGGGTAATGGATAGCGGTTCTTCACCGTGATGTCATTAAGTTGTCGGTAATCAATACAGGGGCGGAGCGTGCCATCTTTCTTACCAACAAAGAAGAATCCGGCTGCCATTGGGGAGTCGGAGGGGCGAATGATCCCGGAGGCGAGTGAGTCGGTGATGTGCTCCTGCATGGCCTTCTTCTCCGGAAGGGTGATGTTATACAGCCTCCCGGGTGGAGTGCGGGCACCAGGGAGGAGCTCAATAGCGCAGTCGTAGGGGCGGTGTAGAGGGAGAGAGAGCGCCTCGGTCTTGCTGAAAGCAGCCGCAAGGTCATGATAAACCTCGGGTACGTCGGAGAGATCTGGAGGAGGAGGCTCAGCCTTAGGAGCCCCAGGAGGATAGGAGGCAGAGCGGAGACAGTTCGCGTGGCACGCAACACTCCACCCGATGATCCGAGCGGAGGACCAGGCGATGTTGGGGTCATGCCTCTGCAACCAAGGCCTCCTGAGAACCAGTGGTGAGGAGGGAGCAGTGAACACAAGGAGGCGAATTGTCTCGACATGGTTGCCCGAGACTGTTAGCTTGAGAGGCTCAGTGGTGTGGGTGATGCGACAGAGAGCGCGTCCATCCAGCGAGCGGGTCTCAATAGGGGTCTCCAGCGGGGTGAGACTGATGCCAGCCTGCCGAGCTAGGGCCCCGTCGATGAAACTCCCGTCAGCTCCAGAGTCGATAAAGGCGCCGATAGGCAGAGACTGCTGACCCCAGGCGAGAGACGCAGGGAATAAAAGAGAGGGGGGCGGCTTGTTCTGGGGCAGAGTCATGCAGCTTACTAGTAGCCCCTCCCCTAGTAAGCTCAGACGTTTGGGCGTGTGGTACAGTCCCGAATGAAGTGTCCGGCCTGCCCACAGTACAAACAGAGCCGGCCTCGCATGCGCTGTTCGCGCTCAGCCCCGGTGAGGCGTGACCGAGCCACCTCCATGGGCTCCACCCCAGGGTCAGGTGGTCGTGGCGAGGGAGTGGGCGGGGCTGCTGGTGCTGGCTGGGGATCCCGGAGGGGGCGAGGTGACTGGGGGGTACCCCAGGGAGGGGTGAGGGACTGGCACTGAGCTCGAGCGCGTTCGTCTCGCCTTGCCTGGAGGCGTTGGTCGAACCTCAGAGCCAGGCCGATTAACTCATTTCAGGTCGCCGGCCAGTCTCTAAAAAGTCCATCCTTGACCTCCTCGCTTAAGCCTCACCTGTATGCACTCAGCAGGGCCTCGTCATTCCAACGGCAGTCTGCTACCAGCACACAGAAATCGACGGTGTATTCGGCCACAGAACGAGAGCCCTGTTTGATGGTGTGGAGACGGGCGGTGGCGTCACAGCCACCAATGGGGTGATCGAACACACTCGTGAATTCCCCGGAAAAGGCTGCATAATCAGAAGACATGGCAGGTTTCTGTCTAGGGCAGCCGTGGCCCATCTGAGGGCCTTACCCGTAAGCAGGGACATGACAAAGGCGACCCTAGCGCTGTCTGAAGTGTAACGGCTGGGCTGGTGGCGGAAAACCAGCTCGCACTGGACTAAGAAGCCACAGCAGAGCTCAAACTCACCCTCATAGGACTTCGGGGGGGTTAGCTTGGGCTCTCTATGAGCGGGCCCGAGAACCGGAGCTGGGGCTGGAACTGGTCCTGAGCCAGGTTGGTCCGCTTGAGGCGCGGGTTGCGGTGGGCTTACCGTCACGTCCAGGCGATCCAGCCGAGCGAGGACCTGAGCGAAGGCGGCGGTGAGACGGTTTTCCAGCGCCGTCATCCATGTGTCCTGTTGTTGGACTGCTGCGTTGAGTCCTACGATGAGCGGAGGATCGCCAGATCCACTGGGAGTAGCCGCCGGAGTTGCTGCTGGACCCGGTTCCATCGTAGCCAGATTGTACTGTTGGCGGGTCGGAAAGGAACCAGTGCAGGGGTCCGGCAGGGTCAAGCCCGTAGGCACATTTATTTCGGTTCAGGGAAGGGAAATGCGGGATGTGTATGGTGCAACTAGAGTCCTGGATGAGGGGTGTGTAAAGACTATGTGTCTGTGTGCCGGGCGAGTGTGGTGCGTGTGTGCAGGAACGTAAATGACTGGAGGGTGTTTGTGCATGTTGGTGAAGCGCAAGTCCAGGAGTGGGGGTTCTGTGGGAGGCAGCGTGGGAGCACAAGGGAGGGGTCCGAGGAACACAAGGGACGCGAGAAAGATGGAGCCCGCGAAGCACCGGCACCGGGAGGTTCGTACTAGATGGCACAATCTGGCAACGACTGCACGTCAGCGTCCTCAGTTATAGCTGGCTGCAGATTGGCTTCAGGTGCGCTGATCACCGATGAGCCTCTGGTGCGTAGCTGCGCTCTCAACGAGCACGCTGATTGAGCCCTGCTGGTAGACTCAGGCGGAGACAGGCCTTGCGTCTGGACACAACAGAAGTCCTGTCCGCTCACGCGGAATTTCTAAAGCATATAGACTATGCATGTGACTCGGTAAACGTTATCAGAGAAATGCCAATCTTTCTAAATAGGAAAATTCAAAAGACAGGTAAGCTTCTGTGTAATAATAACATGTTAAGAGCAGGTTTGGTCCAGTTGAAGGACGTCATGTATGAACTGATGCCGGGTTTTCTTCCCCCCCAAGCTATATATGACAGTATAAAGGAGATAAACTATGAGGCCAAAATTACAGAAACAAGCTATTACAATGATTTGAAGGAAAGCATTCCAAAAGAATGGCGGACAACCATAGAGCAGAGGGTAGTACAAAACAGAGAGGGGAAGCTCCCAGCCATGTTGGTTAACCAAGGAGGAGAGTGGAAGAGTATACACAGGTTGACAAGCAAACAGGTCTATGAAAAGTTTCTGGTGCAGGCGTCTGTTATGCTTTATTTAAGTTAAGGGGAGAATGGGATCATTCTGTTTAATGTGGAATGTGTGTGCTTTAAAATCTAAAAGTGGTGTTTTAATTTGGGGAACAAGTATTGTAATGTCACTTTCTTTTAAAAACACAGTCTAAGGTATGTTCAAAATGGTTGATTTGTTTCATTTTCTGTTCTGGTTCCAAAGCAGTGATTTAAGTCGATGATTTGGAAAGCATGGCTTTATTTTTATGTGTAATGACAGACAGATACTATCTTGTGTAAGCGAAACAAAGTGTAAAACAAATATAACAATGTGAAATTGATGGACAATACATGCAATCAAAAATGTATTTTTAAACAAAAAAATATATTTTCATAATAAAAGTTAATAAAAAAAAAAGTAGCTCAGACGGAAGAGCATCAGACTTTTAATCTGAGGGTCCAAGGTTCAAGTCCCTGTTCAGGCGTCTGTTTCACGCTTCAGAAAAAATCTCGTCACCTGAAGTGCTGCTGCTCAAGAGTTATTTATAAAAGTATGCACAGGGGCTAGTGTCCTGAAGAACTACTACTCAAACAACTCCAATCAATTATGGAGGTGCTGGTGTCCCGATGAACCGCTACTCAAACGACTGCAGTTGAATGTGGTGCACATAGAGGAGCAGCGGAAACAAAGTGACTTGGTTGTCTCGTGAAGTCTGCTGAAAAAGGGACCCACAGACTTTCTCAACCTTAATGTGAGACTTAATATGAGTGCATGTTATTTTTCACAACTTACAGCAGTTGGGAAATTCCTGGCTTTAAGCTGCTTTAACAAGATGGCGCTTGGAGACGTTGTGTAATTAGCACAGTTTTTCACTTGTTGTGAGACTGTACCAGAAAATCGAGCCCCAGCCTCGTTGGCGCAGTAGGCAGCGCGTCAGTCTCATAATCTTAAGGTCATGAGTTCAACCCTCACACGGGGCACAAAGTTTTGATATTTCGCTGTAGATTTGTGTCATGAACTCTTATCTTCAGATTGCCAATCAAGCCAAATCTCCAAATCCCTTTATCGTTGCTCATTTCAGTGTTGTAGAAATACACTAACGATGCTTGCCTGATACCTTTACTTCTTCCTGCGTCACCATGCTACGACTCTCTAAAGTCAGAGCAAAGCTGCACTGGATAGATAAATTGGATTGGCAGCCCTATACGAAACATACGTCTCACAGGTGCATTTAAGAGTACTGATGTCACCAAATATCGAAACGCAACCATCACAGTTCATTTCAGTGTTGTAGAAACACAGTATCCTTGCTTAACATATAGCTATGTGACACCCTTCTAGAAAACACCAACTGGATTGGCAGCCGTATATAGTAGTCAAGTCTCACAATTAAATTAATGATAACTGCTAATGCCTTCCCAACAGAACACACTCAGCAATTGCTGGCTGGAGAATGCGGGCATCGATCCCGCTGCCTCTCGCATGCTAAGCGAGCGCTCTACCACTTGAGCTAATTCCCCTAGCTCACAACTTCAGAACCTCACACGGTAAGGTGTATTTCACCAGAAGGTGGTGTAGAAGAGTCTTAACTAGTGTTTGGCATGCCTTGGCAATAAGCTTTCATTGAAATAGTATACTCATCAAATGAAGCAGAAGTTAGCTTAGCTCGTTACCGTTTACTGCTAACTTATGTAAGTGTGTTCAATTGTCTTTTTCTAGCTGTGCTCTCCACTTAGGTATGTTACCTCTCTTAGAGAGGCTTGTCCACACGTCAGCAAGAGGGGTTTCATTCCATTAAGTTAGATGCGATTGGCATTTGAGATACCTTACAGCCTCGGCTTCATAGTCATCCCATTGGCATCTGCGACAGTGCTAGCAATAGTTTGGCCACATCCGCAAATGAAGCTTGGTTTATCTCGGTCTCGCAGGATAGGAGTGCTCACCTGCGCTGGCTGTGTGGCCTGGTTTGAATCACCCCTCCTCAACGCACAGTTTTTTTTCTGGTTTGCATGACCTCTCAGGCAACACTAAACAAAACACGCTAGTAATAGGTGATTCTATTACCTGCTACATCAAAACTAGCATGGCCTACTGATGTTTGCTTTTACCTGGGGCCAGAGCTACGGACGCTGAAGGTAATCTTCGGCTGCTGGCATCACATAGGCATAAGCAGTAGATCGAGGCACAACACCCACAGATCAGAAACTACAGCGTTTTGTGTTTGTTTGTTTTTTTTTTCATGTGAGCACCAATGATGATAAGATGAAACAATCTTAGGTCTCAAAAACAAAAACATAGCCAAAACTTATTATCTTGCCAGAAAGATGACTCCACATGGATTCATTATATCTGCTCCCCTATCTTTGAGGAATAACGATGACTGCTATGATCGGTTACATATGCTGAACTTCTGTTTTGCTCCGTTTAATACTGAGCAAGGATTCTTGGTTTTAGATACATGGTTTTCTTTCTGGGATCCACAGTGTAAATCTATGGGGGTGTCTTGATGGGGGTGAATGGTGAGATTTAGCTGTGTCTCTTTTTTGGTTTTCTGAATCTGTATGTGCAAGTTCCCAATTTGAAACTTGCCGAATAATTCAAATTAAATGAAAAATTCACATTGAGTTTTTCCTCGTCTGAATCGAGGGTCAAAGAAAAGGGGCATTGTACATTGCACACAATGTAACTGTGACTTTAAAGCCCTCTGGGACTAGATTATAATTTAGGGTTATACAGATAAAATTGACATGAGAAACACTTGGGCAAGCATGAATTTCTTGGGCGCTTAAGACTGAAAAGAGGACCTGAGTAGCTCAGACAGAAGAGCATCAGACTTTTAATCTGAGGGTCCAGGGTTCAAGTCCCTGTTCAGGCATCTGTTTCACACTTCAGAAAAAATCTCGTCACCTGAAGTGCTGCTGCTCAAGAGCTATTTATAAAAGTATGCACAGGTGCTAGTGTCCTGAAGAACTACTACTCAAACAACTCCAATCAATTGTGGAGGTGCTGGGGTCCCGATGAACCACTACTCAAGCGACTGCAGTTGAATGTGGTGCACATAGAGGAGCAGCGGAAACAAAGTGACTTGGTTGTCTCACGAAGTCTGCTGAAAAATGGACCCACAGACTTTCTCAACCTTAATGTGAGACTTAATATGAGTGCATGTTATTTTTCACAACTTACAGCAGTTGGGAAATTCCTGGCTTTAAGCTGCTTTAACAAGATGGCACTTGGAGACGTTGTTTAATTAGCACAACGTTTTTCACTTGTTGTGAGACTGTACCTGAGCACCGGGTCCTAGCCTCGTTGGCGCAGTAGGCAGCGCGTCAGTCTCATAATCTTAAGGTCGTGAGTTCAACCCTCCACATGGGGCACAAAGTTTTGATATTTCGCTGTAGATTTGTGTCATGAACTCTTATCTTCAGATTGCCGATCAAGCCAAATCTCCAAATCCCTTTATCGTTGTTCATTTCAGTGTTGTAGAAATACACTAACGATGCTTGCCTGATACCTTTACTTCTTCCTGCGTCACCATGCTACAACTCTCTAAAATCAGAGCAAAGCTGCACTGGATAGATAAACTGGATTGGCAGCCCTATACGGAACATACGTCTCACAGGTGCATTTAAGAGTACTGATGTCACCAAATATCGAAACGCAATCATCACAATTCATTTCAGTGTTGCAGAAATACAGTATGCTTGCTTAACATATAGCTGTGTGACACCCTTCTAGAAAACACCAGCTGGATTGGCAGCCGTATATAGTAGTTAAGTCTCACAGTTAAATTGATGATAACTGCTAATGCCTTCCCAACAGAACACAGACAATACTCAGCAATTCCTGGCTGGAGAATGCGGGCATCGATCCCGCTGCCTCTCGCATGCTAAGCGAGCGCTCTACCACTTGAGCTAATTCCCCTAGCTCACAACTTCAGAACCTCACACGGTAAGGTGTATTTCACCAGAAGGTGGTGTGGAAGAGTCTTAACTAGTGTTTGGCATGCCTTGGCAATAAGCTTTCATTGAAATAGCATACTCATCAAATGAAGCAGAAGTTAGCTTAGCTCGTTACCGTTTACTGCTAACTTATGTAAGTGTGTTCAAATGTATTTTTCTAGCTGTGCTCTCCACTTAGGTATGTTGCCTCTCTTAGAGAGACTTGTCCACACGGCAGCAAGAGGGGTTTCATTCCATTAAGTTAGATGCGATTGGCATTTGAGATACCTTACAGCCTCGGCTTCATAGTCATCTCAATGGCATCTGCGACAGTGCTAGCAATAGCTTGGCCACAACCGCAAATGAAGCTTGGTTTATCTCGGTCTCGCAGGATAGGAGTGCTCACCTGCACCAGCTGCCGGCTGTGTGGCCTGGTTTGAGTCACCACTCCTCAGTGCACAGTTTTTTTCTGGTTTGCATGTCCTCTCAGGCAACACTAAACAAAACACGCTAGTAATTGGCGATTCTATTACCTACTATGATAAACCCAGCATGGCCTACTGATGTTCGGTTTTACCTGGGGCCAGAGCTCCTGACGTTGAAGGTAATTTTAGGGTGCTGGCATCACATAGGCATAAGCAGTAAATCAATCCAGGCGCAAGACCCATAGATCCGAAACTGCAGTGTTTTTTTCGGGTTTTTTTTTTTAATGTGAGCACCAATGATGATAAGATGAAACAATCTTAGGTCATAAAGAAAAACATAGCCAAAATTTATTATCTTGCCAGAAAGATGAGTCAACATGGATTCATTGTATCTGCTCCCCTATCTTTGAGGGATAACGATGACTACTATGATAGGTTACATATTCTGAACTTCTGTTTTGCTCCGTTTTAGACTGAGCAAGGATTCTTGGTTTTAGATCAATAGTTTTCTTTCTGGGACCCACAGAGTGGAAATCTATGGGGGTATTTTGATGGGGATGAATGGGGAGATTTATCTGTGTCTTTTTTTTGGATTTCTGAATTTGTTTGTGCAAGTTCCCAATTTGGAACTTGTTGAAAGATTAAAAAAAAAATCCCATTACGTCGTTCCTCATCTGAATCGAGGAACAGTGGTTAGTGAAAAAAAAACAACTTCCTGAAAAACTGAAAACTGAAAACAACTGAAAAACAACCTCCAGCTCCGCCTCCTGTCTTTTCATCAGTGCCACTGTCTCCAAACCATATAACATAGCTGGTCTCACAACCATCCAGTAAACCTTCCCTTTAACTTTTGCTGATACCCTTCTATCACAAAGCCCTCCTGATACTCTTCTCCACTCACTCCAACCAGCCTGCACTCTCTTCTTCACCTCTCTTCTGCACTACCCGTTACTTTGGACAGTCTACCCCAAGTATTTAAACTCATTTGCCTTCGTCACCTCCACTCCTTGCATCCTCACCATTCCACCGTCCTCCCTCTCATTCATGCATATGTATTCGGTCTTGCTCCTACTGACTTTCATTCCTCTTCTCTCCAGTGCATACCTCCACCTCTCCAGGTTCTCCTAAACCTGCAACCTACTCCCGCTACAGATCACAATGTCATCCGTAAACATCAAAGTCCACGGAGATTCCTGCCTGATCTCATCCGTCAACCTGTCCATCACCATTGCAAACAAGAAAGGGCTCAGAGCCGATCCTTGATGTAATCCCACCTCCACCTTGAAACCATCTTTCTTTCCAACCGCACACATCACCACTGTCACATTTCCCTAATATCTTGCACCACTCCTACATACTTCTCTGCAACTCCCGACTTCCTCATATAATAACTCACCTCCCCTCTCGGCACCCTGTCATATGCTTTCGCTAAATCCACAAAGACACAATGTAACTCCTTCTGGCCCTCTCTATACTTCTCCATCAACATTCTCAAAGCAAACATCACATCTGTAGTGCTCGTTCATGGCATGAAACCATGCCGCTGCTCGTCACCTCTTCTCTTAACCTAGCTTCTATAATGCTTTCTCATGTCTTCATGCTGTGGCTGATCAATTTTATACCTCTGTAGTTCCTACAGTTCTGCACATCACCCTTATTCTTGAAAATCGGCTCCTGTATGCTTCTCCACTCCGCAGGCATCCTCTCACTTTCTAAGATTGTGTTAAACAATCTAGTTAAAAACTCCACTGCCATCTCTCCTAAACATCTCCATGCCTCCACAGGTATGTCACCTGGACCAACTGCCTTTCCACTCTTCATCCTCTTCATAGCTGCACTCACTTCCTCCTTGCTAATCCATGTCACTTCCTGATTCACTATCCCCACATCATCCAACCGTCACTCTGTCTCATTTTTGTCATACGTCAGCCCCTCAAAGTACTCCTTCCAACTTCCTTCTCAACACACTCTGCTCACTTGTCAGCGCATTTCCATCTCTATCCTTGATCACCCTTACCTGCTGCACATCCTTCCCACCTTGGTCCCTCTGTCTAGCCCATCGGTACAAGGCCCCTTCTCCTTCCTTAGTGTCTAACCTGTCACACAACTCACCATACGCCTTTTCCTTTTCCTTTGCCACCTCTCTCTTCGCTTTACGCTGCATCGCCTTGTACTCCTGTCTACTTCCTTCATCTCTCTGACTATCCCACTTCTTCTTTGCCAACCTCTTCCTCTGCATACTTTGCTGTACTTCCTCGTTCCACCACTAATTAGGGGTCCAAGCAGCGAAGCTGGTGGAACCCTAATGTATTTGTTAGGATTATTATTTTTCTCCGCTAAAAGTGTGTGAGGCTCAGCAACCCTAAGTCCTAGACCAACCAACTTCGGTACGTGGATTCCTATGGCCCCCCCACTACTCAGGCACCACAAATCACCTATGTCAGCCAGATGGTGGCGCTATGACAAAGGGTCATGTGTAATTCCCACACCATAAGTCAGATCAACACAAAACTGCACAGACCTATGCATCTGAATGTGCTCTACAACTTTGTTATTGGGACCACATATGTCAGCCATATAGTTTGCCCGCCATTTTGACTTGTATTAGTTTGGGCGCGGTTTCTCAGCTAAAAGTGTCTGAGGCTCAGCAACCATAAGTCCTAGACCAACCAAATTTGGTAGGTGCATTCATACGGCCCCCCAATACTCTGGCACTACAAATCACCCATGTCAGCCAGATGGTGGCGCTATAACAAAGGGTCATGCTTAAAAGGCCATAACTCCCACAGCATAAGTCAGATCAACACAAAACTTAATCAACCCATGCATCTCAATGTGCTCAACAACTTTACTATTGGGACCATCTATGTCAGTCATATAGTTTGCCCGCTATTTTGACTTATTTGGTGTGGAAGCGCTGCAGCTCTACATACCACACGCCAGGACACCTGGGTATAACGACATACTTTTTCTTTTTACGGCAGTCGGCTAGGACGCAAGAAATCAGACACCGTCTGGTCCAGTTTTGGAAACTCTGGCACATGTTTCTGAAGCAATGGAAGTGTTACGACATTTTAAAAAATTACGGTAATCGTCTAGGACAGAGGTTCTCAACCGGGGGTCCGCGGACCCCTAGTGGTCCGCGGTGTAATTGCAAGGGGTCCGTGAAAATAAAATATCTTTAAAAAAAAAGATCCTATGACATTTATAGAAATAGGATTATTTTACTCAAATGTGACTGAGACCTTTATCTACCTAAACTATAAAGGGTAACAGGACTTTTTTCTCTAATTACATCTGTTTCACAAGTGTAATTTGTTGTATTTCAATAAGAGATCTCGCTCCCGTTTGCGTTGTTAAAAGTTACTGCATAAAAATTCTGTTGTTACATATATCTGAAAGTTACTGAATACATATTCTGTTTTGTTACATATATCTGAAAGTTACTGCATAAGAATTCTGTTTTGTTAAATATATCTAAGTTACAACTGAAAGCTCTTATTTTTGCCCCAGAGAGTGAATAAATGCTATAATGCAATTTAAAATGCAGTTTCTACTGTTTCTATCAAATTGCAACCCCCCTCCCCCAAGATCAGGTGGAGGGGTCCTCAGGGTAGATCAAAAATACACAGGGGGTCCAGGACCCCAAAAAGGTTGAGAACCACTGGTCTAGGACACAGGCGACCCAAGTAATCCGACATTGTCATATCTAATTGAAAACTCGGGTAGGCTACTGTTTCTGAAGCAAGATTCTTCAATCTTTATTACATTACCAACAGCGGTTTAGTTTCATGTTGAAACGGTAGTCTATTACAGGCTAGGTGTATAAAAGGCCCCTACGTATCATAGCGTTAATTATTTACGTTGGGTGAAGGTATATGATCATGAGGACAAAACCATTCAAATTGCTCCATAGGGGGCGCAACAGTGCCAATGCTTGGACCCCTCCCAACGCCGCTTGCGGCTTTAATTCTCCTTGTCTTCCTTCCTCTGTCCTGATGACACACCAAGTACCTTCCTAGCTGTCTCCCTCACTATTTCTGCAGTGGTTGCCTAGCCATCTGGTAATTCTTCACTACCACCCAGTGTAAGGTGTAACTCCTCCCTAAATTCCACACAACAGTCTTCCTTCTTCAACTTCTACCATTTGATCCTTGGCTCTGCCTTCACTCTCTTCCTCTTCTTGGTCTCCAAAGTCATCCTACATACCATCATCCGATGCTGCCTATCTACGTTCTCCCCTGTCATCACCTTGCAGTCTCCAATCCCTTTCAGATTGCGCCTTCTACATAAGATATAGTCCGCCTGTGTGCACTTTCCTCCACTCTGATACGTCACCATGTTCCTCCCTGTTCTTGAAATATGTATTCACCATAGCCATTTCCATCCTTTTCGCAAAATCCACCACTATCTGTCCTTCCAAATTTCTCTCCTTGACATCATACCTGCCCATCACCTCCTCATCACCTCTGTTTCCTTCACCAACATACCCATTGAAGTCCGCTCCAATCAGCACTCTCTTCCCCTTGGGTACACTCTCCACCACTTCATCCAACTCACACCAGAATTTTTCTTTCTCTTCCATCTCACACTCAACTTGCAGGGCATATGCACTGATAACACTCATCAATACAACTTCGATTTCCAGCTTCATACTCACTCTGTCCACAGAGTGGTGATTATGGCACAATAACTAATGATCCAAAAGTAATTTCTCAACATGTAGCTCAATTTTATCAATATTTATATTCTTCAGCCCTTGCACTTACTAGTATTGAATTCTTTTAGACATTTTTTCAATAGAGAAAAATAAAATATATGATGACTTTAGGGGTTTTGTGAAAAGGAGATATCTTTATCTGAAATTGTTGTGTATTAAATGTCTTAAAGATAACAAATCCCTAGGTAATGACAACCTTCACTTCAACGCTTGCACCTTTCTTACTAGCCATGTTTGGAGAATCTATTCAAAAGCGTGAGCTTCCTAGTACGTTAAAGCAATGGGTCATTAAATTAATTCCCAAGACAACAAAGCTAGATGACACATTGAAAATTGGAGACACGTTAGTCTACTTAACAATGATGGTAAATTATTTTCTTTAGATTTTGCTAAGAGACTAAAACAAGGATTAAATCAGATAATAGATGAAGAGCAATCTGGTTTTATGCAAAAGAGAATATTAGTGCAAAAATGAATATTAGTGATATATTCCTTTGATACTAGATATGATAGATTATAAATATCTAATACCAGATGAAAGCTTTATTTTGTTTATTGAGTTCTGCAAGTCTTTTGATACAACTGAACACGAGTTTATCTTTAAAGCCATTCCCTTTTTCGGTTTTGGAAAATATTTTCAAAATGCAATTCAGACACTATATTATGGCTGTTCAAGCTCTGTGAAGATAATGTACGGTACATCAGAAAGATTTAACATTCGTCGTGGTATTAGATAAGGCTGTCCAGTATCTCCATTTTTATGTTTGTTAGTTACCCAAACAATGGCTATGCATATAAAAAAAAATCACCCTTCTTAGGAATAAATGCAGTGGGGAAGAATTTCAAACTTTTTTTTTTATATATGTATTTCTGATTTTTCCCTTTTTCTCCCAATTTAGTGGCCAATCAGTCCCTATTTTAGTTCAAACACCCACCCTTTTACTGCGTGCGTTCGCCAACTGCATCTCTTCAACTGGCAGTCTCGAAGGAGACGCCTCGTGGCGAGGCGACTCCAGACCGAACCACTGCTTTTTACGACACACACAGACGCACATTCATGTGACGAACACAAGCCGACTCCACCCCCCTCCCAAGACAGCGTTGCCAATTATTGCTGCTTCATCGAGTCCAGCCATAGTCGGATCTGACGAGACCGAGGCACGAACCCCGGTCCCCAGTGGGCAACTGCATCGACACAAAACCGATGCTTAGACTGCTTCACCACCGCGGACCCTTAGAATTTCAAACTTTGTCAACTAGCAGATGATACCGCAATTTTTCTGACAGACCAAAGTCAGGTTTCAAAAGCAGTGACTTCTATAAATGAGTTTACTAATGTTTCAGGTTAAAAATGAACTTGGATAAATCTGTCTTATTCCCAATTAAACCTTGTGTTCTGTCAGATTGTTATGGGATCCCAATAAAGAAAAGGTGACTTGCTTAGGTATTGTTATTTGTAAGAATTTGGAACAACGATCTAAATTACATTTTGATCCTCTTATTGAAAGAACAAATTTGAAATTAAATTCGTGGTTAATGACAGATATTTCCATATTTGGTAGGGTTCTGTTATCCAAAACAGAAGGAATCTCAAGATTAGTATATGTATCATTGTCGCTCAGTGTTCCAACAAATGTTACTAAGGAATTGGATAAGATGCTATATGATTTCATTTAGAGGGGGGAAAAAACCCCAGTTATCTTAAAAAAAGAAGTTATCAGAGGTAGTAAAAAACATGGTGGTCTTGAAGTCTTGGATTTTAATTTATTGAATAATACTTTTAAGTTTAAGTGGCTTATAGAATTTTTAAAGAATCCCAACAGCATCTGGTATGCTTTTCCAGCATATTTATTTAATTCTGCTGGTGGCATTGGTTTTTTTGTTAAAATGTACTTTTTCTGTTGACAAAATCCCAATTAAATTAGCTAACTTCTATAGACAAGCTCTTGGGTATTGGTATATAAACACAATTTCCGTCCTCATAGATACTTTAGCTGGAATAATAAGGATATTTATACAAAAATCAATCCCTGTCTTATCGCTCATGGTATGACAACGAAATTGTACTAGTTGGTCAATTGATAAATAAAAATGGTGAGTTACTGTCAGTCAGAATTTCTTAAAAAAATTAAGATACCAATCACACCCAAAGAATATTCTATTATTTTTGATGAGATTCCCATGGGTTCTCTTCAGCTTTTAAAGAGTTGTTTTCCATGCCATTATCCCAACCGCTTACCCTGCTCTACGGGTGATGGGGATGTTGGAGCCTATCCGATCAGTCATTGGGTCTGGCAGGCAGGGAGGCGGCAGGCTTTTTGTATTCTAAACAATTATTGTATTAATAACAAAGTGAAAGAAGTATCCTTCAAGATTTTTATATCAAATATACCCTGCTAAAGAAGTCTTGGAAAGATTTAAGCTACATATTGAATATACTTGTTATATCCTTGTCCAGACAAGGATATAATAATTTCCTTTTGAGTTCTTCTGACTCTGAAGAACCACTAACATCACTATCTGCCCCACAAGTTGACACAACAGCAAAGCCATCCATTCACTTTGTCTTACGCCTCTGTCCAGAAGATGGCTCTGGGACTGCTATCTGGTTAGCCTCACATAAGGCCTTTGTTCTGGCATGAAGATCTGCAGCAGTGGCATCACTGCATTTCTCCTTAAGGGAGTCAATCACTGCATCTTTGTGTGTCACTGCTTGGGAAAGATCAATGGTCTCCTTCTGTAGGTCTGTGTAAACATGCTGTTACAGACAGGAGAGCTTGGAAAACGAATAGCAAATACACCGAGGAGAATTTACTGAGTGTTGCCTTGAATCCCACGGCCATAGGTGTGTAGATGGTAGAGAGGCACTCAATGATGGCAGGGAAATTGTCAAGCATGCATTTACTGAACAAAGCTGGCATGCCCAATGTGCATTTGACAACTGCACAATTTCCATGGATGCGATCCTAATTCCTGTGAGTGTCAACAAACTTATGGTGGTTACAAGCGAGACGCTAAAAAAATGAATGGACACTTTCCAGCATGCCAAAAAACTCTGTGGCCTCAGAAACCGCTCTGCATGTGTGACACAAGACAAGATTCAACTCATGTGCATAACAACAAACATATATTGCTTCAGGGGGCTGCTTTCGAAAATGGGTTTGATCTTCCCCAACTGCCGCATTCATCACTGCTGCCCCATTGTAAGTTTGTGCCACACATTTCAACTGATCAATTCTTTTCTCTACCAGTTGATTCTCAATTGCAGAGGTTATTGATGTAGCATCAAAACGTGTCATCTCTGTAAGGACTAGGAACCACTCCTTCACTGTACCCTCCATAGAAACATACCTCACACACAGCCAACTGTTCTGTATTGCCGTCTCTGGCTTCATCAGCCATAATGGCATACATCTTTGATTCCCTCATCTCTCTGACAATAGTTGCGGTTACCTCATGGGAACAACACTCTATCATCTCATTCTGACCGGTAGACGAGAGGTCGGTGCTGTTTGATGGGGGTGTATACCTCTGCAAGAAACGATCAAACTGTCTCAAAAGTGTCATGCACTCGAGGAAATTGCCTTTATTTTAGCTTTCAGCTGTTCCGTCATGACCTCGAAATGGTATTCCTTGCTTCCCCAATATGCAAGTCACTGCCACAACATGTTGCAGGTACTCCCTTCTTCACTAATTTCAGTGGACTTGCTGTCTCTATCTGCTGTACAACACTGCCTTGTGATAGACTTGCTTTGTAGCTATTCCAGCAAACTACACTGTCCTTGTGTGATTGGGTGGTTTTGTGCTTTTCTCCAATTCTTAACTCCACCATTCACATATGCCTCCTTTTTAAGATTTTTACCAAATACCCGGCAAGCGAAGCAAAAAGTAGCATTTTTCCTAGAGGAGTATTCCAGCCATTTAAAACTCTGAAACCAGTTTTGTTGGAAGGCTCTTTTTTGCATGCCAAACTGATCCTGTGGGTACTGAGACAGCTTTAACTGTTTAGGACCGGTGTCCTTATCCCCTAAACAAACACATTGAAATCCTGCTGCTTAGGCTTGGTGGCCAGCTGGGACATGCCATCCATATTAGCAAGGTTACCCAATGAAGAAAAAAAAAATCACACTATGAAATATTAAAATAAAAATGCTAATATAAAACATTTGTTTGTCTTCATTAAAAGAGTCGTCATCTTCAGGGTTCGAATTATAAACTCAGCTTCGTGGGGGTCTCCAAAAACAGGGCAAAAAAAACATACGCATGTGCTCAATTCATGCCCACACAGCGATGGGACTTTTTTATTACAGTGTATGATTGGATAAGCACTGACACGAGCACCGTGTCAAGGAAATCGAATGTTCAGCCTAATGCCCTAGAACCAGCTACTAGGCCTACTTACTAAACTGTAGTGGAGGACTTTGAGTATTTTTTACCAAACTTTGGTATATTTTACCAAACACAAAACAATATTATATAGGCCTATTATATATAAAATATATAACAATATTTTTATTTTACCCAAAACAAAACAAAAAACAGTTGCCATGTTAAAATCAAGGACAATTAGTTGCTTACTTCGAGAGTCGAGATCACTAAGACTCACTCACACACGTAAATGGCAAATGCATGGCACAGCGGCCAGTGACAAGAAAGTCCAGAGTTGAGATCACTAACACTCACTCACACACGTAAATGGCAAATGCATGGCACAGCGGCCAGTGACAAGGCAGTCCAACGTATCCATCTGTGGTCCCACTCCCGACGTTAGTAGTTGTACTAACATTAGAGCCCAGGCGAACCTATAGGAAGGCATAACGTTAGTTTACATAAACGCACATTAACGTATACTAAACACTGCTAACTAAACGGGAAATTCAAAATTAATCTCAAAGAGTGTTAACTAGCCATGCTTTTCTGTAGAAAATGCAAAATGACTTGATCAAGCCTTACCTCGTTAACGTTAGTGGTGGTCGAGTCCTCTTCAGAAATGTTGCTAGCAGCAGCCGAGCAAACGTTAACGTCGCTGACTTTTTCTGAATCAGCAACTTTTTTAACTTTTGAGCTGTTAAAACCAAAGTCCAGCAGGCTTGCAATGAGCTGTCTTTTTGGTGGCCGAGGAGGAGGCATGGTGAAAAATATTGCACATTACCTGATGTAACTAGCTAAGACAATATTAAGACAACATTAATAACTTTCCATCTCCGCACCTTGGTGCCCTTGTCAACGTTTCAAGCATACCGAGTTTCCCAAAACCAAGGTTGCTTTAGGCTATCCTACAACGCCCCACAGTGTCTCGGTGGTGAAGTGCAGCCAAATGTCCTATTCACGGACAAATAATGGTGCGTAGTTCTTTCCGAAAACATTTATTTAAAACAATTTATTTCACTAACATAAAGAATCCTAATAACATTGAAAGATTAATGTTGTTTAAAATATTTTGTTAGAGACCCCAACAGATCTAGAGTTTTACAGCTTTCAAGGGAGCTAATGCCTCCTTCATGGGAGCTCAGCTCCCATTGGCTCCTACGTAATTCGAACACAGGTTCCAATGCAGCAGCACTCATTAATTTTGTCTTAGCTTTTTGGCGCCACCCGCAGGTGTAAGCGCTCTCTCGCGCTCTGCTTTCTCTAGTGTCGATTCGAATGCATTAGAAGAATGCATTATCCACCATGGGCATTGAACTTGTTCCCTCAGCCCACTACTAATATGCCCAGGGTAAGCATGCTTACAAACCAATCAGTAGCTCTTTCGTTATCAATGTCATCACGTCCACGTTCACGCAACAGACCTGTACGCTGGCTCCTAGCTAACCACTGTCAACTAATTTTAACGTTACAGTGAAAATAGTACTGTAAACACCAGCGACCATCGGGGGTTTCGCAAATTGGATTTCACGGGAAAAACTGAGTTACTCTCTAAAGGCTGACCGAAACCAGTATTGAAAGACCTTCAAAGCAAAAAGGGAAGGATCGTAAGGGGATTCCAACAAGCCTGGTATGAACGCAAGAAATGGCTATGGGGCTGTGCAGCGTCTAGCCGCCTCTTTTGCGACTCCTGTATGTTGTTTTCAATGGTTGATTATAGTGTGTGGACTCAGACAGGCTATGGGGACCTTAATAACCTGACAAATGCGCTCAGTAAACATGAGAAGACCGCAGTACACATCAGAAGCCAAGTAGCATTGAAAACATTTGGCACCAGCCGTATCGATTTAGCTCTCAATGAGCAAACGAGATTATCAATCGATCTTCACAATCGAAAGGTTAGGGAGAATAGAGATACTCTAAAACAAATTGATTGATGCTACCTGCTATTTAGCTAAGCAAGAAATAGCATTTTGGGGCGATGAGGAAGGCAAGGACTCTCTGAACCGTGGCACCTACGTGGAACTCATTCATCTCATTGCAAAGTATGATGCGTGGATGGCTCATTCAGCGTTATTTGGTTGAAACCGTTCCCGAGGCTACAAAGTTGCTAAAATTAGTCTTAACTATACCAGCAATAACAGTATCTGTTGACAGGTCATTTTCAACGATGAAGAGAGTGAAGACCCTCAGTCGAAATCGCACCGGACAAGGGCGCCTTTCATCGCTGGCCCTGATTTCAATTGAGAAGGAGAGACTTTCGCAACTCAAACAAGTGGGAGACTTTTACAGTAAAGTCATGGAGGTGTTCATTCGCAAGGAGAGACGAATGGATTTCGTGTTCAAGTAAAGTAAGATAACATATTTCTATAACTTTATGTAATGGCTGCTGGTTCATATTGTTCGCTAGCCTGATGAGCTGATGGCGATCTGATTTAACCGTTGTGCTGCACTGGATACTTTATTGATTTAAGACCCCCGTGTCTAATTTACATTTGAATGTATGCTTTGTGCTACGAAATGGCGATCTGAGGTGACTGCTGTGCTGCACTGGTTATACTTTATTTAAGACCGCCTTCTTTACCTTTTGAATGTAGGCCTATGCGTTGTGCATTGACGTTGAGAATGTTGTATTTGGAGAGAGATTAGTTAGGCCAGAGCAGATTGTCTATCAACGGCTTTGAGTTAGGCTAATTGTCGCTGTCCATCGATGAGCGAAGGGTGACGTGTATGGCCCTTGATTTGAAACATTATATCGCGACTGGCAACTTTTTTTTGGTTTGTTTTTGTTTTTGCTAATTTGATCATAAAGTCTGCCACTGTAACACTCCGCTTACTGTTTATTAGCGGGTTCTAGAGCATCAATTTACCTGAATAGCATTTCCTTGACACTGCACTCACCCGTAACATTTGTGCTTGGCACAATGTGTACTTAAGAATATTAAAATATTTTGTGCTTACCCAATCTCAAACCTCATGGCACGTGCCTAGTGGTCAGTATGCTGCGCTCTCTCTGTCTCTTCAGTTGTCTCTCTGGTCTACTCTCTCTCCCTCATCTCCCAGAGACTCTCCCTGTTGTTTCACCTTGTACAGTGAAATGAAACAAATAATAGACATGGTTAAATAGGATAGTGTTTTAATGAAGATGTCCTGTTTACACTGACATATGTTCAAAGTGTACTTCTGGAAACCATTTAATGTGGGGAAAAACACAGAGTATCCATGTAATGCATGTAAAATTGTATTGTGAATGGAATGCTTTTTTCTTGGTTTACGTTACCGTTTTGCCACTATAACAATTTTTACTTCAGTATCTTTCCACTTTCTCACCTGGTTCTTCCTGCTCTTGCTCTCTCTCGCCATCTCTCTCTCTCTTCGTCCTCTCTCTCTGCATCCTCCTCTCTCCATCTCTCTCTCTCTCTCTGCATCCTCCTCTCTGCCTCTTTGCACTGACAATCACACACAAAAATGTATTCAACTGGAAAATGACATTGGCCTACACTCTGTTAATAAATAAACAAAAGGTCAAGGTCAGGTATTCAGCAGATGCTTTTATCCAAAGCATCTAACAAAGGCAAACAATTTGTGGTGTAAATAAATGTAAGGGGAGGTAATGTGAAATCATTGTGGAGTCCACTGCAATGAATATGGGCAAAACCGCAGCTGCCTTGGCATTATAAAGGGTCTTTCTAGCAAAACTATCCGCCAGGTGTGAGGACCTCGAGTCCAGAGCAAGGCGGAACAATCTGCGCATATATGGGTCGAAAGAGGGTGAGGAAAGGGAGGATATGGTTAACTTCATAGCTAAGTTGATGCACACCTCACTTGAATTACAGGAAGACTTGGATGTGTGTGGAGAGAGCGCATCGCACACTGACTATGAAACCAAAGGATCCCGCCCCTCCAAGATCCATTATTGTCAGGTTTTCTGATTACAGAGTTAAAGATATGATACTTTAACAAGCCTGGAAAAAAACGTGGAGTAACAGGACAGAAGATCTTTTTTGATCAGGACTACACGTCACACATACAGAGGAAATATAAGCAGGTAAGAGAGGTGATCAAACAACTTAGAGAAAAAAGTGAAAGCCCAATCATCGTTCCCTGCCCCACTCAAAATCCATCTGGAATCCGGCGTGAAGATGTTTACGATCCTCATGGATGCGGTCCCCACCCTAAAGGAGATGGGAATTCATGTTAAGGTGGATGATCTGGAGATTCTCCAGAAGGAACTGTTGCACGATTCCTTGGTCACGGCATCGACATCAAATAAAGCAGGCCAATCAACGATGACAAATGCAGACTTGCAGATTTTTGTTGAAGGTGGAAAATGAATATCAAACAACTCTGAGATGTAAGTAGACTTTATACAAAAAACTTAAATAGTACTTGTTATAAACCAGGCTCTTATGGTTGTTTCCTTTGCTTTAACTGTATCGGCTGGTTCATACAAATGGAGAAAAAAAAACACATAAAAAAAGAGGGGTTATCCCTTCAGAGGACGAAGGATTAAGATAATTTAATTTAATTTAGTTTTATTTCGATATAGCGTACAGGCAAATTTAGGTAGTTGTGGTAGCACTGTGTGCGTTTCCCCAGAGAGATTATAGTCACAATTCTCCGCCTTTATAGAAACTGAGAAACTGGTTATCATGTTTGTTCAATCAGTTGGGTGTTTGAAGTCAGTTCGAGTTTTTTTCTTATGTACAAGTTTCTTTTTTTATGCTTATTTCTATGTTTCTATTAGACGTGAAGTCGTATATGTTGTGTCTCAGACACTTTGCATTGTGTTGAAATTGAGGTTTGGTTTGAGACAAAGATTGAAGGACAATATTAAAATTTTCGCTATACATATACGAACAATTTGATAAAAGCCACCTACAATGTTTGTGGATCGAATCATCCTATTAAAGGAAAAATATGTATAGTTAGTTAAAGAATCTGCAATGTTCAATTGCCTTATTACAGGAAACTCACCTATCAGAATGAGAACATAGAAAATTAAGAGGAGAATGGGTAAACCAAGTATATAGTAGTGCTTCATTTGGGAAAAAAAGGGGGTAGTAATCTTATTTAATAGGTCACTGACCTTTCCTTCAGAAAGTCATCCAGGATAAACAGGGGAGGTTTGTCACGTTAGTAGGCACAATAGGGTAGGTGGAGGTGTGTATTTTGAACCTGTATGCCCCAAATGAGTATGATCAGAATTTCTTTAAGGAAATAGCAAATATCATTGCTGATAATGTTAAGGGCATGATAGTACTCAGGGGAGATTTTAATGCTGTGCAAGATGGAAGATTAGATAAAACACAGTAAGAAGAAGGACTCCAAACAAAAAAAAACCAAAATACTTAATGATATGATTTCAGAACTAGGACATGTTGACCCATGGAGATCTAAAAACCGTAAAGGGAAGGACTTCAGTTTTGGTTTTTTTTTTTGGTTTTTTACAATGTTCATCATAGTTATTCGAGGACTTACTTTTTCTTGTCTTTCCCAACATCCAAGGCTCAGGGTTTTGAATCGATTTTCACCGAAAAATACCCAGATTTTTTAAAAGGAGCAGACTTTAACTGATTTTCACCCGAATTTTGTTTCCATGGATCCAAAAGTTGTTCTTGCTCATGTGAGGTTATGTAACAGTGTCCTCTTGTGGCGAAATTCGGCATGCTGGGTGGCTTTGAAAAATAAAAACCGAAAACGCTGAGCCTCGCCAACATCATATGTATAAAGTAATAGATTGCCATACTGAACCAATAACACTGAGTGACTATGAACCTGTCATGTTAAACACAGATTTAAGTAAAGAAAATTTCTTCAGACACTTGAAACTTAATGTCTCGTTAGAAACTAATACAGCAGTAGTGCAAGATCTAAAACAGAACCTAAAAAAATACTTTGAGATAAATGAGAATGGAGAGGTAACACCGTCAATCCTGTGGGGGGGGGGCGCTAAAACAGTCAATATGGGGTTAAATGATCCAGATTGCATCAAGACTAAAGAAAATACGATGGGAAGAGCAAATGAAGCTAGAAAATAGAATAAAGCAATTAGAAATAGAACACAAAAGTACACGTACACATAACGTCCTGTTAGAACTAAAAGACACCAGGAAGGCAGAAGGCATTGGATAAGCTCCTCACATATAAAGTGGAAGGAGCTTTAAGAGTTTCCAGAGATACTATGAGATGGGAAACAGAGCCAGTCGCTTGTTAGCTTTCCAACTCCGTAAAGCCCAGGCTAATCGTGTGGTTCCCAATATTATACATCCTATACATAAAAAAATTGTATCTTGTAGAGCCGAAGTAACGGCGAAGACCGTAGGTTCACACTTTAGCCGTGTAGGCAACTTTCTTTAATCCACGGTAAATCAGCGAGACAAACAAAACCCACAGCTCGACTGAGCGGAGGTGGCAAGAATAACCAGAAAACTGGCTGGACAACCATAACTTAACCCTGCGTTAACCTGCCAGGGCAACCATGACTTAACCCTTAGTTCCTGGGTTGAATTCTGTCCCCAATACGTGTCCACCACATGAGCCCCCCCAGAATTCGCCCTAGTAATCGAAGTCAGGCAGGCGCGGGTGGACGACAGGCCGTCTGCGGCGGCTCCGGATAACAGGGGCCGGAGTGTCTGTGGGAGGCATTGACGCGGGCCTGTGGAGGTCGGCCTGAGGAGCAGAAGAGGCAGCTCGGGCCTCCACGGGGGGAGGAGGCGGAGCCGGGGGACGACCGCGACGAGGAGGTTGGGCTAACTCCAACGGCTGCGTCAAGTCCAGGTGTGCGGGTTTAACTCGGTCCACTGAAACATGCTCGGCCGTGCCCCCAAAATCCACCACCAGGTGCTTAGTTCCCCGTTCCAGGACGCGGAAGGGGCCGTCATAAGGGGGTTGCAGAGGGGGGCGGTGTGCGTCGTGACGGATGAACACGTAGTCCGCTGACTGCAGACCTGGGGGCACCTGGGACACCGGAGCGCCGTGTTGGGCGGTAGGGACGGGTGTGAAAGCTCTTACCCCGTCCAGCAAGGAGGCTCGTTGGTCCACAGCTGACCAGGGACGCGTTGCATTGGGCATGAAATCGCCTGGGACTCGCAGCGGCGTGCCGTACACCAGCTCCGCAGAGGAGGCTTGTAGGTCTTCCTTCGGGGCGGTCCGCAGGCCCAGCATGACCCATGGGAGCTTGTCAACCCAGTTGCAGTCCTTGAGAGTAGCCCGAAGCGCAGCCTTCATGGACCGGTGGAAGCGCTCACATAGGCCGTTCGCCTGAGGGTGGTAGGCGGTAGTGCGATGAAGCTTGACGCCCAGAGCCTCACCCACAGCATTCCATAGCTCTGAGGTAAACTGTGGCCCACGGTCAGATGAAAGGTCGGAAGGCGTACCGAAACGTGAGACCCACGACCCAATAAAAGCCCGGGCCACATCAGCAGACGTCGTGGATGCCAGGGGAACAGCTTCAGGCCAGCGCGTAGTCCTGTCCACCACAGTGAAGAGGTAGGTGAACCCATGGGAGGGGGGTAGGGGACCAACCAGGTCGACGTGGACATGGTCAAATCGTCTCTCCGGCACTGCGAAGCGTTCCAGGGGCGCCTTAATGTGGCGGTGTATCTTAGCCCGCTGACAGGAAACACACGAGTCGGCCCACGCTTTCACGTCTCTCTTAAGTCCCTCCCACACAAACTTAGCAGAGGTCAGGCGCACGGATGGCTTACCGCCTGGATGAGAGAGGCCGTGTACAGCTTCAAATACGGGGCGTCTCCAGCTGTGCGGGACGATGGGCCTGGGCTGTCCTGTGGAGACGTCACACAGGAGGGTGACACCTGTGTCGCTGAAAGGAACGTCCTGCAGGCGGAGCCCCGTGTCGGAGGCCCGGAGACGGAGGATGCTCGGGTCCGTGGCCTGGTCAGCAGCCATCTGTGCATAGTCAAGGCCTAGGTGGACCGCTCCAATCACTGCCCTAGACAGGCAGTCAGCTACCTGGTTAGACTTACCAGCGACGTGCTGGATGTCGGTAGTGAATTCCGAAATGTAGGAGAGTTGTCGCTGCTGGCGAGCGGACCATGGCTCGGCCGTCTTGGACATGGCAAACGTGAGGGGCTTGTGGTCCACGTACGCAGTAAACTCGCGGCCCTCTAGCAGGAAACGGAAATGCCGGACGGCGAGCCAGAGACCGAGGAGTTCCCTGTCAAAAGTACTATACTTGCGCTCTCGGGGTGTAAGCTGGCGACTGAAAAAGGCCAAAGGCTGCCAAGCCCCCCCCACCCACTGTTCGTGAACCGCACCAACAGCATAGTCCGATGCATCCGTGGTTATGGAAATAGGCGCTGTAGGTGAAGGATGCGCTAGCAGGGTAGCCTGGGAGAGCGCAGCTTTAGTCTCGGTGAACGCACGGTCCCGCTCTGCTGTCCAGTCGACCGCCTGGTTGGGGGACATGCCTTTCAGCGCCTCGTACAGTGGCCGGATGATAAAGGCGGCTCGAGGAATGAAGCGGTGGTAGAATGTCACCATCCCGATGAACTCCCTGAGCGCACGAGCTGTTTGGGGGCGCGGAAAGGCCGCCACCGCTTCCACCTTTGAGGGCAGGGGGACTGCCCCGTCCCCAGTGATGCGGTGCCCGAGGAAATCAATGGCTGTCAGCCCGAACCGGCACTTCGCCGGGTTGACGATCAGCCCATGCTGGCTGAGGCGTGTGAAGAGGGCATGAAGATGGGACAGGTGTTCTTCCTCGGAGGCGCTGGTGATGAGTATGTCGTCCAAATAGACGAAGATGAAAGGAAGGCCACGGAGCACTGAATCCATCAGCCGCTGAAAGGACTGGGCCGCGTTTTTGAGTCCAAATGGCATTCGTAGGAATTCAAAAAGGCCGAATGGGGTTGTCACCGCTGTCTTGGGGATGTCTGAGGGGTGCACGGGAACTTGATGATAACCACGGACCAGGTCGACTTTTGAGAAGACGCATTTGCCAGACAGGTTTGCAGAAAAGTCCTGGATATGCGGGACAGGATAGCGGTCAGGCGTGGTGGCGTCATTTAGTCGGCGGTAGTCCCCGCATGGGCGCCAACCTCCATCAGGCTTAGCGACGATGTGGAGTGGGGACGCCCACGGGCTGTCAGAGCGGCGGATGATCCCCATGCGTTCCAGGTGCTCGAACTCAGACTTGGCAATGGCGAGTTTGGCGGGGTCGAGACGCCTGGCTCTGGCGTAGACCGGGGGCCCCTTCGTAGCAATGTGATGCTCCACCCCATGCTTAGCGGTGGGTGCAGAGAAGGTAGGCTGGGTGAGGTCAGGGAACTCAGCGAGGAGGCGGGTGAACTTGTCTGCCTCTGAGAGAGAGTTGGCTAGACCTGCATAGGCCGCTTCCCTCCGCGTACATGCGAAGGAGGAGAAGGTTAAGGCATCGACCAGACGGCTGTTCTGAATGTCCACTAGCAAACCGTAAGCGCACAAAAAATCAGCTCCGAGGAGGGGAAGCGTTACATTGGCCATGACGAACTCCCACGTGAAACGTTGTCCACCAAAACACAGTTCTACAGACCGCACGCCGTAGGTGTGGATAGGGCTGCCGTCAGCCATCGCCAACTGGGGGCCCCGCTCCCCGCCCATGATGTCGACGTCAGTAGCAGGGAGCACGCTTCTCTGTGCGCCCGTGTCACAAAGAAATCGCCGACCGGAGATGGTGTCGAGGATGAAGAGTAGCCTGCTCGTATCGCCAACACTCATGGCCACTACTGAGTGTTGGCCCTCTCGTTTCCCGTCGGCCTGTAGTTGCAGGGGGAACGGCACCGTTTAGCTTTCGCACCAAATCGAGCGTGGTACATACAGAGTCCAGAGGGCTTGTAGCGGTCTGATGCTGTGGCGCCACCGTCGGGCCACGCCCGCGATGTCGGCGGGGGGCCAGTGAAGGTAGGAGCCAGCATCCCGGCATGGGAGGACCGTTGTGTAGCGACGAAGAATCGGTCACCCTCCTTTGCCAGCTCACGGGGATCAGTGATGGTGGAGTTAGCGAGCGCAGTCTGGACGTGGGGCGGCATGTTGCGCAGAAACAGCTCCATAAACAGGAAACATGGCTTTTCTTGACCCAGTAGGTTTAACATCCTGCTCATTAGCTCCGATGGTTTGCCATCTCCCAAGCCCTGAATTGCGAAGAGGCGACGTGCTCTCTCCGTTGCTGACAGTTCAAAAGTTTCAAGGAGGAGATGTTTAAGTGCGGCGTATTTACCATCGGCCGGTGGGTTGGTTATGAAACCGCTTATCCTGGAAGCCGTAGCGCACCCCAGCGCTGCCACTACGTAGTAGTACCTGGTCTCGTCTGCTGTTATGTCTCTGAGCGCGAACTGTGCCTCAGCCTGCGCGAACCATGTAGCCGCGGAAGACTCCCAAAACTCCGGCAGTTTAATTGCAACGGCGTTCGTAGCCATAATGTGTGTGGTTTCAGAAAACTTATCCGAAAACCGACGTCGGGGTCACCAGTGTAGAGCCGAAGTAACGGCGAAGACCGTAGGTTCACACTTTAGCCGTGTAGGCAACTTTCTTTAATCCACGGTAAATCAGCGAGACAAACAAAACCCACAGCTCGACTGAGCGGAGGTGGCAAGAATAACCAGAAAACTGGCTGGACAACCATAACTTAACCCTGCGTTAACCTGCCAGGGCAACCATGACTTAACCCTTAGTTCCTGGGTTGAATTCTGTCCCCAATACGTGTCCACCACAATCTCCTCCAAAAGAACTAGCAGATGCTTTTGCAGGTAAAATTAGATTTTTCAGGACCCCTCTTGTCATATCAAAATTTGGCTGCACCTCGGATCAGTGCTTGGAGGGGTTGTGGTCTAATAGGAGACCATACACACATATTTTGGGACTGTCCAAAACTATCGGAATATTGGCAAAATATATAAAATAAATCCAAAGGAGTTGAATCAAGTGCAACTGGACTTGACTGGTATATATCCGTGAAGACGTTTCGCCTCTCATCCAAGAGGCTTCCTCAGTTCGTGCCTTTCTGACTAGACCAAGCTATTCTGAGGAAGCCTCTTGGATGAGAGGCGAAACGTCTTCACGGCAAGTCCAGTTGCACTTGACATCTAGCGAACTATTACGCTCTTTGACACAAAATGGAAGTATAACCAGTCCAGACACTTTCTGTTATAATGCCATTTTAACCCAACGTTCTCAGAACACTCAGCAATTTTAATTGCTAACGTTTCAACTTACTTGCGTTTTTAATCTGCGCCATGCAAGTCTTCTTCTTCTGCTGCTGCTTCTTGTTCCGCTTCTTCTTCTTCGTTGTCGTCTCCTTCTTCTTCGTGTATTTTTTTCAATTTCTCCTCTTTTTTTCCTCTCCAATTGTATCTGGCCAATTACCCCGCTCTTTTTGAGAAGTCCCGGTCGCTACTCCGCCTCCTCTGGTCGATCCGGGGGCACCCCGACCGACCAGAGGAGGCGCTAGTGCAGCGACCAGGACAAATACCCACATTTGACTCCCCACCCGCAGAAACGGACAATTATGTCTGTAGGGACGCCCGACCAAGCAGGAGGTAATACGGGGATTCGACCTACCGATCCCGTGCTGGTAGGCAACGGAATAGACCGCTACGCTTTCACTGGCGTGGATGACTAAAGGTGCATGCCGCCACCTATTGTACCGGAGTGTGCAACATCATGACTTCTATAAAGAAAAAGCTACTGAACCTTTTCTTTATCAAAGCCATTTGAAGCTTTGAACTCTTAACAACTTCGTCTCCAACAAGTTCGCAAAATCTAACGTGACTAAAATAATTTCAGGAAAAGGATAATAATGCCAATTAATTGAGTTGAAATTTAGAGGCGCTTGAGCACCCCTAAAAAGGGTCTCAAATCGCCAATGAATTCCACATCCACAAATCTAAATGGTCTGACTCCAAACCCTGCTTTCATCGATTTGTTGTTGAGCTCCAGCAGTATGGCACCCTAAGTGAAGATGTGACAGAAGAAAAAAAACATTGAAAGACTTTCGACACTTTAAAGACAAGAGCATTTTATTTGAACTCTGAGAGGACTTAAATCGATTGGACTGTGAACTACCCTGGTCTGTACACATTTGTTTTGTTTTTTGTTTTTGTATTATTTTTGGTTTTCCCCTCTATATGACAATTGTGTGCCTTTTTGTTGTAAATAAAAGTTTTTTGGGTGGAAAAAAAAGTTGATGTTTTCCCCTGTGACCTTACGTACTGTGATGGCAGCGTGCTGCCATCTCCTGATAGTCTTCGGGACCTGAGTGAGGTAGGGAAGAGAAGGAGGAAAATGTAGCACACTTGATAAGAATGACACTTACAAGGGCTGGTGTTTTTGTTGTTTTACTCCATCTGTCAAATAGACATTACAGAGGACACGTTTTCAGAGCATGGCTCACTATACGAACGGCAACACTCATCTCCAATTTATACACCATAAGAGCACCAAATATATTCTTCCATAAATTCACATTAGTCTAGCCTACCGCGAGCAAAGCTAAACAGTATATAACGTTACGGAACATGGGGGGATCAAAATAGCAACACACATAGGCCTACCTTCATATTTACACAGTGTGGAGACACTAAACATAGTAAAGGGACAGACTAATCACACCTACAGACAATGTCAAAGCCAAGCTACAGAACAATGGGTTCAGACCGCGGGAGCTATGGCTATGCTAACGTTAGCAACTCGCTAGCAATCTAGCTAACGTTAGCCAGTGATATGACGTTATCAAAATAAATATGAAAGTCCCTTCGTGGGTATTTCTAATAGGCATCCATATCCCACCTCCACATCATATTTAATCACCATCCTAATTCCATATGTCTAACTAGTCTGCTTACCTGTCAAATAGACATTACAGAGGACACGTTTTCAGAGCATGGCTCACTATACGAACGGCAACACTCATCTGACGACTCTATGTCCCAGAGTGCACGGCGAGAGCCAGCACTACGTCACACAGGCTAGAAGCAATTAACCTGCAGTGCCCTCCTGTGGCGAGAACCGGCTATCACAACAACACAGCAGACAATTCTCCTCTTTACTATTAGTGAGTGGTCAATGAAGGTAAGTATATAAAATAAAAAATAGATGGGGGGCTACTAAATCCCAAGTACCCCATGGGGGGCTACTAAATCCCAAGTACCCCACACTCTCCCCTCAAAAAGATAATGGCGTCCCGACATAACAAATCTACCAGTCCACATTGCATAACTTTTCATTGAAAAGATAGGTTATTACTAAGCAGGAGTCAATCTGGATACTGTACTGTAATCAGTCATAACATATAACACACATCTCCTATTAATGGTATATGTTTGCAGTAAATAATGTGCACTTGAATCCACTGCTTCGTCCGTCTTGAGGCCGGGGAGCTATAGTATCTGACTAAAAGCAAATAACTTTGTAATAGTAATATCCCTGGTGGTAACAGGTGTGTTCTAAAACCCCAATGCTACAGTAACTCTGTGTCTGGTGATCACAGGACAACTAAAATCACATAGCTATAACAATTGTAACATGTCAAAAGTTTTTTTGTGTTTTTTTTTTTGTGTTTTTTTTTTTTTTGTTTTTTTTTTCATTTATTTATTTATACTGAGTTGTCTGATTTGCTTATCTACCAGACACACTAGGCTGCCCTAGTCTGTGATAAGTAAACACTGGTGTAGGTTTTCTATTTCTCAAAGGATATGCTTTTTCTCTGGCAGGCTGCACAGCTTCCCCTGGAGGAGGCTGCAAGGCATCTTCTGGTGGAGGCTGCAAGGCATCTTCCAGGCTCTTGTCGTCATCGGGCTCATCCTCTTCTTCAGCTCCAGATGTCTCGCCATTCTCTGACACTGTCCCATTGTCCTCTATTGTTGCAGGCTGCTCCGCAAAATCCTCTTCATCTTGACCGTCTCTTTCCTCCGGATAGAACTCCAAGGCATCTGGGCTCAGCTGACTCTGGATCCGCTCACTGGCTCTGACTGTTGGTCGTCCCACGATGCATCTCCAGTTATCCTCATCATCTGAGTCACTGTCCTGTTCCTGGTTCCACTGCATTTGTCTGTCTGTCTTCTTTCTCTCCCGTCTAGGTTTCACAGGTAAGTCCTCTTCTCTTGGTTCCACCGGCAGGAAGTCGCATGGCAGAAGAAGGTTCCTATGCATGATTCTGGTTCGTCCTTTTCCATTCTCCGGCTTCAGCTCATACACAGGGCTGTCGGCGTGCTTCCTCTGTGTTACTACATGCACCTGGTCCTCCCAGAATGGTCTTAATTTCCCCGGTCCTCCTTTCTCGTTCAGGTTGCGGATGAGAACCCTGCATCCGGGATACAGCTCTGTCCCGTGGGCCTTTTTGTCGTATAGTGTTTTGTTTCTGGCCCCCTCCTTCCGTGCTGTCTCTGATGCTAGGCGATAGGCGTCATTCATGCGGGCCTTCCACTTCTCTGCATATTCTTGAGGGGATAGTGCCTGGTCCTTTGCTCTAAGGCCAAACATCAGGTCAATGGGAAGTCTTGGATTTCTGCCGAACAACAGATAGTAAGGTGCAAATCCGGTCGCTTCATTTCGGGTGCAGTTGTATGCATGTATCACCTTTGGGAGTGACGCTTTCCAATCCGTTTTCGCAACCGCTGGCAGGTTTCTCAGCATCGCCAGAACCGTTCTGTTGAAACGCTCGACCTGACCATTTCCTTGCGGGTGATACGGTGTTGTGTGAGAACCCCTGACTCCACTGTACTCCTGCAGCTTGGCGAAGAGCTTATTGTCAAACTCCTTCCCTTGGTCATGGTGCAGCGTCGCCGGGAAACCAAATCTCAGCACAAAGTCCCCGAATACCTTCTCTGCGGCGGTCTTGGCAGCTTTGTTTCTGCATGCATAGGCTTGAACAAAACGGGTAAAGTGGTCCATAACCACCAGTATATACTCGTACCCTCCCTTACACTTCTCTAAGTGTAAGAAGTCAATGGAGACCATCTCAAATGGGTGTGTGGTCACGATGTTGGTGAGAGGGGCTCTGGTTGGTTTGTTGGGGCGCTTGGTCTTCAGGCAGCTACACACCTGTGTGATGTAATGTTCCACATCTTTCTGCATGTGAGGCCAATAGAAACGGTCCCTCAACAGGTGCAACACCCTCTCCACGCCTAGATGGCCCAGGTCTCTGTGCAGTTCTTTATATACCAGCTCATGGAACTTTTTCGGCAGGACTAGCTGAGTTCGGGTAGCTGTTTTCCGGCGCAGGATGCCATCATCATCAAGGCACAGCCGATGCTTCTCTCTCATGAGTGTCGCAACACCCCTGCTCGCACACTGTGTTTTTCCCCGAGGCCACTGATTGGAGGTTATGTACTTCAGCACCTCTCCAATGACAGCATCCTCCCTCTGGGCGTCTCTCACCGTCTGACTGGGTATCTCTGCCACAGGTGATGTATGTTCCTTCTCAAACTCGGCTAGTGCTGTGGCTATGGTTACCGGACACATCCAAGGCTCAGCTCTCTCCAGCTGTACTGACAGCGCCTGGGTCACACTGTTCATGACCTCGGGGTGTACTTCTTGTGAACAGGTCTGCATGTACTGCTCCATCGGCATGCGTGAGAGGCCATCTGCGTCCCCATTGGCTCGTCCAGGCCGGTACTTGATAGAGAACTGGAAATCGGCTAACTCTGCTACCCACCTGTGGGTGGTCGCATTCAGTTTGGCTGTCGTGAGCACATAGGTGAGGGGATTATTGTCTGTGTAGACAGTGAATGATGGAGCGTGGTAGAGGTAATCTCTAAATCTCTCACATATGGCCCATTTCATCGCGAGGAACTCCAACTTCCCTGAGTGGAGATGGTAGTTCTTCTCAGGAGTTGTCAGTGTCCTAGACCCATACGCGATGACTGCCAGCCCACCCTGTGACTGTCTTTGATACAATACTGCCCCGAGGCCCTCTCGTGACGCGTCGCAGGTAAGGATAAAGGGCTGTTCAAAGTCTGGGTAGCCCAACACTGGTGGCTGGATGAGGAATTCAATCAACTGACAGAGGACCTGTTGGTGTTCAGCTGTCCACTTAACTGGGTGAGAGGAGGGCAGATGGTCTCGGGAGCCCTTCCTCCCCTTGTCCTTTCTCTTTTGTTTGAGCTTCCCCGCTGCTGTCTTCTCTGGGGTGAGGAGGTCATAGAGAGGCCTTGCGATTCGGGAGAAGTTAGGTATGTAGGGCCGGTAATACGAGATGAATCCCAGCATCTTCCTGAGCTCTCCGATGGTCGTAGGTTCTCTCTCCTTCAGTGCCTGGACCGGGGCCACATCAGCGGGGTCCATTGTGTATCCATCCTTGGTCACAAGCCTTCCCAGGAACCTTACTTGGTTTTTGAAGAGTTCACATTTTCTTGCCGTCAGCTTGATTCCATGGCTTCTGTAGCGGTGCAGTACTCTTCTCAGGTGCTGGAGGTGTTCGTCGAATGTGGTTGAGTGGACCAGGTTGTCATCTAAATACGGCTGACAAATGTTGTCCCTCAGCCCAATCAAACATTCCTCCATGGACCTCTGGAACTCTGCTGGTGCTGAGGACAGTCCGAAGGGAATTCTCACCCATTCATATAATCCCCACGGGGTGATGAATGCAGTCAGTGGACGGCTGGACTCCTCAAGAAACCCCTGGTGATATGCCTTCCCCTGATCCAAGACAGAAAACCAGGCACTCCCCTTCAGGCTGTCGAGCATATCCTGGATGCGTGGTATTGGATGGCGGTCTGGGATGGACCTCTTGTTCAACTCACGGTAGTCACAGCAGAGGCGGAGGCTCCCATCCTTTTTCCGCACACACACGATTGGGCTTGAGTAGGGTGATTTTGACTTAGTTATCCAGCCTCTGTTCAGTAAATCCTCGAGGTATTCCTTCACTTCTTTATGAAGAGGCTTTGGGACTGATGTGTATGTCCGCTTCACCGGTGTGGTGTCACTCAGGCGGATCTTGAGCTGGAGTGATGGAATAGTCCCCACATCATGGTCATCGCGTGCGAACACACTACTCTCCTCCCGCAGTAGCTCTCTCACCTGCAGTTGTTGTTCAGGTGTCAGGTGGTTCAGAGGGACAGGCGGGTCCCATAGATCTTCCTCCTGGTGTTCCGTCTTGACATCACCTGGCCCTTTCAGCTTTGTTGTGTCTCTAATCACAGGTCTTCGTTCTGTACCTGTTGTGGAGGTCCCTGGGATGACTGGGTTCACTGTACTAGTCCCATCCACATCCAACGGCTTCACGGCGGCAGGGTAGATGGCTCTAGTTCTTTGGGTCTGCCCCAGGGGAGTCCGTGGCGGCAGTGTGATGTCATGAGCTGTGACGTTAGTCACTGGGACAGCGATGCGTGACCAGGTTCCCTTCTGTAAACATACAATGTTTTCATCCACCTTCAGGCCCTCTGGCCACTTTGGGTTCACATTAGGCTCAAAGAGGACGTTCTGGTCTGCTTGGAGGGGCCCTGCTCTAACACCACACTTAACAATCTTTGTCTGGCCCGCCGGAATAGTCATGCTTTCTCGGCCCACTTTAACCATCCCCTCACCTTCCATATCATCTTGGCTGTTTATCAGCTTCACGAGGACTTCAGCCTTCTTGTAGTCAACCGCGAACGCAATGCTTAGTGCCTTTGTGATTACACTTGATGGCTGTCCAGCTCCAGACTCTAACAGGTGTTCAATTACATTGTAACCGATGATCGGTTCTTCTGCGGTGCCCTGGTGTGTGGTTACTAGTATTGGCACAGTGAGTTCCATTGGTGGAGTCTGAGTGGTGCTATTCGGTGCTAACTGGACAGTCACTTCCACCCATCCAGAGAAAGGAATGGTTGTCTGGTTTGCTGCTTTACCAGTCAGGGTGCCAGGGCCAAGGATCTCTTCTGTGCTTCTCACCTTGGTGTGTGGGAGATGTTTTCTCCTCCATTCTTCACTGATTAGGCAGACCTGCGACCCGGTATCCCACAATGCCTGTGTGGCTACACCATCAATGTAACAGTTTATCATGTATTTCTTTCCAATTAGGTTCAGCAGCTGTGACTGGCGTTTTGAGGAGATATGACTCACTGTGGGTGCTTGCTGTTCCCGCCCTGCCTCGTCTCGCTGTCGGGCAGACACTCTGGCTTCTAGTAGCTGAATACTGTCGTCGATGAGCTTGCTGGTGACAGTACAGCTAGACGTGTCTACCTGCTCCGATTTTTCAGGCCTCTGAGCTCTACACCCTCTTGAAAGATGGCCACTCTGTCCGCATTTGAAACAGTGGTTGCACTGGTCGCCCCTTTCACTGTCTTGACAGGCTTTGCATCCGCGCTTCCTCACAGGCTGCTGCTGACGAGAAGGTCTTTGGCCAGAGGAGTGGTTCATGGCTTTTCTCATCTGTTCCATTTCTCCTTTCAGCTGTTGGATTATCTCGTAGAACGCAGACTCCTTTTGGTTCCCTGCCTGTGTCTTAAGGGCATTCACACTCGCGGATGTTGATGGCGACGACTCCTGACCCCCGACCACTGCAGCTTCCGCTCCTCGATACTGATGTGCCTCAGCTCGCACTTCCCGCACTCTGGTTTCCTTACTGTGGGAGCTCTTCTTGAATTTCCGCTGTCTCTCTGACTCGAAACTTGCGGCCTCTATCATCTTAACAATGAGAACATCATCAGTAGTTGCTTGATCATCGAGATAGCTCTTGAGCTGATATTTTACCTGGTCACTCACTAGCCCAGTTCCCACAGCTCTTAGGAACTTCTTCTGTATCAGTTCAGGGCTGTATTGTTCATCAGAGCCAGGCTCTCTCGCTGCTGCTAAGAGTCTCTCTTTACATGCTATGGCTCGGAACAGGAAGTTCTGTGGTGACTCCTGACTGTCCTGTGTGATGTTGATTAGTCGGTGATATAGGTCCACAGAGCTATCCTCTTTGAAATGGCCGTTCAGAATGGTCCTCAGCTGAGGGAGGGTGAGTTCGGTTTTGATCTCTAACAAGTCACGGAGAGTCAGCCCAGGGCTGATGGCTCGGATTACAGCCTCTATTATCTCCAACTCGCTGTGGCCTTTTCTCACCCCCATATCAATCTGATGCGTAAGATTTATATAAGACAACTTGTCTATCTGCCCCCGTTCTCCTATTTGGCCATTTATCTTAAAGTCTCTGCGTATGGTCACTTCAGGGGGTTGGATTACTGACGGGATTGGGTTTGAAGGTTGACTAGGTCTACTGGGTTCTTTAAGACTTAGTTTCTCACTGAGGCGTGATATCTCTTCCTCAAGCGCTTTTGTGGATGCAGTAAAGCTGGACTGTAAGGCCTGATATTGTTCATGTAAGCTTGCCAATTCAGCAGCATCCTTGTTAGTACTGTCTGCACCTGCACCAGTATGTGACTCCGCCCCTCTCTGCTTCATTTCACTAGAGAGGTCCACTAGTCTGGACAGAAACTGACGTGCTACCTCTTCATCCTCCTTCTCAATTGCTTCATCCACAGTTTCACTAATAAGTCTGATCAGCGCATGCCTCTTTGTCTGGTTTTCAGTGGGGACTTTAGCAATAACACACACCTCTTTTAACTGGTCCAGCCCTAACTGCAGGAGGGTCTCACTCAGCCTGTCTTGCAGTTGCTCAAGCTCCAGTTCCATTGTTGGTCACGTGTTCTCACTCCGCTCCCCACTTCTTCTCCTGACAATGGTGGCAATGGCGCTGATCCCGGGTTTCGGCACCAATATTTGTAGCACACTTGATAAGAATGACACTTACAAGGGCTGGTGTTTTTGTTGTTTTACTCCATCTGTCAAATAGACATTACAGAGGACACGTTTTCAGAGCATGGCTCACTATACGAACGGCAACACTCATCTCCAATTTATACACCATAAGAGCACCAAATATATTCTTCCATAAATTCACATTAGTCTAGCCTACCGCGAGCAAAGCTAAACAGTATATAACGTTACGGAACATGGGGGGATCAAAATAGCAACACACATAGGCCTACCTTCATATTTACACAGTGTGGAGACACTAAACATAGTAAAGGGACAGACTAATCACACCTACAGACAATGTCAAAGCCAAGCTACAGAACAATGGGTTCAGACCGCGGGAGCTATGGCTATGCTAACGTTAGCAACTCGCTAGCAATCTAGCTAACGTTAGCCAGTGATATGACGTTATCAAAATAAATATGAAAGTCCCTTCGTGGGTATTTCTAATAGGCATCCATATCCCACCTCCACATCATATTTAATCACCATCCTAATTCCATATGTCTAACTAGTCTGCTTACCTGTCAAATAGACATTACAGAGGACACGTTTTCAGAGCATGGCTCACTATACGAACGGCAACACTCATCTGACGACTCTATGTCCCAGAGTGCACGGCGAGAGCCAGCACTACGTCACACAGGCTAGAAGCAATTAACCTGCAGTGCCCTCCTGTGGCGAGAACCGGCTATCACAACAACACAGCAGACAATTCTCCTCTTTACTATTAGTGAGTGGTCAATGAAGGTAAGTATATAAAATAAAAAATAGATGGGGGGCTACTAAATCCCAAGTACCCCATGGGGGGCTACTAAATCCCAAGTACCCCACAAAAAGGAATCTACAGCACTAATGCACAGCTAAAACACTGCAGTATTTCCTCAGATAATCATATAGCCACATTTCAAACCCTAAACCAAGGCAGCCGGGTCACATATGTTGGAAACGAAATGTTACTGATGTAACTTTTACTAGTAGAAACCTTGTTCCCTAATATCATAGTGTAGCATCTCACCTTTTAGGAAAAAGCACTTTACTACAATCTTGTTGATTTACCCCGTGGAAACTATGGATGGCCCCAAATGCCTTTGTGATGTGTTGAGGCTTGACAGTGGAACACTCCGTGGCCTTTCCAAAGACTCCCCACCTTCCAGCCACTATGCCAAAAGATATTTCCACAACACGCCTTGTACGTGCGGGGTGATAGTTGTACACTTGCTGTTAAGCAGTAACATGTGACCCTGTTAAGAATATGCAATGTGCTATGTGTGAAAGACATGGTACTTTATCCCCATCAACCCTAAACATCAATGGCAAATAGACACTTCGGGGACATACACATACAACCAGAGGTGGCAAAAGTACACACATTCTTTACTCAAGTAGAAGTACAGATACTTGTGTAAAAATAGACTGGTAAAAGTAGAATTACTGACTCAACTTCTTTACTCAAGTTGAAAGTTAAAAGTACAAGCTCTGAAATGTACCCAATGTATAAAAGTAAAAAGTACAGGCTCAGCCATTTCACCATGTCACCTTTATTTTTAGTCAAAGTTACATAATCACTGTATTTTAATTTAGTTGAAGGCACAGATTGATTTGCAAAGTCTAGCCCGAAAATAGTCCTTGGTGAAAAGATCGTTTTATGAATTCAAACGCCCATGACTTCCATCAAGGCACCGTGAATATTAGCCAGAGAAGTAGATCACTTTATGATAGGTCTATCCCCTTGTAGCGCCTCTCTAGCGGGTTTGGCTATAGTGAGAGGTGGCTATCCTGTGTTCTTTAAAACATCTAATCAAATAAGTGGGGTTTCACTAATAAACATATCAGCGTATAACTTGTATGTGTGTAATTACTACTTAGTAGGCTATATGCAATACTCTTTTTCTTAATTAACTTAAAATATCAAAAGTAGTCATTCAACACCACTGTGTTATAAGAAGTTTAAAATATTTACTTAGAAAATATCATTCAGTATGTAAATGCTTCGCTTTCAAATATCTATTGAGATCTCCCAGTCAAATGCATGCACAGACATACTGAAAACATAAGGGCCCAAGAAAAAAAAAATAGCCGACAATAACCTAGCCCAATTTCAAATACCCAGTTCAAATGACGCAGGCCTGAGTGTAGCTTGTGAACGTTGTAGCCTTAAACAAAATGGCTGCTTCACCTCGCAGGCAAAAACAAAATGGCTGCTTCCCCACGCAGGCAAAAACAAAATGGCTGCTTCCCCACGCAGGCAAAAAAAACAAAAGAACGGTACCTTTACTCAATGGAATGTAGCCTCCAATACACAAGGTCCAAGGCAGCGGCAGCAGGAGGAGATATGGCAAGAAGATTCACGATGCTGACGATCTCGGCAAAGTCCACCACTCGGCAACGCTATCCGGCTCCGTCGGGGTCTTTGTTCGTCGTCCGTTTCGCAGTTTCACACAGGCTTTACTAGTCGAGGTCGCTGGTCGCTAGCTTGTTAGCAGAGTCCATGCAAAAGCACTAGCCACTAAGTCAGCAGCTAACAACTTCTTCTGTCTTCTTGTGCTGAGTAGTTAACTCAAAACGGACAGAAATATCACCATTAAAGTTTAGTATGTGGTGTATTGGATCGAGCACTCGGTGCTCGATTGTGTTGGACTGTCACCACTACTGAGTTCTGTAATACACTGGTCGAGCCTAGTAGTGTGTGATGTCTCCGTCAGTAAAGATCAGACTTGTGCCGCATCCTCGTCTCCGTGTACTTATATATATTAGTGATTAAGTTAGTAACCCACGAATAGTAACACTACAATAGTGTGCATAAGAGAAGTCACAACATGGTGTCAGAAGACGGAGTTACGGTATAATTCGAGGGCGGTACTTCAACGAGTTCGCTGGTAGCTGAGGCAGCTAGCTAACACGTGCTAGCCTGAGCACAAATATGGAACAGTTCAAGCCGCCACCACCGCTGATACTTACCGGGAATGTCGCAGAAAACTGGAGAAGATGGGAACAGCGTTTCCAGCTGTACATGACCGCTTCAGGTGCGTTGGATAAGGAAGAGACGGTTAAAATAGCCATTCTGCTTCACACCATCGGCGAGGAGGCGCTGGAAGTGTATAACACACTCACCGTCATCCCAGAAGGAGACGACGAATCGATGGAGGACGTTCTGAAAGCCTTCAAGGACTACTGCAGCCCTCGGAAGAACGTCGTGTTCCAACGCCATCAATTCTGGTCGCACACGATGTCAGCAGGAATATCGGTGGACAGATTCATCACAGAGCTGCGCCAGAAGAGCAAAGACTGTGAGTTTGGCAGACATGAAGACGACATGATAAGGGATAAATTAGTGTTCAGCATAAATGATGCCCGTTTGAAAGAAAGACTGTTACGTGATAATGAGCTTACTTTGCGCAGGGCCGTAGAGATATGTAGATCAGCCGAGCTCGCTAAGTCACAAATACAAGCGATGCAGACGTCACATGTTGTCCAAGACGCCTCAGTGGAGGCACTGAAGAAAGCAACAGGGCAAACGCGCACGGGCAGCTGGAACAAGAACAAAACGAGCAGCAAGAGGCATGTAGCAACAACTCTCTGCCACAAGTGTGGAAATAAACATGAGCCCCGTCAATGCGCAGTTTATGGTGCACTGTGCCACAAATGTGGTAAGAACAATCATTTTTCCAAGGTGTGTAAATCAAGCACTGAAAAAAGCGGCAATTACAAGACAAAGACAGTGCATAATCTAGATATAATCATTCCTAATCCTGTCCCTCTTCGTTACTCCCAGTGAAAATCTTAACATCTTCAACTCTGCCACCTCCAGCTCCACCTCCTGTCTTTTCGTCAGTGCCACTGTCTCCAAACCATATAACATAGCTGGGCTCACAACCATCTTGTAAACCTTCCCTTTAACTCTTGCTGGTACCCTTCTGTCGCAAATCACTCCTGGCACTCTTCTCCACCCACTCCACCCTGCCTGTGCTCTCTTCTTCACCTCTCTACTGCACTCCCCGTTACTTTGGACAGTTGACCCCAAGTATTTAAACTCAAATGCCATCGTCACCTCCACTCCTTGCATCCTGACCATTCCCACCGTCCTCCCTCTCATTCACGCATAGGTATTCTGTCTTGCTCCTACTGACTTTCATTCCTCTTCTCTCCAGTGCATACCTCCACCTCTCCAGGCTCTCCTCAACCTGCACCCTACTCTCGCTACAGATCACAATGTCATCCGCAAACATCATCGTCCATGGAGACTCCTGCCTGATCTTGTCCGTCAACCTGTCCATCACTATTGCAAACAAGAAAGGGCTCAGAGCCGATCCTTGATGTAATCCCACCTCCACCTTGAACCCGTCTGTTATTCCAACCGCACACCTCATCATTGTCACACTTCCCTCATACATATCCTTCACCACTCCTACATACTTCTCATCAACTCCTGACTTCCTCATACAATACCGCACCTCCTCTCTCGGCACCCTGTCGTATGCGTTCTCTAAATCTACAAAGACACAATGCAACTCTTTCTGGCCTTCTCTATACTTCTCAATCAACATTCTCGAAGCAAACATCGCATCTGTGGTGCTGTTTCGTGGCATGAAACCATACTGCTACTCGCTGATCATCACCTGTTCTCTTAATCTAGCTTCTATTACTCTTTCCCAAATCTTCATGCTGTGGCTGATCAACTTTATACCTCTGAGGTTGCTACAGTTCTGCACATCACCCTTGTTCTTGAAAATCGGTACCAGTATGCTTCTTCTCCACTCCTCAGGCATCCTCTCACTTTCCAAGATTGTGTTAAACAATCTAGTTAAAAACTCCACTGCCATCTCTCCTAAACATCTCCATGCCTCCACAGGTATGTCATCAGGACCAACTGCCTTTCCACTCTTCATCCTCTTCATAGCTGCCCTCACTTCCTCCTTGTTAATCCACTGAATTTCTTGATCCACTATCCCTACATCATCCAACCTTCTCTCTCTCTCATTTTCTTCATTCATCAGCCCAACTAGTACTCCTTCCACCTTCTTAGCACACTCTCCTCACTTGTCAGCACATTTCCATTTCTATCCTTGATCGCCCTAACTTGTTGCACATCCTTTGCATCTCGGTCCCTCTGTCTAGCCAATCGGTACAAGACCTTTTCCACGCCCTTAGTGTCTAACCTGTCATACAACTGACCATACGCCTTTTTCTTTCTTTGCCACCTCTCTCTTTGCTTTACGCTGCATCTCCTTGTACTCCTGTCTGCTTTCTTCATCTCTCTGACTATCCCACTTCTTCTTTGCCAACCTTTTCCTCTGTATACTTTGCTGTACTTCCTCATTCCACCACCAAGTCTCCTTGTCTTCCTTCTTCTGTCCTGATGACACACCAAGTACCTTCCTAGCTGTCTCTCTCATTATTTCTGCAGTGGTTGCCCAGCCATCTGGCAACTCTTCACTACCACCCTGTGCCTGTCTTAACTCCTGCCTGAACTCCACACAACAGTCTTCCTTCTTCAACTTCCACCATTTGATCTTGCTTCCTCTTCTTGGTCTCCAAAGTCATCCTGCAGACCACCATCCAATGCTGCCTAGCTACGTTCTCCCCTGTCACCATCTTGCAGTCTCCAATCCCTTTTAGATCGCGCCTTCTACATAAGATATAGTCCACCTGTGTGCACTTCCCTCCACTCTTGTACGTCACCCTGTGTTCCTCCCTATTCTTGAAATATGTATTCACCACAGCCATTTCCATCCTTTTCGCAAAATCGACCACCATCTGTCCTTCCACATTTCTCTCCTTGACTCCATACCTTCCCATCACCTCCTCATCACCTCTGTTCTCTTCACCAACATGTCCATTGAAGTCCGCTCCAATCACCACTCTCTCCTCCTTTGGTACCTTCTCCACCATGTCATCCAACTCACTCCAGAATTATTCTTTTTCATCCATCTCACACCCAACTTGCGGGGCATATGCACTGATAACATTCAGCAATACACCTTCAATTTCCAGCTTCATACTCATCACTCTGTCTGACACTCTCTTCACCTCCAGCACGCTCTTGACATACTCTTCCTTCAGAATTACCCCTACCCCATTTCTCCTCCCATTCGCACCATGGTAGAAGAGTTTGAACCCACCTCCGATACTCCTGGCCTTACTCCCCTTCCACCTGGTCTCTTGCACACACAGTATGCCTACCTTTCTTCTTTCCATCATGTCAGCCAGCTCTCTCCCTTTACCCGTCATAGTGCCAACATTCAAAGTTCCAACTCTCACCTCCACATGCCTACCCTTCCTCCTCTCTAGCTGCCTCTGGACATGCCTTCTCCTTCATCCAACAGTAGCATAGTTTCCACCGGCACCCTGCTGGTTAAAAGTACCCGGTCGTTGATAACCCAGGCATCGACCAATCCGGTATTGAAATCTTATTTATGATCCCCATATTTGATTTGGCAAAGATTTTACACCGGATGCCCTCCCTGACACAACCCTCCCCATTTGTCCAGGCTTGGGACCGGCACTAAGGATGCACTGGCTTGTGCATCCTCAGTGGTTGGGTTTTTTATTATTTTATTTTTTTTATTATCTTATATTTTTTATTATATTCAATGCATTATGTAAAAAAATCGTTATATTAAAATATATCAAAATATTGGTAGGGACAACGCTGCCTTTCCCAAACTTTGGTTGTGACATGTCCCTATGGTCCCTATGCAAACTTACGCCCGTGTTAATAAACGATAATTCCCCCCGAATGCATTAAAACTAAAGTAAAGAGCCTGTTTTGAAAATATAAGGCGAAGAAAGTACAGAAATTCGTGTTAAAATGTAGGAAGTAAAAGTAAAAAGTTGTCAGAAAAATAAATATTGACGTGAAGTACAGATACCTGAAAAAATCTACTTAAGTACAGTAACGAAGTATTTGTACTTCGTTACTTCCCACCTCTGCATACAACACAAGAATCATTTGTTGCTACTACTACTACTACTACTACTACTGCTACCACTACTACTTTTGGCTGCTCCCGTTAGGGGTCGTCACAGCAGATCATCCGTTTCCATTTCTTCCTGTCATCTGCATCTTCCTCTGTCACAAATGCCATTTGCATGTCCTCCCCCACCACATCCATAAACCTCCTCTTTGGCCTTTCTCTTTTCCTCTCCCCTGGCAGCTCCATATTCAGCATCCTTCTCCTAATATACACAGCATCTCTCCTACACACATGTCCAAGCCATCTTAACCTTGCCTCTCTTGCTTTGTTTCCAGAAAAAGTCACCTGGTCAGTACTGAAATTTAACTTGTTGGCCATCAATACTAGATCAGAGGTTCTTCAGGTTAACATTACATAATCTTATTTTACACCCTGCGTGACATCAGGCACCTCTTAATCAATGATTGGTTCTCCGTGGTTCCACATGATTGGGACAGTGAGAACAGGAACTGTAGTTATGTATTTGATGATGCAAGCTCACCTGAATATGATTGCATCAGTTTCACTTGGTCACTTTCAAGGAGAAGGCTTCATCGGTTACAAAGACATGGGGGCTCAAGACTTTACTGAGAGATGAATGCAGCAGGACAATAATCTTCAACTTCCATGAATGGCAGCCAGTAGTAAGAAGTGCAAGATGAAGTTACCCTGGTCATTATAGTTGAAAGTGTTGAATGTATATGTACAATAGAGAAGCGATTTCGGTAAAGCAATGAGAACCACAAAGAAAAAGTAGAATTTGGATGAAATATGTATCATATTTATTTTTACTGCAATGTAAATTGATATACACATCAGAAGAGGACAATATAGTTGGGCCATGACCTTAACCAGATGCAAACAGAGCAGGATGGTGAAGAACGTAGAGACCTAGGTGACAGAAGGACGGTACGACACAAGGCAAACATGAGATCCTCTTGAAGAGATGACTTTTTGGTTTCAACAGTCAATCGTGGATATCTGTGTACTGTTTTCTATCTCCACACTTCAAATCTCTTCTGGCGTATCTTCTACAGGGCACTTTTTGGTGAGACTATTTTCAAAAATGGTTTCTAAAACTAATCTCTGAGTATCGTTACTCCCCACGTCTAGCTTTCTGTCTCCACAAGTAAACCATGGAGTAATCACTTCTTTTTCTTCTTTCTGGCTTTGTTTCCAAAATGGACAGTCATCAACATTCATCACCTCCACCAATATGCCATACAGTATGCCTTCCCGTGCAGCACTTGTTTGTGGGCTGATTGTGGTGTTCTCAGGGCCAAATTGAGTTTTGATTTAAAAAAAAAAATCACATGAAGAATCCAAGGCACTCTTTTAAAAATTAAAATGCCTCTAATGTCACTGCATGGCCATATAAGACCTACAAAAACAAATTCCAATGCATTTTGACATCAACAGCCATTCTGTTTGGTCTCCCACTCATTGACCTGGATGATCTGAAGCTCCTGAGTGAGGCTTCCTCCGCCTGAGGAATCTGGGGGAGCTGTATTCTGATGACCTGATTCCCATTAGTTGTGGGGGGCCTCAAAACGATGGAGTTCACATTCTCTGCCCTGTTGGCCTTTTGCAAAACTTGGGCTCTTTTGGTGGACTCCAATTGGGGCAAACGTACAGGAGACAGTTGTCTTCGACCGAGCAGGTTGACTTCCATGCCATCACAAGAGTTTCTGGCCACTGTGTGAGAAAATCGAGTTAATAAAAACACACTTTGAAAAGGCTTTGAGAAGAACCACAAAACAAGTGACCTGGGTCAGGAACTTAATATATTTGCGATGTTTAATGATAATCTGGCACTGCAATTACCGACAACAATCAGAAAGTTTTTGTAAATGAAGTTTCTTGTTCCACAAAGAGAGGGCCACTATTTGGAATAGAATAGTGGGAATAGTGGATATCACAAGTTCCTTGTTGACAAACTGACGATTTCCTTACAGACCAGATCTTTATTCATTGATGATTTGATTGATGTTGAACTTCAGGCAATGTTTTCTTTTTTTTTCAAAAGTAATATATAAAGTTTTAGAAATTAGCTTTTCTTTTCAGATGTCTCCTCTTACCATCTGTTGTTGTGCCTCGTCTTTTGAGGCTGAACTGAGATCCGCTGCTCTCCTTGTGCTGCAAGATCCAAGGATGCTGCATGGCCTCATCTGGCATCATCCTTTTTTTCGGGTCCCATCTAGCGGATAACATATTTTGAAAAGAATCGTAAATGATCTTAAACCGATAATTAGATAAGCTTTGCAGTCATAACACCCTTAGAAACAAACTACAGACACTCAGACTGTGTTCATTGAATTTCTTGATATCCATTTGCACTACAAAGTTATTAAAGGCCTGACGTAATTACTGTCAGGTGAATGGAAACTACTTAGAGTGTAATAATCCAAATGCTTTCATAAGAAGGGTGTACAAAAGTGCAAAAAAGATACTAATGATAAGTTAACCCACAATCTAAAAATATATGGTTTGCACACAGACTTTCCAATTTCTATCTCCAGTGTTTGTGAGGGAGCTGACGTACTCCAAGCAGCGCTTAATGAAGTCCAGGAGATGCGGGTCCTTGGTCCTCAACATGCTGGCTAGATCGTTCCTTCTGGGCTGCTGAATTTCCTTTTCACTGTTCTGTATCAGCATGCCGTTGGAGTCTGATACACACATAACAATGTCAACACACTGACAACCGGATGGCAAGAAATCTTCCCAGTTTTATCACAAAGTAGATCAAGGAATCAAACTGCTCACCAAAGAACTTGTTCTTATATGGTGCTGATGCAAAAAAATATTGTGGCGGCATACCCAGTGCCTGGCAAAACATATGAAACCAATAGTGACTGACGCATCAAAACCAACAGAATTGTCATATGTATACATACAATTCACACGTACTGCACTCATCCCTCTCCTGCTATGTGTAGTGCATGCTATGTGAATGTTGTTTCACTTGCTTTAATCTATCCTATTTAACACGAACAGAAAATCTGATTTTTTTTTAAAAAAAAATTTGGAGAATGAATATATATATGAACTTAAATCTCAACTCATTAAATGGTGAAGGAACCACAGTTAGTATTATTGTGTATATATTCCACTCGTCTTGTTACCTCTATCATGAGGGACAGTTGCTCTGCCTTGTTCCAACCCTGGAAAAGCATTTGTCCAGTGCAGAGTTCAAAAATGATGCAGCCTAGACTCCACATATCAATGGCAACGCCACAGACATGGCCCAGGATCACCTCTGGAGAGCGATAGGCAAGAGTCTGGATGTGGGCATTGCCTGAGAGAGAGAAAAGAGTTGAGAGAGAGAGAGAGAGAGAGAGAGAGAGAGAGAGAGAGAGAGAGAGAGAGAGAGAGAGAGAGAGAGAAAGAGAGAGCTGTTTTGTGTTGCAATTCCATAGTAAGTCTCCTTCAGGACTAGTAATCTCATTTTATGTATTTTGTGTACTGTATATATGCTTTGTGTAGTGCATGTCCATGTACCTGCCATAAGAAACCAGTGCTTCCAACTATGTTTCATATTAACCTTTACAACATGATTTACAAGACAATAAAAAGAAATGGACACGCACCTTTTGCATCTTTCTCATAGCAGCTTAAACCAAAGTCAATCACTTTGAGGCTGTCTGGGTTTTCATCTGACAGAACAATGTTATCCTGAAAGAGATACATACACACATATGAGCAAGACCATTTTTTTCTGCAAGTCATTCTTATTCAGCTTTTTCTTTTTCTCAAATATTTTGATGTCATATTTCTGTACGCAAGGATTGTTAAAATTGTTCACAATGCACCTGATCTGAATTTTAATCAACTTTTTAAATGTTTGCTTAAAAGTTGGACAGAAATATGGTTGAACAAGTGTTGGTGCCGTGCTAAAATAAATCATACTCTGTTAACTAGCACCGCCCGGGCTATGTTAAACCAAAGAGTGATATTCCCGCTGTTGACATGCAATCATGAGCCGTACCGGCTTGAGATCACAGTGCATGATCTTCTCTTTCTTCAGCAGCGAGAGACACTTCAGGAGGGAGGTGGCATACTTCCTCACCTCTGACATGCTGAGGCTCTTGTTGGCCCTTTTCTTCTCTTCCAGGGTTATTCTTGGGAAAAACAAGTCAGATCGCAAACAGGTTTAAATACCATTAATTATCCCAAAGGAAATTCAGTTTTGTGGGGCAGTTGGGGTAAACAGTGGACAGTATGCCTCATGTATACCGGTGAGCAACATTTGTCACACATAAATGACGTGTGGCTGGGTAGTCCCCGAAATTAGGACTCATTAGAAATTAAACAATCTTTTTTTTTAGCTCACCCTAGCAGTTCAATGGTGATGCACAAATGTTTCCGGAAGCAGAAATGATCCTTCATATGGACGACGTTGTAGACGTTCATTTTGTCCGTCTTTCGGAGGACTTCTAGGATCTTGACCTCTTTCTTCCCATACTGATAAAAGCTGGACGGCAAAGGAGCACCGGGAACAACATGAGATCTCTGGCAATAAAGGTGACTGCTACATTATGTGAATCATAACATCTTAATTGTATCTCATTAGTTTGAACTTAGAACCGGCCCAAATCAGAATTGGACAATTATACCAACATGCATTAGGACAACCAATGGGAACACTAGGGTAAATTAAAAATATTATGTAAATAGATGAAATAATAATTAACGTTTGCTAATGCACATGTGACATGGGATACAAATACAAGTTCAGGGATATCTTAGATAAACTAACTATGGGACACTGCAGCATGTCTGGACCTATTCATTTCCACAGGGATATTGACGAGAATATTTATAATGTATATGGTGTCTCTGTATGAATATATATGCTGTTGTGCATGCAGTTCCACAGATGCATGAGCTTTTTCCCATACAAGGTCTGCTGAGGGCATAATGTGTTAGCCAGAATTCTGCATACATGTAAAATGCATGCGATAAATGTGTCTTAAAATTTGCATTTTCTATATTGGTTGTATATGCATGTGAAAGAATTGGTGAAAAAAACTTTTTTTTTTACCAGTTTTTGCTTCTCAGCAGCTTAATAGCCACAAACTCCTCTTCCTTGTGGTCCCAGCATTTTAGTACCTGCCCATAGATACCTTGACCCAAAACGTCCAACACCTCAAAACGGTAGGCAATGTGGTCATGGAGGACCTGTGGACAAAAGGTTGGTCCTTTGAATGAGTGCTAAAACCAAAAGCAAAAGACAAATATGCAACAAGGAAAGAGATTTCAATTACTGATCTAGACAACAAGTGACCATTATGCCTGCCAACGTTATGGGAAGAATAGACGAACTACCAGCTAAATTTTGTATTTTTGTGATTAGACCAACTGGGAAGAAGGATGGTCAAATAACGGATATAAAACCAGCATACTCCGTGTTGTAGGATTCAGTGCCTTGATGAGGGACCCTTCAACAGGAATAGTGCTCATTATCATGGAGGCCCCAACACTTTCCATTCGAAGGATGACCTCCCTGATCCCCATGATGCCCCGTTTCCAAGATATACCCCCTTTCTACATCACAGTTGAACAGTTACCTGCAGATAGTACGTCTGTGAGTCATCATAGCCATTGTTCTGCGGGGAGCTCTTTGAACCGTTGATCTTAGGGGACTGCAGACCGAGGTACCAAATCTCTGAGTAATCCAATATCTCCTCGCGCTCAAACTCTGTCAAGTGATGACCAAAGGCCCTCAACGCCTCTGCGAGGACAGAAAGGAAAACTGAAAGAGCCACTCGCTTCTCAGTGTATTTACACACTGAGGAAGGAAAGGTCAAAGCTACAGTGTCCCTGACAATACAAGTAACATATAACATGCTTCTCTTAATAAATGCGATACATCAAAGCCCTTAATCACCATGTAATGTCTGTAATATAAAAGATGCAGTCTGTTCAAAGGCAGTTATTAATTTTAAGTTACCTCTGAGGTTATTTCATTGGATCCTTTCCTTCCAGCTTCTCTCCTCACTTTAAGACTATGAAAGCAATATACTCCTAACTCTTATCCCAACAACTTCTAGTTTTGTGCTGTCCCCCCCACAGAATCCAGAAATCTTTTGGACCAGCAGTGGGACGTGTGACCCCCACATAGATCTCTACAACGCATGAACAACCCTTTCCTAGATCGGCTGGAGGTTGAGGCTTACTAGCTTCCTCCGACCTTTCTGGTGAAATGTGTGTTACAAAGATACTAAATAGGAAATGAGAATTTACCTGCAGGGGACATGGGCAATCTGAGTCCCTTAAAGAAGCGATGTTTCTGCTGTGGCTGTTTACCCAAGCTTGGCTTGAAGTCTGTCCTCTCCTCTTTTGGGCAAGGTGCCTTCGACTCTCTGTGCTGCTGCTCATTCCAAAATATTGAGAAATTTACAGATAACAATCACAATCATTATGATGTTGATGTGCTACTGCTGCTACAACTACCACAACAGTCAGGAAGACAGACACATAACTTCAGGTGAAGTGAAAATCAGTGACACTGACCACAGGCTTTTCATGGGGATAAGTTTTCAACTGGCACTGGTCTATTTTTGGCAATATAATCCTGGACTTCTGATGGTCCGAGAAACACTGCAGATTGTCTGAGTCCAGTACGGGGACGAAGTATGTACGCTTTTCCTTCTATGTATAAAAAAAGAGACAGACAGAGAATATTTCGTAGTGTTTGCATGTATGTATGTGTTTGCGTGTGCACGTGTGTGTTTGTTTTTGTTTTAAAGAGAAATATATCCTTTGATCAGCTTTGAAGGGTCTCACTCTTAACATGTCCATTTGGTTGTAACAATGACCTGGTTTGAACCCAGGTCAAGGTTTAAATGTAAATGATGCTCCATATAAGCATTATTATGTTGCCCAAAGGGATTTTGTTAAGGTCCCCAATTGGATGAAACAGGAAGAAATGTTGAGTGAAGGAGTTTTGTTTTTATTTTGTTTTTTATATTTTAGGCACCTGGGGCACTCTGTAACAGTTTGAGATTTGTAATGAAATGTGCATTACAAATGAAATATACTATCATTATCATGAGAAAGAGCATGAATGCGAGTAGGTGCATGAGATAAGTGTGAAAAGAAGAAGAGACTTGGTGTGAGAGAATGATGGACAGAGAAAAAGAGTGAGAATGTAGTATACCAACCCTTTGTTGTGACCATCCGATCTTGTCATATAGGAGTTTCTCCTCCCTCTCCCTCCACCTTCTTTGGAAGGAAACAGAAAGGTTGGCTTCACATTTAACACTAAAACCACCAGGATTTCACTCCTACCTAAAATGACCATGGGTGGTCAAAATGACCACCGGTTTTTAAACTCTATATTCTGTCAAGATAAATACCCAATTGAGATATTAATGCATTATATATATATTAGTATGTCTGTTGTGAAACTGACACCAAAATTAAAATTTTAACAACTGTAATATTATTTTCAAACATTTTACACGTCAGAGAGACATGGTCGAACTCGAATAGCAAAACTGAAAAAGTGAAAATATTACCTGGAAAACAAAACAGAAAACACATATTGCTAATCTAACAAAAGTAAGGAGGTCCACAAAATCGTAACAGATAAAAAAAAAGAACTGGAAATAAATATTAGAACAGTCCCAAACAACGACTGGAAATTAAAAACTACTAGCACGACCGTGGGCAGTCATTTTGACCGCCTTGGTTTTTAAACTCTATATTCTGTCAAGATAAATACCCAAATTGAGATACTAATGTATTACACATGTTAGTATGTCTGTTATGAAACTAACTGACACTAAGATTAGCATTTTAACAACTTTTATAACTATTTTTCAAGCAATTTAAAATGGTCGCTGTCCAACGCCTGTAAATACTGCAACGCGTCGGTTGTAGTCACGGTCCGTCTGAAACGGCGACTCTGCAACCAGACATGTTGGCAATAATCAATAATCAAATTTAGACTCTGCACTGAAGAACCCTAGTTTTTTTGTTCTTCTTTTCTAGGAGAGAGCAATGAACTTCGCGTAGGAAATGATGCGACCAAAACATGTAGTGACACGATGATGGTCGTTTTAGGTAGATCTCGTAACTTTTTTTAAATTTTTTATGTGCGATCGATCTAAAGGTCTATATTTTTTAAATGTTTTACAAAGTTGTTAAACTTTGAAAATCCAAAACAGCCATAATGGCCGTCTTGGTCGTTAAAGGGCCACGTTACCAAATGGCCTCAACAGTTGAACGCTTACTTCTGCTCCTCTTCGTTGTTCATGTCGCCAAACGAAAGGCTTCCTGTGACCTGACAAATCCCACGTGCGACTTTTGAAAGGAAAACTGCAAATAAACTCTCTCGGTTGATATTTATCAGGGTTTGTTTCCCCAACAAGGCTCGAACGATGCTCTGTACTCCGTATTCGTGCGTTTGCAATGAAGGTGAAAGTCGGAATGAAGTAAAATTCCGAAGGAATGTAAAGTCATCGAGTCAGTACGACGTCATAATGGGTCGGGTTCCACACCAAATGGAACGCTGCTGTCAGTCAAAGTCCCCGGGAGAGAAAATCTGAATAAAACCTTTTTATCATATTAACGTGAACAAATACAAAATAGAAACGTACACAAGTTTGTTTTAGGCCTCTATTGTTAAATTTTACATTTTACTTATATTTCATTTGCGTCATCAAGCGCGTGTGTTTTTAATCCGCTGTCAAGTCAATTTTATTTGTAGAGTCCAATATCACTAATTTGCTTCAGTCAGTGGGCTTTACAGCAGCACAACATCATGTCCTTACACCGGGGTTTCCCAAACTTCCGTGGCTCGTGACCCCACTTGGAAGTCACAAAACTCTAGTCACCCCAGACATTCTAAAATTACGCTAGAATTTATTTGTTGCAAGAAAATGTTCATTTTAGACCACATTTAGGATCTACCCATGACTATTTTGTATATGTATTATGTATTTTATGTATTGTGATTGGTGTCTCTTTTTTGTGATCAATTTTTTTATTAGTCGTCTAATTTTTCCCCCAACACAAGACAAAACAAACAATACAAAAGCCAATGGAAAAAACCATATGAAAATCACACATACAATCATACATACATACTCAGACTGCTCAGCTCCCCCCCTCCCCACAGGACCCATAATTGGTGTCTCTCACCTATTTAATGGGACGGTTGAGCTTGCATATCTCGCTGCAGCCTTTCAAAATTTAGTGGTGTAGTAGACAGCGCGCATCTCATCTCTGCAGTTACATCCAGTCGTGAATGGTACTGTAACTTCATCCACGCAAAAGCACGAAATCTGGCTTCACACAAATAAGTGCTTCCAAAAGGAACCAACAGTTTTAAAGCGCACTGTGCGATCTTTGGGTACTCTTCCCTTGCTCCAAACCAAAATTCCTTCATCGCCACCCACAAATGCAGTCCCTGTTGTGTTCTATCACATGTCAGTTCAATCAGCTCTTCAGCAACGGTGGCAGGTAGATCCACTGAGCCTGCATCACAGGGGAATGGGTCCCTCACCCAGTCAAACTTTGACATATCCAAGTCTGTGGAAAAGTGCTCTTGACATATCCAAGTAAGTGGAAAAGTGCTCTTCTAGGCTTTTCAGGTGCTCGCACATCATCTTTCTGGAGCACTGGTCATCGATGCTGTTGTCTGTTAGAAACTTGCTCAGCTGGGGAAAAGGGGTGAAGTTTGCCTTAGAAAGGCTTCTCTCCAAAAAGTGAGTTTCCTCCTGAATCCATCAATATGGTCATTCATCTGCATGATATTCTTGTTTTTCCCCTGCATGCTTACGTTCAGCTCATTAAGTTCTCCAAAGATGTCCGTTACATATGCAAGGAGTCACTTTTTTTTGCTGGTCACACAGGAAGTCGACAAAATCTGTTTTTTTTTACATCCATGAAAAACACCAACAGTTCATTTCTCACCTTGAGAAATCGCTCAAACACCCTACCTCTTGACAACCACCATACTTGTGTGTGAAAGAGCAAACTGTCATGTTCAGAGCCCACATCGCCACATAGTTTTGCAAATGGATGTGCATGCAGTGGATGTGGTTTGATGTAGTTGACCATGGCTGCAACCGCGATGGGAACACTCAGTTCCTTAGATGCCAGTTGCTCACGATGAATCATGCAATGATTCAATACTACAGAGGGGGCCAGTTCCACGATTACTGTACGTAGGCCTGCTCGCCGCCCTGCCATAGGTGGAGCCCCGTCTGTACAAAATCCTAACATACTGTGGTGGAAGTTGAAGAAGGAAGACTGTTGTGTGGAGTTCAGGGAGGAGTTGAGACAGGCACTGGGTGGTAGTGAAGAGTTGCTGGATGGCTGGACAACCACTGCAGAAATAGTGAGGGAGACAGTTAGGAAGGTACTTGGTGTGTCATCTGGACAGAGGACGGAAGACAAGGAGACTTGGTGCTGGAATGAGGAAGTACAGCAAAAAATACAGAGGAAGAGGTTGGCAAAGAAGTGGGATAGACAAGAGTAGGGTTGACCGATTATGGCCAAAATGATAATCACAATTATTTATCATGACTATTCGCTGATTTTAGGGACAAAATATTTTTAATGAACTTTCAAATTTAAATAAACAGTACTGCTTTCACTTCCATGTTGTGCTACATTCCTGCTTATTAACAAATCTTTGCATTACAGTAAGACAATGTTCTTATTCGCCTGAATTCAGTGCTTCTCTTAATCAAAATATAAATAATTGTACCCAAAATATAGGCTAACTAAAAATAAATATGCTATCACATAATGCAACCAAATGAAGACAATTCAGGCCTATGCAGAAAAGGCAATAATATAGTGTTTACAGGTTTTTGGCAAGAAAGATCAGCCTGTCAACATTTTCTGGCTTGAGAGATGGGCGAAGGCAGGTCACTACAGTGCTAAAGACCCTCTCTGAAGAGGAACTTGTGGTCGGAATGCACCCGTAGTTTTTTTTTTTGCCAGTTTTGAGAGTCATGGGTAGAGTCTCTGGTGTGCCCTCCACCAGTCCAACGGGTCCACCCCACTGTCAAGGTTGCCTAATTGTAGGTAAGACTGTAGCTCAGAGGCTATAGCTTGTTGTTCCTGGTGGGGTCTTGGTGTGGTGTCCTCAGCGGTCTTGAAGAAGCACCAAAAGGTCTTCTTTTTCTTTGAAGTGGGTGCAGCCTCAGCAGTCGCAATGTGGGGATCAGTTGGGCCCATCTCCTTGAAAACAGTATGGTAAATAAAATATGAATACCAAATTCAATCTATTAAACATATTTAACATCCATATCCACAAAGTAGAAAACAGCACATTACAGCACTTGATTTCATAGCACATTTCAATCCACTTCATTTCATTAATTTATAATAAATTCTGTATCTGTATGTAATCACAATAATTACTATTACCATGACTGCAGGCGCGGTCCTCGCCATCTCAGAAGTCAGTCTGGCTTGGATTAGTGCAACAATGTCCTCACTGATGTATCTCAGCTTGAACTGTGGATCAAGAGCAGAGGCCATGTCAAGCAGTTCTTGTGTCAGAGGATCCTTGTATTTTTTATCCAGGTAGCACAGGATTTTGGTGTTGATGGTGCATGTTAGATCTGGATCATCATCTTTCACTTTCAGGATAGAGGCGCTGAAAAGGAGGAGAACTGGCTTTACAAAGGAAACACTGACATACTTTTCACTGGAAAGCACATGAGTAAACTCAGTCAGAGTACGGAGGGATTTGTTGATGGCCTCCAGGACATCAGTGTCCTGCCATGTGGGGATGAGGTGTCAGGCCTTTCTGTCAGTGGACAAGACATGAGCAATGGCCATCTGTTTCTCCAGGACTCTTTCTATCATGGCCTGCCTCCATCCCCACCTTGTGAGGCACTCCGTCTTCAGTGCATGCTCTGGAAGCGTCACCTCCCTTTGTGCCTCTGCTAGCTCCTTTTACACCTCTAATTGGAGGAGAAACTGTTCACCAGCTTTTTGCAAAGGCCCACTGCATGGTTAATCCGAGGATCTGTCATTGCATTCTCTAAAAAGAACATGAGAGATTTGTATGTAAAATTAAAGCACAGAATAAAACCTTATCTGCTTCGATACACATTTGATAAACAATCCCCATCATATTATTGATATATTACTACTGTTATTAACAAAGTATTCACTCACACATTAACACCATCAGCAGAGATTACATACAATTAATCTCCACAGATCATACAAAATATTTCAATTAATTAAATGCACTTTTTTTTCTTTTAAAAATATATCCTGCTAGTCACCCATTACTAGATGGAGCCTGAGGCCAAAGCACTGGAGCTTCGTCCATTTATTCAGAGAAGCTGCCTTCACAATGCTTGAGCCGTTGTCTGTTGAAATGCAGACAAGTCTGTCCTCCTGCAAGCTCCAAGAGGCCATCGCTTCCCTCAGTCCCTGGGCAACTGATTCTCCTGTGTGGTCTTATAGGAAAAATTACATTTGCAAGCATCAACTATTCATTTTAAAATCACTGCCAATGTAATGAATTGTCAGGCTCAAGTACAGCTCCATTGTTCTGCTTGACCATAGGTCAGTAGTAGTCGCAAAGTACTCGACAGCTGTGACTTCCCTCTCTATTTCCCCTCGACGTTTTGCATACAGTGCAGGTAATGCCCCTTTGGAAAAATAATTGCGTGAGGGGATCACATATCTTTTGTCCAGTGTGTTGGCCATTTCCCTGAAGCCTTCATTCTTCACAGTGTTTATCAGGGGCATTTCCAGGATTTGAGGACATTCGGGGCTTAGCCCGAACTTCTGTAAGGGGGTCCGGGGGGATCCTCTGTTGCAGGTGTAGGTGCATATAAATAACAGACAGAGTCGGGCTGTGTCGCTTAGTAACATGTATTCACCGGCTGTGCCCATAACGCAACTGAGGCATGTTACACAGGGCAAGTATACATCAATCAATGCCCCCAGGGGGAGCTGTTGGCTGCATAACATTACCCTACAACATCTCCCTTCCTTTCGTAGAATGCAATACCAAATAATATAATGGATAGTATTAGCCATTAGAACATTAGTGCTCATATCCCAATATTAAATAGTGCAACGGAAATAGTGCATCAAGAAGGAACAGCAAGTCAATATCAACCAAAACCTTTGCAGAACAATAACGACAAAATGGTAGCATCAGAACATCCACAAGACCACTGAATAAGAACATTAGAAGTGAACATCACAGTTTTTGTTTCGTTTTTTTTAAAAAAAAAATTATGTCCACAGTCCAGTGTGTGTGTCAATCTCAGTACAGTGTATGACCTAGAGGTCAAGTCTTTCTGGAGGCTTAATCTGCCTCCCGCTCCGGGAGAAGGCCCGGCCCTGTAACTCACGGCATGGTGTGGTCACAGCCTGTGGGGGAGATGGCGGCGACCTCGGGGCTGACAACCTTGGAGACGTTACAGGGCTGCTGACGACTTCCTCCATGCTGCCCCCGCCCACATGGCCCCCTTCAGCTGCACACGCGCCCACAGGCTGCACCGGTGGCCGTTCTATGTGGGCTGACGGCTGTGGAGGGGCAACCTCTGCTGGTCGGAGATCAACCCTGTTGCGATAGTACGTGGTTCCCTCCACGTTGACGAGATAGGACCGCGGTCCCACCTGCTGCAGGCATACTCCTCTCCTCCATCGGCCTGTCCTGTCACCCGGGATTGGTTTCATCCTGACAGGCTGGCCGACGTTTAGCTCTGGCAGATCCCTCGCAGTTCTGTCATATGTCAGCTTCGCTGCCTGATGTTTCACCCTCAGCTTGTCTGTGACCCCAGTGATGATCTGAGGTGCTAGCAGCTGGTCGGCCACAGGGAGAAGAGTTCTCAGCCTCCGTGACATCAGCCGTTGTGCTGGGCTGCAGCGCATGCCCTCAGTGGGCGTGTTTCTCCAGTGTAGAAAAGCCTTCCAGGGGTCTTCGTCGGCCCGGTCTGCTTTTCTGCATAGGCCTTTCACAATCTTCCCTGCAGCCTCTGCTTTGCCGTTAGCTTTTGGGTGTCTCGGGGAGGAGATGACATGTTCGAAGCCCCACTCCCTCGCAAACGCCCGAAACTCTCCACAATCAAACTGACCTCCACAGTCGGAAATGACCCGGTCAGGGATACCGTACTGTGCAAACTGCGCCTTGCACCTTTGGATGGTAATTTCTGCCGACAGGTCTGGGAGTAGATCAATCTCCCAGAAGTCTGAATAGTGATCCACCATGAGCAGGAAGTCCTGCCTTGCGTAGCTGAACAAGTCCATGCTCACCAGCTGCCAGGGACGTGTGGGGAGCGGGTGTGACATCATAGTCTCTTTTTGTTGCTCGTGTGCATACTCGTTACACACTGAGCACTGCCGCACATAGTCTTTGATTTCCCCCTGCATATTTGGCCAGTAGAGAGTAATCCGGGCCTGTCTATAACAAGCCTCACCACCCACGTGGTTGTAGTGCATCCGTTTCAGCATCTCAGGACGCATAGCTTTTGGAATGATGACACGCTGGCTCCTAAAAAGCACACCGTCCTGGGCGCTTATTTCATCTCTGATGGCCCAGTATTCTCTGATGGCTATGGGGCTCTCTTCTTTGTGTTCTGGCCATCCCTCCAGCACGACCGACTTGAGTGTTTGAAGACACACATCCTCCTCTGTGTGTTTTCGAATCTGTGCGAGGCATTGGTTGGTGACGTTTAGATAGTCTGCTTGCTGAATGGCTGCCGTGTCGTACTGCACCTGCTGCATGCTGCAGACCATTTCACGTCTGTACTGAGTGTCCGTTCTCTGTGGCGGGGTGGTGGTTCTGCTGAGCGTGTCACTGACGTACATTTCAGGGCCTGGCTTGTACATCACCGTGAGGCAGTAGTTCTGAAGTGTGAGGAGCATGCTTTGAAGACGCTTTGGTGCACTGAGAAGGGGCTTAGTGAAGATTGACACCAGCGGGCGGTGGTCGGTCTCTGCAGTCACATCACCCCTCCCATATAGGTAGTAGTGGAAGCGTTGACAAGCGAATACGATGCTCAGGCACTCCTTCTCAATCTGTGCGTAGTTTTGCTCCGTCTGGTTCAGCGTGCGGGAGGCGAACGCGACCGGCTGTCCCCCCTGAAGCAGCCAGCAGCCCAAACCGGTCTGACTGGAGTCGCTCTGTATGGTGACTGGCTTGCTGACATCATAGTAACGTAGTACTGGCACCGCCGTGACCAGCGTCTTGATTTCCTTCATAGCAGCATCATGTTTGGGCAACCAGTGCCACAGCACACCTTTGTCCAGCAACCTTCTCAGCGGTTCACACACCTCTGACAAGCGGGGCATGAACCTCGATAAATAGTTAACGAAGCCGACACACCGCTGAACGCCTTTTGCATCCGTGGGGTTTGGCATGTCCAGGACTGCCCTGACCTTCTCGGGATCAACTTTGAGGCCCTCCGCCGACAGTATGTGGCCGTGGAAGCGGACCTCCCTCACACGAAACTGTAGCTTTTTTATGCTCAGCCTCAGCTTCACTTCCCTGCATCTGTCCATCAGAGCAATGAGGTTTGCGTCGTGGTTGTGAATGGCCTCCTCCTCCGTGTCCCCACAGCCGACTATGAGGATGTCATCGGCTATGGGCTCAATTCCTTTCAAACCGGCCAGCAGCTCATGTTGTTTCCTCTGGTACAGCTCTGGTGCGACTGACACGCCAAAAGGGAGCTTCAGCCATCGCTTTCTACCCCACGGCGTCCAGAACGTTGTCATCAGGCTGCTCTCCTCATCAAGGCGACACTGCAAGAATGCGTCGCGCGCATCCACCAGGGTGAAGATACGTGCCTTAGGCAGCTTGTACAGCACATCATCTAAAGTGGGCATGAGGTAATGGGACCTTTTCAGGGCTCGGTTAAGTGGCTTGGGGTCAATGCAAAGCCTCAATTTGTCCGGTTTCTTCACTATGACCAGATTGCTAATCCAGTCTGTGGGCTGAGTGACTGTGGTTAAGTGTCCATCCTTTTCATATTGGTCCAGCTGCGCCTTAACAGCTGCCTTGAGGGCCACCGGGACATTTCTTGGTGCGCACTGGACAGGGGCCACAGTGCTATCCAACTCGAAGTGAACATCACCCGGCAGTGACTCGACTGGGCTGGTGAACACGTCATTGTAAGTGTTAATGAGACAGCCTTTGGTTAGCTCACCTGTCTTGCAGTGCTCCACTTTATTCAGCTCTTCGGGAATGGTGAAGCGTATCAAGCCAAGTCTCTCGCATGTCTCCCCTGAAAGCAAGGGCTTCTGGCTGGTGCGCACGACCTCAAAGTCCAGTCTGTGTGTCTTGCCCCTGATGACACACTGTGTGCTGTACACGCCCATTGAGCTCATCCACTCACTGTTGTAGAGTCTCAGCCTGGTGAGACTTTTCTGAAGAGGCACTCTAGGCGCCAGTCTCATCTTGTCTTTCAAGCTCATCACGTTGCAGGTGGCTCCAGAGTCAAGCTGGCACCTCTGGACCCCTCTGTGCAGTGGCAGGTTTACAAACCACTTTTTCCTGTGAGTGTTCACAGCCCCCATGCTCTCAGCCGTGTACGCATCCCTCTCATCGCGGTCGCTGTCCTCCAGGTCCCCTAGCGGCGGGTCATCCACAGCGTTCAACTGACGTGCTTGCTGGCCTCTTTTCATGCATACTTTGGCAAAGTGATTAGCAGTGCCACACAAGCGACATGACTTTCCAAATGCGGGGCACAGGTCTCGCCCCCGTCTGTGCGGTGTGCCACAGTACTTGCATTCACCTGTGCCTCTCTGTGGCTGTGCAGATGTGTTGGTGGGCCCGGATGGCCTGCTGGTAGGTCTCCGTCCTGGTCGCTGTCCATGTGCTACATTGATGCTCTCCCCAGGCACAGAGCTGCTAAGTGACATGGATTTTAACTTATTGTCCAACACCTCCGCTGCACGGCAAATGTCAATAGCTCCCTCCAACTTAAGCTCCTTTTCTCTTAGCATGCGTCGTCTGGCGCCCTCATCAGTTGTTCCAAGAACAAGCCTGTCCCTTATAAGCTTGTCTCTTATAGCTCCATATTCACATGTGGCAGCCTTTTCTCTCAGTCTCTTGACAAAAGCATCCACAGGTTCTCCTTCCTCTTGTTTAAGGTTGCCAAAAACATACCTCTCAAAGATGACGTTTTTGGTAGGTGTGAAGTATTCCCCCAGTTTGTCGAGTATCGCTCCGGCGTCTTTCTGCTCTTCCGCTGTGAGTCCCAGGTTGTGCACGTAAACATGGAGGCATTCCTTCCCCATTAGCCTCCGGAGTGTCGCTGCCTGCACCGGCTTCTCTGCCTTGTCGATCCCGGTCGCAAGCAAATAATCCTCAAACTCTGATCGAAAGCTAGCCCAGTTGCTGTGAAGATCCCCAGTCATCTTCATGGGCTCCGGCGGCGGAATATTGGAAGCCATCGTCTTGGCTCGATGCTAATGCTAGTAGGCTAACTAAAACTTCTAGCTACGCTTAGTAAAAAAATAAACGCACGCTGTTCAAGCAACGGGCAACGTAAGACTCACGTTGGGTTCCAATACAGCTTCTGACACCATGTTGCAAGTGTAGGTGCATATAAATAACAGACAGAGTCGGGCTGTGTCGCTTAGTAACATGTATTCACCGGCTGTGCCCATAACGCAACTGAGGCATGTTACACAGGGCAAGTATACATCAATCAGTGCCCCCAGGGGAGCTGTTTGCTGCATAACATTACCCTACATCCTCCCCCGTAATATTTATTTGATAAACAAGCTTATTTTGATGCTTTTTTTATGCACACTGGCACCTTATTGACATTCAAAGTACATGTCTTAATCATTGAAAAGTTGAAATGTTTACCTCAAAAATGTGTTTACTCGCCAGATTTATAATAAAATGTGATGTTGAAAATATTAGTAGCTAGTAATTAGTTTGAGTAGAAGCAGAATACTTTACAACTGCTATCATGAAACATTTACTGACATGCTACAGCACCAGACTACGGAAATTTTTTAAAATGTATTTATGTTAACATTAGTTTATTGGAATACTAGAAGAACCCCGCTACAATGTAGCGGTTTGGTTATCCACCCGTCAAAATCTCCCTCCTCTTCATCCTGCCAGCTAACCGCCTTCCCCCCTGCCCCTAACCCCCCCCCCACTCCAACTCCCTCCCCCAAATGCTCAGAATCATCTGAAATGCCGAGAAAAGTGGTTTTTAGCCATTTTTAGAAAATGCATATTTTGCATAATTATGCATAATTATTTTATTTTTCTGCTATTTTTCTGGTCCTCTCTGGAACAATACCTACCACCTCCAAAAAAAAAATTAGGATCATAAGTGCATTTTTGCAAAAATGCATATATTTTGCATAATGCCAAAACATTTCTAAGTCCCAGAAATTTTTTTTTTATATACAGTGCATCCGGAAAGTATTCACACCCCTTCACTTTCCCCACATTTTGTTATGTTACAGCCTTATTCCAAACTGGATTAAATTCCTTTTTTTTCTCATCAATCTACACACAATACCCCATAATGACAGAGTGAAAAAGGTTTTGTAGAATTTTTTGCAAATTTATTAAAAATAAAAAACTGAAATATTGCATGTACATAAGTATTCACACCCTTTACTCAGAATGAATGAATGTTTAATCTAACGTAAACAGCAAACTTTAATGTTAATCCAGCAGTATTAGCCGACAAAAAGGTGTGCATGCATGCCCATGGCTAGGTTAACTTATGTTACTCACACCTGCTTGCAATTAACGTTAGGCTAACCAACCCAGATCTTCATCTTTAATAGAAATCCTTCTTTGCCAATACGTATTTCCATCCATCCATCCATTATCTTAACCGCTTATTCACTTTCAAAAGCAATACAACGATAGCTAGCAAAATGGTGCGCAACTGCTAGCAAACCACCTCTCACTTTTTTCTCTCAACCACTCAAAGTTAGCTAGTTAGCTATCACAGGCTCAGTGGTGGTAAAAGTACTCAGAAGCTATACTCGAGTAAAAGTATCAATGCCTACTTAAAAAATGACCCCAGTAAAAGTAGAAAGTCCCCCATTCAAACACCACTTGAGTAGAAGTACAAAAGTACCCAATTTAAAATGTATTTAAGTACCAAAAGTAAAAAGTAAAATTAATCAAATTAACTGTAAATAGCCATAATTAAGCAGCCCGAATGTTGTGGCAGTGATATGAAATGCTTTAATTGAATATGAATGACAACAAACATACAGATCTACAGTCCAGGCCCCATCCCCTGATTTAATTAAAATCCTACAGTAGTTCAATCCCGCAGATCAGAACACTGCGAATAAGTGATAAGATTAGAATGCTGTAAATAAGCATTTGTTAGATTTGCAATCATAAGGGACAATGAAGCACCTTAACACAATATAGGGGTTGAACTCGCAGTCGCCATATTCCACAACATTAGCTGCATGAAAGATGCAAGGTACGGCAACTATTTAAAAATTGTTCAGTGTGGGTGAACCATCCCTTTAACTTGAAATATCTTCAAAAGATACTATTGGGCTACACAGAATCCGACTGACCAGCTCATTAGTTTATTTACATTTAAAGCTGCAAAAACTTCTGCTCAGCTTCAGCAGAAGCTGATTTTCAAAATTGCTCGAGTCTATCTTGGCTCTCCTGGAGCTAAATAGAAATCCTGCGATACTAAACAGCCTCTCACATGCTGCTGAGGCAGGAAGGGGTGTGTTTAACTTGATGTACACCTTGCAGATGGAGGGAAAGGTCTTCAGCAGACTAGTGTGGTCAGCAGAGCATGCTAAATATTCCTCAAGTTCTTTGGAGCTTTCTTGTGCATTCAACTTGATGGATGAGAAAAAGTCATCATCATCAGAAGAGGTGATATGCAAGTTACTGAGGGGATGCAGGGGCTCCATGTCGGGACATAGTCCAGTCCTGAAAAACAATGCATGTCCCATACACATGCAGAAATTGAACACAATTGCATTCAAAACATTAGTCAATAATGGCTAAAGTACATATTTTTCCATAGTTCTAATCTTAACTGTAGTTATCATTTGGCAAGTAGCCATGATATCATTCTACACAGATAATTAAGACATAAACCTTCCAACCTCAGGGATGCATGCAACGCAAACTGTATATTATTCCTTTTTTATTTACATTATTGTGTGTGTTAATCTACTACATAGGTTGAGTTAATTTTTTAATCGTTGTCTTACCCTCCCTAACCTTCAATAAGAGGAATGGAGTGGGGTACGAGCCCAGCCAATTCTGGCCATTAGAAATGGTATTGAAGTGGTCAAGCAATGAACTGATCATATAGTACAAAATAAATCATTATATCAGGTGAATCGACTGTACTAAATTGTCCCTAGGTGTGTGTGTGTGTGTGTGTGTGTGTGTGTGTGTGTGTGTGTGTGTGTGTGTGTGTGTGTGTGTGTGTGTGTGTGTGTGTGTGTGTGTGTGTGTACTGTGATGGCCTGGCGGCTTGTTCAGTTTATCTCCCCGCCTGCCGCCCAATGACTACTGGGATAGGCTCCAGCAACCCAGCGACCCTGAAAGCAGGTTAAGTGGTTTGTATAATGGATGGAATGGATGGATCTGTGAACCTCCTGTTTAATGTGAGATTTAATGCATGAATTGCTGTCACTGCTCAGTAGACATCATTATACAGGTCTTTGAAACTAAATACAAAATATATGTTCAAAAGAAACAGGCTTTGCCTTACCCTTTTTGAGGATGGATTCATCTTTGGTCCACAACGTCTTGAATTTTGGCAGCAAGATGGTGGCTGCAATCAGTTCTGGATCTTCCAAGATTTCGCTGAAGCAGTTCTTCAGACCCAGTTGAATGGCATCAACAAGTGGCTTGGAAAACCTTAAGGATGGCTTGAGCCTATCCCAGCAATCCCCAGCGTCCTGTGACCCCGATTGGCATAAGTGGCTTGGATAATGGCTGGATGGGTGGAGGTGTCCATTATCAGGAATTAGTGGATGACGAAGAGGCCATTAATTTCTGATTATGGACATCTCGTCAGGTATTATCCCTTACTTAATCTACTTACCAATAACGTCTACTGTGAATTAATCTGACCATCAGCAGTGGCTAGTCAGTGATGTTTTCCTGGACAATACCACACATTTTGTTCTTCATTTCGCTTCACTTTCGCGTGTTTGACTGGCAAACTGGCCAATCCTAGCGCCTGAGGGCGAGACTCCTGGCATGCTGACTGACAGGCTGACCTGGCCAACAGGTGAACTTCCCAGATTCATCCAAGGAAAAAAATATTCGCGTCCGGGTCATTGCTTGCAGCGTGAGCTGCATTTTCTTCAGTTGCTGCTGCTGTCATCCTCCACGGTAGCAATGGCGTGGTGACTGGGCAAGCGGAATTAGTGTGCTGGCAAAGAGCTTGCGTGGTCTTTTTTCAAAAGAAAACAAAAGTTTTTCATTGGTTTGGAACGCCAGTGTAACAAATACTTGGCGGGGGCATGGGGAAATGTATCGGTGTAGGATGTAAACGTTGATTTTAAAATTGTAGTGGAGTAAGAGTGAAAGTAGACACAAATAAAACATGCTCATGTAAGTACAGATCCCCGAAAAAACACTTAAGTAAAGTAACGAAGTATTTTACTTCGTTACTTACCACCACTGCACAGGCTCATGCTCCGCTAACGTTACCGTAGTCTAACGTTAGCTTACATTATTCTACAGCCAGTTTAACTGGCTGAATCGTCAGAGTTGACACGTCAAACATAACCACATTAAAATAGATTTTTGTGAAATGTTATACAGTTATATTTGTTAAACAAACAACTTTAACGTTGCGCTCACCAGCAGTTGTGAGCTCTTCCCCGGACTTCCTGTCTGCCGTTGAATGGAGTTTGCACCTTTGACGTTGTGACGCCATGACGCCGGTACGGTACAAAAATGTATGGCGACATATTTAAGGATCGTAAACGTCGTTTCTCTTATCAAACATTCCACTGAAACATGTTTCTAAAAAAAAATTATGCGCGAAATAGTAATAGGGAATTCAGGTGCTGACTCTTGACTCGTTTTAGATCCACAAGGCCTAAATTAAAAATGGGTTCCGACTTTCGTAAAGAGGCCACACTCTGGCCAGAGGGGCGGGCGGTCTGGGGGCGGATGTGATTGCTATACAAAGACCTGCCGGAATCGAAAGGGGGGCGGTCTGGGGGCGGATGCGATTCCTCTGCGGATCTGGGGGATTGTGGGTGGATCCGACTCAGTGTCAGCTGCTGTATGGGAAGGGATTTACAATGGTTAGGCATGCCAGAGGGGCCTTTATCTAGCAAAGCGCGGAGGGTCTCTAGTTTGGCTAACTTACTGACCATCAAGATGTATTAACTTTTTGTTGTCTACCCTGCTTTGTTTTGATTTTATGCTGTCTGATACAGTGCTGCTTGTTTTTTTCCACTGTGTTCTGTAAGGTGTCCTTGGGTGCTCTGAAAGGCGCCCACAGATAAAATGTATTATCATTATTATTATTATTATCTGCCATAAATCAAATCAATACTGTGACGTAAAGCATTCATTCATTCATTCATTCATCAGCTGCTTTTCCAGGGTCGGGTCGCAGTGGCAGCAAGCTAAGTAGGGCACTCCAGACGTCCCTCTCCCCAGCAACGCCCTCCAACTCCTCCTGGGGAATCCCAAGGCGTTCCCAGGCCAGATTCGTCATGTAGTCCCCCTAACGAGTTCTGGGTGTACCCCGGGGTCTCCTCCCAGTTGGCTGTGCCCTGTAAACCTCCAAAGGTAAGCGCCCAGGAGGCATCCTAATCAGATGCCCGAACCATCTCAACTGGCTCCTTTCGATGCGAAGGAGCGGGCGGCTCTACTCCAAGCTCCCTCCGTAAAGCAGACCATACGAATATTCATAAGGCATTTTGCATATCTGGAGAAAATAAACTGCTTGTAACCAAACGGTTCAGGTATATAATAAATGAAATGGACAGACAAACATCTTTTTAACAGCTTCTATGAAAGCTATAGATTTTCTAATGAAGAAATTATTAACTTCTGAAGAGCTGATTTTGCAGAATTTTTTTTATCACGACTCCCGTTCATTCCACAGCCACGCTTTCATTCCACTGTCTGTCTCCTGCTCTCGGTCGCCATCTGCGGGTAAACCAAGCTCTCGCCAATAGCCTCGATCCCTGGGATCTCTAGTTTCACTGAGCTCTGGGTTCACCTTTCTCCGTGATGTCCAGCCTCTCTCGACAGTTAGTGAGAGTTTGGTCAGTTTAGTAGTCCTAGCAGAATGGTGTAAATAAATAGAATAAAAATTCTCAGGATGGGTAGCGGCGCCTCCGTCAACGATGCGACCCGTTTGGCCGACAGTGACCCGGCCCGGGCAGAGAGTGCTGCACCTGCCGAAGATGAATTCACCAACCTCCGCCCCACATCCCCGGCAGGAGCCAGCTCCGAAACACAGGAGGTAAACTGCTTTCATTTTTTCATTTGGGACAACAACAAAAGAAGAGAAGAAGCTAGGCTACGTATTGAAATGAGTGTGTAGAATTTGTAATTCTGCCACTATGGGAAAACACTGAAATAAAAAAAGTGCTATGTAAAGTTGAATTGGTCGATATTTACAGCACATAATAGAAAGCAATTCAATTTAGTCTGAGTTAAAGCGCAACCGATAAAAAGAAGGTAAAAGAGGAAAAAGAGAAGAATTATAGAAGAAAAGGAACTGACGAAAGAAGACAACAGACAGAATAAATAGAAATTTGATCCTCAGCAAAATAGAATGATGAAGGAACAAAAGAACAATAAAACAGAATGACATGAATCAAAAATAGAATTGATTTAATTAGAACAGAACCCATAACTGATCAACAGGAGATTACATAAAAGTTGATTTTTTTTTAAAAAGCGGTAGAGGGAATAACCGAGGTGAAAACACGATTTAAAAAGACACGTTTAAAGCACACGTTGAAAGGGCTGTTGAAGTGGCTGTTCTCATTGCAAATGGACGACTATTCCACATTTTAGGACCATGTACACAGAAATCTGTTTTACCGTGAGTCTTAGTCAGGTGTCTCTGAATCTGGTTGCCCTGCCACGGGCATATTTATGCAGCATAACCGTATATGTAGACAGGAGCGAGTACATTAAAATAATCTTAAAATCTGCAGTACTAATTGGGAGCCAATAAAGGGATTTCAGAATAGCAGTGATGTGACATATTTCCTCTGGTCCTGTCCCTGTCTGTGCTGCAGCAGTCGTAGCTGTCCTATGATTTCCTCGGGCAATACTGACAGCTGTCAGTCTACTTTTAACAAATGCATGCACCAATCTCCCAAGTATCAGGTGGAGAGAGAAAAGCCTTAACTTCTGAGATATTCTTAGATGATAAAATGGCGTTTTACTTACAGGTTTTACATGTGGTTGGATGCTTAGCTCTGGGTCGATGACGACACCCAGACTTTTGGCTTGGTGTGTTGCATATTGTGATAATGAATTTAGGTGTGAGCTCATTCTCACGAATACATTCCACCCTGTCACGTTTTATTAACCACGGATACTAAGTTGGTTTCACACGAGCCAGCTTCACAGGACAGCCATGTAGTTGAGATCCGGTCAACTGATGACAACATCTCAGAAAAGAAGGACGATGACAGACAAGAAGAAACAGACACTGTCGTTGCACCAAACGTGGCTGTGAGTAGCGCCATGATAAAAGATAATGGTTTGAAATACTTGATTTGAAACCTAGACAGTCAAACATAGGAACCTTTGTCTGCCTGCCAGGAACCTTTGCCTGAGAGCGAAGAGGTGCCACTGGCGTTTGAGAGTTTTCTCCACAACAACGGGACCCTGTACAGCTGCTTCAGCCAGCATGGAAACAGAGTTTATGTCGACGAGTCTCAGGTAGGCCCCTCTTAGTAATCACAACCACGGCAGCATAACTGCTTGGCATTTCCTACATTCAGCCTCTAACTCCTGCATCTTAACCTGTTTAAAAGGACCTGCAGACTTTCCCAAACGACTGGTACAGTCAGGGACGATTCATTACCAACACCAACGAGGTAATATTACTGTGTCTCCAGACAAGGTCATGGGCACATCTGCTCAACCTCAGACATGTAGGTGGAAAGACACTGGACATGCAGCACAAAGAGCAACAGCAATATACAGTTATATAGTAATACAAAAATTAATATACAACTTATAATTATATTCAATGTACACTATGACATATGCATGAACGTGTGATGACAACTGTTGAAGTTTTGTTATGTTGCTCCACAGGCGTCGTCCACTCAGCTTCAGGTTTCTGCTAGCAGTCAACAGGTGGTCAACCAGCCAGCAGTCAGAGATGATGACCGAGTTAGTAGCATCTACATCCAGGGGAGAGGAACTTTCATGACATACATGTTTGAGGTAACTGAGACTGCTACTAACATGTTAATAAATCTTTTTTTGTGTTTTAATATATAATTCTCTGTTTGTCTGTCCATGTGACCTGTCTGTGTGAATGCAGTTTTGTGAGCTTGTGAATACAACATTATAAATAGAGTTCATACTTGTGGTGACAGTCAAGGCCTAAAACACCTGATGAATGCACACCTCTGCCCCCATCACTTTAAGTATTAATGAACTACCTTTAAATGACATAAAATCTGCATCCCAGAGCGTCCGGATGGTGTAGCGGTCTATTCTGTTACCTACTGACACAGGAATCACTAGTTCAAATCCCCGTGTTGCCTGCGACTTGGTTGGGCATCCCTACAGAAACAATTGGCCTTGTCTGCGGGTGGGAAGCCAGATGTGGGTATGTGTCCCGGTTGCTGCACTAGCGCCTCCTCTGCTCGGTCGAGGCGCCTGTTCGGGGGTAGGGGGAACTGGGGGGAATAGTGTAATCCCCCCATGCACTACGTCCCCCTGGTCAAACTCCTCACTGTCAGGTGAAAAGAAGCGGCTGGTGACTCCACATTTTTGGGAGGAGGCATGTGGTAGTTTGCAGCCCTCCCTGGATCGGCAGAGGGGGTGGAGCAGTGACTGGGATGGCTCGGAAGAGTGGGGTGATTGGCCGGATATATTTGGGGGGGAAAGGGGGGGGCTGCATACGACTCCAACACATGTGATGTTCTCCTGTTGTGCTATGCTCCCCAGGAGAGAGTGAACGTCTGCAGGTACTTTGACCCTCAGTCAGGCCTGTGGCTGCTGCTGCCTCTTCAGTGGGAGATGAACATCGATTTTGTCAAACCAAGAGTCAAACACGTCATGGTAATTGAGCACCCAGCATAGGCACCCCTCCCTGCACATCTACCTCACCGCTGTCCTGGAAGACAGGGGTCAAAGTTCAGAGCCAAAGAGCCTTGGAAAGAGATGGAATAAATATTTCTTTGACCACAGAGTGATCATGGATGATAGAGAAGTGACATGGAGAGAGATAAATAAATATATTATTGTCCTGATGGAAGAAATTCTTTTTCATGGCCTGTGCAGGATACTCAAAAACACTACAGATAGAGAAACACAACTAGTACACACTTCAAAAAGAATGCACGTGGAAACACCCACTTGGTAGTCAATTCAGAAGTTTACAATGGATTACACAAGCACTCAGAAACATCTAGAAACACCTGCATTATTGAGAAAAGCACTTTGCCACAAGCAGTCATTTGGTATAATGAGAAGTATGTTTAAAGCTCCTTTAGCAGAAGATACAAAACCTCTGCTACACTAACGCATGCCTTTTGATACCTGTGTGTTTAGCCATAAGGGGCTATAGTGAGTGAGGTCTGGTTATGGTTGTGTGTGTGTCTGGGGGGGATGGAGATCTTTGTGAGGCTGTGTGTGATTTTGAGGAATTTGTTCTTGTTGGGGATGGTGAACAGAGTATGCCATACAGAAGCACCTGTTCAATGACGTTTCATTTTAAAGGAGGAAAAGGAGGGCATCCGGGTGGCGTGGCGGCCTATTCCGTTACCTACCAACACAGGGATCGCCGGTTTGAATTCTCGTGTTACCTCTGGCTTGGTCAGGCGTCCCATCCCTACAGATACAATTGTCCGTGTCTGCGGTTGGGAAGCTGGATGTGGGCATGTGTCCTGGTCGCTGCTCTAGCGCCTCCTCTGGTTGGTCAGGGCGCCTGTTCGGGGGGGAGGGGGAACTGGGGGGAATAGCGTGATCCTCCCACGTGCTACGTCCCTCTGGTGAAACTCCTCACTGTCAGGTGAAAAGACGCGGCTGGTGACTCCACATGTATCGGAGGAGGCATGTGGTAGTTTGCAGCCCTCCCTGGATCGGCAGAGGGGGTGGAGCAGCGACCGGGATGATACAACGGGGGAGAAAAAAAGGGGGAAATTTAAAAAAAAAGGGAGGACAAGGCAGGATTGGATGGACAGAGTCTTATGTGTATGGAAGACAGTCTCTGTTGACAGTGTTTATGGGTGTCTGTGGTGTGTTGACTGAAACGTTGGTTATTGTCCCCGGCGTTGCCCCAGTGGTACCTCATGGCCTTTTGCCACCCCCACTGTCTCTACATCTACGCTGACTGGGATGTGGGTGTGGTCAGGTGTGTTGGGTGGATAAGTGGATGAGTGTTTTCTCTATCTTGAGAGATGTTGAGGTAGAAAACACTACTGTCACAGTGATTTGTGGACTGTAGGAACTGTGGTGAAGTGAGTTGTGGATTGTAGGAACACTGAGAATGAGTTGTTGTTATGTGAGGAGTGTGAGGATGGCAGTGTCATCTGAATATTTGAGGTAGATAGAGATATGGAAGGAACTCTGATACTTATTTATGTACTGAATATACAGGAAGAGACTAAGAACACAGGCCTGGGTTACTCAAGTGTTTGTGACAATGGTGGGTGAGAGTGATTTGTCAACCTTATTTGCCCGTGGTCTGTCGACTGGCAAAGTTATGGGCCCGAAGGATGAGTGGTGAGGGGACGGTGTGGTGGAGGAGTTTCCTGATCCTCTGGTGGTGTTGTGTTGCATGAAAGGCAAAGCTGAAAACAAGGACTGATCACGGATGACAGAGAAGTGTCAGGGACAGAGAATAAATCATCATGGATAAGGGAAGTAACAAGCAGAGTCAAGTTGCCCACATATTAAAAACGTTTTTTTTAACAAACAGGTTCATGACAAGATGCTTTACAGAGACCAGAGATGATAATCAATAAAACAGGAGGACGGGGCCGTATTAGTTGTGCTTCTGTTCTTCCTCGTGTGCTCTAGGCTTCCCTACCAGGCTTAGTGGACCAGAAGGAGATCACTGCGGCCCTTAGACAGTCCAACTATGATCCTGATGAGGTTATCTCTGTTTACCTCAGCATATTTGGAGATATTCTGCTCCAGTCCTCCTCCACAGGAGACCAGAGCTACACGGACCTCAACTCCTTCAGGTATGGGAGAGCAGTAGACAAGAGCTTGAAGCCCTCACTCCCCAAGCAGCCTTTGGCCCTCATAATATTGTTCTATGTGTGTCTTCCCATACCTATGTGGTATGATCAGTTCATCTGGAACCAAATAAGCTTTTTATAGCTGTTTTAATCCAGCAATATACAAGATGAATTGGGAATATTGATTGAGGATGGAACAAGAGATGGACTTTATTAACGAAGCACAGCCTTTCCTAGAGCCCAGTGGGGCTGACATACTTCCTCCTATTTCTCTTTGTCTGGATTGCATATTCTTTCTTCCTTTGTTGTCTGCTCACAAATGGCCCCTGCAGGGCTCATCTGGAAAAGGACCGGATCATAGAGGACCTGAGACAGAAGCTCCGAACTGAAGAGAAGGAGATTGAGAACCATCTCCAGAGGAACAGTTATCTGGCTCGGGAGGCCCGCTACCTGTCCGACATGGTCCAGCACCTTAACCAGAAGGTGGCAGAGCTGGAGGCAGACCAGCAGGAGGCCCATGAGAAGATCCGAGCCCTCTTGACCCGCCGGACGCCTACCGTTCCACCTGCCAAGTCTGTGCCAAAACCCACAGTGGACCTGGCCCAGCTCCGGCAGGTCAGCAAGCTGACACGTGGGCTCAACATCTCCAACAAGCAGCTTCGGTCCACGGTGCGGCAGGTGCTGACTGACATGCAAAATCAACTGGAGCAGCTGAGGGAAGCTGTGGCAACAATGACCCAAATAGAGCAGGAGGCGGCTGGGGTCGTGGAAGAGCTACGCACTCTATACAGAAAAGAGGCCCTGGAGAGGAAGAACCTCTACAACAAGCTGCTGGAGCTCCAGGGGAACATCAGGGTGTTCTGTCGCTGCAGGGGGAACTCACCCCCTAGCACCTGTGTGGAGATGACCTCAGATAGGGAGGTGGTGGTGGTCCAGAAAGGAACCAGGAAGAAGTTTCAGTTTGATAAGGTCTATCCTCCCAGCACCTCACAGGTACATCAACACAGTTTGCCCCAACCCCCCTTTCTTTTTGCATGTTTGCAGTATTGAATGAGGTGTAGTCCTTAACACAATTGGAGCCTTATTTTAGCTGATAGGATTGTTAATGTTTGTTTAGTTCCTTGTATTCCACAGCATTTTGCAACTTGGTTGAAAAAAGGCTTTATCACTTTTATATTATTATTACTCTTATACTTTTTTCTCCCCTATTGTACCTTGCCAATCATCCCGCTCTCCGAGATGTTCTGGTCACTGCTGCACCCCCTCTGCCGATCCGGGGAGGGCTGCAGATTACCACATGCCTCCTCCGATACATGTGGAGTTGCCAGCCACTTCTTTTCACCCGACAGTAAGGAGTTTCACCAGGGGGACGTAGTACGTGGGAGGATCACGCTATTCCCCCTAGTTCCCCCATATACCCCTGAACAGGCGCCACGGCCGACTGGAGGAAACGCTGGTACAGCGACCAGGACACATAACCACATCCGGCTTGCCACCCACAGACACAGCCAATTGTGTCTGTAGGGATGCCTGACCAAACCAGTGGCAACACTTATTCATATAACAGCTTTACTTCTCCTTTTTCTTCCTTGGTTTCATTTTCTTCTTCTTCATTAATTTCTTCTTTTTATTTTTCTGAACCAAAATGTCAATGTTGCATCATTCACCTTCATTTCTCTGTGCAGGAGGAAGTGTTTGAAGGAACCTTGCCTGTCATAAGCTCCTGCGTGGATGGGTACAATGTCTGTATTCTCGCTTATGGGCAGACAGGCTCTGGAAAGACTTACACCATGATGGGCACCAAAGACAAGCCTGGGGTCAATATCAGGTGAGATAGGTTCACTGGAGCTGTGACTACAACAGCGTGAATAACTGGAAAGGAATACTGCTCAAACCTGTGATGTCACGAGTTATCAGGTGTTGGATGAGATCACGTTGACAAAGGCATTTGTCAGAGACAGCAGAGGAAACTGGAAAATCATTTTAGGGGATTTAAAAAATAATTATAAGGAGATATTTCCTGCTTCAGATTCTATATGGGAATAAAAACTCAATTATCCCGTAGGTAAAATCAGTCCCCGCATTCATTAGCTGGTGACCGTCCCCAGATTTTAAACGTCGATGACATCACAGCCATTAGTGTAGAGTGTCCTGGACCAGAGTAATGAGAAACATTAATTATTAAATTATGATTCTACACTGAAGTAAGTTATTCCACACTGTGGATGTCAAAAAAAGAAGAAGCTCAAGCTGCTGTGGGGAAGGTGACATGATCATGGAGCTGTGCTACTTGATGACAGGGCATCAATATGTTATTAGTTATTCCAGCAGATCAGAACTAAGACGCACAGGGTCACATTACGCAGGGAAGATTAGGTTCTCTTTGTTTCTGGTGTGAACAGCTGCAAGATTAGCCTCTTCTTAGTATAGGGTTGCATGTAATCTCAGACACACAAGTGTTGTATGTTGGCAACAACTCTGTGTGTGTGTGTGTGTGTGTGTGTGTGTGTGTGTGTGTGTGTGTGTGTGTGTTTTTGTCTGTCTCCAGGTCCGTGCGAGAACTTTTGCGCATTTGTGCGGAAAAGGAGAAGGTATCTTATACTCTGAAGGTAAATATGGGATGAAGGTCTGGCAGCCTGCTGACTTAGACATTAACACGTCGAAGCTGCTGTGAGGAGTTTTTCCATCATCCTCACTTTACTTCCGATACCTCCGTATGACAAACATGAGCACATGAGACATCACCAAGAACACTGGATGTTGTTGCACAACGTTTCCAAATGTTCGACTCCAGGACGGATTCGCCGTGAAATCTGATGACCTAATTTACGGCGCACAGATGGGATAGGATAGACACAACTAGTAATATATTCCCTCGTAGCTGTATATCTTGCAAGCAGCTGTTTTACCAAATCACCACCACATTTCTCACTCTTCCCGCCGGAACGACCGCGATTTCACTCCTACCTAAAACGACCATGGGCGGTCAAAATGACGGCCGGGTTTTAAACTCTATAGTCTGTCAAAATAAATACCAAGTTGAGATATTAATGCATTGCATATTGTAACGTGTACGGATAAAAATACACGCTGGCCGCTGGCTTGCGGGTCCGACTCTTTAGTCGAGCGGTTAGCGATGTCTCCTGCGGTGCGGGCGATACGGGTTCGCTTCCCGGCCGCGGCAGTTCCTGTGGTTGCGTTGTCCCCCGAATTCGCTACAATATGTTAGTATGTCTGTTAGGAAACGACTGACACCAAAATTAACAATTACAATACTATTTTTAAACAATTTAAACTTCAAAGAGACATGGTCGAACTTGAATAGCAAAATTGAAAAATTGAAAATATTACCTGAAAAACACATATTGCTAATCTAACAAACGTAACAAGGCCTATAAAACGTGAAATGTAAGACGAAAATAACCTTTGAAACAGTCCCAAACAATGACCGGAACTTAAAAACTTCTAGAACAGTGGGCCGTCAAAATGACCGCCCTCGGTTTTTAAACCCAATATTCTGTCAAAATAAATACCCAATTGAGATATTAATGCATTACATATGTTAATATGTCTGTTATGAAACTGACACCAAAATTAACATTTTAACAACTTTTAATGCTATTTTTCAAACAATTGAAAATGGCCGCTGTCCAACGCCTGTAAATGCTGCAACGCGTCGGTGGTAGTCATGGTACGTCTGTAACGGCGTCTGTAACCAGACATGTTGGAAATAATCAAAAATCAGTTGGAAATAATCAAAAATCCAGTTTAGACTCTTTGACTGCACTGGAGAACGCTAGAGTGTTTCTAGCACAGAACAACGAACTTCGCGAAGGAAATGATGCGACCGAACACGTCATCAAAAGTGACATGACGCGCACGATGACGCGCGGTCATTTTGACCGGTCATGGCCGTTTTTGGTAGCTCTTATAACCTTTTTTTCGTGCAATTGATCTTAAACTCATTTTAATGCAAATATATGCCATTTTTAGTAGCATTCAGTGAGCGGCAGGTCTGCACCCCCCCCCACAAAGTTATTAAACTTTGAACATCCAAAATAGAATATTACATGGAATATTTTCATTTCTGAAACAACAGATATTCATTGTCAAAACAATATATCTTCATAATGGGAAACAATCCATCCATCCATAAGTCAATATATCTTAGAACCAGGGCGGTGTAAAAGTAACTTGTCAACCCAAGACCAAAACCTTTACAAATTACCCTTTCTATCTCATCTTTTGTCTTTTAAAGATCATCTCATTCAATTTTTGTTTTCAAACAACAAAGCAATTTTTGTTGTTGTTGTTGCTTTCAGATATCCATGCTAGAGATCTATAACGACAGCCTGAATGACCTGCTGAGCAAAACCTCTGGGACTACACTGGAGATCCGGGTCCAGGGGAAGTCAGTCTCGGTTCCAGGGCTGACCCAGATACAGGTGCAGACAGAGGAGGACATTTTAAACGTCATGGAGACGGGTGAAAAGAACAGAAAGATTGCATCAACCAAAATGAACATAGAGAGGTAATGCAAGTTGAGTCTCTTTCTCGTGACTAACAAGTCCTGGTTTCAGCTTGATAAAATCCTCCCAGGTACTGCGTCTTAGAAACCTCTCCTATTGATTATGAACTCGTTTGAACTTCCAGGAATTCAATTTCCTGTCAAGTTCAGTGGTTAAACGTATAGTGGTCACTTATTCATTCCTGTCTTCAAAAAGACCGAAAGGGTTCATGTTTCATTATTAATGTCAACATTCGGTTGCCCGGTTAATGCATCCCCACAAATGCAATAACAGTAATAACACTAATAACAGTAAGTAATAACAGTAACAAAAAAATTATTTGAAAGGGCACTGATGGTTTCATTTCATTTGCAGTGTTCCTGCAAAACCCTACATAAAAGGATTTGGTCATGTAACACCGTGAAATATTTTGTAGGGGAAATTTTCTCAGTAGTACTGACATATAAATGCAGGTTGACAAAATATGCCGTTAAAAATAAAACTATCCACACAAAATCAGGCCACAATTGTAACAGTGTGATCCTCCCACGTGCTATGTCCCCCTGGTGAAACTCCTCATTGTCAGGTGAAAAGAAGCAGCTGGCGACTCCACATGTATCGGAGGAGACATGTAGTAGTCTGCAGCCCTCCCCGGGATCGACAGAGGGGGTGGAGCAGCGACCGGGACGGCTCGGGCATGAACACCCCCAGGGACACATGGGTTCTGTTGAGGCTGTTCAGATGGCAGTAAATGTAAAATCTTTCCCCTGCAGTTCACGCTCTCATCTGGTGTTGACGCTGGTTGTGGAGGGGACAGACAGTGTGTCTGGTGTGACATCTCGGGGCACCTTAACCCTGTGTGACCTTGCTGGATCTGAACGCATCTCCAAGACAGAGGCCAAAGGTCAAAGGCTGGTCGAGGCTGCCGCCATCAATAAATCCCTCACAGCTCTGGGGCAGGTGGGCTGCCATCATACCAACTAGATGAGCTTGAAATTGTGATTGAGATCAGCACTGTGCTGATGTTTGTCATTCTAACTTGCATCAAAACATACTTAGATGGAAAATGTATTTGAACTTCTTTGTTTTTCTTATTAATAATGACATGAGAGGGGATTCTAGTTAGAGAAATTACTTGGGGGTAAAATATAACAGCATCTGTATACATACACCGATCAGCTAAAACATTAAAACCACCTGCCTAATATTGTGTAGGTCCCCCTTGTGCCACCAAAACAGCTCTGACCCATCTAGGCATGGACTCCACAAGACCTCTGAAGGTGTCCTCTGGTATCTGGCACCAAGATGTTAGCAGCAGATCCTATAAATCCTGTAAACTGAGGTGGGGTCTCCATGGATTAGGACTTGTTTTTCCAGCACATCCCACAGATTCTCAATTGGATTGAGATCTGGAGAATTTGGAGGCCAAGGCAACACCTTGAACTCTACTATGTGATGTTCCTCAAACCATTCCTGAACGATTTTTGCAGTGTGAAATGATGTGTAGGTAGGTGGTTCGTGCCAAAGTAACATCCACATGAATGCCAGGGCCCAAAGTTTCCCAGCAAGTCAAGTCAATTTTATTTGTATAGCCCAATATCACAAATTACAAATTTGCCTCAGTGGGTTTTATAGCAACACAACATCCTGTCCTTAGACCCTCACATTGGATAAGGAACAATTCCCAAAAAAAAAAAAAAACACCTTTAACAGGGAGAAAAATCAGGAAGAAACCTCAGGGAGAGCAACTGAGGAGGGATCTCTCTCCCAAGACAGACAGCGTGCAATGGATGTTGTGTTTACGCAATTTACACAATACAACACTGAAAGAGGATAAACAGAATTATAATGGAATTATAAAATATATGAAGAATATGATGAGGATGCCAAGCAGTGTCCAAACGTGTGTGTGGACACTGCCAGCAGAATGTTGCCCAGAGCATTACACTGCTTCTGCCACCTTGCCTTCTCCCTATAGTGCATCCTGGTGCCAACTCTTCCCCAGGTAAACAATGCATATGTACCCGGCCATCCACATGATGTTAAAGAAAACGTGATTTATCAGACCAGGCCACCTTCTTCCATTGCTCCATGTTCCAGTTCTGACACTCACGTGCCCATTGTAGGTGCTACGCAGCCCCATACGCAACAAGCTGCGATGCCCTGTGTGTTCTGACACCTGTCTATCATAGCTAGCATTCACTTTTTTCAGCAATCTGAGCTACCAGATGGGCTAGCCTTCACTCCCCATGCACATCAGTGAGCCTTGGGCACCCATGACGCTGTCGCCGGTTCACCGGTTGTCCTTCCTTGGACCACTATTGGTAGCTACTGACCCCTGCATACCAGGAACACCCCACAGACCTGCCGTTTTGGAGATGCTCTGACCCAGTCTTCTGGCCATCACAATTTGACCCTTGTCAAAGTTGCTCAGATCCTTATGCTTGTCCCATTTTTCCTGCTTTCAACACACCAACTTCATGAACCAACTGTTCACTTGCTGCCTAATATATCCCACCCCTTGACAGGTGCCATTGTAATGAGATAATCAATGTTATTCACTTACATGTCAGTGGTTTTAATGCTTTGGCTGACCGGTGTACGTCTGTCACATAATGAATTTCATCATAGAAGGATGGGGAAAGTAATTTACACTGTTTGTCTGCCCAGCACCGAATGAGTACCTAGCAGCAAAATTCTATGACTGTCTTCATCTTTCCTCCTACAGGTCTTCAGCGCTCTGCGGAGCAATGCACTCCACATACCGTTCAGGAACTCTAAACTCACCCACCTCCTCCAGCCCTGCCTTAGCGGAGATGCAAAGGTAAAGTCTCACCCAACCCTGAGGAAGATTCTCTTCTGTAACAGCGTTTCCCTCAGGTTGTTTTATTTGCACATTCTGAAGTTTCTAATAAGCCCAAAATGGATAGATAAATGACATCAACCATGACTTTGCGTAACCAAATTGTGTGGCTGGCCTTCTCCCTCAGTGCTGTGTGTTTGTGAATGTGAGTCCAGATGTCAGGAACATCGTGGAGACGCTCAGCACACTGCAGTTCGGCTCCACCATCCAGCAGGTAGCGTTGGGCAAAGCCCCTCAGAACATTGTACCAGCAAAGAACATGAAGACCGACAGAACATGAAGATGATTTCAGTACAGCAAAACCTCGTAGAGTCTGTGTGATGGACTACGTATCAAAAAATGTGGGTCTTTCGAATTTAAATGACAACAGAAAAAAAGCAACTAGTTTCTTAAATTGTGGTTTTGCATACACACTGTAAAATAAATTGCACAATGTCCAATTTAAGCACAAATGTTACATTCAGTCCTCTTTATTATTTGTCTAGAGTAATAACATCCAGTGAAGGCTGCAGCCAGCTTCAGTTTCCTAAAAAGGCTTCTGTTGGTGCAGACGAGGGCAGCAAAATTAATCAAACTCTTTTCTGTGTCCCAGGACTATGCTACCACCTGGCTGTCTCAGATAATTTCTTATTTTACCAACATCTCAGCATGTCCAACACCTCCATCATAATTTTCTGAACATTTTAAATCACTCAAAATTGTATTATGTTAAAAATAATGTATCTAAAATGGAGTCTGCTGCTGCTGCTGCTGCTGCAAAAAAGCCCTCATGCACAAAGGTGGACGAATCTGTCGAGAATAAGCAATATGCAACTCAGGGGAGGATTACCCTGTCCTTGTAGAAATCCACTCATCCATCCATCTATATCATCTATCCATCCTGTGGTTAACTGTTCCAACCTTCTAGTTGTAGGGTCCCCTGTTTTTCAGAAGTTGATTGAGAACACTGGTCTGCTTTAAGGCCTGGAGGTTGGAGATATCCTCCGCAATAACGGGGATGTCTCCTCTGTGGTCAGTCTCGTCTGTTTCACTGTCACTGTCCGACAAGGCACAGAGGAGGGCATCATTCTCGTAAGTAGGGAAGTAGTACCTGTGGGCAAGGTGAGTTTAAGGAGTTAGTGTTTCCACATGATCATTTCAGAGGATCAAGCCAGAGAATTACATGTTCTCAAGCCTCTCTTTGGATTTATTCCCAATGGGTGAAAAGAGGGAGGGGCTACAAGTTTTTAAATTATGTCAACCTTTGACAAACGAGTACAGAGCTACAAAAAGGTCTTCATTAGCTGCAACAGCGGGAACTTCCTGCAAGTAAATTTTTTTTTTGCATTCAGGAGGTAGTGTTAAGGCCTGGGTCTTACTGAGGTTGATCCCAAGCTGACATCTCTGGTAGTTTCATCACATGACCAGAAGCCGCGATGTGACATAGGACGTCATCTTTACAGCTGAACTTCTCTCGGCAGCCGTAGCAGCGGCACTGGTGGAGCTCCCGTCGGATGTAGTTGACCAGTTTGACTTGCTGGTAGAACTTGAGATCTGGAGGGAGAACACGGGTGTGTAGCTGTGTTACTGGGTTGGGGAACACAAGGAAAAGACTTGGCTTTGGTGATGATTTGTCCCTGTGGAACACTCACTGAGATCGGTTTTCAATGTGTGCAGATCAAAGCCATGAGCCTCCTGAAAAAGCAAGCAAAAAAGTTATCAACATCACAGAGCCTAGTTTTTTTGTAAGACCGTCGACATTTTTTTCTCTAGTCGACAAGGGCTTAAAAGACATTATGTGTCCAAATCACACGCTGCAATTCCATACAACATTTTCCAAATGATTTTTTTTCTTTTTTTGGGGATGGGGGCAAATTGGAGGTCTACTGGAATCCTCTAATGAAAAAGAAATGAAACACATTTCTCTGCAAGAGGACATCCAAACACAAACAGCACTCCCAGAATCTGTACCTTCATGTGCATGTACATCTTGTCCATAGTCTCTGACTGCTGCTCACAGAATAAACACACAGCGCACATCGGGTGGGACTGCCAGTCCGACCAATCACTGCACAGAGATCAGACAAAGCATCACCGGGCGTATTTCTTTTAGGTTTATAAAGTGGCCAAATTCCAATGTCCACCCTAAGCCCTAAGCACTGAACCCCCTAAGTGGTGTCACCTGCATGTGAACAATGTACAAGGCTCAGCGTTTTCGGTTTTTACCGATTTTAACCGAAAAATACTCAGATTTTTTAAAAGGAGCAGATCGGTTTAAACCGATTTTCACCCAGATTTTATGTTTCCGTGCATCCAAAAGTTGTTCCTGTTCATGTGAGGTTATGTAACAGTGTCCTCTTGTGGCAAAATTGGGCATGCTGGATGGCTCTGAAAAATAAAAACTGAAAACGCTGAGCCTTGACAATGTATAAATGTGTGAGTCCACGGCAGTACAAGGGCTCAAAGGCAGGGGACCGCACTACGCGACATCATACGTTACTTTGATGACGCCAGTTGTTGCTGTCAAGATCAATGACGTTTCTAACAGTCAGCTTGTGTGATTGTTACTAAGTGTTTAGTTTAACGTTAAATTTTTTCATCTTCATGACCGACTTGCTTGAGGGACCAGCTGCCTCATTTTACCATTTGATTAATCGCAGTTTGTTGTATGAATATAATAATGTTGTAGGGTCAAAATAAACGAAAAATTAAAACATATTTTAAAGTAATCATGCCATCGTCGGACATACACACTGCTTTAGGCTATACACATGAAAACCTCTTGCCAGATCCTTCCATGTTTTGTTTTTTTTTTACACTTCTGTGATGTCCCTGAACAGACTAGCTTTAGAAACACAAGCTTAATCTACAAGGTAAATTTCAATTCAAGTCTCTGGTTAGGTCATAGAGCAGGCATAGACAACCATGTGCCATGGAGAGCCAAGAGTATGCAGGTTTTCCTTCCAGCCAGTCACTACACCGGGTGATTACCGCACTTCCAGCCAAAGAGGACAGACCCATCACCTGGAAAATCTGCATATCCTTGGCAATCAATGACACATGGTTGTCTTTGCCTGAGATAGATGGAACTGAGGACCCCAGGTTAAAATATAGTGTGGTCTCTGTCACACAATCTGGGCTGAAGCAGGACAATGACATTCTCAGATCTTACTCCTCTTCATCATCCACCATCTCACGGTCATCCTCGGACTGAACTTCCGCCCAGGTCTTCCCCAGCTCCTAACAGAAAAAAACATCAGCCCAATTAAGAAGGATATGTTTAAATAATACTGAGTGGAGGGTTCTTTTTTTTCCTCCAGAACTTTTATCTTTGTTAAAATTGAAAATTCCAATAAATAATTAATCATAATGAATTAAAGAGCTACATTTTAATTGTAGAAATCCTGAAGTTTAGGATAACCATCATGGCAGAGCAGTGCTTTGTTTACGGTTGGGTCTAACTCAGCCAATCATCTATGATGTTAGGCGTCCATCCCAACCAATGACATGCTCACTCTCACAGACCTCTCAACAGCTAACCCAATTACAAGGCAGACTTCAACAAAAGGGGCCTCATCAGCCTAAACAGCACTGAGTTTAGTGGATGTGCTGGCAGCATTATACAAATACCTTACCAGATAGTTGATGATGTAGAAGCGGTCATATTCATGGTTGCTGGCGTTTATTCGGCGATGAGCTTTCTTCCTCATGTGGTCTTTGAGCGTTGTTTTGTCTCTGAAGGTTTTCTCACAGTATAGGCACTGCAAACTGACAGGACGGATATAACAAGTCATCCTGAATGAGTGTGTCAGGGTTAGGGTCAGGGCTTAAAAGAGGACCTCTTATAGACTAATATCGTACCACAGTACAGACTGGTACCAATATAGTAGTGCCATGGGTCATGTTGACATATGGTACAGAGACAACAATACCTCTGATAGATTAATACATTACCACAGCACATACTGACCAACACAATACTTACTTGTCAAGTTTACTTTGTAAAGTGTCCAGGAACTCTGTGGAATATACTATGTTGTCAGGCAGCCCCACGCTGAAGGAGTGCTCCCTCGCCATGTGGTTGAGCAGTGATGACCTGTAAACAGTTAGTGAAAGCTTACATTGGTAGTAACAACTCAGGACCAAGCCCTAACAGTGGTACTCAACCATGTGCCATAGAGGGCTGAGAGTATGCAGGTTTTCGTTCCAACCGGGCTAGAGCCGGACCAGAGGCTTTATGGGGCCCTAAGCAGATAATGTCAGATAGAATGAGATATAACATAAGTTCTGAAAGTTTAATAAAGATGACCCATCAGAATCAAAGCCTTTATGACTAGGAACATTTTACACCAAAAACACAACACAACATGAAATTACATGTTTAAGATGTGTTAAACAAAGATTTAAAATGCTATATTTAGTTATATTTTGGACCCTTTGAGGCATGGAGTTTAGACAACATGGTTCAAGGCATTTTAAAACTTGGCTAAGACCTTATAATAACCCTATTAAATGACATAACGTGACACTTTATTGAGCACTATGGAGAGATTCAGGGGCAGCAGGGTGGTGTGCCAAGCATGGGGCGTTCAAGCCACTGTGTAATTAAGAATACTTCCTACCCCGCTGAACTGTCTGCGGCATAGGTGGTAACGCACCTGTTTCCGGTGAACTCATCGCTGCAGAACATACAGACTCGCCGGAAGCTGGTGTCATCCCTCTCTCTCTGCTGCTGCTCCAGGATCTCCTCCTGTAGACAGACCAACTATTATCTTAAAACCAGACAAGACTAGGATCCACTAGAAGACTAGGAGACACTTGGCTGTTACCCGAGCACTGTAGGGGCTAAAAGTTTTGTTGGTGGTCCAAAACTCTGCTGTACACTCAGTTAAAAAAAAAATATATAAAGAAAAACTAATAAAAGTGATATCTTTAGCAATCATTCCATACATAGCTCACAGATCATCTTTTACCCATTTCACACTGAACGGTTTTACTGGGTCTGCTTTAGTTTGAAAGAGTTCACAGGTCAGAACTGTAGAAAAATCAGTCATGAGTATTGTGCAGCAATCTTTGTAGGTACTGGCACAGCCTCCTCCTGAAATGGTGCTCATACGAACAGGTCTCACAGAATTCCAGCAATCACATATTCCACATGTTGGGTTTGACACATTTAAGGTCCCATGTTGTGAAAAAAAAAACCACATTGTCCTTGCTGTTTTTATTCTCCTTTGCTGTTTTCCTTGGTTTGTTTGTGAAAGGAGTGGGATGTGTAATGTAAAACATTTTAAATTAAAAAAAAATAAGAAACATCTCCATCTAAATCCAAATCCTAAATTCATAACAAGAAACCAAGCTTTTTACAAGCTGTTTTGAAAAAAAAAAACATTTGCAGAGTACAGCCAACAAGAGCGTGGCCTCCTCATCAATAAACAACACAGTAGCAACTAGGAAATAAAGCCAGTTCGAAAGAGAGCAAAGTAACAAAGATGTGGGGAAGAATGGCAAAATTGTGGTATTGTTATCAAGTGCATTTCACTCCAAACTCGACAATTTGTTCAGTGGATTTCAGCACCAACTGCTTTCTTAGCCAGGTCTGAATTAACAAGGTCTGCCTTAACTAAAATGCAGGGATTTGCTTGGTGTGTGTCAAGGGATTTTTCCAGGAAAAAACTAGGAAATGTGAAGGGGGCCTGATCAAAAATCCCAGGATTTGAAATCCAGGAAAATGCCAGGTTTTGGTGTGAAAATGGCTTGTGTTACCCCTGATTTTACACTATTTCCCGATTTTCATGGATCTTGGGTTTGGCTTTGGTCTTAAAAGCCTTATTTTAACCTTGGCCAGTGGTGTTATGACACCAATGGCGCCTGCCAGTCTGGCATCGGGAGTGAGAATACTGCTTTAAAATAATTTTACATGAGGAAAAAAACAGTATAATGTTCTGAATATTTAGTATTTGAAGGATTTCTAATGAACCCATTAAACTGACTACATAACCTTTCTGAAGTTGCTACCTCGGGCTTAGTGTATACCAAAACTTGTGAGTGTGAGTAAAGCTCAAGCTGCGTAAAACCACAAGGACAGGAAAACAAAGTAAATCCAGTAAATTTACATGTTTTTATCTAAAAAGATCAGCCTGTCCACGTCTTCAGATGCCTTGGTTGCATTCTGTTCATGGCTGGTCCAGCAGAGGCCTCGCTGGGTTACAGTACAATTCATTTAATTCTTTAAGCTTTACTGAGGTGGTCAGATGACAAAAGACACAAGTGGAATTTATTATAAGTGGCATCATAAATTCACTGCATCAGTGATGACAGGCTCACCAGTCTTTTCTGCTGGAGCTGCTCTCTGAGGGCTCTGTCTTCTGGGAGGACATCACAGAGGAGAAAGTAGTGTTCCTGTTTCTCTGCAAACGTAACAAAACCTGGTTAGAGAGAACTCTCAAATGGCCTTGTTACAGGAATGACAATTTTCTAACAATGTTTGAAATATTTCATCAAGGCCTTTTTAATGAGGGTGCCCTGAAAATATCCATAATTTTGAACAACACATTTTCTAGTGGTGACATATTCTTGTAGAAAACCATTTATTTTAAAAGCTGGCATTAGTTGAGGTATCATAACTGGACTTGTTCCTGAAAGCCTGTACTGTCTAAGCGACCAAAAGGTGAGCAAGGCAGGAGGTATCTGCCTACCAATCAGTGTCACAATTTAAACAAGCAATTTATTCTTATCCCTGCAATTATTTTACTTTACAGAGAAGCAGTACAGTGAATATTAATGTTTCTAAAGTCCCACTCACCAACAGGGCCATTTGAGTTTGTTTTTATCACGCTGCAGAAATCTGTAATGGGCTGTTCTAGGAATCTCCCTTTCCAGTACTGCATGTACCTGATGGGAGCACACAACATATATGAGTGGAAGCTGTCAATATCTAAACAGTCCTACGGTCATGGTGGAAGGGGGGAAAAAATCCTAATCTAGAGGATCCAGTCTGTGAAAGCAATATTTTATCAGCTAAGGACAAGATGACTTTACAAAATTACCAGAATTTGGTTTTGATCATAAAGTGTTTCATTGTAATTCGTTTACTTGGTTTGATTGTGTGCTGTCTTTCATTTTGTACAGTATGTTTTACTTCTATCACAAACAGAATCAGTGACAAAGAGGGAGAACCCAGTAAGGTTACAGAGTAATGTCGACTGACTGATCTTTCACATCTGTGTCTGTACGCAATGACCTACAGAGAGGTTTACAAACTGGCCCCATAAAAACCACAGATCTTTAGATGAGTCACCTGCTGAGATGGTAATGCTTCAAATATCTTGGGCTCATTTTGAACAATTAACTCATTTTCAATCAATACATCACTGACAACTGTAAACCCTGTGAGCAAAGATTCTGTCACCCGAAATTCAAGGCACTTTCTGTTGCCCCATACCTTCTGTTAGGTTTGACCAGAAATGTAAAGCACTTTGAGTGGCTGTTGCAGCTAGAAAAGCCCTATATAAAATGCAACTTCACTGACTGACTGACTGTTGCTACTCTACAAAAGCATAATTCAACTCATTCAACATTCAAGATGGCGCCGCAGACACCAGCCTCAGTGTGTTGGTGTGCATTCTCCTCTTTCTCCAGCTCTTTCACCAGAGAAGAGCTGATGAACATCAAGGAAACTACTTCTGTAGATTTATTTCCCAGCTTTTTCATCCCATCTGCGGAATTATTGCACATTTTCGTCAAAGGTGCGTTCACACTTATTCACGCAGTGGGACGTCAGAGGAGAGGGAAATGTGCCAGCATGCCGTTGCGTTTCTGCAGATGCGGACCACGCACTCCATTGCCGGGAATATTTCTTTTTAATGTGCGATCACTGTGCAACAAACTAGACAAGCCTCATCTTGAAGAATAGAGACTTTTCTTCATCTTATGTTTTGTGCATCATGGAAATAGTGGCAATACAGTGACATAATGACTGAAATCAACGATCAGTTTCATATGCAAATTGCTGTGACCATTCACTAGAGCATTGTTGCCACTGTTTTTGGTCGTCATGCCATATAAGGGCAGGGACACCTGCAGTCAGTTGAGACTGAAGAGGTCACTTAAATGAGTGATGAAACGTTTCTCTCAATAAACGCTGTGTCCAGATGAACTGATTCAACTTTCTGTTATTTCCTTACCTGGATTATTGAGCATGCATAAAAATATTTTGACTCATTTTGGCAAGGATTGCCTTAAACTTGTACGTGAGTACGAGCAAACGGTGCGTAAAATGGCACACTACAGGAACCACCTGAGATTCAGCCTCAGGTGCAGACAGAGCGAGATTACACCTAAGAGCCTGCAAATGAAATCTTCGGTCAAGGGCCACCGAGCTAACAAGATTCTCCAGGAGGCACAGAGCCAGCTGTTGAATGAATGGGTGAGACAAATTAATTTCATCATCAACACTTTGAAAGCCAAAGAAGAGCAGATCCAACAGAGACTCACATTGTGTCTAGATGAGACCACTTTCCAATGTGTGATTGAGTTCACGGCGAAGGCTCGTCTAGCACAACATGCAGTCAAAAATCAAGCAGCAAAAGAAGTTCGACCTATGTGCTGCATGCCAGAGACATCGGCAGACAACGGACAGTGCCCTCAACAGCAGACAGAGACACATGCCAGACACATGCCGGAGATGTGGACAAGTGGGTGAAGAATCTGTATGACAGACAACTCACCCAGGTGGAGAAAGACATCCTTGCTAGGGGGTTGAATTTTGCTGTCACTCCGAGGCAAATCCCACTAGTGGAACTGAACACAGCCACAGAATCAGCGATCCGTAAAAGCATCACGGACCCGGAAGCAGAGCAACTGCAGATGAAAGTTTCAGCCTGCCTGAGCAATGCGAAGCTGCCACCGTCCAACATCAGCAGAGGCAAGAGGAAAGCACTCATGACTCTCATTAAGGACAATAAAATCCTCATCGTTCAAGCAGACAAAGGCAGATAGATGCACCGTTGTATGAAACCAGACAGACTATCATGGGAAAGTTATGGCGTTACTTAGTGACATGAATACTTATGAGCCCCTCAAACCAGATCCAGGCAGCGGTTACAAGAAAAAGGTGATAGATTGTCTGAAGCTGTTAGAACAGGACAACGCTATTGACAGAATTTTGTACCATAGATTATACCCAGGGGAAGCTACACCTAGTCTGTATGGTTTACCTAAGATACTACATAAACAGGATGTGCCATTACAGCCTATTGTTTGTATGATTAACCCAGTGACCTCTAACATCTCTAAGTTTCTGGCATCTATTCTTAACCTGTTGGTTGGCAGTAATGAACATCCCATTCAGAACACTATGGATTTTGTGGATAAGGTGAGGGACATCAGGGGAATGAAACAATGGTCTCTTATGAGGTTACATCTCTCTTCACGTGTATTCCTGTTGATGAAGCAGTGGAGGTAGTACATATGAATTTACAAAATGACCCCACCCTTAGCAATAGGACCACCCTTAACACTGACCAAGTGTGTCTGCTCCTGAAGCTGTGTCTTCAGTCCATTTACTTCACATACAGGGGACAGTACTATAGGCAGAAGCATGGGTGTGCTATGGGTTCCCCAGTTTCACCTGTAGTGGCCAACTTGTTTATGTAGGAAGTGGAAAAGAGGGCTCTGATGTCCTATCCAGGACACCAACTAGCAATTAGTTCAGATTTGTGGATAACACCTTGGTTAAAATTAATCTCAGGACGTATCACTTTTTTATTTTTTGACTTTCCCCCCCTTTTTCTCCCCAATTGTATCCGGCAGATTACCCCAGTCTTCCAAGCTGTCCCGGTCACTGCTCCACCCCCTCTGCCAATTCAGGGAGGGCTGCAGACTACCACATGCCTCCTCTGATACATGTGGAGTCACCAGCTGCTTCTTTTCACCTGAAAGTGAGGCGTTTCGCCAAGGGGACGTAGCGCGTGAGAGGATCACGCTATTCCCCCCAGTTCTCCCCCCCGAATAGGCACCACCGACTGACCAGAGAAGGCGCTAGTGCAGCAACCAGGACACATACCCACATCTGGCTTCCTACCCGCAGACACAGCCAATTGTGTCTCTAGGGACAACTGACCAAGCCAGAAGTAACACAGGGATTTGAACTAGCGATCCCCATGCTGGTAGGGAATGGAATAGACCACTACGCTACCTGGATGCCCAGGATGTACCACATTTCACTGACCACATTAACTCTGTGGACAACCGCATCAAGTTCACTGGGGAGGATGTGAAAAATGACAGATTAGCCTTCTTAGACTGTGAAATTGCAATTGTTGATGGGGGACATTTGATTATTGATGTTTACCGTAAACCAACTCATACTGATCAGTACACCCCACATTAAAAAGGCCCTGGTTAATTGTGGTTATCCTACCTGGGTGTTTGTCAAAGCCAGGAAGATGCCCAAATAGTGCACCAGCCGATCGAAGAGAGAAGGACAACAGCTGCCTAAGCTTAAACCAGTGGTGAGTCCGTATATGGCGGGAGTGACTAGTTGAGACACGTAATTTCCAAACACTTTGTCTCAGTTGCTTTCAAACCCCAAAACACGCTGCACCAGAAGTTGGTTCACCCCAAGGATCGGGTTCCCCAGCACAAACAGAGCAATATAGGGTACCTTGTTACGTGCCAGGAGGATTACCGTGACTTGTACGTTGGGGAAACCAAACAGACGCTGGCCAAGAGGATGGCACAACACAGAAGAGCTAACGTGTCAGGCCAGGACTCCGCAGTCTACACCATCTACAGGCCAGTGGCCACTCTTTCGATCATCTCTGAACCGGGGGGGGGCTAAGAGTACATCTGTTGCCATCTTACAATGCTGTGATTGCAAACATTCCCAAATCCTCTGTTAATAGTACACATGGCCATTGAAACTCTAGTTAATGGTCACGCCTATTTGCATATGAAACTGATCGCTGGTTTCAGTCGTTATGCAACTGTATTGTTTATAAGGGGTGGGGATACCTGCAGTCAGTTGAGACTGAAGAGGTCACTTAGATGAGTAAAGAAACGTTTCTCTCAATGAACGCTGTGTCCAGATGAACTGATTCAACTTTCTGTCAAAGCCAATGATGGTGCACTTTTACACTGCATCGAGTCCATCCTCACCTCCTCCATCACTATCTGGTACACTGCTGCCACTGCTAAGGACAAGGGCAGACTGCAACGTATCATTCGCTCTGCTGAGAGGGCGATTGGCTGCAACCTGCTGTCCCTCTATGACCTGTACGCCTCCAGGACACTGAGGCAAACAAAAAGATCATGGCTGACCCTTCCCACCCAGGCCATGGTCTCTTCAAAACACTCCCCCCGGCAAAAGGCTAAGGTCTATAAAAACCAGAGCCTCGAACCACAAGAACAGCTTCTTCTCTACAGCAGTAGGCCTTTCTAACAAGCACCCAGACATCCACAGATCCTGACACTGCCGCCCTCTCACCCCCCACCCCCCTTCTATCTTCCCTATGCGTTCTGTATACGGACACCTTGCTTAAACCTGCACTACCCTGTAAATAACTCTTATTCTGTAAATAACTTCTTGAAATTCTCATTTAACTTTTTGTAATTACAGCTCCTGCCACCCAGTGCCAGGCATTTGGGGCTGCCATGTGGTCTCTCAGGTTTCAACTCTGAACTGGTGGTGAGTGCACCTTCTATTTTTATTTTATCTTGCATAAATATTTCATCATTATTTTTAACTTTTATCGGTACTATTTACTGTTAATCTTTCCCTCTTGTATCAACATACAAAGACAAATTCCTTGTGTGTTCTTGTACTTGGCAAAAAATACGATTCTGATACTACTCTACTGCTCCACCTATTTCTTCACCATGTCAACTGCTGCCAACAAGAACACGAACAAGTTCATGTGAATCACACACGCTGCCTCCAAAATCATTGGCCTTTCCAACCTCAACATGTCAACAGCAAAGCCATCACACGCAAAGCACTTACTGTAGCAAATGACCCCGAGCACCCCCTGAACCTATTCTTCACTTTAACACCATAATAAGTAAAGGTCCATAATCTGGAAAAAAAAAGGTCTGCTTTGGCAGAAGTTTCGCCCCTTCAGCCATAGCAGTTTAAAAAGTCTTAAGCTGTGTGGAAAATAGCTTCTTATTTGCTGTACAGCACACTATACTCATCTTCCCCCGTTTTGTTCAAATATCTGAATTCTAGCTGTAAAATTTAACCCCTATTTAGGTTAATCAAAAAATACCACAATGTAACTATAGTGTCCAAATCATGTTCACCGTTTTATGCTCAAAATAACATTGCAATGGTTTACTTCTTCTCTGCTCTGCTACTGCACTCTTCACTGTCAAATGCCACGTGGCAGGACAAGTAGAAGACGCAAAATGATAATTCAGTAGTGTCCAAAATCTCCATTTATTACTCCTTATACAGTAAGCTTTGGGTCTTTCATTATGTAGGGTATTGTAAATGAGTGAGTGAGGGAATGATTCTAGACACAGCTTTTGTTTGCATCAGTGTACCCATTTTTGTAGCATATAGTTGTAACATTGCACCTATTTGTGAGTGTATGGCTATATGAATATATATAAACATATCTGGAGGTATTTTTAATGTACAGGCTGTGGCAATACATTTCCTCACGAAAGACAATAAAGAATTTATATAACTAAACGTTAACTTTATTAATAAATTGCCTATGAGAAGCATTAAACATTAGAACGTCCCTCTTGTCAACAGACTATAAGATGCAAAGATATGCAAAGATATGCAAAGTTGCCCCCCCCCCCATAACGACAGGTGTAAACGAAGGCTTGGATGCATGATTTGCAAGTGAGATATTTTCCACAAGAGCTACGGAAACTGACAAGTGGGGCTTTGGTACCTTCGGAAATCTGCTATGAGTTTCACATCGGAGATGACCAGCTTGTGCTCCAGAAGTAGGTGTTTGAGAAGGCGATCTTTGTCTGACAGGGGGGCAGAATCCGAGCACAGCACACAGACGACCACCTCCCCACACGGTGACCATGATCCGGGTGGGCGGACGGGAGGTTCCTCTGGAAAACACAGGGGCTCCAAAATGCTGTCCTCTCCATCTGGAGACATGTACAAGTTAGGATCTTTCTCTCAGCACGTAGATTACATCAATTCTAGGGAGTTGGGGGTGCAATTCACTGATGGACAGGCTGAACAGACTCAGCATAGAGCATGTAGAATGTAGTAGAATGTGGAACTAGAGCGGCAGTACACAGCTGGTTTGACGGGGGGGGGGGGGGACACTGTGCATTTATTTGAAAACTAAAAAATCTTGGATGCAGCCATTTGGTGAACTGCCGTGCGTTTTATTGAACAATAAATTGACGAATTCAGTTAAAGTTATTAGTGTGGCTAACGGGCTAGCTGTGGAGCAACGAAACTGATGTAAACCACACAGCGACTGACGACTTTGGCGGCGGTCCGTTGTTTATCAGACTAACAAATAACACCAGTTTTATATTAACAGCCTTAAATGAAGATCAGTGCTGAAATGAGCTGTTTTGTGGTTTGAAACCACCGCTTACCGTGTGTGTTCCCACCGCAGGCGGCCATCTTTGATATCACGTGGACAGAACAGCTGATAACCAGCCAATCAAACGCCGCCGCAAACGGCTCGAGCGATTTAGAAAAAAATTAAAATTGACCACTGGGTGGCGCAAAGAGGTCGCTCATGTCGCCTCCTCTCAACTCGGCGTGGGTGTCCAACATTTGGACGGTAAATGGACTGCGTTTTATATAGCGCTTTTCTGGTCTGCCGACCACTCAGAGCGCTTTATAGTGTGTGCCTGACATTCACCCAGTCGCACACTGATGCTGGAGGCCGCCATGCAAGGGACCAACCTGCTCATCAGGAGTGTTTAAGGGTTCAGTGTCTTGCTCAAGGACACTTCGACACGCTCTCCCCAGGAGCCGGGGGTCAAACCAGCGACCTTCCGATTACTAGACGACCTGCTCTACCTCCTGAGCCATGCCGCCCCAGTTTGACAGAAGACAGTATGTAAAAACGAGACAAATCTGCACTTGCCACGTGAACCCGGGTAAAACTCCTCATCTTCAAATGTTTTGCCGGTCACATCCACTTCAGCAAGCAAGCAATTTTATATATATATATATATATATATATACATTTATATGTATGTATATGTATGTATGTATATAGCCCTGTGATGGCCTAGCAGCCTAGCAGTCCAGGGTGTCTCCCCGCCTGCCGCCCAATGCCTGCTGGGATAGGCTCCAGCACCCCAAGAGCAGGATAAGTGGTTCAGATAATGGATGGATGGATGGAAACTGGGAATAAGAACAATTCTTATTTCTGTCATCATGGGCAACGTGAGATCCCTGGTTAATAAGATGGACGAGCTAACGGCGCTAGTCAGGAACCCGAGAGAGTTTGGTGAGTGTGGCCTCACGTGCCTCACTGAAACATGGCTGCACCAGAACATCCCCGACCACAACCTTTCCATCCACAGCTTGCAGACTGTTGGGGCCGACAGGGATTGCCCATGAGGCGGTAAGAGCAAGGGTGGAGGAGTTGTTATTCTTGTTAACAACAGATGGTGTAATCCTGGTCACATCACCATCAAGAAACGTATTTGTACCCCGAACATTGTTATATATGAAATATCATAAAAGAGTACAAAGTACTAGTAATTACAAAGAGTAATATAATTAAAGACAGGCACTATAAAAAGAAAATACAACGTATATAAAAAAAAAGAAAGAATGAAAACAGTCACTTCCCCGCCGGGAGTGACTAGAGATCTACTTCCTGAGTTAAAGTGCAGTAGGAATAAGGTGCGAGTTTTAATGGTCATTCATAGGCACAAGAAAGAAGAAATAGTCAGTGTAGCTGACGAAATGTGACAGAGGATTGCTAGACTTGAATGAATGAATGAATGAATGAATGAATGAATGAATGAATGAATGAATGAATGAATGAATGAATGAATGAATGAATGACTGGATGATTTGGAACATGTAAATAAGCAGGATATGACATACAGATAAGCCATTGCCAGTAATCTGAAGTGATCAACAAATCCACACATCAAACTCAGTGAGCAAATCTCCGTATACATCAGATTATTTGTTACATGTTGGAAAAGGAGTCGGAGGAAGTATACACTTCTTTTCCCTACCCCTTCTCACCTACTCAAAAGTTAATTCAGCTACTATACATCACAAACTCAGTTCCCACTGACCTGTATAGTTCACGTTCAATGCAAGTTGTGCTGCACAGTACAAACTCACCTACTGGGAACAATAAGAGGGGGAAAATACATCAAAAACACACGAGAAAAGGAAAAAATAAAAGGAAAAACACATCCTAATGTCATGTACTAAGAATTAACAGATCTCAATGACAACAACCCAGATATCTAAATATCTGACTTAATACAACAGAGATGTGGTTGGCTTACGCGAGAGTGAATGGGCAGGGAAGAAAAGGTTGCAGTGCATTTGAAGTGCGTATATGATAGCAGCTGCCTGGCATGGTGGTTTTAGTGTGTCAAAAATTGCAGTGCTGCTGGTTTTGTCTTGCTCAACCCTGTCCTGCATGTATCTGGAAAGGTGCACTGGCCGAGAGGATGACTCGGGTGGGGAGACAGTCACATGACATGCCTGTATCATGCCACATGTCAACAGTGCAGGCTTGTGGTTGTGTGGTGGTATGGGGTATGTTTTCATGGCTCACTTTGATAAATACAGAGCAATGTTGGAATGCCAGAGGACATCTGAGTATCACTGCCAATCAGATGGATCTCTTCATGACAGCCGCGTGTCCGTCCACAGATGGATGTCTTTGGCAGGGTAAGGGCCCATGCCAATACGGTTCAGATTGCAAAGGAATGGTTCGACAGAACGACGATGAATTCAGCTTAACACGGTGGCTTGTCCAGTCACCAGATCTCACTCCAGATGAATATCTGTTGGATGAGACTGAATGAGCTGTTTGGAGTGACCCAGCATCCTTGTACAACACTCACCTCACCTTGGTGAGTTCACATCAAGACAACGCCAACCTGTTCTGAAGGGATCTACCACTATGTCAAGAGGGTACAATTTATAGTGTTTTGCACCACTCACTGTCATGTCAAGTTGTGAATTTTGTTTTTTTGATGTTTGTATGTCAGTGCAGCTAACACAGTAAGTATGAATCCATCACATCTATTACATGTAGGCAACTGGTTGTCGTAGAGCGACTGTCATTGACAAAGCGGATCATTGGAAAAACATTAATTAATTATTCCACACAAGCTGAGCTCTTTTTGCGGTTCCATCTTCCTATTTCCCATCCCTCCATCAATTCCTCCACTGTACCTACTCTACCCTTACCAGCAGCCATGCTAACATGTACCCTGGTTCTGCTGGGTGACAAAAGCTAAGCAGGTATGGGCTTGGCTAGTACTTGAATGGGAGACCTCCCAGGGAAACTGAGTTGCTGCTGGAAGTGGTGTTGGTGGTGGGCCAGTAGGGGGCAGTCTTCCCTATGGTCCTTATAAACAACAACGGCACGGTGGCCCAGTGGTTAGCACTGTTGCCTCACAGCAAGAAGGTCCTGGGTTCGAACCCCAGGCCGTCCCAGGTCCTTTCTGTGTGGAGTTTGCATGTTCTCCCGGTGTCTGCGTGGGTTTCCTCCCACCATCAAAAAGACATGCGTGTTAGGGTTAATACTTCTGCCTGTGCCCCTGAGCAAGGCAATGGAAAGAAGAACTGGAGTTGGTCCCTGGGCACTGCAGCTGCCCACTGCCCCTATATAATAGGATGGGTTAAATGCAGAGGGTGCATTTCATTGTTTTTGTGTACAAATGACAAATAAAGTGTATTTTGTTAAATTCTATCTAAAAATCCCAATGCCTCAGTGCAGTGAGGGGGACACTGTGCTGTAGGAGATGCCGTCCTTCGGATGAGACATTAAACCGAGGTCCTGACTCATCATGGTCATTCAAGATCCCATGGCACTTACCACAAAAAGTAGGGGGTTCCCTGGTGTCCTGGCAAAATCCCCATCCTAGCTCTCTCCACCTGGCCACCTAATCATCCCCCCATGTAATTGGCTCATTGATTCCTCCCTCCCCACCTCAAGCTGATGTGTAGTGAATGTTCTGGTGCAAAATGGCTGCCTTGCATCACCCAGGTGGGTGCTACACGTTGGTGGTATTTGAGGTGAGTTTCCCCCCTTCAACGTGAAGCACTTTAGCTGTCTAGATAAAGCACTATATAAATGTAACCCATTATTATTATATTATTACACCTTCAGTTCCTCGCTGGCCTGCCCACCCTCATCCTCCTCCATCCTAACTCACCTCCCGTGTTTGAGCAGCCCACTCAGGTGTACTCAGGTGGTACATTATTCACACGGAGTCCAGCAGCTCTAATTAAACCCCGCAGAGAGGGACGGGATGATGCTGGTGAACGATTTAAGGAGGGTACAGTGTGGTGTGTTTTCGATTCAAGACTATCATCCTCCCATGAGTCGGATCAATTCTCTACTCTGACCAGTGAAACACTGATGAGCTGGGGAGCTGCTTTGAGTCATGGCACGAAAGGACACCCCCCAAATAAACAGAGCAGTCGTGATAGCAATGGCAATCTTTCAAAGGAAACAAGAAGACATTTGAAATGCTGCTCAGGTAAAACATCCAGTGGAAAAATCTCCAACAAACACGGTATGTATGTGCTGTTTATTTCCATCTAGGGAGCTTTGGTGTGGCTGCACCAGTTGCACCGTGGTATTCTGGTACATAAACCAGTTGCTGCCAGTCAAACTGCATCTACTTCAAACTTCCCTCTTAGAGCGTGATTGTGTTCATTTGTCCCTTGTTTATCATTTGCTGTCTTTCTTTTTCCCCTCCATTTAGTCCCATTTGGTTGGTGAAGCGAGCCCGCCTGTCCAGGGGTCCCACCGACCTTCAAAAAAAGCCCAGCGCCGCTTAATGGTGTATCATAACCACCTCTGTCTGACTTCTCCGCTCTGTTCGATTCCACCTGGATGCTGGCAGAGCTGAATTGTTGCATAGCAACTGCAACCTCAGCACCTATTTCTCCTATTTAAAGTCGGTGAAACTTAAAAGATATTATGTGGGCAGAGCCTCCCACATGGGTCACTGTCAGCCAGTAGCCAAAAGGGCTCCTCTCTCTGAGTGTGCAGCTGCCCCCACCATTTCCCTGGAAGATGGAGTCTCTCTCTGCCCTCGTGTGAGTATTACAGGATATGGGAGCATTATAGGTTCAGAGCCATTCATAACCCCACAGTTTCAAACAGCATAACCGTCACGATCATAATCAACAACAGGGCACCACATAGAGTTCATAGGGACATCTGACTACACACATCACTCTCCATGTCAACAGTAGCCTATGAGTGTCGTGTTTTTGTCTGCATCTGCGTTTGTGTCGTCGTGTAGAGTGCGGGGAGGTGTGTCGAAGGTGTCTGGCTGGGAGAGCAAGCACTGGATCGGCTGAGGGAGCCTGGTCTGCTGCGTCTGGTGGGCCCAAGGACCACGGCCTTGCCTGGAGCTAAGCCTGAAGAGGAAACACTGAGGGCGGTCTGACAGGATGCAGAAGCAGGGCAGGCTAAGCTAACTGCTAGTCCATGCAGACCGGCAGTCATCCTGGCTGGCGTTCGTTCTCTGGACAGTGGAATTTTTTGGGCTGTGTTGCACTGAGTGGACTGTGTTGTTAACTGTTTGTGCCCCCCCCCCCTTTGTTCTCTCTATGTATATTGTATGTCTTTGGTGGTGTCATTTTTGTAAATTTTGGATATGTGTTTTTATCTTTTGTGTTGCACTGCTGTGGGCTGGGTGAAACGAAAGTTCGTTTCTTTTGTGTATGCAAGTACATGATAGAAATTACAACAAATTGCCCCTGATTCCTGATTTATTCTACATATAGACCGTAGTGTTTAATATTACTCAATAGTAGACTACAGACAGTAGACTCCTCTTCTGCTTTCAGCTTGTTCCTTGTTTCTCAGGGGTCGCCACAGCAGATTTTATAGTTTCCACCGGTACCCTGTGAGGGCACAACACCAATGGTGGCCGTTGCTAACCCGGGCCTCCGCCGGTCTGGAGTGCTTTTGTCAATCCGCATACTGATTTGGCAAAATGTTACGTCAGATGCCCTTCCTGACACAACCACTAACCCAATGGACGGGGGGCACAGGTAAAGACTGGACGCCATCCCGGTATTCATGGATTTGCACCCATGCCTGTCACCCAAGACTGTAGACATAATTAGACAGGCCCAAGACTATAATATATAGATAATAGATAACATAATAAATAATATAATGCATTATGATTATATAGCTATATAATTATATATGGTATTATTAATTAATTATAATAAATAACATAGACCCAAGACTATAGACATATTGTGGTTTAACTAAATATAGTTAAATCACAAATGGATAGCAAGCTATTGATATCACTCAACATGTAGACAGCGGACCAAACATATCACTTCACACGTAGATAGCAGACTGTACATATCGGCCTGCACGCAGACAGGTGGCAGACTAAATACGTAACCCTGTGCGTAGACCGCTGACTATGCATATCAGTTCATGCACATGAATTCGGTATTCTATTTATGGGTCAAATAAATGTACGTTTATCATAACGTAGATGCTAATCTGCTGTCATCAGCGATATTGTGTCAGCGTGTCAGCGCCGGCATGTGGTTAGTCAGCAGAGAGAGGCTGCACAGATTGTGGCAGGCCGGCGGGCAGGACGGCGGGCTCGTGGTCTGATAATGCCGTCTACATTCCAGTTTTAATTAAGCCCTGAAGGAGAAACCAGTCTCTTTATCATCAATAAAGCACTGCCTTCTTTAAAGCTTGACTTGGTACGTGTCTGCCTCCCTTTTTCATACTCTGTGTGTGTGTGTGTGTGTGTGTGTGTGTGTGTGTGTGTGTGTGTGTTTTCAGATTCTAACACAGGTTTTGTTCTTGGTGTAAAAAGGGTTTGTTGTAATCTGATTTGTCTTCCAGTCACTGAGCAATATCTGTTGTTCTCCTCGTTGCAGAGAGCTGTCCATCGGCTGTTTGTGACTTCATTTTTATTATTTTTTATTTATCTATTGCTGAACCATGATACCGTCGACCAGAACACACCCCGGGGTGTTACTCTATTCTGTGAAAGGTGTTTCGTTGAATATTTAGGGGATCACAAATTCTCCAAAGGTGAATGCAGTCGGGTCTTGATTGGGATTTGAGTGTTTGGTTTATTCATCGGCATTTGCCTGATGGTTTCCTCTCACCTTGGTCTCATTACAGTCTCGTTTTGTCGTTTCTCGGGCGCTGCTGTGTCTGTGACTGCCATACACAGAGGTTCACCTCCATACCAGGTATTCAGCCCACACTCCTATCCAGACTGACTGTTATTTCAGCGTGCAAGATGCATCTTCCATGGCTCGTAATTGACACTTTGGCAGAAAAACTCAAGATGTACACTCATATACTTGTGACGCTCATTAGCAGTACTCTTCCTCAGAGCTCATTCAAGTGGATTTTTATAAAAGTCTTCATCTTTAAATAGAAAGAGACGTCATGTTGTTGCAAATGGGGCGTGAGTTGGATATTGTTTTGAAGGCAGGAAGACTCAGCAGCAACTTCTATGTTCACGGAGGGACAACTCGGCACAAATAATGAATGCATGAAGTCTGTTAAGTATTATTTGGTGACTTCACTTTGCCTGTCAGGTATATTATGTGAATATGGTTGCAATCAGGAGTGGCACGGTGGCGCAGTGGTTAGCGCAGTCACCTCACGGCAAGAAGGTCCCGGGTTCGAACCCCGGGGTAGTCCAACCTTGGGGGTCATCCTGGGTCATCCTCCGTGTGGACTTTGCATGTTCTGCCCATGTCTGCGTGGGTTTTCTCCGGATGCTCTGGTTTCCTCCCACAGTCCAAAGACATGTAGGTCAGTTGAATCAACCATGCTAAATTGTCCCTAGGTGTGAATGTGTGTATATTTGTGTGTGTCGGCCCTGTGATTGATTAGCGGCCTGTCCAGGGTGCCTCCCCGCCTGCCGCCCAATGACTGCTGGGTTAGGCTCCAGCATCCCCGCGACCCCGGTTGGGATGAGTGGCTTGAATGATGGATGGATTGATGGGTTGCAGTCAGTTGTGAATCCTTCAGAACACTCAAACCACAATGTGTTCATGAGCGAGCTCCTAATCCACTACACATACACTACCGTTCAAAAGTTTGGGATCACCCAAACAATTTCGTGTTTTCCATGAAAAGTCACACTTATTCACCACCATATGTTGTGAAATGAATAGAAAATAGAGTCAAGACATTGACAAGGTTAGAAATAATGATTTGTATTTGAAATAAGATTTTTTTTACATCAAACTTTGCTTTCGTCAAAGAATCCTCCATTTGCAGCAATTACAGCATTGCAGACCTTTGGCATTCTAGCTGTTAATTTGTTGAGGTAATCTGGAGAAATTGCACCCCACGCTTCCAGAAGCAGCTCCCACAAGTTGGATTGGTTGGATGGGCACTTCTTTGAGCAGATTGAGTTTCTGGAGCATCACATTTGTGGGGTCAATTAAACGCTCAAAATGGCCAGAAAAAGAGAACTTTCATCTGAAACTCGACAGTCTATTCTTGTTCTTAGAAATGAAGGCTATTCCATGCGAGAAATTGCTAAGAAATTGAAGATTTCCTACACCGGTGTGTACTACTCCCTTCAGAGGACAGCACAAACAGGCTCTAACAGGTACTATTTAATGAAGATGCCAGTTGGGGACCTGTGAGGCGTCTGTTTCTCAAACTAGAGACTCTAATGTACTTATCTTCTTGCTCAGTTGTGCAACGCGGCCTCCCACTTCTTTTTCTACTCTGGTTAGAGCCTGTTTGTGCTGTCCTCTGAAGGGAGTAGTACACACCGGTGTAGGAAATCTTCAATTTCTTAGCAATTTCTCGCATGGAATAGCCTTCATTTCTAAAAACAAGAATAGACTGTCGAGTTTCAGATGAAAGTTCTCTTTTTCTGGCCATTTTGAGCGTTTAATTGACCCCACAAATGTGATGCTCCAGAAACTCAATCTGCTCAAAGAAGTGCCCATCCAACCAATCCAACTTGTGGGAGCTGCTTCTGGAAGCGTGGGGTGCAATTTCTCCAGATTACCTCAACAAATTAACAGCTAGAATGCCAAAGGTCTGCAATGCTGTAATTGCTGCAAATGGAGGATTCTTTGACGAAAGCAAAGTTTGATGTAAAAAAATCTTATTTCAAATACAAATCATTTCTAACCTTGTCAATGTCTTGACTCTATTTTCTATTCATTTCACAACATATGGTGGTGAATAAGTGTGACTTTTCATGGAAAACACAAAATTGTTTGGGTGATCCCAAACTTTTGAACGGTAGTGTAAATGTGCACAAACGTGTCAGTGATGAGCTGATATCATTCCATAGGTCTTGATTTCAGTCATGATCCTGACACATGCTGCCACAGATTTCTCATCTATAACTGAGTGTGGTAGTTCAGTCATGCTGCTGTGTGATGGGACACGGTGACTTAATAATTAGAGGGGCTGTCTAATAACGGAAAAGTCATGGGCTCAACCCCCCACCGCATCAAGTGTCCTTGAACTAGACACTGAAACTATTCATCCAGTCATTTGCTCCGGATAAGAGCGTCAGCTAAATGGCTAAAATGTAAATGAATATAGTGTAAAATGTAAATGGGTTTAGTACGAAATTAGAGCGTATCAAATCCATCGTTGTCCTCTGGAAGTAAAGGGACTTTCAAAGAGAAACCTCGAGGCACAAACCAATCATAATGTCCTTCAATTTGCTCACCCTGCCTAATATCAATATCGAAGCTTCAAATGACTGAAAAAACACATTTACAGGGCGTATAAATGACACCATTGGTTTGGTTTTTGCCCGAGGCGACTCCCATCACATGACCTTTGCCATTATTAGAGGGAAAGTTTCAGCTGCCAGCGGCAAAGTGCTTTGCCTCTTGCATCGCCTTGTTTACTTTTGCATATCCGCCGGGCTGTTTGTGAAATTGGGACAAGCTAATTCTCCTGTTTGCCTTGCAATTTACAGCCATACGATGGATTAGTGTCCACCCTCGAGCAGAGTAAAAGAGCCAAGCCGCTCCAACCGAATCCCACAGCTTGATCCCAAATCTCCTCTCCACCATCCATCTCCAAGTTTTATTCCTCTGCTGCCTCAGCTGCCACTGCTTCTGCCCTTTACCGATTTCTTACTTTTAACATAGCGACAATAATAACTACAGATAACTGATCTGTCGGTAGTGGGGAAAGTTACCTGCTTTCGCTTTAGCCTTGCACATTTACTTTCACATACTTGGCTTAATGGTTTCATTAGAGCCCATTTTCCCTCCACTGTGAAAAAGTTCTTATTGACAGGGGACCCATTTCTATAGACCCTTGCTTGGAGGCTCAATTTCCTTTCTGAAATGGTTGGAGGAGACAGGCTGAAAGAGCTGTGTTAGAAATAATTTGCTCCTTTTGTATTTCTATAGCTCTGAGCATCTGAATGATGAGATATTTTAGCCAGCGCGTGAATTTCTCTTCATAAGCCTTGAGACATGCGAGGACATTTCTTGTCAAAAGCGATAAAAAAGCAATAGAAGCCTACTTTCTTCAAACTGCTTTATTAAACTCCGGAATGGATCTTACTTAAATGAGAGCAGCCCGGCTAGAATTCCCACAAACCCCTCGACTAACCTCGTGCCGTGATGGCACATTCAAAGTGGAAGAAAAACTTAAACTACTAAACCTCAAAGTTTGTTTAAATGCATATGAAAAAAAACCCCCAGTGTATTTTTATTTTATTAGAGCTAAAGTCCTGGATAATATCTTGTTTAAAATCTGATACTTGGTGCTACTGGAATGTGTTTGACCACCTCAGCTTGGTCTACTATCCGCTGGAAGGCCACAGCAAACATGTCTACATCACACCTGCCTCTGCTTATTCTCCCACATTTTGCTGATATTATTATGATATGCCATCACCTTTTCCTAGAGGAGTCCTATCTATCTATCTATCTATCTATCTATCTATCTATCTATCTATCTATCTATCTATCTATCTATCTATCTATCTATCTATCTATCTATCTATCTATCTATCTATCTATCATCAACCAGTCAATCAACCAATCAACCAACCAACCAACCAACCAATCAATCAATCAATCAATCAATCAATCAATCAATCAATCAATCAATCAATCAATCAATCAATCAATCAATCAATCAAGCAAGCAGTTGTGTTTTGAATATTCGTTATAAGTTTAGAAAAGTGCTATTATTATTATTATTATTGTTATTATTATTAATTATTATTATAAGTTATCGTCCTAAATACGCCAATGACAGAAAGTATCGAAAATGACATTTGTTGGCATGCAGATGCTGACAGCTGCAGTGTTGGGCGTCACTAGGGTGTTGTGAGGTTTAGCTGCATGTGTGCGTCCCTCCGCACTAGAAAGAGAAAAGGGAAAACTACAAGACGAAGACCCTGAAATTGTACCGGTGGCCACTAAATAAAAGGCACCCAACGGGTTTTATTTTTGGGTGACATTTGCGATGAAAATATCTAACCAAAAATCCAGACGGTGAAAACAGACATCCAGCTCAACTGGGTAGCAGGATCCCCAGATAGGACGGTGAAAAAGAGTGAAAATGTAGAAACGAAAATAATGAAATAACACAATCGGCGCCGCTTTCTTGATGGAAGCACACTCGCTTTAGGACCCGGGGGGCCACTTTGAGCGGCGGACTAACGTGGTGACCGGGACGGGAGCGCGGAAGTCACATTGTTGGTAGGTGTTCAAGCTTCTGCCTCCTGCGTTTAAGTAGGAATGTCGAATCTCAACAGAAAGGTGGTGATTTCCGTCTGGTGTCAGACACGCAGCTGCATGCGAGTGTAGCGGTTTTTTTTAGGGGTGGCAGTGTGTGCACATGGCTGCAAGAGGGTTGAACCAGTTCATCTGGACCCGATATAGCCAGAACGGCTAACCGCTAGCTTACTTTACATAACCCCACTCCCATCACTGTCACTCTCCCGGCAGGATTTACGTTAAAGGTGGTGGATGGTGATCTTGTCCCTCTGTACAGGACACGGCAGAAAGGGATGTTTTGTCTTGTTCATCTGGCCGATATAAGCACAGAACTGTTGGGTTTGGTGACTGAAACTTTTATGTCTGGAGCATGACAGCTGATTTGTGTCCTGCGTTTATAATGTGTCCCGAGAGCTTCTTTTAAAGTGGGGTGCTTTAAGTAAAAGCCTACATAAAAATGATATACTATATTAGCTCTGCACGAGTCCAGCCTCTTGTCTGCACGTGTGTGGGATTTGTTGTGGACTGACAAGCTCGCTGACACGTTCCTTTTACTAGGAAGAGAAACCATCCTCTGTTACGCTATATGGCTATTTCAGCCACATCCGTTGCTGATAGCTGCATAAAATCAAGCACACAGCCATGCAGTCTCCACAGACACACATTGGCAGTAGACTGGGTTGTACTTAAGAACTCAGTGGCTTTCAGCTTGTCTCTGTCACAGGATGCCACCTTTCCAACAAGTTAGTTCATCAAATTTCAGCCCTGCTAGGTCTGCCCCAGTTCAACTGTATATCTGGTATTGTGAGGTGGAAACGTCTTGGAGTAACAAGTGGTAAGCCACACAAGACCATAGAATGGGACCGCCGAGTGCTGAAGCATAGCATGTAACACAGTCTGCCCTATGTTCAGCCCTCATTACCAAGTTACAAACTAACCGCCGGAAGCAACATCAGCACAAGAACTGTTCGTTGGTAGCTTCATGAAACAGGGAACAGGTTTCCATGTCTGAGCAGCCGTGACCACAATGCGCAATGCCAAGCATCGGCTGGAGTGGTGTAAAGCACACTGCCATTGGACTCAGGAGCAGTGGAAACCTGCTCTCTGGAGTAATGAATCACGCTTCACTATCTGGCAGGTTTGGTGGATGCCAGGAGAAAGCTACCTGACCTCATGCATAGTGCTGACCGTACAGTTTGGTGGAGGAGGAGTAATGTTCTGGGGCTGTTTTTCATGGTAGGGTTAGGCCCCTTAGTTCCACTGAAGGGAAATCTTAATGCTACAGCATGCAATGACATTCTAGAGAATTGTGAGCTTCCAACTTTGTGGCAACAGTTTGGGGAGGGCCCTTTCCTGTTTCAGCATGACAATGTCCCGTGCACAAGGAGGTACATGAAGATGTGGTTTGCTGAGTTTGGTGTGGGAGACTTCGACTGACCTGCACAGAGCCCTGACCCCAACCCATTCCAACATCTTTGGGATGAATTGGGGCGTTGACTGTGAGCCAGGGCTTCTCCCCAACATCAGTGCCCGACCCCACCAATGCTCTTGTGGCTGAATGGGAGCGAATCCTCACAGCCATGGTCCAAAATCTAGTGGAAAGCCTTCCCAGAAGTGTGAAGGCTGTTATAGCACCACAGGGAGGACCAATTCCATATTCATGTCCATGATTTGGAATGAGACATTCACGTATGAGTGTGATGTTCGGTTGTCCACATACATTTGGCTATGTAGTATAGCATAGCAGTCTGGGCAGCATCTATGGGCTTACTGCTCATCTTATATTATGTGCCAGCAAAGAGGGCTTTGACCCTCCACTGCATTAGGAGAATCTCGCGCTTAAGATGCAACTATGTAGTCTTATTAATCAGTCATTTGATAAATCAAAATAGAATGAGGGCGTTTGGCTGCATCCAATTACTTTAATCTAATCCTCACTTTCTCCCTCCACTGCTACCTGTGTCAGAGAGGGCAGTTTCTGCTTTTCAGGTTGACACATGATGACACCATGGCATTTGAACAGAGGGCCCCTATCACAGGCTCCCAAACATTTTCAGTTCAAGTTCCCATAATAGAGCCACATCATTTTCCCTGCCCGAGGTGCCACATCTTGTAATGATTCCTGCTTGTTAGATCTAGACTTCTTGCGTCTAACTTAGACTGAGAGGCTCAAAGGTAAAGTCAGATCTTTGAAATGTCATTTATTATACATATTCTCCCACTGAGTTATTGGCTACTGAATGAGTGAATGATAAGAAATAATTGAAATATCCTTTATTTTTGCATGGGATCCTCTGAAAGAGCCCTGAAGAAGGACTCAATACCATTTTATGAGTTGTTGCTTTAGGAAAAAAAAAACTTGAGTCCATACATTAAATTAAAGTTGTTACCTACTTTTGAGTGGATGAAAATTTATAGATGAGAGCAATCTACAGATTTTCTCTCCATCGCTTGGCTCTATCTGACCGTAAATTGAACAATCAGAATTGGAATTACGTTTTCTGTAAGTGCAACAGCTGCCAAAGGAAGGTATAGCAGATATGATGCTACTCTATTACAGAAAACTGAATTTGAACTGTCTACAATATACCAATAAATACAAAGAATCATTCTGTTGCAGCAGTGCTGACAAATTTGCAAATGGCTGATGTGAAATTGTTTGGGTTGTGCTGGTTTTATATCCAAAAAATGGGGTAGTTTTCTAACTGTGTACTAGGACTGGACAATAACTAAACATTATAGTTTATCATATTTCAATGGTGTATTGGGAAGAAATCTGGATGTTTGTCATGATATGTATTTTTTGTTGTCTAAATTAATGAGTCAATAAATTTGACACACAATGAGGTTTGAAATATTTGATGGCGTATTATTTGAAAACTAATTTTGGTTTGGTATTACGCTCAACATTACCTCATTTGATGACCCTCATTGGGATTCTTTAAGTTGGTATCTTTGTCTGTGTAAGCAGATATTGTGGCGTATCGCGATATTGTGAGAAATGTCTGTGTCGTCCATCACTGCCGTGTATGGCGGAGGATGTGCAGCAGTCAGGAAACATGAGTTGAGCAGACGTAAGCCCGGCCCCTGGTCTGGGAACAGCAGGTGGCACGCTAGAATAAGGTGCATCTGATTTAATTTCCCTGCGAACCGTTGACTGTAATGGACTCTACAAATCCACAGCTTTGTCAAAATATTATCTTTCAGAGCCTTCTGGATTAAAACTAATGCACCTTTCCACCGCTCTGTGCTCCGTAGAAAGCCCAAAATAACTAGCTGTGTGTGGAGCGCCGGCCGGTGAAGCGGTCCAGAAGAGTCCTTCAGTGGATGAAACACGATTGAACAACCTGTTTAACAAAGCGAAGGCTGGCTTCAGAGGGTTTAAAATACAATATGAAGCCAGAGCACCAAGGTTGTCCTTAATCTTCTGAAATCAAGAGGTCCAGTTAACCCTTGGTGGTTTTGTGACATTCGGCATTTGATGTTTGTCTGATGTCTGTGGGTAAAGTACGAGAGATGAAGCTGTTGGGATCATTGGACGTAACATTTACTGAAGCACACATCTAATGGGAACTCCTCATTCTGAGTCTTTGTTGAAACTGAAATCGGCCTTTTGTGTACTAAGATCAGACTAACTGTTGGGGATGCCATGCTGTGGGTCTTTCTCGTTTTGGAGAATACAATTGGAGTCAAGAAACAAGTGGAAAACTGTTGACTGTAGAAATTGCACACGATGGTCCAGTTTGCAAACAGAGTGGCTTTTAATTGTTCGTTGTCAAGGGATGAGCTTGGTCCAGGAGGCGCCCGAGTTTTTTCAACCGGGCTGATGCGCTTTACCATCTGTAAAGGAAGAGTTATGTACTTTACACAGCTGCAGCTAGGTCTCTCCAGAATAAAGACCTCGAATGTCAGCAACGGCTTTTACCATTGTGAGCTGCCCAGTACTAAGTCAGCCAAGTCCTTGTCCTGGGGTTACTCAAAATTTGCCGTTACTAGGTTGGTGTTGGGAGAGGGGGGGGGGTGGCATCAACTAATTCAACTCCACCGCAGATTTTTTGATGCAAAGCACCTCATTAACCTAGCTTCCTACATGCTCATTCACAACATCACATTAGTCTCACATTTTAGCTGTAGTATCTGCATAGATGCTAGATCTGCATGAGAATGGGGGGGGGGCGAGAGGGAGGAAGAGAGCGAGGGAGGGAGAGAGGGCGGGAGAGATAGAGGGAGGGAGAGAGAGAGAGGGATAGAGAGAGGGAGGGGAGAGAGGGAAGGGAGAGAGAGGGGGGGGTAGAGAGGGAGAGAGAGGGAGGGATAGGGGGAGAGGGAGCGAGAGGGAGGGAAGGAGAGGGGGGGAGAGGGAAAGGGAAGGGAGAAAGAGAGAGAGAGAGGGAAGGGAGAGAGAGAGGGAGAGAGAGGGGGAGGGAGCGAGAGGGGGAGAGGGAGAGGGGGGAGAGGGAAGGGAGAGAGAGAGGGAGGGCGCGAGAGGGGGAGGAGGGAGGGAGAGAGAGAGAGAGATGCACTACAGAATCTCTTTGTGGTAATCTGCTGCCTAACATCATCTGCAGGGCGGAAGCTGCATTCATCTGTAGGGAAGTGATGTGATTTTTACACTCCAGATGAAATAAGATTGAATTTTTATTTATTTATTTATTTACAAAATATCAAAATCGGAATAGTACAATTTCCACATGGGTGGATGTACGAGGAGTATTGATTTTAACTTGGTTTCAGTGTTGTTATTCAGTTTGTGTTGTCACGCTTGTGTCAAAGACAGCTGATGAAACACAAATCCAACTTTCCACTTGTTTACTGTTGCCATGGCACAGTGATGTTTTCTAGTGAGGATAAAGTAGGTATGTGTGTGTGTGTGTGTGTGTGTGTGTGTGTGTGTGTGTGTGTGTGTGTGTGTGTCCATAAATCTCTACAGTCAAATGGCTTCTATCTATTTCTCCAGGGAAGCTGCCCATCCTAATGATAACCTAAACCCCAGCACAAACTGCCCATTAAGTGTCCAAGGTGAGCGGATGCAGGGATTTGCTGTAATGTGACTCAGAGACCCCAGCCTGATGTTCTGCATGACAGATAAATCCCATTTGTGGGCCTGGGCAGTAGGCCTGGATCCTCTGAGCTTACAGTCAAAACTGACAGCGGTTCAATAATCACCTTAGTTTTGGCTGAGCGAGCATGGTCACACCCGGCATCACACCATGAGGCTCGGAGGTCTGGAGATGAATAAATATCCAGTGATTAAAGTAAAGGGATTACTCTCCGTACAGCTTATTTCATTTAACTACCTCGTGCAAACTTGGACCGAATGTCGCACGGTCTAAAAGGCCCGTTAGAGCGCAGGCCTCTGTGGTGACGCACAGAAATTAGATTTAGAGCCGTTCGGATCCTCCTGAAGCACGGCCACGGACGGAGCTAGTGAGCTGCCACCTCTCCGTCTGCAGACAAGCTCTCGTCTTTAATTAGGCACTCATCAGGAAATATCAATCCAGGGCTGAGTGTCTCTGCAGGCTCTGGCTCTTCAATGAAAAAAAATAAGCTCACACTGGTAACGAGAGTCCCTAATTAGCGCTGTAGTACTGCGCCGGGCAGAGACATAAGAGTCAAGGCAGAGTTGTTTGTCTGAAGGACAGGTCTTTCTGTTGTGGTATTTGCTCCTTCACTCTGCAGGCCCATCCAGCAGTGAAGACCATGTGACTGGTCTGGTTAGATAATGAGTGGCGGTGATTTGTCTTGGCGTGGGTAGATAATGGTGTGCGCACACTCGCTCTCAGTAATAACTCCGGGTTTGATGCTGAGAAGGTGTGACGTTGACATTGGAAGTCCTTTTCATTGTGAAAGCACTCCCGATGACTGTGGTTAGGACAACACATCAGGACGCCTTCAAACATCTGGGGCCTCATGTACCAATCGTTACCATGGGCAAATTTGTGCGTACACACCCACGGGATTGTTTTTAGCCCTCAAGTTTGTCTCAGAGACAAGTGTAGGACCTGGTTAACCCCTGAATTTAGACACCAATTGGCTAACACTGATGTCTTTGCAGGCCTGGGTGAGTGCTCGTTGCAAGAGGTAGACAACAGATGTTAGGAGGAAGGAATTACAAATAACCATCATGGTTTGCTGCTGACTGTCAGACAAGCTAGAGGGCTAAAAAAATTCCATGGGTGTGTACGCACAAATTTACCCATAGTAACGATTGACACATGAGGCCCTTGGTCTGCCAGACTGTCACCTACTTAAATGGGCTGTTTCATCTCAATAAATTATTCGGTTGTCATCTTGCTAAAATGGAGGGTTGTCCTGTAAATGTTCCAGACTTTAACATAGGTTTGTCGTTTTTTTGTTTCATAGTTTGTCAGAGTTGTCTAAGCTATGAAGATAAAGGAAGCTTCAGCCATTTCACATCGTCATTATATGATATCATTAGATCTCTTTACCTGTTTGAAAGAACATTTCACACTTCCCTTTGTTTGATTTTCACACTGGCAGTTGTTAAACACAGCAACAAGCACTCGGAGAACGTTGGAAATTGTCGTTACTACAGTACAACAGGTGGATCAGTCTGCCAAACCAGCAGAACAGTGGAAGAGCCCTGCTTTCAGTGCTGCACAGTTGATGGAATTTGATTGGCAGGGACGTCAGCGGTGTATGTAGTGTGTGTGTGATTTTGAATGTGAGTCACCTCAGTAGGCAAACCGGTATTATATATTTAATCATCTGAGCATGTCCGTCTACTTTAAACCTTGGCAGAATCAGATCAGCCTCATGCAACTAGATTCTGTTTGCATTACTTCATCTACCTAGTTCAAAGGAGGTTGGCTCGGTTCATCTGGATACAACGTTAATTGACAGAAACGTTTCATCACTCATCTGAGTGACCTCATCAGACTAAAGAGGTCACTTAGATGAGTGATGAAAGGCTTCTGTCAATTAACGTTGTATCCAAATGAACCGATTCAACCTCCTTTGATGTTCTTACCTGGATTATTGAGCATGCATCAAGACATTCATCTACCTAGATGTCAAGTTTTTAAGTTTTTTATTTGTCTAGTTTCTTCTAGCTTCTTTTAATGGACTCAATTGCCATTTTCTGCCACCGGGCAAGGAGTTGAGGTCTCTATCACCCCGCCCTTTTCAGTAGTTGTTCTTAGTGCCACGCTTCCCTTGTGCTTCCGTCAGACCCTCTTTGGCTTGGAGTGCTTTCCAGCAAAGCTCAGCACTGCTGCGGTGGCAGGACTGGAGGGAGTTTAGGGAACCCTCGCAGCGGTTGGCCGTAATCAGTGTCCCCGTCGCCTCAGTGAAGCAACCCCCCTGTGGATTTATTGGTCTGGAATGGCTTTGGAACACCAATATTAGTCACTGGCTGAAATGGAGTGCAGGCCAGAGACCCAGACATCCATTTCTCAGCGATTGGGGGGGGGGGGCAAACAAAATGCTTGCTCTTGATAGTCAGCAACTAGAGGCTGACAGTGTGCTGTCTGCTTTAATATCCACGCCCCTGTTCTCAGCCTCATCTAAATAAATGGGAGCTGATGCACTGAATGTTTTGTATTTGGGCCAAATCTCCATTAACAGGTTTCAGGTGTCGTAAGCCAAACCCGTGTTAATCGATGGCTATGTCCCTGTCTAAGGATAGATGTTAACATGTTTGTCCACATGGTGTGGGTCTAGTTCAATCTGTTGCTTGGCTAGCTGTGTGAACATGTGAGCTGACTGTGTGACTGCCTTGGGAGTTTAGTCCACTCTTTTATGGCGATGTTGTAAAACATGCAGCGCTCATTCTCTGGCCGCCGCAGTCCAATAACACCCCATGAGTGTTTGTTTATGATAACCTGTCTGGTCTAATGCCACAGATTGTTACAGAGCTTGCTTTTGCATATCGGGTGTTGGCTTGAATACAGAGGATGGGGGAGAGATGTGCTGCATTAAGCTGTTTGTCACTGTGTCAACTCAATTAATGTCTTCTCTGCGGCCCTGATAAAAACGTCTGTCCCAGTAGAGAACCCTGCTGTAAACCGTATACCACATGAAGTCAGGCAGTGCATGGCTGATACTCAGGACCATCCTCCTCCATGGGTCAGACTCATGTCTGAAACTATATAGAACCAACACCTTGTGAATTGGGACTTCGCTTTTGTTATTTCTTTTTATTGTGGCTGTTTTAGCCTACGTTTGACAGTTAATCAAAAAAGATTGAATCAGTTCATGTGGATACAACCTTTATAAATGTTCTGCGGCACGATGGCGCAGTGGTAGTGCTGTCGCCTCACAGCAAGAAGGTCCTGGGTTTGAACCCCGGAGTTGTCCAGCCTTGGGGGGTCATCCCAGGTAGTCCTCTGTGTGGAGTTTGCATGTCCTCCCCGTGTCTGCATGGGTTTTCTCCGGGTGCTCTGCTTTCCTCCCACCATCAAAAAGGCATGCATGTTAGGGTTAATACTCCTGTCTGTGCCCCTGAGCAAGGCAATGGAAAGAAAAACTGGACTTGGTCCCCGGTTGCTGCATGGCTGCTGCCCTCTGCTCCTAACTACACAACTAGGATGGGTTAAATACAGAGAGGACTTTCCCCACAGGGATAAATATAGTATATCAAAATGAATAAATAAATAAATAGATAGATAGATAAACATATACAAATGAACTGATTCAACCTTCTTTGATTTTCTTAGCTGGAATATTGAGCATGCATCAAGACATTTGACAGTTAAGTGGTATGGAAGAAATTTTCCTACAGCAAAATAAATTCTCAAAGTCGGCACCTGCAGAGTGAACATTTCCATTCCATTTCATCTTGAAATTGCGGGCAGGGGTGACGAGCAGCCTACCATAGTTCTGATGGACTGGCAACCCGAATGTAAAGGAGGAACTCTTTTTATACAGTGAATAGCAATCTACATATAGGATGTAATTTAAATTCACAGGATTGTATCAATTTCGTTCACAATAGCATGATAGACACACTGATTCCCACAGCGATGTGAAAACAATGTAAATTAATTTACATTAAGTACAGTCGGGTTTGGCCTGGGACATAGACCAGTGTTCTTTGCATAAACAAGAGTAGTTAGCATATAGAAGGGCGATCGCCTCACAGGGTGAGGGAGGATGAGTCTTCCAGGGAGTAATTATCAAGTGACGGATAACTCAATAAGGCTCAACTTAACGAAGCACCTATGTAGAGAGGTACTCAGAACCTGGTGCCTTCCAGTCTGAAGGAAAGTCCTTCATTATAATGAAGGGAAAAAATATAGTTTGCCAATGGAGAGAGACAGGCACATACTGCATACTGTAGGGCAATGAGAGGAGCTGGTCCAGCTCCAGGTTCGAACAGAGGAGGCTTCCAACTGAGCCCACATGGTTTTGTTTAACCACCAGGGTTGTCCTTGAATTCAGGAATTTAACATCAACTTTGCATTTTAGACCCACCAACAATTTCAGTGAGGATTCTTCCACAATTGTGGAACCAATCTCCTCATTCTTTTTTTTTTTTTTGGGATTTTTTTTCTCCCCTATTCGCCCCAATTGTATCCGGCCAATTACCCCACTCTTCCAAGCTGTCCTGGTCGCTGCTCCACCCACTTTGCTGATCCGGGGAGGGCTGCAAGCCACCACATGCCTCCTCCAATACATTTGGAGTTGCAAGCTGCTTCTTGTCACCTGACAGTGAGGAGTTTCACCAGGGGGACGCAGTGTATGGGAGGATCACGCTATTCCCCCCAGTTCCCCCTCCCTCCCAAACAGGTGTCCCAACCGACCAGAGGAGGCACCAGGGCAGCAGCCAGGATACATACCCACATCCAACTTCCCACCCGCAGACAAGGCCAGTTGTGTCTGTAGGGACGCCCGACCAAGCCGAAGGTAACACGGGGATTCGAACCGATGTTCCCCGTGTTGGTAGGCAATGGAATAGACACTGCGCCACCCAGACACCCCAGTGTGCGACTCATTCTAACCATTCACTTTGTCAGTTTATTCCCATCTGATTGAAAGTGTGCTAATGAGCCGGTGGAGTATTTTGTTTGAGTTAGAACATAAAGTAACTCATTATGGAAAAATTAAGCTGGAGCAGACTGGAGTTCAGACTGTTTAAGAACATAGTTGACTGGTAGGAAGACATTTACCCCCTCTATATTTACTTAATATGATTGGACATGATCATTGAGACTATTGAGACATAGGTGGGACCACATTTTTTTAAATTATCTATTCATTTGTTCATACCCACTTAATCCAATTCAGGGTGATGGGGGCTGGAGTCCAAATGCGTTGTTGGGTTCTGGAAACATTGGGCGGTTAGCCAGCCCAGAAATCTTTAGATTTCCCCCCAGTAGTTGCACCATGTTCAAGTTATTTCAGAGTACAATGAATATAAGATGTGAGACACTGTGCTGTAGTACCAAAAGGTTCCAGTCAGGTGTGTAGGCTGGCTTTCACAACATGAAATCAAATTAACAATCTGAGTTCTCAGATTGTTTCTCAGATTGAGTTCTCGGGACTGTTAATTACTGAGGTTAGGGCAAAGTAATCCGTAATAATGTCAGTGTTTTTTATACCAGCCCACAGAACATCTTAACAGGAGATTCAAAAGAAATCTGCTTATGATGCCATTTTTTCCCCCAGTAACTTCATTTCCATACAGATTCATTTAAAAGGCCAGCTGTGGGGATGCTGCGGCAACCAATGGACGAAAAACGCCGAGCTCGGTCACATATGCCCCGAGTAGAATTTATTTATTATTTAGACTTAAATGGAAAGCAGGCAAAAAAACGGGTGTATGCTGCTTTAGATAAGTAAAACCCATGTTATGAATAATGCTTACGCCTACCTACATTTTTTTAATGCTTATGTCTGTGCAATTTGAAGTTGAAAAGCCTTTTTCTAAGCGAACCGCCTGATCAGAGCCCACACTCGTGCACCGATGGGGGTGGAGCAGCAATCTGTTTATGTCAGGATGGATTGTTACGCTAGAATGGATTTTGTACTCCAGCACCAGAGTCAGCTCCCTCCAGCACATGGAAACTGATGTCTTACAATGCCCGGTGGAAGGCCATGTGTAATAGGACGTAAAATATACCGGGGCCAAAAAAAAAAGTTCATTTGTTTGAGGAAGATTTTGTGTATGTGTGTGTTTATGGGGGGTGGGGGGGTGGGGGTGAGTTTGTGCAATTTAGCTGGGCTGTGGGTCATTTCCGTCCTCTGGTTGGCAGGTCTATCTATTAAAGAACAGGCCCGTATGTAGGAAACAACTTATCATCCGGTGGTCATAAAACAATATCAATAAAACCTAGAGGTTCCACTCTGTAGGAGTGACATGCTGTTTGTCACTGAGAGCAGGAAGTCATCTGCTATGTGCTAGAAAGAACCTGCTAGAACCTACTAACCAGTGTTTGCACTTTTAGCTGTCCCATCATCTAAACGCTCCATGTTTTGACTGTTTTGAAGTGAGCTGATGACAATCAACAATGACGCTATGAATTAATTTATTAAATCTATAATGACTATACAAATATTAGGGCTTTGGAAATGTAACTTGGTAGCTAGCTAAACCCGCTGGTGCATGACTGGTGCGTTTTCGTCAGACCTCGCCATCATTTCATACTTACTTGGGGAATGCGTCTTGAGAAAAGCTCTCTACAGCAGTGTTTCCCAACCCAGTCCTCAAGGAACCCCCATCCTGCAGGTTTTCTTTGCATCCCTGAATAGGTACCTGTTTGTAGTTATTCAACCAATCAGCAATGAATGATGTCAGATGTTGCACACCTTGCATAATTAAGTGCTGTGAGATGATTGGTTGAGTAAGTACAAGCAGGGCTACCTATGCAGGGTTACAATGAAAATCTGCAGGATAGGGGGTCCTTGAGGACTGGGTTGGGAAACGCTGCTCTATGGATTGTGGTTAGTGAGGCTGCAAGTCTGATGGCACTTGATATCTCTCCCCGTGTGTCCAGGTGATGGCCCATCAGGCGGGGGCCGGGAGACGTTATCTGCGAGCGTTTGTTAGCGGCTTCTTCGTGGCGGTGCCCATCACTGTCACATGCCTGGACCGCTTTGCCTATGTGGCACGAGTTGAAGGAGCCTCCATGCAGGTGAGACAGTGTACATCTCATTCTGCAGTCACACACAGAGGAGACCTTATTTTATCAGCATACAATTGTCACTCTTATCCAGAGTCACTTGCCAGACTTTATAGGCAAACTGAGGGGGTGAGCGCCACAGCACTCAGGCTCAAGATGGAATAAATATCCTGCGATCCTGTAAGGATCATGAATGACAGAGAACTGGCACCAAGAAAAATATAATGATAATGGATGACAGAAAAGCGATGAGAGAGAGAATGATCATGGATGATAAAAATGTGACAGAGAGATGTAAAATGATTAGAGAGGTGATAGAGAGGAAGACAGAATGACAGCGGATGATAGAGAAGTGACAAGTAAGAAAAGAAGAGCCCTGGAGAGAAAGTAGAAAATGGAAAACAGTTTTTCAATAAAAAGCTCTCTATTTGTGAGCCTATATAGTGTGTGTGTGTGTGTGTGTGTGTGTGTGTGTGTGTGTGTGTGTGTGTGTGTGTGCCGTATATACACTACCGTTCAAAAGTTTGGGATCACATTGAAATGTCCATATTTTTGAAGGAAAAGCACTGTACTGTTCAATGAAGATAACTTTAAACTAGTCTTAACTTTAAAGAAATACACTCTATACATTGCTAATGTGGTAAATAACTATTCTAGCTGCAAATGTCTGGTTTTTGGTGCAATATCTACATAGGTGTATAGAGGCCCATTTCAAGCAACTATCACTCCAGTGTTCTAATGGTACAATGTGTTTGCTCATTGGCTCAGAAGGCTAATTGATGATTAGAAAACCCTTGTGCAATCATGTTCACACATCTGAAAACAGTTTAGCTCGTTACAGAAGCTACAAAACTGACCTTCCTTTGAGCAGATTGAGTTTCTGGAGCATCACATTTGTGGGGTCAATTAAACGCTCAAAATGGCCAGAAAAAGAGAACTTTCATCTGAAACTCGACAGTCTATTCTTGTTCTTAGAAATGAAGGCTATTCCATGCGAGAAATTGCTAAGAAATTGAAGATTTCCTACACCGGTGTGTACTACTCCCTTCAGAGGACAGCACAAACAGGCTCTAACCAGAGTAGAAAAAGAAGTGGGAGGCCGCGTTGCACAACTGAGCAAGAAGATAAGTACATTAGAGTCTCTAGTTTGAGAAACAGACGCCTCACAGGTCCCCAACTGGCATCTTCATTAAATAGTACCCGCAAAACACCAGTGTCAACATCTACAGTGAAGAGGCGGCTGCGGGATTCTGGGCTTCAGGGCAGAGTGGCAAAGAAAAAGCCATATCTGAGACTGACCAATAAAAGAAAAAGATTAAGATGGGCAAAAGAACACAGACATTGGACAGAGGAAGACTGGAAAAAAGTGTTGTGGACGGATGAATCCAAGTTTGAGGTGTTTGGATCACAAAGAAGAAGGTTTGTGAGACGCAGAACAAATGAAAAGATGCTGGAAGAATGCCTGACGCCATCTGTTAAGCATGGTGGAGGTAATGTGATGGTCTGGGGTTGCTTTGGTGCTGGTAAGGTGAGAGATTTGTACAGAGTAAAAGGGATTCTGAATAAGGAAGGCTATCACTCCATTTTGCAACGCCATGCCATACCCAGTGGACAGCGCTTGATTGGAGCCAATTTCATCCTACAACAGGACAATGACCCTAAACACACCTCCAAATTGTGCAAGAACTATTTAGAGCAGAAGCAGGCAGCTGGTATTCTATCGGTAATGGAGTGGCCAGCGCAGTCACCAGATCTGAACCCCATTGAGCTGTTGTGGGAGCAGCTTGACCGTATGGTACGCAAGAAGTGCCCATCCAACCAATCCAACTTGTGGGAGCTGCTTCTGGAAGCGTGGGGTGCAATTTCTCCAGATTACCTCAACAAATTAACAGCTAGAATGCCAAAGGTCTGCAATGCTGTAATTGCTGCAAATGGAGGATTCTTTGACGAAAGCAAAGTTTGATGTAAAAAAAATCTTATTTCAAATACAAATCATTATTTCTAACCTTGTCAATGTCTTGACTCTATTTTCTATTCATTTCACAACATATGGTGGTGAATAAGTGTGACTTTTCATGGAAAACACAAAATTGTTTGGGTGATCCCAAACTTTTGAACGGTAGTGTATGCATATATATATATATATATATATATATATATATATATATATATATATATATATATAATACTTTGTTCAAAGAAACACTCAATGGTAGGGAAAGTGCTCAACAAATAAGGAGCAAAATAATCCAAGATGATCGCTTGTACTGTCTCATAAAGAATTTACTTGACTCATTGGATTATATACATATGTAGCATAGATATGGTGTAAATATGTTGTGGTGACACAATACAGATAGCTGGTTGTGCTCTGTTTCCTTTAACCAGGTCTCAGTTAGCAAAATGAAACTTTCTTGAGGTAATGCAGTCATTGAGAATAGAAGACTTATTTGAAAGTGATCTCACTGTTAGGATATAAAATGCATCTTGATTGATTGATTGATTGATTGATGGCTATTTTAAAGAATATATTCTGCGGAAATGTAGCGTTGAATACAAAAATCAAAGGTAATTTCTGCCTACACTTGTACTTGCATGGCACAAACTGGGACCCCAGCAGTGGCGGCATGAGGTACAAAAGACCCATGATTAACAATTACCGGAGTGTTACAGGCAGTGCAGGCTGAGATGAGTTTTGCTGCACAACCTACACAAGTTACTACTAAAAGTTGAATCAATATGATACGGGCTAAGACCTTGAGGGCATCGGGCGCTGCTGGACAGCTATGTACCCGCGTGTGTGTGTGTGTGTGTGTGTGGGGGGGGGTGAGCACCATGTTGAGACTGGGTGCTGGACAAGAGAATAGGCAGATGGTAAACAATGTACAATGGAATCACCAACACATTTGTTTGTCAGATCTGCTTGGGTGGAGCCCACCTGAATCAAAACGATGCCCACGCTCTGAAAAAAAGATTTAAATGATCTATAAAGTGCATGTTTTGAACACCACATACAGATTTTTTTTATTATTTTTTATCATTTTGTTATTAGTTTTCATTATTTTGTTTTATTATTTTCTTATTATTTATCCATTTATCCGTCCATTATCCAAACTGCGTATCCTGCTCTCAGGGTTGGGGGGATGCTGGAGCCTACCCAGCAGTTATTATTATTTTTGATTATTTTTTTATTTGTTTATTTTCAGATGAGAGCCAGATATGTAGACTTAATAGACTGCTAAAGCATCCTGTACCACAAATGAATATGGGGATTAGACTAGAAATGAAAAACCCTTGAATTTTGGACTCAGATCAGGATGGTAAAAAGACAGATGAAGTCATCTTTTAACAATTCAGATTCGCTGTTTGGGGATGTTTTTTTCCAATGTGAATGATGATACATAGTCAATAACTGAGTGGTTTATAGAATATTCCAGACTTTTGTCCGCTATGTCCAGGACTATGGCACCGGAAACCCTTTGTTTTTGCCCTCTTTCCTCTCGTGTCCTTGACTATGCAGTCTTTACTAGTGATGTTAGTAATTAGTAATTATAATTACTAATAATATAAATAATAATATCATATAAATTATATGAATATAATTACTAATACAGCAAGGGCGGCACAGTGGCGCAGTTGTTAGCGCGGTCGCCTCAATCAGCCGTACTAAATCGCCCCTAGGTGTGACTGTTTGTGTGTGAGCCCTGTGATGGTCTGGTGGCCTGTCCAGGGTGTCTCCCCACCTGCTGCCCAATGACTGCTGGGATAGGCTCCAGCATCCCGCAACCCTGAGAGCAGGATAAGCGGTTCGGATATTGGATGGAAGGAATTTTCTAATTGTTTTATGTCCAATAAATGCCCAATATGTCCCAGTGTTGGTACATATTGGCCTAAGAGCGAGCAGAGATGGTATGTGTGGATAACGTGGAATGGGAGATGGAGGCTTCGCCAGTTCATCTAAAACCTGGTGTTGATTTCTAAGCTGGACAGGGTGGAGTGGAGAAATACAGGGAGAACACCCTCTGCGCTGTTTTTTTAATCCTGGTAAGGGTCCATGATTCTGGGATAGAGGGTGTCAAGGAGGGCAGGGTCTTGGCTCTAGCTCCCAGCCTTGGCCAGGGATCATCCAGTGGAATTGGCTGGACAATGGTGTTTACCAACTTACACTAGATGACATGATAATAACATAAGATGTCTACCATTATCCTTGGGAGAAGTAATGTCTCTAGCTGGCTGTGATTTTTATTTTTATTTTTTCAACTTAAGCAATGAGCATAACAGTTTGACTCCTAAAGAGATCCACCACTTGGAAAATGGTGAGAGACACATTTGAAAAAAAGTGTCAAAAGATCTGAGCATCTCAAAGTCCTTAACACAGCAACCAACAACATTAAATACAGATTAAATCAAGAGGGAACAAGCACACCCAAAGTCTGACATACCCTCAGATGAGGTTATATCTTCTTTTTGTGATGTGTCAGTTGTTCCTCAGCCTCTTCTGCAGTGTCTGGATTAGTTGTTAAGGGAACGGTATTTTGGGAAGCTAGTAAATAAATATGGCTGTGTAAAAGGATAGTCCTGGTCCTCAGCTCTGATGAACTCAAGTCACATAAATCCACCTACAACTGCATCGCTTTAATTCAAATATTAGTGATAAGCCAACTCCAAGTTAATTCTGAAAGGAGGAGCAACAAGCTATGGGAAGATAGCAGAGACACAGATAAAACGAATAAATCACTGATTAAATATGTAAACATATAAGCCGATTCCAGGCGGCACGGTGGCACAGTGCTTAGCGCGGTCGTCTCACAGCAAGAAGGTCCTGGGTTCAAGCCCCGGGGTAATCCAACCTTGGGGGTCGTCCCAGGTCATCCTCTGTGTGGAGTTTGCATGTTCTCCCCGTGTCTGCATGGGTTTCCTCTGGGTGCTCCGGTTTCCTCCCACAGTCCAAAGACATGTAGGTCAGGTGAATCGGATGGGCTGATTCCATATATGAACCTGATATAGAGTCGGACAGAACAGCACAGAAACTGTGGCCTGTCTCACGTTACTCATTAACTTTCATCTACAAACAGTCTTAAGCCACAACACAGACTACCCAAGTCAAGACTAGACCGATGGGAAAGTTAGCATTGAATACTAGTGTGCCAGTACTTAATGAAAATATATGAATGTGCTTATATATTTACTGTTATTATATAAAGTGATTACAAAGTGTACAATTGTAACATTTACACAGTGTATAAGGGGGAATAGCCCCTGGAATAAAGCAATTCAGAAGATGCAATTCAGTTTCTTTCTGCGGGGTGTCATTCAAATGAACGTTTAACACTGTCAACAAATCCAACCATTTTGTATATACTGTACTGTACATTGTATGTATACAGGTACACTCTGTCATGTCCATCTACCTCAGGCATGTAAGTAACCTGCTAACATCTATTTCAGCATCTCTGATATATTCTCTGCATCACTGCACTTTATCACCTCTTATTTCACCTCTATAAGTCAGTCCTTGTGTATATATCTGAAGATTGTTGTGTTGTAGTGTTGCTATTCTAGTACACTGAGAGAGCCATGCGACTGGAGTCAAACTCCATGTATGTGCAAACCCACATGGCCAATAAACCTGATTCTGATTCTGAAAGTATCAGCGGAGGGGTTTACACCGAGGCTCTGTTAGCTCACTTGCCTGACTCTTAATTTGTCCAATTATCCTAAACACAACCCCACGCGTCATCATTGTAAATCTAAATTACTATACAGACAGCCCTGTTACCAAACTGTCCTGTCACCCTGTTAGTTTCCCCTATAAATCTGTGGCCCCCGCTGCCAGTGTGCTGGGTGTTTCTGAAACAATCCGCTATGTAATATGGTGAAATATGAGCGGAGAGAAGGTGATAAAGTATCGGGCTCTAACTGATAAATTCCTTGGCTGACAGCGCTCTCAGGGAGATTTACTTTAGGCAGGCAGATAAGCGGTATTCTGTCATTTACTCCAGTAAGCATGAAATGGCCTGTGCACCATCCTATTTAATGAAACATTCGGCTCGTGCCGTGTTGCCCGCTGGTTTGAGTGGGCCCTGTCACACGCTGCTCATTCAATAAAGTGACACGGGCTAACTTGTGAGAATAATGATTCGGGGGGCTTTACAGGCAGTTGTGTGGTAGAGATGTATCCCCGGACACCACCTCCTGTAGACTTGTGCTGTGTTTAACAAACAGAGGGTGAAATAGTTAATATATGGTCGGCACTGTTACAGGATGGAGATGTTTCGGACTGTCAAGCTGTCCTCACCAAGCAAGTTTCTTTTACGTGTTTTTATAAAAGGAACATTGCCATTTTGTTGGAACAGGGAAGCAAAAACAGAAACATTAGGGGAGAGGGGGATGGATGGATGGCTTCATAAAAGAAATAATAAATGGGTAGATAGAATCATGGATAGGTGGAATCGTGGTGGGATGATGGGAAGATGGATAGATAATGGATAGATGGATGATTGGCGGTGTGGGCAGGAGAGGTGTTAACCTACTGGAATTTCTCTGGACACTAAACCATGTCTTTGAAAATGACTCGTATGTCTGAAGACATTTTTGATTGGAGGAGCCCACTTATAACCTCAATAATTATGGAGATTATTTGGGGAAGTACGGCACTAACACTCCCGACTTATTTAGGCTACACAAGACCCTTCCTGTGTTGCCTATAGGTGGACCATGGCTCTAAATCTAGGGTTGTAGTGTCAGACATTCAGAGTAATGTGAATTATCATAACTCTCTGAGTGCAGTCATTTATTGCCTCTCTTCTTGTATACTTTTCCTTTTATAACACCTGCATTCTGCACCCCATCGAACTGTAAACTTTTAAACGAGGAGGAAGTTTTTCACCTCTCCTGGCTCCATGTAAACGATCTGGGAAAGCGAACTACTTGGACAACTCATCCTTTCCTCTTCTCTTGTCTGTAAAATCATTGTATTTGAAATATTTCCACTCTAAGAAAGTAATTTTATCAGGAATCAGAAACACTGTCATTTCACGTCATGTACTTGCGTACATGAAGTGAAATGAAATATTTCCCCCAGCCCACAGCAGTGCAACACAAAGACATAAACACATCCATAAACGACAAGAACACATATATGCAAACTAAGAGCACATATCCAAACTAGAACACATATGTCCAGACTAGAACACATACACTACCGTTCAAAAGTTTGGGATCACCCAAACAATTTTGTGTTTTCCATGAAAAGTCACACTTATTCACCACCATATGTTGTGAAATGAATAGAAAATAGAGTCAAGACATTGACAAGGTTAGAAATAATGATTTGTATTTGAAATAAGATTTTTTTTACATCAAACTTTGCTTTCGTCAAAGAATCCTCCATTTGCAGCAATTACAGCATTGCAGACCTTTGGCATTCTAGCTGTTAATTTGTTGAGGTAATCTGGAGAAATTGCACCCCACGCTTCCAAAAGCAGCTCCCACAAGTTGGATTGGTTGGATGGGCACTTCTTTGAGCAGATTGAGTTTCTGGAGCATCACATTTGTGGGGTCAATTAAATGCTCAAAATGGCCAGAAAAAGAGAACTTTCATCTGAAACTCGACAGTCTATTCTTGTTCTTAGAAATGAAGGCTATTCCATGCGAGAAATTGCTAAGAAATTGAAGATTTCCTACACCGGTGTGTACTACTCCCTTCAGAGGACAGCAAAAACAGGCTCTAACCAGAGTAGAAAAAGAAGTGGGAGGCCGCGTTGCACAACTGAGCAAGAAGATAAGTACATTAGAGTCTCTAGTTTGAGAAACAGACGCCTCACAGGTCCCCAACTGGCATCTTCATTAAATAGTACCTGTTAGAGCCTGTTTGTGCTGTCCTCTGAAGGGAGTAGTACACACCGGTGTAGGAAATCTTCAATTTCTTAGCAATTTCTCGCATGGAATAGCCTTCATTTCTAAGAACAAGAATAGACTGTCGAGTTTCAGATGAAAGTTCTCTTTTTCTGGCCATTTTGAGCGTTTAATTGACCCCACAAATGTGATGCTCCAGAAACTCAATCTGCTCAAAGAAGTGCCCATCCAACCAATCCAACTTGTGGGAGCTGCTTCTGGAAGCGTGGGGTGCAATTTCTCCAGATTACCTCAACAAATTAACAGCTAGAATGCCAAAGGTCTGCAATGCTGTAATTGCTGCAAATGGAGGATTCTTTGACGAAAGCAAAGTTTGATGTAAAAAAAATCTTATTTCAAATACAAATCATTATTTCTAACCTTGTCAATGTCTTGACTCTATTTTCTATTCATTTCACAACATATGGTGGTGAATAAGTGTGACTTTTCATGGAAAACACAAAATTGTTTGGGTGATCCCAAACTTTTGAACGGTAGTGTATATCCAAACTAGAACACATATATCCAGACTAGAACACATATATCCAGACTAGAACACATATATCCAAACTAGAACACATATATCCAAACTAAACACATATATCCAGACTAGCACACATATCCAAACTAAGAACACATATATCCAAACTAAACACATATATCCAGACTAAGCACAAAAAAAAAATCCCTATCCGAGGGAACAAACGCTAGCCAGGATGACTGTTGGAACGGCTGGTCAGCATGGGCTAGCAGTTAACTTATCCTGCCCCGCTTCCGCATCCTGTCAGACCGCCCTCTGTGTTTCCTCTTCGGGTGCAGCTCCAGACAGGGCTGTGGTCCTTGGGCCCACCGGACACAGCAAACCAGGCTCCCCCAGCCAATCCAACACCAGCTCTCCCAGCCAGACACCCTCAACACACCTCCCCATACTCCACACGACGACACCAAAAACACAGTCAACGCCAGGCGAGGGAGGCCACCACCAGACTGCCTTTGGTGCTATCGGAACTGCCAGTCTACATGTGCTAGCAGTTAGCTTATCCTTCCCCACTTCCGCATCCTGACAGACCGCCCTCGGTGTTTCCTCTTCAGGGCGGCTCCAGGCAGGGCCGTGGTCCCTGGGCCCACAGGATGCTGCAGACCAAGCTCTCCCAGCCGATCCAGCACCAGCTGTCCCAGCCATCAAATGAAGACACAAACAAATGAAGACAAAATTTACTGCCATTTTACTATAAACCTAGCTAAAAATAAAAGAAAAAGCTAGTTTACAGCAAAAGGGCTCTCTTATTACCAATGAGGGCGAGGAGAAATAAAAATGTTGATAATGAATCAGGATGACTGGGAAAATATTAGTATTGGGATAGTATTATTTGGTTTACTTGTACCTTCAATATTATTGCTACATTTTAAATAGTCATTAGTACACAGTAGTAACACCAAGCTTTGAGTCTACTCCAGCTTTGTTATTATTACTACAAAAGCCTGACCTTTAAAGAATAAGTATTTGGTTTTAGCCTGTCTCTGCCTACTCACATTTTGAACACCACAGCTTTCACCATCTACCCAGAGAGCTTAGTTGACTTGTGCTGGCATGTCTCGCCTCATATTTTATTTATCTAACCCGCCGAACCCAACATGTGTCGCCTAATGTCACATGGGTCTCTGTGTCTTTGATGGCCTATATTAAGTAGACATTTTGGAGGGGGTTGTAAGAAAAAGCCTTGCCCTGGTTGTAAGAAAAACTAGATTTTCTCCCTCAAAGCCACCATGTGATGCTTCTCACTTTGTGTGGAAATTCTTCATGAGGACAGTCAGTTCTAACATCCTCTGCCCAACATGTTTTCAGTTCAAAAAATTGTAAAAAAAAAAAAAAAGAAGAAGAAAAGAAAAGTTTACTACCACTTTAAGGGTTGTACTTAGTTAACGTTTGTTGATGATGGCAGCAGTTACCCTATTTCAGAAAGAGGGTTTAGTGAAAACTCAGAATTATAGTTGACTCAGAGTTGAATGAAATTCTGGGTTTTTGGTTTCACAAAGCCACACATACACAGGGAGAACATGCAAACTCCACACAGAGGATGACCCGGGACAACCCCCCAGGTTGGACTACCCCAGGGCTCAAACCCAGGATCTTCTTGCAGTGAGGCGACCGCGCTAACCACTGCGCCATCTAAAGACATGTAGGTCAGGTGAACGGCATTACTAAATCATCCCTAGGTATGAATGTGTGTGTGTGTGTGTGTGTGTGTGTGTGTGTGTGTGTGTGTGTGTGTGTGTGTGTGTGTGTGTCAGCCCTGTGTGATGGCCTGGTGGCCTGTGCAGGGTGTCTCCTCGCCTGCTGCCCAAAGACTGCTGGGATAGGCTGCAGCATCCCCGCGACCCTGAGGGCAAGATACGTGGTTTAGATAATGGATGGATGGCTGGATGGTTTCACAGAGCCAGTTCAGCTTAACTCTGACTCAGTTACTATGGCAACATACTCTGAAGCTAACCTGCTTGCTGGCAGGTTTCTTCAACTAACCCTGAGTTCCTTCTCTTTAGCTGAAGCCTGCAGACTGAAGGAAGTGTCAGATATGGCGTGCCCTTTTCTTGAAGAGCCGGTTGATATTGAAGCACAAAACTTCAGCAGAAATCTCCGTCGGGAGAGGGTAATCAGACACTGCTTGGATGTTTTCTCATTTCCTGATGATTACCTGTTTGACCGTTACCGTTTTCCTGCACAATCGATCATTTATCTGAACAATATTCTCAGCCCTCATGTCGTTCATATGACACATCGTGGACACACTCTCAGTTTAGAACAAATTCTTTGTGTTGCACTTCCTTTTTTTTTTTGCCAATGGGAGTTTCTTTAAATATAACATCAGTGACACTTAGCTTATTTCCAAGGCAACCATCTGTCAGGCTGTCAGAAATATGACGCTTGCACTGAAACGTTTGTTTCAAGTCACAGACCCACAAAGCTCATCAAAGAAGAATTCCACAGACTTGCAGGCATCAGTCCAAGCAATAATTTATTTATTTCATTTGAAGCTTTGATACTTGAAGCACTAATCAATTAATTTGATATATTTAAGGGTTTCCAGGTGTGATTGGCTGCGCACTCATATTCCTATCACAGCTCCTTCAGTAAATGAAGGAGAGTATGCGAATAGGAAGTCTTTTCCACAGCATTTAAGTGCAGTTAGTAGCCGTTAGCATTCCAAATGAAAGCTACTTCACAGTAAAGCTACTGCAGCCAATTACTGTTCTGCACTGTGGAGGTCAAATGTGATGCAGCCCACATCACCAGCAACGTGGAAGCAAAGTTGTCTAGGTCCGTGCATAGCTCGCGAATTTTTCGTGAGTGTACACTGAGCACTCGATTTTGAGTTTATGCGTGTATAGCTATATCCTATTATAATCAATATCTTTTTTTTCTTCTATTGAAACTTAAATTTAAACTGTATCCTCATATTATCGTAGAAGAGTTCAATGGTTACCTGCTCGGTGACAGAGGGTACCCCTGCCAGCCCTATTTGCTGACCCCCTTACCCTGATCCTGAGCCCGGCCCACAGCAACATTATAACTTGGCAAGCCAGGGTAGAGATGACCATTGGGATGTTCAAGGCCCAGTTCCAGTGCCTTTTTAGGCTCAGGGTCACCTCAGCAAGGGCATGTGACATTATTGTGGCATGAGAACCGCTTTGGGTGCCTTGAAAAGCACTATATAAATGTAATTATTATTATTATTGTTATTATTATTGTCATTATTATTATGTGTGATTCTCCACAACAGTGCCACAGTTAGAGTCCTTCTCAACCAGTGAACAATCCTGATAACAATCCTGACCACTCTGCTGATGCATGAGAGGGAAGAGTGGTGGTGGACCCCACCCATTTTTCAGGCCTGAGCCTTTTTTCTATTGCTTACAGTGGAGGTCAGATTTGATCACATCCAGTACGAACAAATTTGGAGACTTGTGTGTATAAAGACATTTAGGTGTTGTTTTCAAATAGACAATATGGGATGGCTGAAAAATGTACTTTTTTTTTTTTGCTTAGAAATTTTCACTAACTACTTAAATACATATCAGATATTGAATGTAGCCACTGAATGCTGTTAGGTACGGTGGGCTAAACAACACCACAGTTGCTTGTAATGAAATTCTACCTTGCCTGTTTGAACTAATATTTTAATATTTCTATATTTATTTTTATATTATTTATATACCCAATTTCCCCTCGAGGATGAATACAGTATTCTGATTCTGATTTCACTTTCAGTTGTTGGGCGGCACGGTGGTGCAGTGGTCACCTCAAAGCAGGGTCCTGGGTTCGAGCCCTGGGCTAGTCAAACCTTGAGGGTCGTCCCGGGTCATCCTGTGTGGAGTTTGCATGTTCTCCCCGTGTCTGCGTGGGTGTGCTCCGGTTTCCTCCCACAGTCCCAAGACATGTAGGTCAGGTGAATTGGTTGTACTAAATAATTTAGTATTTTACAACAATTTAGTCTAACTTGTCCCTAGGTGTGTGTGTGTGTGTGTGTGTGTGTGTGTGTGTGTGTGTGTGTGTGTCGGCCCTGTGATGGACTGGCAGCCTGTCCAGGGTGTCTCGCCACCTGCCGCCCAATGATTGCTGGGATAGGCTCCAGCATCCCTGCGACCCTGAGAGCAGGGTCAGCGGTTTGGATAATGGATGGATGGATGGATTTTCAGTTGTTGCCAAGTACGTTTTGTGCCTGTTGAGTTGCACCAGCATAAATATTAAACACGCGCACATAAACTCAGATATAAAGTGTAAATGTTGAATAAGTTGAACACTCGAGATAAAACTTTACTTTTGTTCAATTAATACTCACACGTTGACTCGGTCAGCAGTTTTCTGCTACGCCAGCTCACTTTCTTTTGCCGCTGCTCCTGTGTTGTTTTGCTTTGTGTTGTTTTGTTTTGTGTTGTTTTTCTTAAACGTGTACTCGTATTCTGGATACGCATTCATCGCTATTTCTAACTCCAGTGGGGTGAAGTCGGATGACCTTTGTACCCCTCGCCGGCTGCCGTGGTGAATCGTACTATCGGCGCTCCATTGATGATGGCTTTTTATAGTCGTCACGCACGCGCGTAACTCGGAGTGAACGTGCTCAGAGTTGATTGAACTAACTCAGGTCAGCTGTTGTGAAACCGGAAACTCTTAAGTTCGACAGCTAAGAGTTAGTCAGTCCAGAGGCCAGATTTCAACTCAGAGTTTGTTCAACCAGCTTTCTGAGTGGGCGTCCGCGTCGCGGTCTATTCCGTTTGCCTGCCAACACGGGGATCTCCGGTTCGAATCCCCGCGTTACTTCCGGCTACATACGCAACTGGCCGTGTCTGCGGGTGGGAAGCCGGATGCGGATATGTGTCGCCGCACTAGCGCCGCCCCTGGTCAGCCTGTTCGGAGGGGAGGGGGAACTGTGGGGAATAGCGCGATCTTCCCGCGTGCTACATCCCCCTGGCGAAACGCCTCACTGTCAGGTGAAAAGAAGCGGCTGGCGACTCCACATGTATCGGAGGGGGCATGTGGTGGTCTGGTACCCCGGGTCGGCAGAGGGGGTGGAGCGGCGACCGGGACGGCTCAGAAGAGTGGGGTAATTGGACGGGTACAATTGGGAAAAAAAACAGCTTTCTGAAACAGGCCCCTGGTCACTGTGGACTCAATCCACGTTTCCCCATCAGCAGTCTAGTATTGTCTCCATATAGCCTAAAAAGTTGCTGTGTCTGTCTTATGCCAGGGACAATCCTGTAAACATTGGTCTGGTTGTAGGAATGAATAAGAGGCTTTTCCAAGGACGATGGACAACCAACAATTTAATGAGATCATCGTTATGACTGAAAGCAGGATTTGTTCCTTTGGAGCAGGGGTCGGGAACCTTTTTGACTGGGAGAGCCATAAAAGCCAAATATTTCTAAATATATTTCATTGAGAGCCATATAGTATTTTTAACGTATAATAAATTAAATGTCTTACTTTTAATGCGACTTCTGGTGCTGCATGGTTTTGCTGATGGCCTTGTAGTCTGGTTCATACGTGGTGAGGTTGAGCTTCATGCAGGCGTTGAGGCTTCCATCAGTTAAACGTGAGCGTAGGTTGGTCTTAATGTTCCTCATATGCGAGAAAGACTGTTCACATGCATATGTAGAGCCAAACATGGTCAATACGGCAATACTCACACGCTGCATTGTGTGGTATGTCACAGGAAGCTCGTTCCAAGTTTTAAGAATCAGCTGGTCTTCAGGTTGAAGATTTTTAATTTCTGTCAACTTGTGTTCCCTCGCCAGCTCTGCTCGCTGTCGCGCAAGACTTTCCAACTCTCCATTAAGTGACTTGAACTTACTCATCCACATGTCTGATGCCTTCAGGTCAGCAACTTCCAGCTCAAAGTCTCCGATAGAGACCCCGGGGATGCATGTCAGGTCGATTTTGTCCACTGCACACTCATGTGGATGAGTGTTGAACTTGAAAAGACCAGTGCGCGCACGAAATTCTCCAAAACGTGCTTTGAATGACTGCAGGAGATTGAACGTAAAGCCAGCTAGCTGCTGGAGATCCAGATGTTGAGTGGAGTCACTTGCTAAGCATGCATCTCTAAATTGTTGCAGTCTTTCAAAGTGCAGAAGACGACCTGTTTCAATGTCCCTGAGAAAGACTTCCAGCTTGCTTTCAAATGCAAACACTGCTTGTTGAAGGGATGAGATTGTATTTCCAATACCTTGCATTTTCACATTGAGCTGGTTCAGATGGCCAGTTATGTCCACGAGATAGTGAAACTGCAGGAGCCAGTCAGTGTTGTCTAGCTCAGGATGCTTGACGCCTTTCATTTCAAGAAAAGTCCGGATTTCACTCAGGCAAGCTGCAAAACGGCTGAGCACCTTCCCCCTTGACAACCAACGCACGTTGCTGTGTAAAAGCAGACCGGGATAATGATTCCCAACTTCTTCTAACAGAGCTTTAAACTGGCGATCATTTAAAGCTCGGGCAACAATAAAGTTGACCACTCGAATGACCAGCGACATCACCTCACCAAGCTCCTGGCCACACGTCTGAGCGCAAAGCGCCTCCTGGTGCAGGATGCAATGAAAACTTAGGATGGCTCTCTTTTCATGTTCACGGAGAAGCGCTACAAATCCTTTGTTCTTCCCCAACATACAGAGTGCACCATCAGTACAGACAGAAATAAGTTTATCCATCGGTAGTTTTTTTTCTTTAGCAAACTCCATGAAAGACATGAATAAATCCTCTCCTCTTGTTGTCCCTTTCATTGGCAAAACAGCCAAGCTTTCCTCACGCAGTGTGTCACCTGCAGCATACCTGGCAATGATACTGCACTGAGATAGATGGCTAACATCTGTTGACTCATCTAACGCGAGAGAAAAGTATGTCCCGGCGTTTATGTCCTTAATTTGTGTTTCCTCGACTTGATTTGCCATCATGATGCTACGATCGTGCACAGTTCTTGCTGACGGGCATGTCTTTTATTCGTTTGATTATCTTGTCTTTATTTGGGAAGTCATCAAACAGTTCATTGGCCACATCAAGCATGAATGTTTTGGCATACTCTCCATCTGTGAATGACTTTCCATTCCTTACTATTGCCAAAGCCCCCGCAAAGCTAGCGGAATTCCCGTCACCTTGCTTGGTCCACACACGTGGTTGCTGCTGACTCGTCTGCACTCTCCGCTGTAGCTCCTCGCATGCCCTTTTCCTGCTGTCCCCCGCTGGATATTTCGATGCAAATGAAGCATGGTGCGTATCGAAGTGCCGCTTTATATTTGACCGTTTCATCGATGCAATTTTATCATTGCATATTAGACATACCGCAGATCCTGCTCTCTCCACAAATGCAAATTCCTCTGTCCACGCAGCCTGGAATGCACGGTAATCATCTTCTTTTTTTCTTTTCGCCATCTTTCCGTTACAAGGGTTGAAGCGGATAAACTAGTTGGCTATCTGATAAAATTGATTTCTTCACCTTTACAATGACCCGGACATGCTCGCGAGCCATTGGTTCCCGACCCGACCCACGGGTGACCCGTGACCCGTGAAATTTATCTTCAAAACTAATTTCTGTTTACTTTAAAATGACACAGTATTATTAAGAAATATCACAAGTATTTTAAAATCAGTTCCAAACTGATTTTTTTGAAAAAAAAATAATTTTCAACTCAAAATTGTCTGGGAGCCATATGCCGTCACCGGAAGAGCCATATATGGCTCGCGAGCCATAGGTTCCCGACCGCTGCTTTGGAGTAATAGTGTTAACCAGAGTGTGTATTAGATTTACACCCGCGTGTGTCCAGGTTCCAGAAGATACGTGTTAGTTTTCAATAAAACCCTTTTTGAAATGTTCTCAGCGAGACCATATGGTGGGTGACTTTCGGCTGACCTCAGCTATGTTTAGACCAAGTCTGGTTAGTGCTGCCCCACTTCTCCTTATGCTGTTGGACTCATCACAACTCATTCCTCTGTGTGTGTGTGTGTGTGTGTGTGTGTGTGTGTGTGTGTGTGTGTGTGTGTGTGTGTGTGTGTGTGTGTGTGTGTGTGTGTGTGTGTGTGTGTGTGTGTGTGTGTGTGTGTGTGTGTGTGTGTAGCCTGTCCTGAACCCTGAGGGTGTGTCAGAGTGTGATGTGGTGCTTCTGAACCGCTGGAGTGTGAGGAACTACCAGGTGCAACGTGGTGACATCGTCTCCATAGTGTGAGTAACTGTAATTTTTTTTGGGGGGGGTGGGGTGGGGGGGGGTTGATTTTGAGATACTTTATTGATCCCCGTGGGGAAATTTCACTCTGCATTTAACCCATCTTAGCTGTGTAGCTAGGAGCAGTGAGCAGCCGCCAGGCAGCACCCAGGGACCAACTCCAGTTCGTCTTGCCACGCCTTGCTCAGGGGCACAGATGGGTGCTGCAGCTGCCCACTGCTCCTATACAATAGGACGGGTTAAATGCAGAAGATACATTTCATTGTAACCAAACAACCATACAATGACAAAAATAAAGTGGCTTTTCTTTAGTGGAAAAAAAAGATCATTTAACTGTGATGTCAACAGCAGTTAATCATTTTAGTTCTGTTTACAAATGGGAAATAAACATTGCTAGTGAGTATAAAGTGCTGTTGGGTTTTATGAAATAAACATGCCCAACCACTTGGATTGTAAACAATACAATTCAAAACAGTCCCTCAAGTGACAGCTGTTAAAGTTGTGAGGAGGAAAGCCTGTCAACAGACTATAGCTGTGTCCCAGTTGTTCATACTACAGACGTCGCATACAGATTTTAGCATGTGTGATATTAGTATGCAAATTGTATTTATTATATGAAAGGTGTTTGCATGAATTGTGCATGGATGAAAATATTACGTATGTAGTTTATGATCAGCAAACAATCAAAACCATCCCATAATTCTTTTCACCGTTGTAGTTTCCATGGAAACAACCGGCCAGTGGAACATTTTACAAATCAATTTTGTAGACAGTGAAGTGGGAGGAGCGGCAGCCTGCATCTTCAAATTCAAATGTAGTGTAACCTATTTTTCTGGACTTGCCTGTTAGTGATTTTAAGTTCCTGTTATAAGCTGTTGCCACAGTATATGCCTCGAGCTCTTATTTTGAAGGCTGAAGAGAGAGCGGAAGTGCTGTACGCAGTGTTGTTGCTGTCGCGTTCTGTTGGGGGAAGAATCCAAATAAAGTGGTCCTCGTGTGGAAGTGGAACCTCCGTATTTGTTATTTTATAGTTTCATACAGTATAGGCGACATCTACAAACCCTCGGTTACATTGGTGGCAGCGGTGGGATGCTTGTGCCAACGTCCCGCAAAAGAAAGACGTTTAAATTACCGACAAGAAAGGTTCGGAGAGTCAGTTAGCTTCTCAGTTAGCCTCATCTAGCAACGGCTGAGCTTCGTCGTGTCGGAAACCCGGCGCGGTGTGTGCACGAAGACTTCACTCATCTTGCTGCTGTCTTCTGAGATAATTGAGGAGCAACATGTGGAAATACGGAGGTTCCGCTTTCACACTAGGACCACTTTATTTGGACTCTTCCCCAACAGAACTCCACAGCAACAACACTACGTACAGCACTTCCGCCCTCTCTTCAGCCTTCAAAATAAGAGCTCAAGGCATATACTCTGGCAACAGCTTATAACAGGAACTTAAAATCACTAACAGGCAAGTCCAGAAAAATAGGTTACAGTAGTAAATGTAAAATATTGTAGTGGATTTGGGGGGCAACCACAGGAACTGCCGCAGCTGAGACGTGAACCCGTATCTCCCGCACTGCGGGAGACATCGCTGACCGCTCGACTAAGGCCCAATTTATACTGCAACTGTCGGCTAGCAGACATGTCTCTCGGCAATTTTGATGTCATGGGAGCTGTCGTGTACACGACACATTTTCTTATGTCGGCTAGCCGACATTTGGAGCATAAATTGGGCTTAAAGGGTCCGACCTGCTAGCCAAGGGCCAACGTGTCTACTTATTCATGCACGTTACACTGCCCCCCTCCTTCGGGAAGCGCGTCCCCGCGTTTAAGCATATCAGCTCCTCCACGCCTCTGGGCACATACGCTTCTGATGGCCTTACTGTCTCACCATCCCACTTCTGACACCTATGTAGCGAATTCAGGGGGCAGCTCGGGATGCCGCATCCGGGATGTGAACCCATGGCTCCCACACTGCAAACGACTGGTCAGCGATGTCTCCCGCGGTGCGGGAGGCACGGGTTCGCGTCCCGGCAGCGACAGTTCCTGTGGTTGCCCCCCAAATTCGCTACAATATGTTTATAGCATTAATAAAGTGCTCGGGCTGAACTGAAACGGACGAAGTGAAAGGGACAAAGTTCCTCTAATTAGAAAGCAACAACATTCTTCTTCTGGTGCTACAAAGGATGCGAGTATGTCAGGTCTAATGTGTGCAGTATGCAATGCATACTGCATTCAGTGAATCAATAGCATGCCCCAATAGTATGCAGTATACACTATGTATTTTAACTATGTAGAAAGTACTATCACTTGGACATTGCTTATGATTTACCTGCCATGATGTTGTTCTCTGTTATTTTGATGTCAACCTTATACCCGTTTTGTGAGTTTGCTGCTATCTTAAGGTGAAAAATAATTTATAAGTAGTGGGCTGATATTGGGACCAAGTGATGTAAGCATAGCAGGATAAACACATTTGAAGATAATGGAGTTAATAATGGGTCAGTTTGATCTAGGTATGCAAATGAGCAAACATCGACAAAACTACTAACTATTGTCAATGCTTGTCCATTGTCACACCTAAATCAAATGGACCCATCATTAATGTTATTGTCTGCAGCTGTGTTTATCCGGTTACGCTTACATCACTTGGTCCCTACATCAGCCAAGCCCTAGATGATTTTTCACCTTTACATAGTAGTAAACTCACAAAAATGGGTAAAGTTTTTAAGTTGCTCTTGGAGCAAATTTTGAGGTTTTAAATAACTCAAATATCACACAAAAGTTTTTTTTTTAAATCACATAATTTCCTTACCCACTCGTGGATAAGGAAATTATGTGATAATAAGGGAATCAAACTAGATTTTGTCAATTCTTTTCTGTTTTTCTCTTGTCTTTTTGACAATTAGTTCTATGTGCACAGTTTGCTTGATTTGTTTAAAACACTGACACACAAATAATGAAGTTTTTTGACTTTTTTAAAGTTGGCTTACAGTCCAATTAACATTTTGATGGGAACATGGTTGCTTGTGTCTCCTGGGCTGAAAATCATCTCAAAGCTTGAAATGGTGGGAGAGCTGCACAGGTGGCCCTTTGGCAGTACGTTCTGGGGAAGTTTTGTGCAGGCCAATCAAACACTACCTTACTCAGGCTCATAGGTAGCTTAGCTTAGGTAGAATAATGTCTACTTGATTAGGTAATCCATTATCGGTCATATGCTTGCTGTTAAATATGAAAAGAACTCCACCAAATTCAAATGAAAATGAATGACTCCTGTCAACTACTGTTTATTTCAAAATGGAGGAAGATTTATTTGAGAAAGCAGCATTTTATTGTCCAGCACTAAATACTGTGTAGTAGAAAGTCATGATATAATATTCACTGTAATATAGAATAATTTTCACCCAATGTGTGACATGGTCTAGTTGAAAGTCATATGTTAGCTATACTCATGTGTTAGCTATAGTCATTTGGTAGCTATAGTGTAGAAACGTTCAGCCGTTTATAGTGGAGTACAGCTTTGTTGACATTTATGTTTTGATCTTAGTTGTTGGGTAGACAACACTGAATATTTGAAAATGTTTTGACTTTGTGCAGTGGGTATGGGATGATAGTGGTGGTGGTGGGGATCTTTTTTTCCACCCCACACTTCAACAAGCCTCATCCATCAAAATAAAAGAGGTAACCTTTGCGTGCTGCTGGTTCGACCCGCTGCTGCATCCCCCGAGTTGTTTTCGCCATCTGAATTAGCAGCAGCGTGGACTACAGACACCAGCAGAAGTCTGTTATACACACTGACCTTCAGGAAGGACAGCTTGTAAAGGAGGCCTTTTTGGGGGGACGATTGTAATTTGCTGTGAACATGAACTGTCAGCTACTCATTAGGACTTCACCACTTCCTCCCCTGCTTCCCTAATGGAGACACATATGTATGTCAGAGGCTCCTCGTAAAAACAGAAACCCACCACCTGCTCCTCACGGGCATGCATGTGCAGATAATCCTCCCGGCATTGCACAATACATTCAGCAGCCAACCTCTTAGACCTCTCTTTCCTTCACTGTCACATCCTATCAGGACAAGAGTCATCCGTCAACTGCTTCTATGTGTCGGGGCCTGGAGTTATATGGGAAATTTGAAAGGTTAATCAACCAATAAAACTTTATTCATATAGCATATTTCCTACAAAGAAAAATTTACATTAAGGGATGCCCCGGTAGCCGAATGGTTACAGCACATGCCACATTACCGCAACGTCCCCGGTTCAATTCCAGCCTTTGTTGCATGTCGTATCCATATCTCTCTCTCTCTCTCTCTCTCTCTCTCTCTTCTTGTTTCCTGTCTGCCACTTCACAAAAGGCAAAAATGCCAAAAAAATAATCATTAAAAAGAAAAATAATGCAATGCACCTTACAACCGGGGGTCGCCGGTTCGAATCCCCGTGTTACCTCCAGCTTGGTTGGGAGTCCCTACAGACACAGTTGGCCATGTCTGCGGGTAGAAAGCCGGATGTGGGTATGCGTCCTGGTCGCTTGCACTAGCGCCTACTCTGGTTGGTTGGGGTGCCTGTGTGAACTGGGGGGAGGGGGCTGGTGTGATCTTCCCACGCGCTATGTCCCCCTGGCAAAACTCCTCACTGTCAGGTGAAAAGAAGCGGCTGGCGACTCCACATGTATGGGAGGAGGCATGTGGTAGTTTGCAGCCCTCCCCGGATCGGTAGAGGGAGCGGAGCAGCAACAGGGACAGCTGGGAAGAGTGGGGTAATTGGCCAAAAAAAAAAAATTGGTTGGGGAGAAAGGGTGGGGGGGGGGGTGAGTACAAACTCCGGTTCGGGTAAATGGGCCACATACGTTAAGGTAGGTATGTGCATGTCTGTTTGCTAGTGTGCTGTTCCGTGGTTTCAGAGCAGGTTACTGACCCCTGTAAAGGTAAAAGGGGGGGGGGTATTGACCCTGGCTGGATACCAGTTAAAACTCTTGCTGCAGCATTCTGTACGAGGTGTACTTGCTGAATTGCCTTTTTGGGATGGCTAGAGAACAAGGCATTACTGTAGTCCAGTCTGCTAGTGATGAATGCATTCATGAGGTTCTCAGTGTCTCTGGGGAAGAGGAACGCCCCAACTTCGGCAGCGTTTCTCAAGTAGCAAAATGCAGCTTTGGTTACATTTTGTACACATGGCGTAACGTTTATAATAGCCATTATAACAGCCAACGGTTTTACTTGGCATTTAACACTAAGAAATATGGGAAAAGGTATTTCAGGCTAAAATCCTGAGCTTGGTCATTTGTGTTTGACTGGCATCTGTTGGGATACAGGCGGCATGGTGGCACAGTGGTTAGCGCAGTCGTCTCGCAGCAAGAAGGTCCTGGGTTCGAGCCCAAGGGTAGTCCAACCTTGGTGGGTCGTCCCAGGTCGTCCTCTGTGTGAAGTTTGCATGTTCTCCCCGTGTCTGCGTGGGTTTCTCCGGGGGCTCCGGATTCCTCCCACAGTCCAAAGATGTGTGTGTGTGTGTGGGGGGGGGGTGATGGCCTGTCCAGAGTGTCTCCCCGCCTGCTGCCCAATGACTGCTGGTATAGGCTCCAGCATCCCCGCGACCCTGAGAGCAGGACAAGTGGTTCAGATAATGGATAGATGGATGTTGTGATACAGTAGATATCAGTAAGCAATACAGTAGATATCAGTTAGTAAGGCAGTAGATATCAGTTAGTAATGCAGTAGATATCAGTAAGTAATACAGTAGATATCAATTAGCAATGCAGTAGATATCAGTTAGCAATACAGTAGATATCAGTAAGTAATACAGTAGATATCAATTAGCAATGCAGTAGATATCAGTTAGCAATACAGTAGATATCAGTTAGTAATGCAGTAGATATCAGTAAGTAATGCAGTAGATATCAGTTAGTAATACAGTAGATATCAATTAGCAATGCAGTAGATATCAGTTAGCAATACAGTAGATATCAGTAAGTAATACAGTAGATATCAGTTAGTAAGGCAGTAGATATCAGTAAGTAATGCAGTAGATATCAGTAAGTAATGAAGTAGATATCAGTTAGTAATGCAGTAGATATCAGTAAGTAATACAGTAGATATCAGTTAGTAATGCAGTAGATATCAGTTAGTAAGGCAGTAGATATCAGTTAGTAATGCAGTAGATATCAGTAAGTAATGAAGTAGATATCAGTTAGTAATGCAGTAGATATCAGTTAGTAAGGCAGTAGATATCAGTAAGTAATGCAGTAGATATCAGTAAGTAATGCAGTAGATATCAGTAAGTAATACAGTAGATATCAGTAAGTAATACAGTAGATATCAGTTAGTAACTGCTGTAAATCCCAGTACAGTGAAACAGTCACCAGCACTGTTGGATCAGCAGCTTTTCCACTAACAAACAGAAAAAAAACATGGTTGAACTAGACGTTTAGCTCATGATGTTGTACTGTCTGTTGGTAAAGTTCCTCTGTGGGCATCCGGGTAGCGTAGCAGGCTATTTTATTGCCTACCAACACGGGGACCGCCGGTTCAAATCCCAGTGTTACCTCCTGCTTGGTCGGGAGGGCTGCAGACTACCACCAGCTGCTTCTTTTCACCTGACAGTGAGGAGTTTCACCAGAGGGCCGTAGTGTGTGGGAGGATCACGCTATTCCCCCCAGCCCCCCCCCCCGGAACAGGCACCCCAACTGACCAGAGGAGGCGCTAGTGCAGCGACCAGGACACATACTCACATCCGGCTTCCCACCCACAGACACGGCCAATTGTGTCTCTAGGGACACCCGACCAAGCCGGAGGTAACACGGGGATTCGATCTGGCGATCCCCCTTGTTGGTAGGCAACGGAATAGACCGCCACACCACCTGGACTCCCAAGAATATTTATTAAAGAAATAGATCTCACTTTATTTCTTCAGTAAATCCTCTCAAACATTTAGAGGGGGGAAAAGCACTTTTAAGCCCTTTTAAAGCTTTTCATCAACTTCCGATCTTTTCGAATATTCACAGTGCAGAGCAATCTTCCACAGCCGAGCCGAACCCGTGTGTTCTTGTAATTCTTGTCCAGATTTAGCCGGCTGACCTGTGTGAGTCATTGACAAGCCCGGTGTGATTAGAGACTTTCTGCCAGCCTCCAGCTGTGCGCCATGTGCCATCCATCCCCTCCAAGCTCTCCAGCTAATCAGCCCTCATCCACATCTCTTCTCACCTCCTCCACTCAATCCTCCACTCACCTTTGGCAAAGTCCCCCCCCCCCCCCCCGCTATCTATCTTGCTGCCTCTCTCTCTCTCTTTCATGCCAGCTTTGTCCCTTGTCGTCTACTTTGCCGGGCTCTGGAATATGAGTGGCAAAGCCTATTGATCTGCTTGTACTGTGGAGAGTCCCTGCCTCACCCCAGTCTCACCATTCTTACACCTCTGCCTCACCCCTTAGTCTCCCTTTTTGTGTTGATGACAGTGTAAAACCTTTCCAAAATGTCTCTGTCTCTGCCTCTCCTGGTAGTGGTCTTCAGCTGAATCCTCTTTAAAGATTTCCAGGCCCATCTATGTTAGGCTGCTACTGTTTTTTTGATGAGCTGCTAATGGAAACATACTTTTCTCACTATGGAGAGGTTTTCAACCCCATGGATCCCATGGTGGACCTAAACTGGACTTCAACTGAAAACTGAACATGAAATGACTGTGTTACAGTATCAGTACCACATAATACCCATATGTACCATGTCTATAGTGTTCTTGATTCAACCTTAGACCCAAATGTTCTCCGTTGATGGTCGTCAGTCACTAAGTGTGTGACGGTGGTGGGGAGCTAAGACAGCAGGGGACAACTCCCACTTCCATATTTAACCCCAAGATGGCAACACCTGCAAGGACCATGTTTTGGTTCTGGTGTGATGCTGCTGATTTTGAGTCACTTTAAGAGGCTATCTGGCAAACTTGTCCTGTACTCTCAGTACTGCTGTTCCATAGACATTTCACAAGCAACATCACGAAAGCATCAACGGGTGATCGCACATTACATCTACACATTCACATTATCGCAGCTTCATTATTCGCTCATTTAATATGTGGTTGCAGTGAAGCCATACCGTTCAACCCCTGAAGCCAACAACTCCTGTTACCTATTTGTGTTAAGAACCTTATTTAGCATAGGCAGCAATGAATGTCTATGGTGGATTAGTCCATACAGAGAGACCCTGATCTTTTGCCAGAGGGTAGGAGCTGAAATTCAGAGCAAAGGATTTGACAGGGGTCACACACTATTTTCTGCGCCTGTCTGATAACTGACTGTTCAGTTGGTGCTGAATGGTGATTTTACCCTAAATTTGTTAAGTGAGAATAAAAAAATGTCTACTTTGTGTACTGGTTAATAATCTGGAGCTGGGGGCATCCAGATAGCGTAGTGGTCTATTCCGTTGCCTACCAACACCGGGATCGCCGGTTCAAATTCCCGTGTTGTCTCCGGCTTGGTCGGGAATCCCTACGGACACTGTGTCGGCAGGTGGGAAGCTGGTTGTAGGTATGTGTCCTGGTTGCTGCACTAGCGCCTCCTCTGGACGATTGGGATGTCTGTTCAGGGGGGGAGGGGGAACTGGGGGAATAGCGTGATCCTCCCACGTGCTACGCCCCCCTGGTGAAACTCCTCACTGTCAGGTGAAAAGAAGCGGCTGGCAACTCCACATGTATCGGGGGAGGCATGTGGTAGTCTGCAGCCCTCCCCGGATCAGCAGAGGGGGTGGAGCAGCGACCGGGACGGCTTGGAAGAGTGGGGTAATTGGCCAGATACAATTGGGGAGAAAAAGGGCGAAAATTCCAAAATAAACAAACAAACAAACAAACAAATAAATAAATAATTTGGAGCTGCAGTGTTGTACAGTAGTCGTAAGGACAGTACATAGAAATAATCGATGTGGTGGTATCAGAGATGTTCTGTGACTTTGGCCCCAAGACGTTCTATTGAGGGGAACCTGATTATTTAGATTGTCCTTGCCATTCCTATGGAATTCCCAGCTTCATTTTACTCAGTGGATTTTGGTCTGGTTGTCCTTGGAAGGGTTTGCCCAAAAAACTAAAAATCTAGATTTTTCTTAAAGCCGTGGATGGTTAAGACATACGTGTGAAATGGAGCAGTATCGGCCGCCCTGATCACGAGGGATTATGTTTAAACCCTCCCAAAAAAAGCTTGGCCTATCATCTGGCGAAAATCTCACTCTTGATTTAAATTTCAAATGTGATCCAGCTTCACTGCAGGGGAGACTGACTCCTGCTTATAATTGGCACTCATTTTAAAAGCAAATTGTCCAAGGGAATATTTCAGTCCGTGGGGTAATATCTTATTTACAGAGTAGTCCTCGTTTTCTGGCGGAGGGAAATGATTCACTGTGTTTCTGAGTGAGCGTGTAGAGCTCTTTGCTGCCATGGATATTTTTCTTGCTTTCACGGCAGACCATTACAAACCTGATTGATTTTATGTTCTGCCGTGTACAGGACCATTTGCATCAGAGCAACCTCAGAACAGATTTCTGCGAAACATCATTTTCCCGGGGACGGTAGGCAGTGCTTCACCTAGGTAACAAATTGGCATCATGAGACACGAATAGACTCTCCTCCTGGATTGGTTTGTCGTCGTTTGTGGCGGGGGTTTTAGGGACGCCATCTTGGCTCAGGAGGGGATGTCTATCTTGAGAAGTTCCACCAAAATATGAATATTCGTTGACAACTCTGCAGCCGTGGAAAGCTTTTATAAGCTTTACATCTGCATCCGCGGCGCTGTTGACGTCGCGTCGCCTTTTCTTTGAAACAAGACTCGTATAGGAAGAGCAGAGCAGGGGTTTTTTTTAGAGCCGAGTTTATTTGCTTTCTGATTAGATAGAATCCAGTTGACTCACAACTTCACCAACAATAATCCTACATCTCAGTGGGTTGAGCAAGGCGTTAACGTGTTCAGGGTTAAGGGTTTCGTGAAAAGGGAAACTCTAGGGCTCTAGTGTAGTGGTCTATTCTGTTGCCTACCAACATGGTGATCGCCAATTTGAATGCCCGTGTTAGCTCCGGCTTGGCAGGGCGTCCCTGCAGACACAATTGGCCGGGTCTGCGGGTGGGAAGCCGGATTTGGGTACGTGTCCTGGACGCTGTACTAGCGCCTCCTCTGGTTGGTCGGGGCGCCTGTGGCGACTCCACATGTGTCGGAGGAGACATGTGGTAGTCTGCAGTTCTCCCCGGATCAGCAGAGGAGGTGGAGCAGCGACCGGGATGGCTCGGAAGAGTGGGGTAATTGGCCAGATACAATTGGGGAGAAAAAAGGGGGGGGGCTCATTAGATAGAGCATGACACCAACTCTGGCAAGGTTCGGGGCTCTATTCCCATTTAGGACATTGAACACACACTGTTATTGTTAAAGATTACAGTGTTTCAGAAAAAAAGCCATCGCCACTTGGCACATATAAATGTATTTTCTTCACTTAATAGGTATGAGTTCTTTTTTTTTTCTTCCTCAGTTGCAGAAGCTCACATTTTGTTAGGGGTAAAGTGGAGGAAGGACCAGGACTCTCTAGAAATTGGAGGGGTTGAGGAAGAAGTTCTGTATCCTTGTCTTTACAAATGAGTCTCACAAATAATACAAACTGTGGAAAATAGGAAATGCAGTACAGTACATTACATTACAGTACAATACATGACATCACAGTGCATTATGGTATAGTACATTACAGGACAGTACATTACATTACAGTACAATACGTTACATTACAGTGCATTACAGTACAGTGCATTACAGTGCATTACAGTACAGTACAGTACAGTACAATACATTACATCACCATGCATTACAGTATAGTACAATACAGGACAGTGCATTACATTACAGTACAATACATTACATTACATCACAGTACAGTAAATTACATTACAGTACAATACATTGCATTACAGTACAGTACATTACAGTACAGTGCAATACATTACATCACCATGCATTATAGTACAGTACAGTACATTATATTACATTACAATACATTACATTGCAGTGCGGTACAGTACAGTACATTACATTACCGTACAGAGTGACAGAGAAGCTTTTATGAATTCTAGAAAGTACTAAAAAAAAAGGCTTACTGACACACAGGTGACAACAAAAATCATCACGGAGATTAGAAGAACTGCACAATGAGCAACAGGGAAGGGTAATCATCTAAGACTGGATGTAGTGAGTAGGCGGTTGTGTGTATTTGTGACTGTCTGTGTATTACTGTCTTCTGATTTCCCCTTGGACATTAAACACATTCATTATCCTATCCACCTGTCAAGTAGATTAGAAGGGAAATTTCATACGGCTGCGAAACGTGAACATTCAAGACACACAGGTGTGTGTGTGTGTGTGTGTGTGTGTGTGTGTGTGTGTGTGTGTGTGTGTGTGTGTGTGTGTGTGTGTGTGTGTGTGTGTGTGTGTGTGTGTGTGTGTGTGTGTGTGTATTTCCACCAATTTCTGGAAGAATGCCTCTAAAGACAAAAGAAAAAGCCTCATTTATAGCAGCAGCTTGTGCTCGAGCCACCGTAACCTGAGGAGCAGACTCTGATGTGCAGTCCGATAACGAATTCATTCAAGTCGTTTTTCTTTCGCAATAAAAGACCGTATTTATTTTAACTCAACAAAGGTGAGAGCTGGGGTAGCTTGTGTAGTGCGGTCAAAAAGTGTACTTCCTCCCGCTTCCCTTTCCATGTCAAGTCAGACACCGTGAGCGTATCACCAGTATTCATTATAGGTGGTGGCGTTCAGCCAAGTAGTTTTCTGCACAGGTGCATGGTAAGCACACATAATATACACCATTCAGTGCATAGCAAGCAATATTATAAAACGTATTCATATGGCTCTGCATCATTTGTTGAGCAAGTGCAAAAACATGTGACACCAAGGAGGTTTTTCTTCCAAACATGACATTTTTATTCGGCTTGTTTACTTTGATAGATCTTAATTCACTGAAAATGACCTGGTGGGAGACCCAGCTTATGTGTGAATGAGTTGTAGGTATCGTAGATAGGTGTGTGTTTGTGGGGGGTTGATTCAGAGAGAGAAACGAGGGGGGAGGGAAGGATTGGTTGTGTAAGTGATGATGGATGGAAAGACGGCGGAGGTTAAGAGGGTGTGCTTGAGGAGAGAGGGCTTGGTTGACCTCCGGGTTGGTGGCTGTAATGGTGTCATTATCTGTCAGTGGTGTGAGTGGGATGACAGGATAATGGTCTGTGTTAACAGCAGGCAGTGTCCTCTCAGCCACCAGCGCATACAGCTTACATGGACGTACGTACACACACACACACACACACACACACACACACACGCACACACACACAAATGCAGCAGATTTATGTTTATATACATAGCACACACACAAGGACATACATCAAATACGTATATCTATCTATCTATCTATCTATCTATCTATCTATCTATCTATCTATCTATCTATCTATCTATCTATCTATCTATCTATCTATTATATATATATATATATATCACACACACTTATACAGCATATTGATAATGCTTGCTGTACAAACATATATATTATTATTTTCCTAGTAGAAAATAGTAGCAATATCTAGAAATATCAAGTATACTTGATATTCTAGATATTCAAAATTCTTAGTATAGTTGTATGTATGCTTAAATGTCAACGCATTTGTAAGTTCTTGCGATGCATCCAATCTGATGCACACAAAGGTGATTGCCTGTGTGTTCCCTAAAGGACATTGTTAACGAAACCAAATCGTATAGAAATGGCTGGAGAAATCTGGAGTCAAATGAAAATCAAGGAAAGTAAACAAGAGCAACATTGGGCATGAATCCATCAGTATTAATGCACCTTTTGGTTTGTTCTTTGTTGTGTTACCTTTCATCCTGTGTTGTGTATGTGTCATCAGTGGTTATTGACCTAAACAGTAAACAGTTTTTGGAGGGTATATACCCTCCAAAAATCCCCAGGTGGGTTTGGGGGACTGTTTACTGTTTGTGCTGCTGTTAAGCCCACTGAGGCAAATTTGTAATTTGTGATATTGGGCTATACAAATAAAATTGATTTGATTTTGATTTGATTTATATATATATATATATATATATATATATATATATATATATATATATATATATATATATATATATATATATATATTTGATTGCTGTCTTTTAGAAAAATAGTAGTGTCATCTGCTAGCTGCTAATTAAGATCTCTCTTCCTGCAGCAGAAATTCCTTTTAAATTATTCATAGTGATGTGATCAGCAAGGATTTCAGTAGCTAAAAGAAATAAATAAGGTGAGATTGGACAACCTTGTTTAAGATCTCGCTTGAGGTCAAACCTTGCAGAAGTACCATTTCTGAGTTTAATAGAACAATTAGAGTTACTATATAACGTTTTGGGCACGGTAGCACAGTGGTTAGCACGGTCCCCTCACAGCGAGAAGGTCCTGGGTTTGAGCCCTGGGGTACTCCAACCTTGGGGGTCGTCCTCTGTGTGGAGTTTGCATGTTCTCCCCGTGTCTGCGTGGGTTTCCTCCGGGTGCTCTGGTTTCCCCCCACAGTCCAAAGACATGTAGGTCAGGTGATTCGGCCGTACTAAATTGTCCTTAGGTGTGTGTGTGGAAAACTATATCCATTATCATTTAGCATATAAAGCCAGCATATGTACAGTTAAATTAGCTTTTATTTTATTATCCAATTCCCCCTCAGGGATGAATAAAGTATTCTGATTCTGATCCAAAAGATGTGACTTTAACATGATGATCTTTGCCACAGACATTTGTATTTGACACAATAGAAGAAAAATGTTTAATGACTTTTATAATCTACACTAATCAGGAAATCCGGGTACTATTCTTGTTCAAAATAAATCTCTCCCTCCCCGATGCACACCGGCGATTATAGCGAGCAGCAAAGTGGTGTTAGAGGAACAAGGGACCGTATGTTGTGGTGGAAGGCCGATGTCATGCTCTGGATGATCAGATGTGTGTCAGTCATCTTCATGAGCCGGAGCCATCAGACTACACCAAGATCCGCTTCATGGGAGGTGTTAGAAATGTGTCGTAATCCATACATATCCAATCAAAGGCTTATGGAGTTCTCCATTAATTCAACCGTAAATTTGCATACATTAGTGAAGCAGAGAAATGTCTGCTTCACTGGAGTTCCTCATAATAATCTGAGGATGGTGCTGTTCTGCATGTTAAATGTTTCTTGTTTGTTGTTTTTCAAATCGTGGCAGGGTTTTTTTTTCCGGCTTCACAGAGGAAAAAGACGTGAGGATTTGATATCAAAAAGATTCTCACTTGAATAGAGCACTCTCTCACCTGTTGTGTTTCAGAAGACCTCAAGTCTTTGTATTGTGTATCTCAACTCCACGCGTGACTCAAGCCAGCTCCTGTGTCCTCACGACCATCTCGTTTCCTGTGGTATCGCACAAGCCGATAGCCTTCCCTGCTCAGCCAATCAGCACTGCTGCTCTTTCCCATGCGTCTGTAGTCATTCGGGTTTTGGAGGCCTGTATTACACCCGTGTTTTCGTTTGAGCTTGCTCTGAGTCAAACTGCATGTGCAAATTCTGGGGACCGGTCAATAAAATTTGCCTTGACCTGACAAACACCCATACATGCAAACAGTGTATGGATAATCACAGACACAGCTTACATATACAGTACGGACTGCTTTTTTTCTCTCTGTATCCCCCACTCACACACACACACGCAAACCTACACAAATGCACACAACGCATAGACATACTATACAAACAGCACTTAGAATATAGGCTCCGTCCCCGTCTCATTTTAGCCTTTCTAGTTGTGATTTTGAAAGTAATTTCGGTAAAACTTTCTATGAACCTTGCATCTATAATGCCCTATAAGCATCTATAATGCCCTATAAGTGTAGCTATGTCATTGTAAGATTCATTATAACCATGTATACGCCCTCACAACACCTCATAACCACCTTTATGTTACACTATGTAAAACGGATTTATGCATTATAAATATGTCATCATTAGACTGTTTATCTGTCAAATGTCATAATGCATCATAGCCAACTTGTTATGCTGAAGTTTTGTAGAGATGCATAATGAGACTTCAGTGCTATTTCACAGTCTTCAGCCATAGCCGTTAGTCATTGTAATACACATTATAGGAAAGTATGGGCTTTATAGATGCAATACAGGCTTATAGGGCGTTATAAATGCTTATAGGGCGTTATAGATGCAAGTTTCATAGAGAGTGTTACCGTAATTTCTTTAAGCTCTCATTTAACTAGAGCAGACTCATTCCCAAGGATTACACCCAATTCACACAGCCAGTGCCAAATAGCGGATTGGCCGCTGCTGTTAGCTATTTCTTGATCACAAGGAACAAAATCGTGGCGTTATTTGCATTATGTCACCACGAAAAATATTTGATGTTTTAGATCTTACTTGCTCTAAGTCATGAGCACTTAACAGTTCTGTCCTTTGGATAGAATTTGCTTGTTAAAGCTAACACTTGGGGGCGGCATGGTGGCCCAGTGGTTAGGGCAGTCGCCGCACAGCAAGAAGGTCCTGGGTTCGAGCCCCGGGGTAGTCCAACCTTGGTGATCATCCCGGGTCATCCTCTGTGTGGAGTTTGCATGTTCTCTCTGTGTCTGCATGGGTTTCCTCCAGATGCTCCAGTTTCCTCCCACAGTCCAAAGACATGTAGGTCAGGTGAATCGGCCGTACTAAATTGTCTCCAGGTGTGAATGTGTGTGTGTGTGTGTGTGTGTGTGTGTGTGTGTGTGTGTGTGTGTGTGTGTGTGTGTGTGTGTGTGTGTGTCGGCCCTGTGATGGCCTGGCGGCCTGTCCAAGGTGTCTCCCCACCTGCTGCCCAGTGACTGCTGGGATAGGCTCCAGCATCCCCGCAACCCTGAGAGCAGGGTCAGCGGTTTGGATAACAGATGGATGGATGGATAGCTGTGATATTTTTTTCTCCTTGGTTTTTCTTTATACAAATGTCACAACAAATCTGTTTGTTAAAGGCTGTAGATCTGAACTTGACACGCCCACTTATATGATGAGTCACACACATCTGGGCACATGTGTAATATCATTTTAGACAGCCTAACAGTCTGTCAGCTGTCAGGCTGTTGCAAAGCGCTTCATTCAATATGTTGATAATAGTGTGAATTAGGAAATTAATAGAGTGAGCTGTGGAATCTCATCGCTCAACAGATATTTATTTATTTATAGATTCCTGTTCATCAGAGCAGGAAATGAAGTATTCATATCTTCTTAGCTTTTAGATTTATTGCCCTGCGATTAGTAATTATCTAGTAAATAATCCCCTGTTGTACAGTAAGTAGACCGATAGGCTAGGCAGGATGGGGCTTCATTTAGCCTATTTTAAGATTTACCTTTAAATGGACGGTATTTCACAGCTGTCTTCAGGCTCTAATCCCTCATCTACTCAGATCATCCTTGTTTGACAGTGCTCGTATTTCTTATTACTCAAGTATTTTCGTTGATTTTCAGAATAGGACACATCCAAGAGACAATGTTGTGTTTAGTTCCAAATATACATAGACCATAAACTCAATTAATAAATACGAAATACGCATGAGGGGAAAAAGGCAACAAACAAAAAAAAGTCATAACAAAACATTATATTTTATGAACCATCTCTACTGAATTAGGAACGTGGATGCCTTTACTTCAATAATGGAGTAGAATTCAAACTTGGAATATTTTAATTTCTCTCATTTTAGTTGCACCATTACTTCCTCCACACCTCCTGTATGTGGTGGAGAGCCAGGTGCCTTCCACTTAAAGAGCGTTAGCCATCTGAAACCCCTCTTCAATATCGTGAATAATTTCACATAAATGAGATACACTTCCTTTCGATAATAGGTCCAAGTTTAGATACATATCAGCCCAATTGTTGTGTGGTAGCACTAAACAACAAGGGAAACTCATAACAAAATTGCAAATTTGCAAATATCTAAAAATATTTGACTGTCGCAAACCTCATGCTTTCTTAGGGAATTAAAAGGAAACAATGGTATTTATTTTTAAACAAATCTTTTACGCTTTACCATCCCTTTTTAACTGTGATTTGAATATTGAGTCTACGAGAGAAGAGGGGAAAGGGGGTTAGCTATAATCAGCATGGAAGTCAAAACCTGTATGTGCTTGAAGTGGATCCCTAACTGAGGCCAAACACTGTGCCACTAACAGATAGTTACCAGCTGCACAGTGTAGCTCATGTTAAGGAGGTCTATGTGATACTATGCTGTACCATTCTTCACAAAAAAAGGCTATGTGGGTAATTTCCACAAAATCAGTATTAACATGATATTAACGCTGTCCATCAAGGCATTGATTTATTTGATGGGGAGTGAAGACCAATATTTCAGAAGGTATTTCAGCCCAGCTGGTAGTATGAATGAGTTGTATGGTATGTAATTTACAACAACCTGCTGTCTCAGCATGTTCCTTCAAGGGAAACCCTCCAGGTGAGATTTTACCCACCCTTCTGTCCTTCAGATCATAGGACATTTAAGAGTATGTTTGCTTCATAGCAAACCTTACCTTGAGACACACATTACACCTGTGGCGAACCCAGGCATACAAGTTTGGATAATTCCAGGAACATTAATTATGTGCTTTAATCTGACGTTCTACTTGTGTGTGCACAAGGGCAAACTCACACACAAGTGGCCTCCTATTCACCTCACATAAAGGTGCCAAATTGACATTAACCAGACCCAGTTAATGTCAATTCAGAGTCACATGGACCACTTAACGACCTTTCCAGGTCATCATCACTGTTAATCACAGGAAGAAGATTTAATCTCATCTCCATACAGGACAGAAACTCTAACCTCCCCAATATGATGTAGACGGGATGATGATCTATCTGTGTGATGTGTAGTTACGCTACACACACACCCACACACACACACACACACCACATACTGTAATAATAATAATGATAACTTTGTTTTAGAAAAGAGCTATATAAATAATTTTACAATACAAAGAAATAAAAGCAGACAAGGCAAAAATAAGAACAAGACCAAATAAATAAAAATAAAAACATTATGAACATCAAACATTTGTAAAAGCTTTTATAAAAAGAAAAGTTTTAAGATGAGATTTAAAAGAAACTAGAGACTTGGTTTGTCTTCGTTCAATAGGAAGACAGTAGTAGTAGGTCCATAGTGTGGAGGCTCAAACAGCAAAAACCCAATCACCATTTGTGACAAACCGAGACCTAGGAATAACCAGCAGGGCTCTATCTGTGGATCTCAATGGTCGAGGGGGTGTATACCAGGTCAATAAATTACAAATATATGTAGGAGCAAGACCATTCAAGGCCTTAAAAGTGAGCAAAGTAATTTTAAAATCAATAAGAAATATAACTGGGAGCCAGTTTAGGGAGGCAAGCACAGGAGTGATACGGTCATGCCTGTTTGTCCCGGTAATGAGCCAAGCAGTGGCAGATGATGGATGGAGCCCCAAGTAAAGTGCGTTGCAATATAGTCAAGCGAGAATAGATAAAATCTGCTGCTGGTTCCTAGTGGGATCTTATTGTAGCTGTAGCTGTCTTATTCTATTTACTTACTTGTCTTATTTACTTATTCTAGCTATAGCTGTTTTTCACCTAGTGTGCCCTTAAATATTTCTTGTTGCCTAGCTGTTTTGACTTAGTTAGTGGCCAGGGTGTGGCCAGAACATCACAGGGATTTATAAGTCTGGCCTGATTCAGTTTCAATCCAGTGTGCATTTCAACTTTTGGAGTGATTCTGAATTGCTGGTTCATCTAGAACAGAGTAAGTATCATCTTTCTTGCTTAACAAGTTGCTATATGCCCATTTCACGCCGCGGCTATCTTGGATTAAAAAAAAACCAAGCGGTGGGAACTTAACCACGCCCCCTTCTTACTTCATTGAAAACACTGCTGGAAGCAACATGTCGTACTGCTGTGTACCATTCTGCAACTCCTATCAAAGAAGGGAAAGAGATAAATCTGTGTGTATATATATATATATATATATATATATATATATATACTATATATTCACTAATCTTTCAATAGTGGATAGCTCTGTTCTGACACATCATCTCGATAACAGGAAAATGTGTGGATTTATATTGCTTCCCACATGTATGACATATCCTCATGTGTCCAGTGAGGTTTGGGCGACTCTACCTGATCATGACTACGACGTGAAGCCCCTTTCTGTGGAAGACTAGCTTGACGCAGTAAAGAAACGCATCGCTTTCCTGGAGGACGAAAATAAAAAGCTGAAAAGTGAGCGTTTTGGTCTAGAACACTTCCAGTGTGCGCCCAATCTGATCAGGTTTTACACTGGTTTTAAGGATTGCCACACCCTCAGAGCACTCTTCCTAGCTTTACAGCCTACTGCAGAGTCCATGGTGTGATGGACTCAAATGCAAAGGAACAGCCATAACCTAGAACACATTTCTGTGTCTGGCTTCCATGCAGAGCATTTATCGCTGATTGATCAGTTTTTCCTGTTCTTGTGCCATGTGAGGCAAGGCTTTTTTGCTCTGGATTTATCTGTACGATTCAATGTGTCGCCGGCCACAGTCAGCAGAAACTGTACGACGTGGGCCAACTATTTGCTCTTTATGTTAGGGACCCTCCCGATATGGCCTAGCAGAGCAGCAGTAGACGAGCTAATGCCACCAGTATTCAGGGAATTCTACCCAAACACAAGAGTGATACTAGACTGCACAGAGATCCGCATCGAGACAGCTAGTTCGAAGGTTTTGAACACCATGACATACTCCCATTATAAAAGTAACACTACACTGAAATCCCTAATTGGGATCACTCCCTCAGGGTCAGTTAGCCTGGTAAGTAATCTATACACAGGATGTATTTCTGATAAGGAGATAACTAAGAGGTCAGGTGTTCTGGACCTCTTAGAGTCAGGTGATGAGGTCATGGCCGATAAGGGCTTCCTTATCAAAGACCTGCTCGATGAAATAGATGTAAAACTTGTCATCCCTGGTTTTTTAGGCCCAAGTGGACAGTTTAGCTGTGATGAGCTCACAGACACACAGAGTATTGCTGGCTTGAGAATACACGTCAAAAGGTCAATAAGACGCATAAAGGAGTACCACATTTTTGATGGAGTCATACCCCTTTCACTAAGTGGAACAGTCAACCAACTGTGGACTGTGTGTGCTCTCCTAACAAATTTTCAGGGACCACTGTTTTAAACCTTTGTTAAAATCAGCTGACAAGAAAATAGTGCACACAAACCTTAGCTAGATTGAAACATATTTAACTTCATTTCAGTACAGTCCCATTTTTTAGCCCACACCTTGAGATGAGCAATCACTATCTTAGTTTAGTAAGCAATTGATGATTTGAGTTGGTAGCGAGTTCCAGTTTATTGCTACAACAGAATGACAGTTGACCGAACATATTTTAGTTTAAAATGAACCAACAGTTTTGTTAAAGTTAAAGGACAAAGAATGAAAATATTGTAGATGGGACAATCTAATGTATAGATATTGAATGTACAGTATAAAAATGAAATGTATCTTATTTTTTATTTTATTGTGATTAAACAGCTTTTTTGAATACAGCCCTGTGTGTGTGTGTCTCTCCTCACTGGCACAGGAGAGGCAGAAAGTACTCAAAAAAGAAAAGATCCAGCTTAGTTTTCATATTGTGGTAAATGACGGTAGGTGCTCGAGGTTGGTAGTCCAAACCATGTTTGCTGCTGGCCCCGGCTGCATTGATTTCCGATTGAGTAAGAAGGGGGCGTGGCTAAATTCCCACCACTTGGTTTTTTAAAAATCCAAGATGGCCGCAGCGTGAAATGGGCGTATTGGTCTTATTCCAGCTGCTTGAGTATTAGTCCTTTTCTCTATACATCTGCTGCTGGTTCCTAGTGGGATCTTATTCTAGCTGTAGCTGTCTTATTTTATTTACTTACTTGTCTTATTTACTTATTCTAGCCATAGCTATTTTTCACCTAGTGTGTCCTTAAATAGTTCTTGTTGCCTAGCTGTTTTGACTTAGCTATCCTTTTAGCTTATCAATATATTCCTTGGTAACTTGCTGTTTGCAGTTTTAATAATATTGTGTGAGGTTTGATAGAGTTTTACATAAGTGACCAGTTTCTGGGCAATAAGCCTATTTTCAGTGTACCTCTTTGGCCAATTGGGTGTTAAGTGGCCAGGGTGTGGCCTGCACTCCTGGCAGATAATTAGCAATCATCTTCCAAGCCGAGGGCAAACAAGCCAAGGGCAAAAAGGTCTAGGTTGAATGAAGGCTAGAGTGAACAAAGGCAAGTGCGACTTTTTCAAGCCAAGAATTCGTCAAGCACGGACTGCTCTTTTTAGATCCGGTCAGTCATCTGTATTTTGTGTACCTAGTATAGACTACGTGTTTCCTTCACATTACTGTCCCTTCCTCTTCCCGGGGCTGGCATAGGCATTGGGTCACTCCTTGGCGCTGTGACCCTACTAATCTCATCTATCCCACTCTCTCCACTCACATTGAGCAAGTGGTGACGGGAGGGCTCTGGAATTACTAGTCTGCGGTGCTGAAAGCTGAGTTTATCTCAGGCTATGCATCCTTGCTCTACCTCAACTTTCTTGCTCTAACTGAGACCTGGATCATGCCAGAAAACACTACCACACCCGCAGCTCTGTCTGATATGTACTCTTTTTCTCACACTCCTAGAGCTGGGAGGCGGGGTGGTGGTACTGGCCTGCTGATCTCCCTGAAATGGAAATACTCTCTTGTTTCCATTCCACAATTTTCTCCGCCCTCTTTTGAATTTCATGCTGTTACTGTCTCTTATCCAGTCAAACTCACCATCGTGGTTGTGTACCGCCCACCAGGCCCCCTTGGTGAGTTTCTGGAGGAGCTTGACACACTTGTCTCGCACTTCCCTGTTGATGACTCTGCACTTATCCTTTTCGGTGACTTCGAAATCCACACTGACAAGCTAGATCCTCTTCTCTCTTTCCTCTCCTCCTTTGACATTCACCTCTCACCCTCTCCTCCTACCCACAAGGCTTGCAACCAGCTGGACATTATCTTTACCAGACACTGTCCTATTTCCAATCTCTCTGTTACTCCCCTCCAGCTCTCTGACTACTATTCCATGTCCTACTCTCTCTCCCTCTCTTCACCCCCCTCAGCCCCTTCCCCTACCCACATGGTTTCCACCCGTAGACACCTCCGCTCTCTCTCCGCCACTGATTTTCTTCCTCGGTTACCTCTATCCTCCCTACACCTGAATCTTTCTCTCTCCTACCCCCTGACACTGCTACTGATCTTCTTCTCTCTACCCTCTCCTCTTCTCTGGACAATCTCTGCCCCCTCACCTCCAGGCCTGCACGCCCAACTCCACCTGCCCCTTGGCTGACCGACTCAGTACGTACTGACAGATGGAGCCTGTCAGTGGCAGAGCGCAAATGGAGAAAAGGCAAACTCCCAGAGGACCTTCTCAACTTCCAATCTCTTTTTTCCACTTTCTCCTCCTCCCTTTCTGCTGCTAAGGCTGCCTTCTGTTGCTCTAAAATCCTATCCTGTGCCTCTAATCCTAAGAAACTCTTTGAAACCTTCTCTACACTTCTTCAACCCCCACCTCCTCCTCCTACTTCCTCCCTTCTCCCTGATGACTTCGCTAACGTCTTTGACAAGAAGGTAAACAACATCAGATCCTCCTTTTCTCACCACCCGGTTAGTGCTGCTTGCACTATCCCACTTTGCTCCCCTCTCCCCCAACGAGGTTCTAAACCTCATCACATCCAGTCGCCCCACCACATGCTCCCTTAACCCGGTCCCCTCCCCTCTTCTTCAGTCTATAGCACCTGAACTCCTTCCCTATCTAACCCACCTCATCAACACCTCTCTCCAGGCAGGATGCTTTCCATCTGCCTTCAAGACTGCTAGAGTCACCCCCCTTCTCAAGAAACCATCACTTAACCCCTCTGACGTCAGAAACTACAGACCAGTTTCCCTTCTACCCTTTCTATCCAAAACTTTCGAACGTGCTGTCTTTAACCAACTTTCTTTGTACCTCCACCAGAACAACCTCCTGGAACCCAACTAGTCTGGGTTCAGGGTGGGTCACTCAACAGAGACGGCCCTCCTTGCAGTGACAGAATCACTGCACTCTGCGAGAGCAAACTCTCTCTCCTCTGTCCTGATACTCCTGGACCTGTCAGCTGCGTTCGACACAGTGAACCACCAGATCCTCCTCCCTACGCTCGAGGGGCTGGGTATCACAGGCTCTGCACTCTCAATGTTTGCATCCTACCTGATAGGTCGCTCCTACCAGGTGACATAGAAGGGATCTGTGTCGGAGCCTCGCAGACTGTCTACAGGCATTCCACAGGGTTTGGTTCTGGGTTCTCTCCTTTTCTCCCTGTACACGACATCCCTGAGTTATTCACTCACATGACTTCTCTTACCATTGTTATGCTGATGACACCCAGCTGATCTTGTCCTTTCCTCCTTCTGACACACAAGTAGAGACATGCATTGCTGCGTGCTTGACTGACATCTCGGAGTGGATGGCAACACACCACCTGAAGCTCAATCTGGACAAGACAGAGCTGATGTTCCTCCTGGGGAAAGGTTGCCTGCACCGAGACCTGGCCATCACCATTGACAACGCCATGGTGACGCCAACTCGGACTTTGAGGAATCTGGGTGTGATCCTGGATGACCAACTGTTGTTTGCTGCAAAGGTTGCATCGGTTGCTTGCTCCTGCAGATTTTTCCTCTATAACATCAGGAGGATTCGCCCATTCCTCAGTCCTCACCGACGAGATGGCACAGGTGCTCTTCCAGGCTCTGGTCATCTCCCGGCTGGACTACGGCAACTCCCTCCTTGCTGGCGCCCCGGCGTCGGCCATCAGACCTCTGGAGCTTGTTCAGAAAGCTGCAGCTCGTCTGGTGTTCAACTGCCCTAAGTTCTCCCACACAACTCCCCTTCTCATGTCCCTACACTGGCTCCCAGTAGCTGCTCGCATCCAGTTTAAGACTCTGGTGCTAGCCTACAGGGCAGTGAAAGGAACAGCTCCTTCCTATCTCCAGGCCATGGTCAACCCCTACACCCCTGCCCAACCATTTCGCTCTGCTGCCTTGGGACGCCTGGTTGCCCCGTCGCTCAGAGGCCCCTGCTGCCGATCGACCCGGTCATGGCTCTTTTCTGTCCTGGCCCCACAGTGGTGGAATGAACTCCCCACTGATGTCAGGACAGCGGAGTCGCTGCCCATCTTTCAGCGCGGGTTGAAAACTCACCTCTTTAAGAACTACTACCCAGTTACTTGTTCTTAGCACTTATTGTATTCACTCATTAAAAAAAATAAAAAATCTCTTTCTTGCACTTTTACTTTAGCACTAGTTTTGCTCTTAGATGCTTGTTTAGATGCACTTATGACCGCTGATGACAAGTAGTTCTCCTGATTTCCTATGTAAAATGCACTTATTGTAAGTCGCTTTGGATAAAAGCATCAGCTAAATGACTGTAATGTAATGTAATAAAAGCATATATAACTTTTTGCAGATCAGCAATTGATAAAATTACCTAATTTTGGGGATTACTTTATGCTGGAGAAAGCATGACTGAACAACACATTTGATTTGATTATCAAAACCGAGGTTAGCATCAAATATTACCCCAAGATTCCTAGCAGCCTGCTTAAGACTACCTGACAGACCACCAAGATTAATACCAAAAGGGTTGATGGAATTTGGGGGACCGAACAGAATAACCTTAGACTTCTCATCATTAAATTTAAGAACATTTTCGGACATCCAGGATTTAATGTCAAAGAGGCAAGTTGTGAGATTTGCTAGGGCACTAAAATCTGTGGGTTTTAGTGGCATGTATAATTGAGTGTCTTCAGTATAAAAATGGTAAAACACGTTGTGATTTTGAATGACCTGGCCAAGGGGCAGCACGTATATAGAAAACAGAAGGGGACCAAAAACTGAGCCTTGAAGGACACCACAATTCATCTGAGCCATCCAGGAAGTAGAGTTACCCAGAACAACAGAAAAAGTTCTGTCGGAGAGGTAAGAGCGTAATAAACAAAGAACCGAGCCGTTGATGCCAACCCAAGTCTCTAAGCAATGCAAGAGGATGCTATGATTGACTGTGTCAAAGGCAGCACTTGAGTCTAAAAGAACTAAAATCGAGCAGTCACCTCTGTCTGCGGTCAGCAATAGGTCATTAGTAACCATAACTAGAGCTGTCTCGGTACTATGAACTGCTCTAAAACCAGACTGGAAACTGTTAAAAACACTATTAATGTTCATAAAAGAAATCAATTGAGATGAAATTACTCTCTCCAGAAACTTGAGATTAAAAAGGACAATTTGGAGATTGGTCTGTACTTACTTAAGGACAGGGGATCTAAATAAGGTTTCTTTAGCAATGCGTGAGCATGCTTAAAACTATCTGGAAAAGAACCAGAGACCTGAGAATTATTAAGAATGTGTAGACTAACGGGGCTAACAGTTGAAAATACCTCCTTGAGCAGCTTAGTGGGAATGATATCTATGATGCAGGAGGAGGAGTTCATAATGGAAACTACTCTCTAACACTGAACTTGTAATCGGTTGGAACTGGGTAGAAGAAGCAAAATTAACATGGGAAATGGAACGAATGGAAGGGCCAGGTTGGATTTGGGACCTGATATTCTCCACCTTATTTACAAAATGAGTGAGACATTTTTCAGACAACTCAATGTCAGGTTCAAAAAAAGAAGCGGCGGGACCATTAATAACAGAATCAATTACCCTAAAGAGAACTTTAAGATTGTGGTCATTTTTTGATATCAGTTCAGAGAAGTACATTGATCTTGCATCCTTAACTGCCTTCTGGTAAATTAACATATGGTTTTTAAGGGTGTTATGTGCTAAGTCAGATTTGTTGACCTTCCATTGTCATTCTGATTTTCTACAGAGTCTTCTAAGGGCACGAGTGTGATGGTTCAGCCAGGGGACATCGTTTGATTTTTGTTTCCTAGTTTTAAATGGTGCAATTTGGTCGAGGATGGATAGGCACTGATAAGTGAATGAATTTAACAGTGCATCTGGATTGAGAGGGGATATAGTAGAAGGATTAAAGGATGATGAATTAAAAGCATCACAGAATACTGTACCAAATTACACACATCAATTAATGCAAATACAACATTTAGCACTCTTGTTGGAACAGCTCGTTTTTCATATGCTTTACAAATAAATTTACCATGACCTTGACCAGGTCCTTAACATGTGATGTCCTGGACTGCAGCCTGCCACAGTGCAGCACACACATGCACGCATGCACGCACACACACACACACACACACACACACAACATCAAGTTAAGTAGATAGGAGTGAAACTCTACAGCTGAAATAAAACTTGAGGGAAAATAATGTGCCATCATACTGGTCAGAACCACAGTGCAATCCAGCATGCACACCACATCACGTACACCATATCCACACCTATGAGGAGCACCACTTGCACCGCAGCGCACACATTAGAACAGGCACACTGCACCACACAAACTTTACCTTTTAGATTTGGTATCCTATACTTTTTTAACCACACATGCCATGCTGTGCACACTGACAAGTGGATTTGGGGTAAAAATGTGGAGAGAAAACATTTGAGAGAAGACCGGCGATGATTTCCCCTGGCAGTGGTTGTGTGTGTGTGAATTAATGAATGTAGACTTATGCCAGAGGAAACAGACAACACTGATTGTCCTGCTTTTCTCCCACACTACAGCAGGGTCGATCCTGACATCTAATTTGAATGAATGTCAGCTCTCTCTCTCTCTAGCTCTCTCTCTCATTTGTCCTTCCGTCTATTTGGCTGTGTGAGAGGCCATGCTTGGAGAAGATTTTTCGTGTCGTCGTAGAATTCTTCCAATCCTCTAAACGCCATATAATCTGGTTTATAGATTGGTTTGCTCTCTCATATTTCCTAATCTGGTGCTTCAGCCCCCCTTCCTCCAAGGGTGCATGGGCATCCCCTGCAGGTTAGTCACCTGACATATTGAGGGGGATGATGGGAGTGTGCCTTAATGCCAAGTAGGCAAGGCGGTTTAATATGCTTAAAAGACTCAGACTTTCTTAACTCGTGACCCATATGGATTACTTGGCTGGGTGTACACAGTATACTTTTTTAGTGTTTTTTTTTTTTTTTTACTGTATTCTGTGTTGATTGCAACAAGTGGGTTGTGTCCACGGTGACCTGAAGTAACTGCCACCATCAGCAAACAATAATTAAGTACAACACTTAAATTTTTGCCAGGAACTCCCACAGTGAAGCAACTGCCCTCCCATACTAACTCTTAATGATTCGAGTTTGTTTGGAATGTTTTATCAGTGCCTTCTCCATATTCATTTTGGGCATTCATGAGTCTCTTCTCAGCACAGCAGACCATGAGTTGTGTAATAGTTGTTGCCATAACTGTCAGCTGCTTGGTTAGCAAGAAACCCTAATATTGTCTTTTTCTGATGGATCATCTAAACAAAAACAAAAAAAAGACTGACATGTGAGCTCCTCTGATAAATTAAGTCGAACTTTTCTCAAAATGTCAAATAGAGTCCTTTGCCCTGGTTAAGGGAAGCAGATGCAAAGCATTTTCTAAAGCCACTGCTTCCCATCTACCATGTGGATCCACATTTGTATTCACATAGAAAAGACAGGCAGAAATGTGAAAATGACCTACAAGTTTGTTGCCATGCACTGTTGTTTATAGGGGTGGGGATCACCAGAGGCCCCACGATACAATATTATCACGATACTTAAGTCCTGATATGATAGTCTTGCTATTTTAAACATTTCACGATATGCTGGATATATGGATAGGCTCCAGCATCCCCGTGACCATGAGAGCAGGATAAGCTGTTTGGATAATGGATGGGTGGATGAATATTGCAATACATATATTGTGATATATTGCGATTTATAACCCTTTTTCAACTGCAAATTATGTGCCCAGAGGTAAACTTTTTCAGCATCTGTTTTATATAATAAGATCAAGTGTTCAGCCTGTTTATCTCACTTCAATAATTTTTATTGTAACACAATGGGATTGTCAAGCAGACAGACTGATCAGCACTGTCATAAAAACCTGTCATAGATGTTACATGTACCTGACAAACTGAACTGTTTGTATTACAGTCTTTATAGTCCAACTTAACTGAATGCAAACATGTGTGGACTACTGTACTGTTATGGGTATTTATGAGCAATGCAACTTGTACAAAAAAGTTATGCAACCCCTTAAGCAACTGAGTAATTTGAAAGTAAATTACTGTTAATCAGAATCATATTTATTGGCCATGTAGGTTTGCACATACATGGAATTTGACTCTGATTTCATGGCTCTCTCAGTGTACTTAACATAGAATAACAACACTACAACAAAACCAAGTCCAGTTGCACTTGATTCCACTCTTTTGGATAACCATGACCTGGATGAATGAGAACATTCACAGACACTACAACACAACCATCTTCAGATATATAAACAAGGTGATAAAGTAAGAGGTGATAAAGTGCAGTGGTACAGAGAATATATCAGAGATGCTGAAATAGATGATAGCAGATTACTTACATACATGCCTGAGGTAGATGGACATGACAGAGCGTACCAGTATAAATACAATGTACAGTACAGTATATACAAAATGAGTGACAAGCATTCATTTGAATGACAGCCCGTGGAAAGAAACTCTTTTATATCTGGTTGTTTTGGGCCACAGTGCTCTGTAACACCTACCAGAGGGGAAGAGTTGGAACAGATGGTGACCAGGGTGTGATGGGTCTGCAGTGATGTTGCTTGCTTGTTTCCTGAGTCGGAGGTGTATAAGTCCTGAATGGAGGGCAGGTTGGCACCAGTGATTTTCTCTGCAGACTTAACTGTCTGTTGTAGTCCATCCCTATCCTGTCTGGTGGCTGATCCAAACCAGACAGTGATGGATGTGCAGAGGACAGACTGGATTATTGCAGTGTAGAACTGAATCAGCAGTTCCTGAGGCAGGTTGAACTTCTTGAGCTGGCAGAGAAAGTACATCCTCTGCTGGGCCTTTTTGATGATTGTGTCTATGTTGGATGCCCACCTTAGGTCCTGGGCAATTGTGGAACCCAGAAATCTGTAGGTTTTCACCGCAGACACCGTGCTGTTGAGTATGGTGAAGGGGGACAGTGTTGGGGGGGCTCCTTCTGAAGTCCACTGTCATCTCTCCACTGTTTTGAGCGTGTTCAGCTCCAGGTTGTTATGGCCACACCAGAGGGCCAGCTGATCAATCTCTCATTATATGCAGACTCGTCACCATCCCGAATAAGGCCAATGATGGTTGTGTCGTCCGCAATCTTCGAGAGTTTAACAGACAGGTCATCTGAGGGGCAGTCATTTGTTTAGAAGGAGTAGAGCAGAGGGGAGAGCACACATCCCTGGGGGGCGCCAGTGCTGATTGTCCAGGTGCTGGATGTGATTTTTCCCCAGCCTCACCAGCTGCTTCCTGTCTATCAGGAAGTTTTAATCCACTGGCAGATGGAGGCTGGTACAGTGAGCCAGGTGAGTTTGGAGTGAAGGATATCTGGGATGATGGTATTGAACGCTGAATTGAAGTCCACAAAGAGGACCCTTGCGTATGTCCCTGGGGAGTCGATGTGTTGGAAGATGTAGTGCAATCCCATGTTGACTGCATCCTCTAGTTAAATTGAAAATAAAATAATAGTAAAGTGAATAATAAATCTTCTTGGTCTGTTGGCTACTCCTGTTAGGGGTCACCACAGTGGATCATCTCTCTGTGTTTGTCAGCACATGTCCATCTCTAACCTGTACATCATTTCCAATTCACTACCTCAGTCTAGCCAATCAGTGCAAGTCCTTTTAATCTTTCCTTAGTGTCTAACCTCTCATACAACTCACCATTTCCTTTGCCTTCACCACCGCTCGCTTTGCTTTATGCCGCATCTCCTTGTACTCTTCTCTACTTTCTTCATCTCTCTGACTATCCCACTTCTTCTGTGCCAGTCTCTTCCTCGGTATACATTTCTATACTTCCTCGTTCCACCACCAAGTCTCCTTGTCTTCCTTCCTCTGTCCAGATGACACACCAAGTACCTTCCAAGTTGTCTCCCTCACTATTTCTGCAGTGGTTGCCCAGCCATCCTGCAACTCTTCACTACCACCCAGTGCCTGTCTTAACTCCTCCCTGAACTCCACACAACAGCCTTCCTTCTTCAACTTCCATCATTTGATCCTTGGCTCTGCCTTCACTCGTCCTCTTCTTGATCGCCAAAGTTATCCTACAGACCACCATCTAATGCTGCCTAGTTATGTTCTCCCCTGTCACCACCCTGCAGTCTCCAATCTCTTTCAGATTGCACCTTCTGCATAAGATATATTCATCCTGTGTGCACTTTTCTCCAGTCTTATAGGTCACACTGTTTTCCTCCCTCTTCTTGAAATACATATTCACCATAGCCATTTCCATCCTTTTCACAAAATCCACCACCATCTATCCTTCCACATTCCTCTCCTTGATACCATACCTACCAATAAACTTCATTCCCTTCACCAACATGCCCTTTGAAATCTGCTCCAGTCACCATTCTCTCCTCCTTGGGTACCCTCTCCACCACGTCAACTAACTCACTCCAGAATTCATCTTTCTCTTCCATCTCACACCCAGCTTGCACAGTATATATGCTGACAACATTCATCATCACACCTTCAATTTCCAGCTTCATACTCATCACTCTGTCTGAAACTCTTTTCACCTCCAACACACTCTTGTCATACTCTTCCTTCAGGATTACCCCTACCCCATTTCTCCTCCCATCCGCATCATGGTAGAACAGTTTGAACCCACCTCCAATGCTCCTGGCATTACTCCCCTTCCACCTGGTTTCTTGCACACAGAGTACATCTACCTTCCTTTTCTCCATTACATCAGCCACCTCTCTCCCTTTACCAGTCATAGTGCAAACATTCAAAGTTCCAACTCTCACCTCCATGCTCCTACCCTTCCTCCTCTCCTGCTGCCTCTGGACATGCCTTCCCCCTCTACTTTGCCCAACAGTAGCATAGCTTCCACCAGCACCCTGTGAGCCAACAACACTTGTGGCGGTTGTTGATAACATGAGCCTCAACCGATCGGCTCTGGTATGGAAATCTGATTTATGATCCATCTCTTTTATTTGGCAAACGTTTTACACCAGATGCCCTACCTGACACAACCCTCCCCATTTATCCGGGCTTGGGACCAGCATTAAGAATGCACTAAAATAAATAGATAATAAATAATAAAATATTAATATTTGATGTGTGTGTATCAATATAATAATGCCATCTGAAATATCATGATACTATGCTGTGTCGATTTTTTTCTCCTCACCTCTAATTGTTTATTTGTCTGTAGTAGGACTGGCTGATACCAGAAGATGTGTCAGAGGCTAACAGAGATTCAAACAGATAAAGGCCTGTGTACTATGGGTTTCCCAGCTGTTGATAAGTGTTTAATTTAGTGGCTTGAATAAGCCACTGGTCACACATCTGTTCCCAGCAGGCTTTGTGTATTGTTTCCTGTCACTAGTGTTTTAGCACAGTTCTGCTGATTGGCTTGAGGGCTGCTGCGGTGGCAATGACCAGCCTGTGTAGTGACTCAACAGCTGCAGATAAAGAGGCAGCCAGTTACTGTCAACAAACGAACCGTGCGCGAAAGAGAGAGCGAGAGAGAGAGTGTGTGTGTGTGCGTGAGTGTGTGTGTGTGTGTGTGTGTGAAGACAGAAGTGAGAGGTTGTGGTGTGGAATGGCTAAAATCTGTCTATCACTGTTTCTCTCTCTCTCTCTCTCTCTCTCTCTCTCTCTCTCTCTCTCTCTCTCTCTCTCTCTCTCTCTCTCTCTATCCAACCTCCGTATGAGCCCTTGGGCAGGTGATTTCATTGAGCTTCAGGGAAAAGGTCAGCAATCCAATCCCCCCCCCCCCAATGGTTTCATGTAGGATGGATATGGTACAGCCTCCATTTTTATATCATAAATTATTTATTAAAAACACTTATGTTTACTCTTCATTCTGTTTGCATACTAGCACATTGTCTCGGTAAATGGAAGGATTATTAGTGTGATGTGGGCTGATGCGTCTCTGTCACTCACCACTTAATAGAGTACAGGAAGTCCCCGGGTTATGAACGAGTTCCGTTTTTGAGTCTGTTTGTAAAACCGAATTTGTATGTAAGTCGGAACAGTTATGTACAGTTCACATCTAGCGTCAATTAGTCAAATGTTTGTCTTAGTATGTAGTATAGATTTGACCTGAAACACAATAAATATAATGATGCAGTAACAATAATAAATGTAACTACAGTACAGTGTTTATAATTGGGAGAGAGAATGTGTGTTTAGGTATAAAAAACTTTAAAGAAACATTTCAAACTCCCCACTTGCCACTGTCCCGGGAGCGGGTCGCAACCGGCGGAGGCTGGCCGTTTGATGCCAGAACCCAGAACCCGCTCGGGGCCCGCCTGCCCGCCTCACCGGATAAGACTTCACCTCTCTCTGAACGCTTCATTATTTCCACTTTCGTTTCAATCGTGATTGTTTTCCTTTTCTCCGATGCATCACCATCACTTGCGTCAGATTTACGCTTTGAAACCATGACTACGAGGGTAAACACACGAACATTTTACATCAAAACACAACGCACACAACACCGTTTACACGACCCGACTTAAAATGGTGACGACGGCGTGGTGTTGTTCTCGGGCCAACGAACCGCCTAAAACGCGCAGTGATTTGAGCGTCATGCAAAGTAGTCCGTCCGTTCTTGAGTACGAACCATTGTCTGTAACTCGATTTTTGTTTAAATAATAGGCTTTACGGAGGTCAGTTCCTAAGTACGGGAGTTCAAAAGTCGGGAGTTCGTAACCCGGGGACTACCTGTATTGTGATTCTAGTTTACGAAGCTGATAACTGAATATAATAAGGGCACTGTTTGTAATTTCTATTGAGTTCTGACATCTCTAGTTCAGCAGAGTTAGTGAAAACTCCATGTCTGATTCGACAAGCCAAGAAAATTGAAATAGAGAGGTAGCACATAGTACAAAACACATTTGCAAACATCTGGACCTCCTGTATATATCAGTTGAAATCCACGTAGCTTGTATTGTACCTACCTTGGACTGAGAGGAAATCCTTACCACACGTCCCCCCTTTTTTTTCCCCCTCCAAATTGTACCTGGCCAATCACTCCGCTCTCTGAGATGTTCCGGTCGCTGCTGCACCCCCTCTGCCGATCCAGGAAGGGCTGCAGACTACCACATGCCTCCTCTGATACATGTGGAGTCGCCAGCTGCTTCTTTTCACCTGACAGTGAGGAGTTTCACCAGGGGGACGTTGCGCGTGGGAGGATCATACTATTCCCCCCCAGAACAGGTGCCCCAACCGACCAGAGGAGGCGCTAGTGCAACGACCCGGACACATACCCATATCCGGCTTCCCACCCGCAGTCACGGCCAATTGTGTCTGTAGGGACACCCGACCAAGCCGGAGGTAACACGGGGATTCAAACCGGTGATCCCCATGTTGGTAGGCAACGGATAGCCCGCTACGCTACCCGGACGCCCCCTGCCGCATGTTTTGCTTGACTTTACATGTTCTTGTCCTCAGAGGAGACTGAGTGTTCCCAAACACTCAGTCTCCTCTGAGGGATGGATTCTTCACCCCAACACAAAATGTGTTTCGTGATATTTGACCCTAACTCGGCATACTATAAGACAGGTTTTCCAGGGAAAAGAGTTAGATAAGTGATTTCGGTGCGTGCTGTTGACACGTCTGCTTTGTATGTCTTGGGATGTGAGTTTTGTGTTTTATTGGGCGAGTGTGAGGAGGTTGTTTGCGGCAGTGGGACTGCTCATCTCATATCCAGACATGAGGATTGTTAAACCTCTGAGTAAGACGGATGACTCTCCCGGAGCTGACTGAGATTGGCTGTTTTAAGAGAACAGATATAGTGTGCAGCGTCTCTCATTTGTCTGTCTGGCTGTCACGCTGTCTTTCCGTCTGTCTGTCACTATCTCTCTCTCCCTCCGTCTGTTTTTTTCCCCACCGTCTGCCTTCCTTCCTCTCTTTCTTTCTCTCTCTGTCTAGGTTTCTTTGTCTCTCTGTATGTTCCTCTTAACATCAGTTAAATTCAAATTCAATTCAATCTTGCTTTGCTGGCATGAAATACAACATGTTTTTGTATTTATTGGCCAAAGTAATTATTAAACAATGCAGTCATAGATATGATAATAATAACATAGTAATAGTGATTACAACAGTAATAGCAATTCATGGAATTCTCTCTCATTTTATAATGCACATACATATTCATAAGGTGTGTACGTGTGCACTTGTGTGTGTGTGTGTGTGTGTGTGTGTGTGTGTGATGTGAGAGAGCAATCAGACTTGACTATAAACAAGTACATCTTATACAAGTTACAATAATATCTCAGTTTGGTGTACTTTCTGTCTTCTCTCTCTCTCTCTCTCTCTCTCTCTCTCTCTCTCTCTCTCTCTCTCTCTCTCTCTCTCTCTCTCTCTCTCTGTCTTTGTTTGTTTCTATGTCTACCTCTGCTATGAATCTCCTGGATTTAGGTGTTTGTCTTTCACTGTCTGTCTGTCTTTTTCTCCGTCTCTCTGTTTCTCTCTTAATGCTGCCATATCTGCTGTAGGGTCTTGGGGGAATGGGGGTCCAGGGCAGGGCAGGAACGATTGAATAACAGCCCCCCCATCTCTCCCTCTTTTTCTCCCTATCTCTCCATCTCCCTCTTTTTCTCACTCACTCTCTTTCGCCCCATCTCCCCTTCCAATAATCTCTCACTATACCTCTCTCTTCCTCTATCCTCTATCTCTCCTTCATTGCTTTCTCACATGCCCTCTCCCTCCGCCGTCTTCTCTCCTGTTGTGTATCTGTGATGACTTTGTGCAGACCTCTGCGTTGGGGGAGGGCAAACCAAGTGCCGCAGGCGAGCGACTTGTGTCTGGGCCTCAGTAGGTGACAGCTCAGCGCTCAGCGAGGGCCAATAAGCATTTGTTCAGCCTCCGTTGCAGTCTGACACTGCAGCTCACCCACCTTCAGGCTGACTTAACCCGCTTCTCATTTCACCTGTGCTTGGGGGGAAATCGACTAGAGATTTGATCTGTGGCAGTCATGCGTCTCCGAATAGGAAATTTCTGCTTGCCGCACCCTCAATAGACCTCTTGTTTCTCAGCCACATGTGTTTTGAGCTCTGGGCATGACGTAGCTCCATATATACGTACTATACGGCTATAACAGTACACAGAAATCACGCTTCGGTTCACATCACGGTTTGGACATCACGTTTCAGTGCAAGTACAGTACAACAAGTATGCATTAGCATATTCAATGTGTTTCCTCACACATACTCTGCAACTGTCGGACAACGCCGACACACCGTCTCTACCGATCCACCACTCCCTCTCCATTACTGTCGTAGTTCACTGGGAACCTGACATTTTCCCACACAGCTGATTTGAAAGGAGCAGGTGGGTCTTCTAGCTCCTGTGTCGTTTACATTTGCCATAGTGTGACTGAGAGCAGGATAAGTGGTTTGGATAATTGATGGATGGATGGATGGTTGGATGGATATTGTGACTGACTCAGTCAGACACCAATCAGCTTGAGCTAAGTTTAGCATGGCATGTTGCTAACTTGCTAACAGCTTACAGCTTAAGGTTTCTGGATGGAACTAAGCTTATGAAATCAGGTTCTGCATTACACTCATCAATCCTCACACATGGGCTGCTGCGTATTCTCCGTACAGCTGCATGCACCGAACCATCATGGTTCGGGACAAATGTGTGTAACATTACATCCCTGATAAATACAGAAGACATTTTTCCCTGCGTTCAGCCAGACAGAATTTTTTTGGGGGTTATCGGTACTGATCACCTCTTGAAGTGGACTATGCTTCTTTAGATATTCCAGTCAATAAAGATGAATATTTAGGAGACCCCATCGCTTTGACCAGGCACACCGCAAACTCCCTTCATTTGCCCTCAGGGAGTGGGACTCGTTGGATTGTGCCATGAACAGACCACAGTGCTGCTGGGATGGGATGGGTGGGGTGGGGGGTTCTGCCGTTATCTGTCATCTTAGCTGGACAGCAGGGAGCAAGGGACGATGCGCTGCTTAAACCATGAAATATGAGCTGTAGCCCCGGGGCTGGGTGTCTGCGCCATGCTCCTCCCTCTAGAGCCTGCTTTAAAGGTGATAAATGACAAAGGCATGCCAAGGGCAGCCCTGTGATAACACAAGGACCCAAGGATCAATGGAGAGATTATCCTGCAATTCGCCGAATGAAGACCTCTGATAACAGGGTGTTTAAATCCTGCCTACACTGTTCTAAAATTGTTTGACTGGGCTAACCCGTGGTTTTAAGACCTCCCGTATTAGATATTTTGTCTCACTCTGAAAAGGCCATGTAAACAGAAGTGATCCACGAGAAGGAGATCAGGGCATGTCATGTTGAATCCGCTCCCACACTCATCGTCTCTAAGCCTCCTTTCTTTTCCATGCAACTCTCTCTTGCACTAGATGCAAACTGCCACTTCCTCTCACTGTGTTCTGCTCTAGTTCTGTCAGTCACCTCTTAGATGCCTTACACAGTCCTGCTCAGCTGCCTATCACAGCTCCCTGTTGCAATGTCAGTATGTTGCCAAGGCAACGGATGGAAGCTGCTCTATCAGTCATTTATGCCTTCTCTACTTATCTGCAGATGGTACTTTGTCTGTCACGTGGCTGAAGCACAGACCACCCAGTCTGACACATCACAGATTACAGGCTTCTGAAACAGATAATTCTAAGGGCCCACATTTGAATAACAGACAGACAGGGCTAGCAAGTGCCCTACTATCTTTAAAGAGGCAGCTATTCCTATGAAATCTCTGGAGGCTGATATGACATTGCCTACTCTAGGAATATGTTAATCAGATATTATCATACCTGAGAACCTCGTTTTACCTCCCATCGAGTCAAAATAAGTTATGAATTTCAGGAATTCTTTACTTTAGGTTGCATACAGTTTTTGCCTTTGAATAGGCAGCTTTTAAACTTCTCCGTTAAATTGACCTGTTGCACTGCTAAATATGCCAAGGCTGTTTGACACCCTCGGGGTATTGTTAGAACACTGTCCTCCGGGCCTCCTGCTACCCATCCATCAAAGAACTTCTGTCTTTCATTTTGGAGGCATTTCATTGCTGCTCTGCGCTGGTTTTCTGAAAATGCAGGTGAGGCTGGTAAACCTAAGAACGCTGGTGGTATTTGCTGATGAGTGTAGGCCTCTCAACATTTCATCATTTTATTCCAGTTTCACTCTAAAGCAATAGCCTTTGAATGGTTAAACACACTTGTCAGTCGCCAAATTCAGAAATCCTTATCTTTTCAAATCTATTACAATTGTTTTTAAGGTAAGAATTAAGGCGGCTCTACATTTGGCGACTAAAGCAGTCTGTGCCGATTCAAGCCATTCAGACTTAGTCTCAACGATTGGTCTTGCGGCATGGGGCACGTGGGGCAGCATAGCTCATGAGGTAGAGTGGGTCATCTAGTAATCGGAAGACTACTGGTTTGATCCCCGGCTCCTCCAGAGAGCATGTCGAAGTGTCCTTGAGCAAGACGCTAAACCCCTAAGTGCTCCTGATGCACAGGTAGGCGCCTCCACCACCAGTGTATGAATGTGTGTATGTGAATGGGTTAATGTGAGGCATACACTGTAAAGCACTTTGAGTGGTCAGTAGACTAGAAAATCGCTATATAATCGCAGTCCATTTACCATCTTGTGTGCTGTCTTGATCGTATTCACGCTGATAGATTCAGCCTGATTCTAGCCTTAGCCCAATTCTTTGAGCCTCATCTCAAATTTCGAGGAATCTTGGCCTTTCCCTTTAAGAAAGAAGTGGGTGTAACTTGAAGTAGGAGTGACATGAAGTGGGCGTAAATTGTAGTCTCGCAAGCTGCAGACAGATACTCGTAATCTTGCAGAAACACGTTGGCTCAAAAAAGAAGTCGAAGAACAAGAGTGCTGAAGAAGAGAGCGAGACCAACCGGCAGAGTAATATCAGTCTAGTCAAAGTTAAAGTGCTTGTCGTCAAAGTATAAGTAAATAAACAAATGCAGAACATGAACAATTCCTTTCTAGTAGTTTGTAGAGCTGTCACTCTGCTTCAAACTCAACAAAAGTCAAGACGTCGTTCATTGGGGAAAACATGCTTGAGAGACGGCCGCCGCAAAGATTGTATACCGTGCATAAAGATGAAAGGCGGCTGCACCAGCCTTTGTCTTGGCCATTGTCATTAAATGCTTCTTTTCCTTGCGTGTTCCAGTAGAATTAATTGTTGATAAATTTACTGCATGTCAATTCATCAACCCGTTCTGTTTATGTTCCAAAGCTTTAATCTTATAGGCTGTTGTTGCCAGAGCCAGTCTCTAATTTCAGTCTTTTCCCCAGGGTTCGGCAGCCTATGGCACCCGTGCTCACCGTGGCACACGAGGCCATTAACATGAACACGCGGAGCAATTCAATAGATATTTTGAATATACTTTTTGATTAAAAAAATTGTCATATAAAATATAGCGTAACGGCGAACTAAACGAACAATTTGATTTTGAATGATACTGAAAGAATTAGTCTCAAAACACACCACTGTCTTTGACAGCAAGAGGGCGCACACAATGATGTGCTCTATCACCCCCCCCCCCCCATCTGCCCACGAGCGCGGCATTACAGCTGTGGCAACAGCGTAGCAAGAACAACCGACGATGGCAGGAGCAGAAGTAGGTTGTTTGCCCTCATGGACAAACAAATTCGGGTTTATTTCACAAAAAGACTGAGCTGTGTGCGCTCTCTGCTGCCAAAATGTCCAACTTCAAGTGTAAAACGTCATTTTGAAGGCACGAGAACAGTGGCGCCTCCAGAAATTTTTCATAGGGGTGGCCAAATGGGGCCACTGCAAATCTTGGGGTGGCCCACCAAAACCAAAAGCCGTGACTGCCTTTCAGGAAGTCTATCATGCTGTTGCAGTATTCTGTATAGGCTAGCTGAAAACTGTCAAGTTAAGGATTGCACACTGAAAAACTTTGGCTTCTTATTTTTCATAGTTAATGTTACTGAATAGACTTATACGGTACAGTTAACATTTTGAGTTTCAATGTGTCATGTATCTGTACATATTGTAACAGGTTAGATGATTCCTTGTTACATTGTGTATGTCCAGAAATGAAAAATTAAGATATCAGATAGAAGCATATTATGCATACTCAGAAGCATATTCTGCATATGCAACTCGTGGCTGGGGGGGCCAGCGGGGGGGCCAGGGATAGTATCAGGGTGGCCATGGCCACCCCTGGCCACCCCTTGGGGGCGCCACTGCACGAGAAAAGCTTCAAAGACAAGGCTGATAAAGCTGAATCAACCTAGAGGCCAGCGGCCCGGTCAGTACAAGAAGCAAAGCAGCGGGTTTACAACCCGATGTGCCGCCCAAAACCAAGCTACAGAGGGCAGCTATGAAGTCCTACAGTGCATTGCTTAACACGGGAAGCCATTCTCCGATGGAGAGTATATAAAGGAGGCTTCCCTCAGTAGTTCGGAGGTCCTATTTAATGGGTTACCAAACAAAGACACGATCATCAACAGGATCAAAGAAATGCCCGTTTCTGTGAGAACTTTGCTTCCATTTCCAACATCATATCTCTGTGAAGCGGGGTTTTCTGCAATGAACGCGATGAAAACAAAACTGCGGAATAGACTGGACATAAGACACACCCTTCAGGTGTCTGTCTCCCATCACCCCTCGATTGGACCATCTTGCTGCAGGGACACAAGCCCAGGGGTCCCACTCATTCAGTGAGTTGCAATGTTGTTATATGTATGTTATGTTAATGCGAGGAAAATATTCGCTGTGTGTTTAGTATCCAAACGTTACTTTAAATGTTATGATACTGTTGATTTATAAGCCTAACCAGAGCTGTGCCTGAAGAGGTGACGCCAAGGTCGGTCTGACAGGATGCGGAAGCGGGGCAGGCTGAGCTAACTGCTAGCCTATGCAGACCGGCAGTTCCGATAACACCGAGGGCGGTCTGGCGGCGCCTAGCCTTGCCTAGCCTTGACTGTGTTTTTAGTGTCCGTGTGAAGTACAGGGAGGTGTGTCGAGGATGTCTGGCCCAAGGACCACCGCCCTGACTGGAGCTGCGCCCGAGAGGAAACACCGAGGGCAGTCTGGCAGGACGCGGAAGCAGGGCAGGCTAAGCTAACTGCTAGCCCCTGCTGACCAGCAGTTCCGATAGTCATCCTGGCTGGCATTCATTCTCCAGGAAAGGGATTTTTTTTGTTTAGTTTAGATATATGTGTTAGTTTGGATATATGTGTTCTTGTAGTTCTTGTAGTTTTTTGGATATGTGTTTTTGTCTTTGTGTTGCACTGCTGTGGACTGGGGGAAACAAGGTTTCATTTCATTTCATGTGCGCAACTTCATGAAATGAAATAACAAAGTGTTTCTGTTTCTAATTCTGATATTGAGGAAACCCACATGAGCCCGTTGAGAATGTGCACAGTCTACAGAAAAGGGGTCTGATCAAATCCAGAACCACTGGCGTAACATATTTATTATGGGCCCTGGTGCAAGCAACCCTCGTAGACCCCCCCCCGTCTCTCTCTCACTCGTTCACACACACACACACACACCACCACCACCATAGGTGGGTTTAGTAAGTAATTTTAGTAATTTATTTGTATAGCACCTTTCACAGATATACAATCACAGAGTGCTTCACAGCATAAAATATAACAAATAAAATAGGAATATCAAAGTAACTGTTACGGCCCTAGTGCCGTGTGTCTGTAATTTTCCCTCTCCAAGTGATGCCCCGCCTCCTGTGGAGCTGCTGATTGAGCCCAGGTGACCCCAATTCCTCATCAGCTGGGTATATAACTTGGAGAGGGACACCCAACAGTGCCAGTGGGCCATTGTTGGTAGCAGTGTGTGGAGAGGGATGGCCAGTGGGCCACTGTTGCCAACCAGAGAGCAAGCTCTTGTGTATTTACTCCTTGAGAAGGAGGGTGAAGCTAATTAGTGTCCTTGTTTTGGTTTGATCTGAGTCTTTGTTAAAGCCTGGTTAGTTAAGGGCCAGCATCTTTAGTTGCCTGTTTATCTTATAGTTTGACTAAAGGGTCTTTTCATTAATAAATCTGTTTTTACACCTGGTTCCGCCTCCCACCTTTCTTATCCCCCCCGGGATACTTTTATTTTCTTTGTTACTTCCCCTCATCCCCTGGACCTTTAACGGGGAACGTAACAGTAACAGACAAAGTTTACACATAATTACTGCTCTTTAAGAAAAATCCATCCAATTTCTGGAGTTTTGCTGTTCTTTCCTTTTTTTCCTTGCTCTCCTTCCTCTTTTTACATCCACTTTTATGTGTGTAACTCATGCTTGCTTGCTTGATTTTATTTTTCTAACGTTACTTAGGTAGGCTAGATAGGTAAATGATATTGTGCGCGCTAAACAAGCTATCATCACATGCTCAAAACAGACACGTAACATTGGACTAGGATAATGCATGCAGAAATATTGACGGGCCCCCCCCCCTAGCAACGGGCCCTGGTGCCACTGCACTGGCTGCACCACCTATATTTACGCCAGTGTCCAGAACCCTCTTGTTTAGAGGTGTCAGTGATTACCACTTCACATCCATGGCACACAACCATTCTATGCGTTTCAAGTCCAAACGTGTTTGGAACTTTGTCTTCCATCTTTTACGGGGAGACTTGAGGCTTCTCGGCAGCCGTCCCCTCAGATGGAGGGGAGGGCTTGATGGAGGAGAGGCAGGCAGAGGTTTAAGTTAGGAGACGATGATTTAAAAGGTGGTTTATATCGGTGAACTTCTGTCTTACAACGGAAAAGAAAGTAAACAGGACGTGCGCCTGTGCTTTCCTCCTCACAAACTCTGTGACACAACCTTATGCTGATCAAAGAGCCCCCAGTCTGCCGCAGCAAATGGATAACAAGAAAAATAAAATAAAATCAAGGGATCCGCACGAGTACTGTGCTGGAGGGTTTTTTTTATTTATTTTTTTATCTAAAGGCTTTTCAGTCTGAATCACAGTAATCCCTAAAGAAGATAAATGTATAGGAATATATCTCAAGAGCGGTATTTCACAGATAATGGGAACTCAAATACATACTGCAAGGCATAAATCAGACAGGGAAAAAAATGCGACATCTCAGTCTGCATGTAGACGGTACACTGTCACAGTCCACCTGTAGACAGTAGACCACACGGATTGTAAACAGAGCACAATGTACTTATGACAACATATAGACAATAGACTATACATGTCTCTATGAGTTGACAGCACACTGTAGAAGACTACAAATCACTATACATATAGACAGTAAATCATATACTAGATCAGGGATAGGCAACCTGGTCCAGAAAGGTCCGGTGTGGGTGCAGGTCTTTGTTCCAACCAAGGAGTTACACACCTGAGTCTACAGATCAAGGTCCTTAGAGAAGACTATTGGTTGGCTAATAGAATCAGGTGTGTAACTGCTTGGTTGGAACAAAGACCTGCACCCACACCGGACCTTTCTGGACCAGGTTGCCTATCCCTGATATAGATCACTCTACATGTAGACAGAACATATTGCTGTACATATAGACAGAATATATCTCTCCGCATGCTAATGGTTGGCTCGACATTAACAGTAGTGTGTGCACAGACAGCCCTCTGCACACAGACTATGGACTATGCAAATCACTCGTGTCAGAGTTGGACTTATCACGGTCTCGGCTCATCCTCGGGCCGAGAAGAGTGAGTGACCAGTGGCCTCTGTCTCTGCTTGGCTTTGCGGACTGTGTTGCTATGACAGCGTAGAGGTCTCACCTTCTCCACTGCCAAACACCGGGACAAAACTAATCTACGCTTTTATAGATTTCCCATCAGTCTTTGTTCTCCTCTTCCCTTTCCCCCGTTCCCACACTTCTCTAGCTCTCATCCTGCGTTGCTGACTTTGTGTGTGTGTGTTGTGCACGTGTGTGTTTGAAGTGCCGACATATAATAAATAGTTTTGTGTCTCGATGTCTCTGGTCTCCCCGACAGACCTCAGTCATAAGCTAGTTGTCTCCTGTGTTGTGTCTGGGCTTTGTCAGCGGTAATGAAGGCGTGTCGGCTGTGTGCACGTGCTGAGAGCTTGATGGAGGCGCCGGCGCGTCAACCAGTCAGATCTAAGAAGCGCATCAGTGATCTAGTTGCAAACAGTGTTTTGACACAATGGTGATTAGCTTTAGGATATTTTCCACTGCACCAAAAAAAAAAAAAAAACTGAAACCTGTACAGATCCTTATTCTGAATTTAGAGGATAAAACTGTCTATGGTGCAAAAAAAAAAAGTTTTTAGCAGTTGTTTTGACAGGAAGCCTTGTGCTCCCAGAGATAGTCAGGATTAATTTATTTTTCTCTCAAGGATTTTGCTACTTAATAAAAAAATGCGTTCTCTACTCAGCTTTCCTGTCAATACGCGGCTTGTTTACCTGCTTGAGACCTTGTGTGACTCAGTCGCTGTTGTAGAGCTGACATACATGCTGCAGCCGTACTGTAGAAATGATGTGTGACAGTCGACTGCTGAAGCAGAAGTTGTGGGAAGAACATTCATTGATGCTGTTGTTAAATCAAAACCACATTTTCATATTCATTTTAGCATCCAGCAACTTAGCAGATCCTTTTGTCCCATGTCACTCACCATCATAAACACAGGTAGTAGTCCGGGTGGCGTGGCGGTCTATTCCGTTGCCCACCAACACGGGGATCGCCGGTTCGAATCCCTGTGTTACCTCCGGGTTGGTCGGCTATCCCTACAAAGACAATTGGCCGTGTCTGCAGGTGGGAAGCCGGATGTGGGTATGTGTCCTGGTCACTGCACTAGCGCCTCCTCTGGTCAGTCGTGGCACCTGTTCGGGGGGGGGGGCTGGGGGGAATAGCGTGATCCTACCACTAGCTACGTCCCCCTGATGAAACTCCTCACTGTCAGGTGAAAAGAAGCGGCTGGTGACTCCACATGTATTGGAAGAGACATGCGGTAGTCTGCAGCCCTCCCCCGATCGGCAGAAGGGGTGGAGCAGCGACTGGGACGGCTCGGAAGAGTGGGGTAATTGGCCGGATACAGTTGGGGAGAAAAAGGGGGGGGGCAGATAGTTGAAGTCAAGGGCCAGAACCACAACGCTCAGACAATAGTAAACACTCATAGGGAGAAAAAAAAAATTCAGTGACCATAGAGTGTTAAATGATAGTGTGCTGACAGGGACTGATGAAATAGTCTCAAGGATAGGGAAATGAAAGGGCATCAGAAAGATCATGGATAATGGAGAAGTGAATGGGGGGGGGGGGAGAATGAGTATTGATGGTTGCGGCATGACTGGTTGAAAGAGATAAGTGCTGTGGAGGAGGGAGTTTAAATGATTTTTTTTTTTTTGGCTAACGTTCATTTTTGTGTGTTTAGTCTATGACAGTATTTACATTTGGCCCAGAATGCAATGCAACCGCACGGAAAAGGGTCGAGGCATTTCGTTAATGGAGCGTGCTTACGAAGCTTTTAGTCTCAGGTGCTGTGGACACATTTGCATCAGTCAGTCACAGGAACTCATTTAGAACCTGATCAAATGTTTGTTCTTAATTATCACATTCCAGGTGGAAGATTTAACGATTTCAAAGCCCTTTTACTCTCTTTTTTCTTCTTTTTTTGGTTTGGTAATAATTATCCAAAATGAATTGTGTATGAATGAACGGAGAAGACAGGAGCCTTCATTTCTAGTTCCAGCACAGCAAGCACAGAGCAAATGAATCTCAATATAACCATAGGTCACTGAATTAATTGTCCAAATGCCAATTGGTGTGATTTCCCCCAGGGAGGGTTGACTGGCAAGTCGGCCACCCTACACTCACCTGCAGGTGATCGTATGCTGCCGTCAAGTTCTGCAGGGGAGGTGCCGGCACCTCCTTCCTTGGTGCTGCTGTTTGGCGCTCCACAGCTGTCAAGTCGACAGACAGACAGGAAGACAGAACACATGATGAGAGGCACAGCCAGCCCACACGATGCAGTATTTACAGTGCTCATGCAAATAGAATTAAGTGGCTGCTCCCTAAAAGGCATCGTTTTAAGCTGGAGAAGAGGAGAATAGTCGCCGTTAAGAGCCGTCAGCACCTGCCTTTTCCCGTTTTCAATTTATGTAATGAGTCCGTTAATAGATTGCCTGGTTTAAGAGGCCTTTCCATTTCAGTTCTAGCACTCAACCTTTCACCTTAGTATCTGTGCCACAGTTGCAAGCCATAATTCAAACAAAACCAAACACCTGTTCTGTGGTCCTCACATGCAGATTTGGTACATGCATGAATTGCGATGTTGCCTCTGGCTTGGCTGGCTGTCATGGGAGCACAATTGGCAGCACTCCTGGGTAGGGTGCCGGAAAGGGGTTTTCTGTCCTTCCATTGCATTCAGTAACTCCTAGAGGTAGTGGGACGCCTGTACAACTGTGGGAGGATCGAGGGGGAAATAGTGTGAACACGTTAACTTCCCCCAAATGAACCTGCAGCTAGCAAGAGAAAGGAAGTGGTCAGCTGGCACCATGTGGAAGTCTGTGCCCTCCCCATCTGCTGCAACTGGGGAGGCCATTGGGTTGAGGAATTGGACATGCTAAATTTTGAATGAATAAGGGAAGAAAGTAAAAAGTGTCATATGAGAAGGTGTCCGGGTGGCATCTACTCCGTTGCCTACCAACACGTAGATCACCAGTTTGAATCCCCGTGTTACCTCCGGCTTAGTTGAGCGTCCCTACAGACACTATTGGCCGTGTTTGCGGGTGGGAAGCCGGACGTGGGTATGTGTCCTGGTCGCTGTGCTACCTCCTCGGTCAGGGCGCCTATTGGGGGGGGACTGGGGGGAATAGCGTGATCCTCCCACACGTTACGTCCCCCTGGCGAAACTCCTCACTGTCAGGTGAAAAGAAGCAGCTGGCGACTCCACATGTATCGGAGGAGACTTGGTAGTCTGCAGCCCTCCCCAGATCGGCAGAGGGGGTGTAGCAGAGACCGGGACGGCTCGGAAGAGTGGGGTAATTGGCAAAGTGCAGTTGGGGAGAAAAATGGGGTAAAAAAGGAAAAAAGTATCATATGCGCAGTAGGTTGTTTGCCTTGGATGGCGTTTTAAAAAGGCGACTTGCAGCGGAGATTCCTGGCTGTAGTTTTGACTAACTGCAGCCAATGAGCAAGGCAGGAGGTTATCCTGGTTCCTATGATAGTGTACTGTGATGATGTAAATATACTGTCTGCAGATTTTTCTTTTAATTTTTGAAATAATGGAACACAGAATGATGTCCACAAAATATGTAATTCAACTTAATTTCTTCATCAAAAATCAACACCCGGGCTACCGTCATCACATTAAGACCTTTCCTGAAACAGACAGATTGCATGTTTAATTCAATAACCCAAATTTAACTTTTTGTCAGCTCTCTGGATAAAGTTAATTCATGAAGACAGGAAAAAAACAACCTTGACGTTTATCCAGTGGTGAAGGCAGCCATTGCCTCTCGTACCCACGGCGGCCATTACTTTAACACGACGGGGCTATTGACACGGGACTATTGACACGGGACAGTTTATGTGTTAGTTCAGTAATTAAATCTTTTGAAATCCTTCCCAAATCAATGGGAAGTACCAGCATCAAACTCAGCCACTGAGTCGGACGCCGTCACTGTGAAGGCTGTTGAAAGAATGCGGTTGTAGATCGATAGCGCTGGCCTTTAAAAGAAGCCCGACCAAGATGCGCCGGGACAGCCCCCCGAGTTTCCTGGAGAGAGCTGGGGCTCTCGGTGGCATCAGTCCATGGGGATGGGGTGCTCTGCTAGATGATGTGACCTTTTGTCAGTTCTGGAATAAAGAAGTCTCACTTTGCTCTGCCTCCCCCTCCTCTCTGCCCCCCCCCCCACACCCGCTTGGTGTAATTTCAGGCTCGGTTAGCAGGAGGTAATGACTTGGTAGTGGATTAAGAGGGTTCTCAGCTGAAGAGACTGCTGTTTGCGGGCCGAAGGTGCGCCGCGGATCCTACCTGGAAAACCTTTTTTTTTTAGCACACCGTTTATGAACTCCCCTCTCCGTTAACAGTAATGGGTCTTTCAAACGGGCGACATGGAAACGCAGGCGGCGGAGTGCAACGTTGAAACGCTGGCCCCAGTAAGGCAAGGAGGACTGGCTGGTTTGTTTTTATTGTCGTCTGTGTCATATTCCCCAGACGCAGAGCCCGCTGGCAGGTCATTATGTGGTTGCCTACTAGCTTTGTCAAGTACAGCAACCCACTGTGTGTGTATATGCCTGTCTGCGGTCTGCACACGCTTGCAGTGACAGGCGTAGCTCATGGCCTGGTACCAGCTGTAGACCCGCTGTACTCATGGCATCCATGTTGGCCTCATTAGCAGCAGTACTGAGTGGGATTCACATCAGTGTCGCTACTGTTGGGGAGTTGTGTGGGTGGGTTGAGATTGAGCAGCGTTCACAGTTACTGTGCCCCGGTAACTGTAAGAGAGGTTTCTGCGCGCCGTGTAACTCATTAGTAATCAAGTCATACTCCCGGTAATCGGAAACCACTAGAGAGGCAACACAGACATGGGAATCCATTAAAAGATGCATGATGTCTAGTCCCCTCGCTTCTCTTTTTGCGGCGAACACAATGATAAATGCTCCTCGGATCGGTAGTCATAGAGATGTGGTGGTGCAGGGAGCAAAAACACCACCCTGTAAGCAGCGCTTTATGGCGTTCTGCTCCAGCAGGACACAAGCTCATGTTTAAGCATGTTTGAATTCCCGGGCGACTGATTTCTGCTGCTCTCACTTGGGCTCTGACAGAGAGCTCATCTGGGCTGGCCAGCAGGGTGTCTTTGAATCTTGATGGAGGAAGTTGCAGCCGCAGAGTGCTGTTGAGCCGTCTCTGTTGGAAGCTGAGCATCTGACTTTTATTTCTTTCTCCTTTCTGCCTTTAGTTGTGTTTTGCTCTATAATTTAGCTGTTGTTTGTTTTTTCGTTTTGTGTTTGAGCCTAGCCAGACAACCAGGCGGCCCCCAGAGGCCTTCAGGTATGAGGCTGAGCTGGCTGACTTGGTTAACTGAAGGAATGAATAACACTGCTGTACCTCATATTGATGTACCCTTCACTTCCACGGTAGTAGCCAACATGCCAAGGCCTGTAGTACACTTAGTCACTTCCACTGACAAACTACCAGTAATATAATAATAATGATAATAATAATAATTATTGTTATTATTGTTATTATTATTATTACATTTATATAGCGTTTTTCTAGACACCCAACGTGCTTCACATTGAAGGAAGTAACTCACTTCATCCACCACCAATGTGTAGCACCCACCTGGGTGATGCACGGCAGCCGTTTTGCACCAGAACGCTCACCACACATCATCTTGAGGTGGAGAGGGAGAAATCATTGAGCCAGTTACACAGGGGGATGATTAGGTGGTCAGATGGAGAGAGCCAGGTTGGGAAAATTTTGCCAGGACACCAGAGAACCCTTTGTGATAAGTGCCATGGGATCTTTAATGGCCACAGTGAGTCAGGACCTCCGTTTAACGTCTCAATCTGAAGGACGGCATCTCCTACATCACAGTGTCCCTGTCACTGCACCGGGGCATTGGGTTTTGATATTTGTTGTTTTTATTAGGACCAGAGGGAAGACTACCCCCTACTGGCCCACCAACACCACTTCCGGCAGGCAGTAGCAACTTGGTTTTCCCGGAAGGTCTCCCATCCGAGTACTAGCCAAGCCCATACCTGTTTAGCTTCCGTCATTTGGCAGAGCTAGGGTACATATTGGTATGGCCGCCGGCAATACGGTGACCCAGTGGTTAGCACAGTTGCCTCACAGCATGGGTTCGAACCCCAGGCTGTCTCAGGTCCTTTGTGTGTGGAGTTTGCATCTTCTCCCCGTGTCTGTGTGGGTTTCCTCCGGGTGCACTGATTTCCTCCCATCATCAAAAAGGCATTCATGTTAGGGTTAATACTCCTGTCTGTGCCCCTGAGCAAGGCAGTGGAAAGAAGAACTCGAGTTGGTCCCCAGGTGCTGCAGCTGCCCACTGCTCCTATACAGTAGGATGGGTTAAATGCAAAGAACAAATTTCGTTGTAACCTGTACCATGGCAAAAATAAAACTGCTTTCCTTCTTTCTACTACTGCGACTGCTACTAAACAGAAGAAGATCTCTCAGAATTTGCATGACCACCATCGTGCAGTTGAGTGGCGAGGGATGGCGTCTCTGGGGAGGAAATGGTTATGAGAATGTGCTGTTGGCAGTGTAACTACCCTCCTCTGTGTCGTACATCTTCCTTCGCCGATACTTAGCTAGAGTTTAGCTGAATGAGGCAATTAGCATATATTCTGCCCTGCTTGTGTACTGCTGTGTGCACCGCTTTGGAGTTGAGAGGTTGGCATGCTACCATTGTAGTGGTTGTAAAATGTGAGCAGAGTGGTACTGTCACTGCCCACTTCAACAGGGCTGAGCTCTGGGTCAAGACTTTTCTCTTCAGCAATACAACATCCTGTCCTTGGGCCCTCGCATCGGATAAGGAACAACTCCCTAAAAAAAAACAACCCTTTAACAGGGAGAATAAATAGGAAGAAACCTCAGGGAGAGCAGAGGGAGGGAGGAGGAGGGATCTCTCTCTCCCTAGACGGACAGACGGGCAGTGGATGTTGTGTTTCCACAATTTACAGAATACAACATTGAAAGAGGATAACACAATTATAATGGAAATATAAAATATATGAAGAGTATGATGAGGAGGATGCCAAGCAGTGTCCAGATGCCACCGGAACAGCCCAGGACCTTGAGCTATGTGACCACCATCACCATGTATAGACCTGACAGGAGGACAGACTGCACGTGCACACAGGGGAGACTCACATCACACCATTCACACACACACACACACACACACACACACACACACACACACACACACACACACACACACACACACACACACACACACACACACACACACACACACACACACGGGAGAAGAGACAAGAAAAAACATTAGTCACACATCGGAGCAAGTGAGGGATACAACATTGGAACAGGATAACAAAATTATATGGATTTATAAGATATATAAAAAAAGTGATGAGGAGGATGCCAAGCGGTGTCCAGGTGGCGACCACCGTCACCATGGAGACCTGGGTGGAGGACAGACTACACGTGCACGTGAGGGAGACACACATCACACTATTCACATACAAGGGAGAAGAGACAGGAGAAGACGTCATTCAGAGAGAGAGAAAAGACATGTGAGAGAAAAGGACAGTTTATAATAGTCAATAATCTATAATCTCGTTAGCAGAGCAGTGCTTGGTAAATTCATTGAGACAGAAACCGACCCGCCATGCAGTACAGGTCGTGAGGCACTCAACTTGAAGGCAACTAATTGTAGGTTAAGGCGAAAAGATTAGTTTTAAGTTTGGATTTAAAGGACTCGACAGACTCAAGACTGTCTGACGGCAGACATTGCTAGCATTGCTAATCGCTAACTCTTTTACAAGTTGATTTGGATAAAAGCATTGCGTAAATGAGAAATGTAAATGTACCTAGTTGTCATTAGATGTAAGCATTGGTTGTCTGAGTCACATCCCAAAATGAAATCTCCACACACACAAAAAAACCAAAAAAAACAACACAACAGCTCATTGTAGATTTTATTTTGAAATATTTTTCTCCCAAAAGGATGGAGGTTAGCTACAGAGCATTCTTCTCCTGGGTGTTGGTGACTGATGAGGCTTCAGATAGTTTACTTTAAAAGAGCAGTGTGTCTGTCGCTTCACGAAGAGTCCAGTGTGGACTAACAGATTCAGTTACCGTGTGCAGGCTGTAAGGTTAGAAACAGTCTTGTAGCTGAAAGGCCCATTACAACAGCCAGTAGGCATGCGTAGACATGTAGTAAATACCCACCCATTATCTGAACCGCTTATCCTGCTCTCAGTGTCGCGGGGGTGCTGGAGCCTATTCCAGCAGTCATTGGGCGGCAGGCGGGGAGACACCCTGGACAGGCCGCCAGGCCATCACAGGGCCACACACACACACACACACACACACACACACACACACACACACACACACACACACACACACACACACACACACACACACACACACACACACACACATTCATACCTAGGGACAATTTAGTACGGCCAATTCACCTGACTTTGGAGTGTGGGAGGAAACCGGAGCTCCCGAAGGAAACCCACGCAGACACGGGGAGAACATGCAAACTCCACACAGAGGAGGACCCGGGGTGATCCACCAAGGTTGGACTACCCCAGGGCTCGAACCCAGGACCTTCTTGCTGTGAGGCAGTCAGTGATTAAAGTGGGCCGGAGCTACCCGGATCCCTACACCGGCACTTCCCCTCCTCCCCCAAGTCAACCGGAGCTGAGATCCGGCACTCTGTAGACAGGAGTAATTTCAACCTTTTTGTCACAGTAAAATTTAAAACAAAAAACATGATGCAGCCAATTCACAAGCATTACAAAATAAATCGCAAATAAAGTCGTTCTTCTATTTTTATACTACTTTACTTTTTCTAAAAGTTTGAATGATATCGCGTCCTCACGTGACCCGCACCTGCCTGCTGTGTGGCTTCACCAGACTTGACATCAAAAGAGACTGGCTTCACACTCATGGGACAGGGTCAGTTCACCGCACCAAGCAGACAAGACTCGAGAGAGCGTCAACCTGCTACCTGCACTATTATCTTGGATTGGGGGGCATAAAGAGTGAGTATCTTCAGTGTATTTCCAATAGTATTTCCAATAGTTTTGTCTAGCTCTGCTGTGGTTTTCATTCAAGCAACTAACGTCAATTTTTAAATTGAACATGTAGCCAGTGATTTATTGAGCATGTAGTGTGTGTGTGTGTGCATGTGCTCGTAGGGTTAATTTCCTGATTTGAGACACAGTATTGAGGCCGACTATCACTCCCGCACTTTTGCCCACCGCTCTAATACAGAGATCCCCCACTTACCAAATCCCACTTTAACCCCTGGAGGCAGTCGTGCTAACCACTGTGTGTCCGTGCCGCCGATGTAGAAATAATAAATATGCAAATTATTTATGTTTCCAGGGTGATGACAGAAGCGCCACGAGTTCATGCCCAACATAATCTTTTTTTTCTTTATATTTTGCTTCCATTGCTCTTTATCGCACAATTTCCTATCTACACGTCAACATTTTCACCTCGAGCAAATGTAAATGCTTTTTTTCAATATTAAAGGGCCCATTATGATAAAAGATACAATGTTTCCAGTGGTCAGAGGAGATTTGGGGTTTATATTAGTATAAAATCAAACCATGAGGTGTTGAATTTTTTTCTGATGTTATACAGTCACAATCTCCATCAAACGGACACAGATCGATGCCCTTGAAACGGGTAAATTCACAACATCTTTATGTAAAAAAAAAAATGTATCGGTGAGAATTGTTTTGGGTGGCGTAGTGGTTAGCGCGGTCGCCTCACAGCAAGAAGAACCTAGGTTCGAGCCCCGGGGCAGTCCAACCTTCGTGGTGGTCCCAGGTCGTCCTCTGTGTGGAGTTTGCATGTTCTCCCCGTGTCTGCGTGGGTTTCCTCCGAGGGGCTCCGGTTTCCTCCCACAGTCCAAAGACTTGTAAGTCAGGTGAATCAGCCATACTAACTTGTCCCTAGGTGTGAATGAGTATGGGCATGTGTGTGTGTGTCGGCCCTATGTGATAGTCTGGCAGCCTGTTCAGGGTGTCTCCCAGCCTGCCGCCCAGTGACTGCTGGGATAGGCTCCAGCATCCCTGCGACCCTGAGAGCAGGATAAGCAGTTCAGATAATGGGTAGAATATATTTGTTTTGTTCCACCTTTCATTGTTCTGCCCAGTTTGGACCCTCCATACTCTCTAAAGCTTGTTCCACTTGCTAGCCTCTGGTATGCTAGGCTAGTTTTCAATATGCAGCTAGTAACACAAGCTAGCTCACTTGAATGATTGATGTCTGTTGTAGTGCCAGACTCAGTTTGCACCATATTCTCTTGTGAATAAAATGTACAGAATTAGCAGGGACTCTTCCTTCATGACTGCAGTTTTTGGACATATTGGAACAGATTCAATAGTATTCACGGCAAATTAGGGTAGCACTTTAAATTCCTTACCGTTCACGTCACGGAAATAACCAAGTAAGATGGATGTAACTGAGCTATGGCGCATGCTAATTGCTGAGTAAAATACTTCCATATCACTTGTGTGCTTTATTGTCATTATAATGGGCTGTTAAATATAATCTACATCAAACACTGTATGGTATGAATAGACAAATCACATTGTATGAAACAAAGTATTTTCTTCCTTTGTGTCACAGGGATACATGGTAATTATCTGTTACACTTGAGTATAAGTTGAATATTGAACATTCTGCTGAGTAAAATAACCATAGTAAAGACAGCATCACATCCAGTATTCACCCAATATCCAGGTTTAACAAATAATAACTATTCATATCCCTGTGACACGAAATACTTGTGTTTGATACAATGTGATATGTGAATTTATCCCATACAGTGTTTAATGTCGATTATACTTAACAGCACATTATGATAACTAGAGATATAAAAAGTATATAGCCCCTATTTTACTCATATATTGCTTAGCAATTACTACTCAACATAGTTCGATTACATCTATCTTATCTGTGTCCGCAACTAATCTTGCATACTTCTGGACCTATCCGACTAATATTGTTCAGGCAATTGTGACTGTATGATCAAGAACCACTCATGGCTGCAGTGATTAAAACTTGAAAAAGGTTTGTTCTCACTACCGCTGCTCTTCATTCACTCTCTAGGTCGCTCGACCAATGTTGCTCGCTGTTGCTGCCCGATGAGTCAGCTGTAGATGTGAGTCTCACATGCACATATTTGCGCATGGTAGACTTAGATCGGGTAGTGACTGTTTCAAAACATTATGTATTCGGGTATTATTCATGGAAGGAAACGAGAAGTCGATCGTATTTTGCAAGTCAGGAAATCATTCACTAATGATCTCAGCACAGGAGAACTGGAGGAACAGTGGAGGAACCAGTAATAACTTCTGTTTTCCATCCATTATCCAAACTGCTTATCCTGCGCTCAGGGTCGCGGGAATGCTGGAGCCTATCGCAGCAGTCATTGGGCGGCAGGCGGGGAGACACCCTGGACAGGCCGCCAGTCCATCACAGGACCCACACACACACACATTCACACCTAGGGACAATTTAGTATGGTCGATTCACCTGACCTACATGTCTTTGGACTGTGGGAGGAAACCGGAGCATCCGGAGGAAACCCACGCAGACACGGGGAGAACTGGCAAACTCCACACAGAGGATGACCTGGGACGACCCCCAAAGTTGAACTACCCCGGGGCTCGAACCCAAGACCTCCTTGCTGTGAGGCGACCGCACTAACCACCGCGCCACCGTGCTGCCCCCAAGTGTTATTTTTTACAAGCAAATTCTATCCAAAGGACAGAACTGTTGAGTGCTCATAATTTATGAGCATATTTTGAAACTTATTATTATTAATAGCATGTTTTTTAAACTTCTGTCTTTATTTTCATAATATAATGTAGATGGACAAATCATTCACGCTCGCGCATGCGTGACTCTCATCTCCGGTTGGCTCAGATCAGGCAGCGACATGATCAAAATTTATGAAAAGAATTTTGATAACCCAAAAAATGCATAATAAAGGACTAACTTCCTCTAGGTTGCAGTCAAAACAGGAAGTGTTGCATATTCTTGTCCCTGCCCGATCTGAGTCAACCGTAGATGTGCATCAAACATGCGCGAGTGTCAATGGTTTCCTCAGCACTATTATACTATGAAAATAAAGAAAAGGTTAGGGTGAGACCAAAATGGTCACATAAGCAAACCTTTTCCTTTTGGAAAGTGCAAGTTCATATTGGACTTGGTTGCATTTGTGTGAGGGTCCACCTAGGAGGCTGTGCATCCACAGACTGACAGGCAAAACATTTTTAAGCAGATATTTTAGCTTGAGTGCTGCATATTAAAAACTTTTTTTCCCATTCAGTTGACTTGGTCCATGTGCAAAAGTCTGACAATGGCAGGAAAATCACTGGTTTTTCTGCCCCTGTGTGCGTGTACCTGTCCACTGCTAATTCTGCTTGCTAATTGAGTGCTAACTGGTTTTTCACCTAAATCTGAGCACCAGAGAAGGGAAAATACGCAGGCAGTGCCTCCATATTTTCCTTTCTCGTGGTAGGCGAAAAAAGGGGTGGTTGTCACCGGAGAAGGGGAGATATGCCTGGCACTATACTGACTGCACTCTAGCATTTGCATAAAGATACTGTCATCTGAACAGTTGTCTAACTACAAAACATGACCCGCCATCCTATACATACCTTGTATTTATTCCTTCTTCTCGCTTAGGTTGCTATTGTACAAGCTCAGCACAAGTTTGTGCATAGTCAAGCTGATATTTGCTCCCACATGATGCCATCACCTCAAAATTTGCATAAAAACAGCTTGATGGAAACACAGCTTTTAAGTCTCCATTAAATAGCCATGTGCCCTTAGCAAGACACTGAATCCCCCCCTTCAGTTACTCACCTTAAGTGACTCTGGATAAGATGATCTTAATGTCTAAAATGTAAAAGGGATGAAAATGTGTATGGCTGTTGCATTGGGCTTAAACTTCTGTGAGCCATATGTTAGCTGAGGTGAAGACAACTCATCCTGTCTCTGGCTGTGGTCATGTGGGGTCATCCATCTTTGAGGCAGCCGAGCAGTGTGGTCGGTCTGGCCCCCACCCACATCGTTTTGATTATGTAGAGTGCCTGGCCTGTGGGAATCAAGACCCAGTCAGAGAGATAAGTCACTTTTATAAATTGCACCGAAGTCTTTCCCTCTGCTGCCTGTCACTATTTTAAATGAGCATGATGGAAGGGGAAGAAGGAAGCCAGGGAGATGCATTGTAGGTTTTTTGATCATAACCAGGTGACCAGTTGCATGAACAATGCGGCTGTACCTCATATTGGTGTAGCCTTCACTTCGACAGTAGTAGCCAACATTCAAAGGCCTGTAGGATACTTAGTGTACACTTCTATGGAAAAACTACAGTAATACTACTGCTACTACCATCGATGCTACTACCATCACTATCACTCCTACTGCTACTGCTACTACTGCTACTGCTACTACTACGATTATTATAAAAAAAAACTTAAGCCCCCCCCCCTTTTCTCCCCAGTTGTTTCCGGCCAATTACCCCACTCTCCCGAGCTGTCCCGGTCTCTGCTCCACCCCCTCTGCCGATCCGGGGAGGGCTGCAGACTACCACATGCCTCCTCCGATACATGTGGAGTCGCCAGCCGCTTCTTTTCACCTGACAGTGAGGAGTTTCGCCAGGGGGACGTAGCGCCTTGGAGGATCACGCTATTCCTCCCAGTTCCCCCTCCCCCCAAACAGGCTCCCCGACCGACTAGAGGAAGCGCTAGTGCAGCGGCCAGGACACATGCCCACATCCGGCTTCCCACCCGCTGACACAGCCAATTGTGTCTGTAGGGACGCCCAACCAAGCCGGAGGTAACATGGGGATTCGAACCGGCGATCCCCATGTTGGTAGGCAACGGAATAGACCGCCAAGCCACCTGGACGCCCATTACTACTATTATTGTTATTATCAATAATAATGATGATAATAATATTGATAATGATATGGATAATAATATATGAACATCCATTTCCTCTGTTCTGTGAGGGTCACCTTAATTTGAGTCCTTATCTATTATTTGTCTTGTGACAATAGAAGTGAGCTTGTCTGATATTTTCTGATATTTTGCTGACTTGCCCCACACAGTTTACCACACACACACACACAGACACGCCATTGATTTAGCAAGCAGCAATCAGCTGGGTTGTTCAACAAACATTTCAACTGCCAACAACATAATAAGCTCATAGTTGCTACCGTGTGATGCTCTAAAGCCTATGGTTTAATGCTTGGTGATCTTTGCACTAAATTAAAGACCTGGTGTTACAGCACATGCAATGAGCCATACAAGTCATTTTGAAATCCAGCCAGTTGTGACATCACATTGAAAGGTGACTGATCAAATCCAAGATCGCATCAGTTCACACAGGCAGTGCCTTGGGCTTTAAAGTTTGATAACCATCTCGCCGCATCATTAGGAAAAGCAGCCCCATGGATGCGCTTGACTTCAGTAATTACCATAGTAGGTAAAATGTGCTTAATATCCAAAATACGCTATTTTAAGTGCTGGAAAAGAATTAAAGGAATCATTACTCGTTTATTTGATATATGGCAAAAAGTACAAAAAAGGCCCGCATTTGGGGGAAAAAAATAGCATACCCTAAGCTGGCTATGCACACACACGCACACACACACATACAAACACAGTACTCTGCTTATGTTGCCTTTTAGTGTAGTAATGGTGTAGTAATGGTGTAGAGTAGCATGGCTCTAATAGAGAAATATAAAGTGATATATTTAGTACAATATAGTATGTTTATAATACATTATAGTATAATTATAGTATTTATTTGATTTCTGTGGTATAGTACAGTATTTTTAAAGTAACAGTGTAGCAAATGAAAACTGGACACAAAAAAACTGTTTTTTATCTCATGTATAGATCAATTTTGTGCACTTTGCGATATCATTTACACGATGTATTGAAAATCTTTCATCCACATTTGTCTGCTTTTTATATATAGTTATTTATATATAAATATATATATATACGAATATATAATCATTATTGATAATGGCAAGGACAGGTAATTTGTGGCAGCACAGACAGCGTTTAACATGCAGCTTCTCTGACTCATGTCCTGCTGTGTAACATTTATTATGAAGCTGTTCTGCCACTAGACTTACATCTGACTATGTAAGAGTTAGTTGGGAGCTGCACAGTTTAACCTCGGTGTTTTACTATTGGGTACTCCGCGGACTATGGTGTTTGCGGATGACATTGTGCTCTGCAGCGAGAGTAGGAGGCAGGTGGAGGAGAGCCTGGAGAGGTGGAGGTATGCACTGGAGAGAAGAGGAATGAAAGTCAGTAGGAGCAAGACGGAATACATATGCGTGAACGAGAGGGAGGACAGTGGAATGGTGAGGATGCAAAGAGTGGAGGTGACGACGGTGTATGAATTTAAATACTTGGGGTCAACTGTCTAAAGTAATCGGGAGTGTGGAAGAGAGGTGAAGAAGAGAGTGCAGGCAGGGTGGAGTGGGTGGAGAAGAGTGTAAGGAGTGATTTGTAACAGAAGGGTACCAGCAAGATTTAAAGGGAAGGTTTACAGGATGGTTGTGAGACCAGCTATGTTATATGGTTTGGAGACAGTGGCACTGATGAAAAGACAGGAGGCGGAGCTGGAGGTGGCAGAGATGAAGATGCTAAGATTTTATTTGGGAGTGATGAAGAAGGACCGGATTAGGAACGAGTATATTAGAGGGACAGCTCAGGTTGGACGGTTTGGAGACAAAGCAAGAGAGACAAGATTGAGATGGATTGGACATGTGTGGAGGAGAGATGCTGGGTATATTGGGAGAAGGATGCTGAATATGGAGCTGCCAGGGAAGAAGAAAAGAGGAAGGCCAAAGAGGAGGTTTATGGATGTGGTGAGGGAGGACATGCAGGTGGCTGGTGTGACAGAGGAAGACGCAGAGGACAGGAAGAGATGGAAACGGATGATTCGCTGTGGCAATCCCTAATGGGAGCAGCCGAAAGTAGTAGTTGTAGTAGTAGTTGTAGTTTTACTATTGGGCAGTCAGCATCTCCACTGGACCATTTAGGGATTAAATGCCTTGATAAACGGCATCATGTCACAGAGGTTAGTGCGGTCGCCTCACAGCAAGAAGGTCCTGGGTTCGAGCCCCGGGGTAATCCAACCTTGGGGGTCATCCCAGGTCGTCCTCTGTGTGGAGTTTGCATGTTCTCCCCATGTCTGCGCGGGTTTCCTCCGGGTGCTCCGGTTTCCGCCCACAGTCCAAAGACATGTAGGTCAGGTGAATTGGCTGTACTAAATTGTCCCTAGGTGTGAATATGTCGGCCCTGTGATGGACTGGCAGCTTGTCAGGGTGTCTCCCCGCCTGCCACCCAATGACTGCTAGGATAGGCTCCAGCATCCCACGACCCCAGGTTGGGTTCAGTAGCTTGGATAATGGATAGATGGATGGATGCCTTGATAAAGCACACTGCGGTGGTCGCTGCTGAACGGAAATTGTTTCTCATTTTCTTCTTTGCATGAGATTTTCTCAGTCAGTCTGGGGATCCAAACTGACCGACTCCAGGTCACAACACCATGTCATCACCTGAAGGTCCCCAGTTTCCTACATTCAGCTCACATCACAGCTAACCTTTAACCTTTCTGCCTTTGTTGTAGTGCCCTAACGTTTTGTCTGGGCTTTAGCCAGATGTAAGGGTAGTTTGTTGTCTTGGAGCCAGGTGTCTCTTCTAAATGTCCTGTCCTGGGCAGGTAGAGCGCACAACAAATGAGGTCAGAACCGAGGTCGGGTTCTGCCTAGCAAACCGAAACACAAACTACACAAGTTTGTCTCACAGCGTTCCTTGAATGCTCCTCTGTAATGCAGCCTCTCTGTTGCTTTTAGTTTGTTTCTCCACTTCCTCATCTGTCTCTTGTTCTCCCACTTTGTCCATCAGTCTCTCTGTCTGTCTCTCTCTGTCAGTCTCTCTCTCTCTCTCTCTCTCTCTCTCTCTCTCTCTCTCTCTCTCTCTCTCTCTCTCTCTCTCTCTCTCTCTCTCTCTCTCTCTCTCTCTCTCTCTCTCTCTCTCTCTCTCTCTCTCTCTATCTCTCTCTGTCTCTCTCTCTTTGTCAGTGTCTCTCTGCCAGTTACTCTGTGTTGTCTCTCTTTCATTCTGTCTGTCTATCTTGGATCTTTGTCTCACCCACCCCTCTGTTGTGTACCTGTAGCTGATCTCTTCATCTTCCTCCGTCCCCCCACATCTTCAGCTCCCACTAACTGGTGGGCAGTGTGTTGTGGTTTTTGTGTGTGCCTTTGTTTATTTGTGTATTGCTCTCCTTGTGTGTTGTGCTGTGTGTAGATGCATTTATGCGTGGTGTACTCCATCTATGTGTTTTATACTGTGTGTGTGTATGTGTGTTATGCTATATTGGTGTGTTGTACTGTGCGTATACTGTGTGTATTTTGCCATGTGTGAGCATTAGGCTGCGTTCACATTTTGTGCTGTGTGAAAGTTGTGTGTGTGTGTGTGAGAGAGAGAGAGAGAGAGAGAGAGAGAGAGAGAGAGAGAGAGAGAGAGAGAGAGAGAGAGAGAGAGAGAGAGAGAGAGAGAGAGAGAGAGAGAGAGAGAGAGAGAGAGAGAGAGAGAGAGAGAGAGAGTGTGGGGGAGATGCATGTGACGGAGGTGGGGAGGAAGAGGGAGGAAGAGGGGGAGGACAGTGTGTTTCCGCCAGTGTGTGACTGAGCCTGAATCCATCTTTCCCTGTTTAAAAGCTGCTTTGTTAATGACTGTGAGGTGTGTCGGCAGGTCCTGCGCCGGAGATGAGGGATGGGGGCAGGTGGAGGACAAACAGAGCAGCCCGAGGCTTTAATTCACTCCCTCCCACTCTGTATCCCTCTTTCTCTCTTTGTCTCCCTCACTCCTGGCTCTCTTCTCTCTTCCTCCTCTCTCTGTTGGTTCCTTAATCTCTCTATTTCTTAGCAGGATGGAACAGCATATTTGTGATTCGTGCTGTGGCGTGTGTGTGTGTGTGTGTGTGTGTGTGTGTGTGTGTGTGTGTGTGTGTGTGTGTGTGTGTGTGTGTGTGTGTGTGATGGTACCATCAGGTATGAAAGCTCATTAGATTGTGTTTGGTGAGTTTCAGCTGAGGGGGCAAGTTGTGAGTTCTGAACACCATAGGAGGTTTAAACATGGAGGTTTGTAGTTGGGTAGAGTAATTAAATGTTGAATTATATTTGTAATGAGAGTGTGAGCTGCTGATTTTGGTCTTGCACTGGTCCATGAAACTGTATTACAAGGTCTTGCTGTATATTGGTACTGTATTAGACTTTTTGTTGTCTCTGTCCCTGTACTGTGTGTGTGTACGGTGTTTGTATTGTAGTACTATGTTAGTTTGTTGAGGATCCTGTTGTCTATTTGTCCTTCTCCTGGATCGCCACCTTGCTGTGGTGGAGAGGCTTGCATGTACCAGTGATACCAAGAGCTATGCCATTCAGAGCTTGGCTCCTGGTAGGATCACCCAAGGGAGAGGTTCCAGACGAAGCGGGTTCCAACAAAGACCTCAATGGTGGAACTGTCGGAAGATGTCTCCAGGTCACAACGGCAGTGAAGGGGGACGAAGGCTGCAACAGAGAGTGGTCCCCAATCATCTTGGTTCTCCATGCCATTGGACTCTGCCCACCCCCTGCCAAGGACCGTGTGGTCAAGTCAAGTCAATTTTATTTGTATAGCCCAATATGGCTGCAGGCGCATCAGCCTCTCCACGTAAAAAGCTGTCACGCACAGGTGTCCTCCCATTATGCGGCTCCAGAATCAGCCTCCACACCGAGTTGCTGCCGGAAGTGGTGTTGGTGGGCCAGTAGGGGGCAGTCTTTCCTCTGGTCCGAATAAAAACAACAAATAACAAATCCCAGTGCCCCAGTGCAGTGACAGGGATGCTGTGCTGTAGGAGATGCCGTCCTTCAGATGAGACGTTAAACCGAGGTCCTGACTCACTGTGGTCATTAAAGAGCCCATGGCACCTATCACAAAGAGTAGGGGGGTTCCCTGGTGTCCTGGCAAAATTCCCAACCTGGCTCTCTCCATCTGGCCACCTAATCATCCCCCTGTGTAATTGGCTCCACCTCAAGCTGATGTGTGGTGAGTGTTCTGACGCAAAATGGCTGCCGTGCATCACTCAGGTGGTGCTACACATTGGTGGTGGTTGAAGTGAGTTATCCCCTTCAATGTGAAGTGCTTTGGGTGTCTACAAAAGTGCTATATAAATGTAATTATTATTATTACACCCACCTGATGACCCGGAGGGACCCAGAGGAAGTACAGTCATACTCGACCCCGAGTGACTGCCGATGATGTCTCTGTACCATGTGTATTTTTTTTTTTATAAATTTATTTTTAGTTTTTCCCCTTATCCCACCCGATTAACCCAATGACATATGGCCGGAACTCTTGTCGAATAACTCCCCTGGCTCACGTTTCCACAGGAAGGACAGTCGTAACACCAGCTTCCTTCAAACTCGTGTCGGCTGCTCTCGCTATTTTACACGCTGAAGCCTCACATGGATTGCATCACCTTCAGGCCGCGAAGGAGACGTAGGGAGAATGCTTTTGGTTGCTTGGCTGCAGGCGCCCGGATTGGGCCAGAGGGGTCGCTGGAGAATGAGGAATCCCCAAACACTACACCTATCTACACCCACTATCCCTCGGGTAAGGGTGGCCTAATGAATGCCTTACCCCGTGGACGCTCTGGCCGTGACCGGTTACGGCGAGTCTGGGACATGAACCTCCCAGCCACATGACGAGCGGATTGCAAGAACGGCGGTTTATTCTGCTCGGCCATTAGAGCAGCAACCATGTGTATTATTATTATGTACTGTGTTGCTCTTTTCAATGTCCTCTGTGAAAAAGCGGTCCAGATCTTTTTTACTCTATGTAGCACTAAGCTGTTTTTCAGTATATATGTTGGGGCTATTTTAGACTTTCTGAGGTCTTTGTGTCTTTCTGCCATGTATGTCTGCACAGTATGCACTGTGGTACTCTTGTTAGCTTGTTGGGGGTGCTGTTGTCTCTGTGCCATGTGTATCATCAGTATGTGAGTACTGTGAGAGTACATTAGCCTGTACGAGGACCAGACAGCTTTTTTTCCCCTCTATCTAGTCAGAAGGACGTTAAGTGATTTGAAAGCCGTCTTCACGTAATGAAACCCTCGTCTGACCTGTCCTCCATCAAATCCACTCCGCTCGACAGGCTGGCGAGGAGCCTGTCTCAAGTCTCTCCGTTAACAGCAAACCGTCTGCAGATGACAGTGTGAAATTAGACCATCTAATTGGTGAGCTAATGAGGAGATGACGGAGCATTAAGTGCATTACTGTACAGCCATTTTAGGCACGCTCTCCATTTGAAGCACGGCTCACGCTATTTTATGTCATTATTTCAGCCGCCCGGCCAGACACACGCTGGGATAAATGCTCTGTTTTGATATTTGAGGACAGGAGAGCTGAAGGAGAGTCGGGGGAGGAGGAGACGCAGTATTCCTCCCCAGAGATAGTGCCACTGCTGGAAGGAGCAGGCGACATTTGATTGCGGGAGATGCGGGAACGGTGCGTCAGAACCGCTGGAGTCATCTCAGCATGGACACCAGCTCTCGAATTTAAGATTAATCTCTTTGGGAATCACACCTCTCTTCATGTAATTCAAGGGAATTATTTTCTATCCAGCACTTAGAAGCCATCTTCTTCTCTTCATAGAATCGAATCACTTTCAGTCCACTTCCTCATCGAAAGTACTTATATATCAGAGTAAATTTTGAAGTTTAAATGTAAAAATCCAACATATTTCCAGCTTTTTATTAACTTTTTTACTATTTTATCCTGAAAATCATTGTCGAGGGCATCCAGGTAGTGTAGCAGTCTATTCTGTTGCCTACCAGCACAGGGATCGCCGGTTCGAATCCCTGTGTTACCTTGGTCAGGCATCCCTACAGACACAATTGGCAGTGTCTGTGGGGGGAAGCCGGATGTGTGTGTGTCCTGGCTGCTGCACTAGCGCCTCCTGTGGTCGGTCGGGGTGCCTGGTCTGGGGGGGGGGGCTGGAGGGAATAGCATGATCCCCCCACGTGTTACGTCCCCCTGACGAAACTCCTCACTGTCAGGTGAAAAGAAGCGGCTGGTGACTCCACATGAATCGGAGGAGGTATATGGTAGTCTTCAGCCCTCACCGGATCAGCAGAGGGGGTGGAGCAGTGACCGGGATGGCTCGGAAGAGTGGGGTAATTGGTCAGATACAACTGACCTTTCGCTAAGTACCGCCCCAGAATGGTGCTTGTCCAATCCTACCTAAGCAACGGTCCGTCAAGCTTTCAAACACACAGCAAAATGCTGAAACGGTGTGCCTATGGGATCTGCAAATCAGATACTAGATATCTGAAAAGTTTGGAGGGGGTGTAATTTTCTTTCCCTTCCCGAAACCCAGAACGCAAGAAGCGCAATGTCGGCAATAGGTTTGGCAGTATAGCAGACCCCATGGCCAGCTTAATCCATCCAAAACCAACAAAAATACCTGTCTGCTCCAAGCTAAGCTTGCTACTAGCTATTATTGATAGCTAATACAGCTAACGTATTATTACTGTTACTTTTACCCACACAATGCGCTGATTTCTTCCTTCATGTTTTGGTGTTTTCCGGCTACTTCCTGGATAGTTCTGAAATGCTTGACGGGCATAGCAACAGTAACTAAGGGGGGCGGGACTTTGCGAAAGGTCAATTGTGGAGAAAAAGGGGCAAATAAATAAATAAACATAAATAAAACACTTGGGGTGTCCGGGCAGTGTAAATAAATAAATACAATACAATACAATACAGTACTCGGGGTGTGTGGGTAGTGTAGTGGTCTATTCCGTTTCCTACCAACACGGGGAGCTCCGGTTCGAATCCCTGTGTTACTTCCGGCTTGTTCAGGCGTCCCTACAGACACAATTGGCCGTGTCTGTGGGTGGCAAGCTGGATGTGGGTATGTGTCCTGGCTGCTACACTAACGCCTCCTCTGGTCAGTCGGGGTGCCTGTTTGGGGGGGGGGGGCTCGGGGGAATAGCATGCCTAATTTCAGAGGTGGGTTGGAGGTGGGTTGTAGGGGCTTTGTTGCCAGCTCCACAGCAAAACTGAGAGAACTAGGAATCGGGGCAGGCCCACAGGAGAGCCATCAAAGAGCTAGCCGACACCGCTGAGAGGACTAGCCACTGGATCTGGATCAAAAGGAGAGATGCCATCTGGGCTGCCAGTGTGAACAACTAACCACAGGACACACACTCAGGACCGATCAACCTGTGGTGGGCCTGCCTAAGCAGAGGGTGTCTTGTGATAAAAGGCCGAAACACCCTGTGATGCTGAGGTACACAACTGATGATGTGTCCTGGTGGTGGCAATGTCACCTTGGCAGCCATCGCCAGTTTATTTCCCACCGAAACTGTTGTAGTGCAAACACTAGGGATTTTAACAACCAGTCCTTTTTTTGAATCTATAATCATGCCTAATCCTGTCCTTCTTCATCACTCCCAGTGAAAATCTTAGCATCTTCAACTCTGCCACCTCCAGCTCCGCCTCCTGTCTTTTCATCAGTGCCACTGTCTCCAAACCATATAACATAGCTGGTCTCACAACCATCTTGTAAACCTTTCCTTTAACTCTTGCTGGTGCCCTTTTGTCGCAAATTACTCCTGACACTCTTCTCCACCAACTCCACCATGCCTGCACTCTCTTCTTCACCTCTCTCCTGCACTCCCCGTTACTTTCGACAGTTGACCCCAAGTATTTAAACTCATACGCCTTCGTCACCTCCACTCCTTGCATCCTCACCATTCCACTGTCCTCCCTCTCATTCACGCACAGGCAAAACTCCTCACTGTCAGGTGAAAAGAAGCGGCTGGTGACTCCATATGTATCGGAGGAGACATGTGGTGGTCTACAGCCCTCCCTGGATCGGCAGAGGGGGTGGAGCAGCGACTGGAATGGCTCAGAAGACTGGGGTAATTGGCCAGATAGAACTGGGGAGAAAAAGAGGGGAAAAGAAAAAAAAAGAAAATCACTATTGATAAAAATAAAATCTGTACGGCACCCATAGTTAATAGCCCGTCCATCCCCTGTCCTTTCTATGGCCTTGTTAAGTCTCCTTTTCTGTGAGCCAGGACGGAGATGCTGGAAATCAGGTTGACCTTCTAAAGAAAACCATCTTCCGAAATTCTAACTTCAAAGGAGGACCAGGCTGTGACTAGGATGTGCTGTCCTCTGATTGTGCATTACTCAGTTATCATGTCCTATGATATAATTATCCCTTAATTTACCGCCAGGGTCTCTCCCTCATTAAAGCCAGTAAATCCGAGCCTGCGTGCAGATAACACATCCCGTCAGCCATGTTGGAGTGTTTATACCAGGCCATGACACAAAACGCCGAAAGAGTGATTACTTGGCTCAGAGGGTGAGGGTACTGAAACTAATTAGTGCTGGAACTGCAAATTTATGAGCGTTAGATACCATTGGCTGATACCATTATCTTTGTGGATGCTTTATAAATCTTAGATACCAGCAGGTGATAGGAATGTCAAGCTAATGTTTATAATGCTAAATTATTAAAAAAAATCTGCATACCAGAAGTTGATGCCATGTTGCAGAAGGCTTTTAGTCATTAATTACAAAGATGTTTAAAGGGGCATGGGTATTCCAGCACGAAAAGAAAAAAAACAAGTGGTGCCCAGCATGAGAAATCCCATCACTGATGTTGCTGAGTTTGACCTTTCAAGGTCAGATGTCTGAGTACCAAATGAAAGCACGTGTAGAACTTCCCATCTGTCATTAATAGTGATTAAGTAAGCATTTCTTTTCTTCTTTTTTTGGATTCCCCCCCCCCTTTTTCTCCCCAATTGTATCCGGCCAATTACCCCACTTGTCCCGGTCGCTGCTCCACCCCCTCTGCTGATCCAGGGAGGGCTGCAGACTACCACATGCCTCCTCCAATACATGTGGAGTCGCCAGCCGCTTCTTTTCACCTGACAGTGAGGAGTTTTGCCAGGGGGACGTAGTGCTTGGGAGGATCACGCTACCCCCCCCCCCAGTTCACGCTTCCCCCCCCCAGTTCACGCTTCCCCCCCCCTCAGTTAACGCTTCCCACCCTGAACAGGCACCCCGACCGACCAGAGGAGGCGCTAGTGCAGCGACCAGGACACATACCCATATCCGGCTTCCCACCCGCAGACACGGCCAATTGTGTCTGTAGGGACACCCAACCAAGCCGGAGGTAATATGGGGATTCGAACCGGCAAACCCTGTGTTGGTAGGCAATGGAATGGACTGCTACACTACCCGGATACCCTAAGTAACCATTTCTGAGTTACACTGGGATACACTGCATGTAATTTTGACTGATGCCTTTGAACTTCACACTGTACCACTTTAAAAATACTGCATTATTTACTACAGCAATGAATAGAATTATATCTTAAAAAAATAGAAATGTCTAGCGTGAAATCACAGTTTGAAGTAAATTTGACAAATTTTGACCAAGTAACAGCTAGTAATGACACACACGTGCACACACACACACACTCACTCACACGCACGCGCACACACTCCTATCAATTGCGCGCACATGCCATTGATGTACTGTATGTCATCCTGTCAGTGGTATTTTGCAACTCCTACAATATAGTGAACAGTCCAATATATATGCTCCTCAGGTATTAAATTGCTGTGCTGTTGAGGTGTTGAGTTGTTCTCTGCGTCTCCTTTTTCCCCCCACATCCTCCGGGGAACAATATCAGTTAATCTCTCCCCATGAACTGGGGTGGAAACAAGCCCATCCATACGTACTTCACCATTCTTCAACTCCCACTGTGAGTTAGTTCTACCACATCCCACTTATTCTTGTCTGCTGTTAGTGATGGGCTTTTGTAAGACAGGCGGGTCTGATTGCTTGACAGCCAAGTTATAAATCCCGTATCCCACTCTTGCCGCCATGGTATTGTCTCTTCACAGTTCTCCATTACTTTTATACTGTGTGTGAGGTGTGTGTGTGTGTGTGTGTGTGTGTGTGTGTGTGTGTGTGTGTGTGTGTGTGTGTGTGTGTGTGTGTGTGTGTGTGTGTGCAGTTTGCACATATGGTGATGAAGTTTGAGTTTGTTATTTTGACCACGGCACAGTAGGGCACAGCCGTGGTCTACAGACCCGTTACTGATGTCAGGCAGGCAGTCACAGGTTCGATGTACCTTCTGGGCTGCAGTCCTAAGCTACACTACTCCAGCTGAACCTTATCAGCTCTCCTGCTGCTGGATCAACTGGCAAACGTTTTGCTCGTCCTGACTACATAAAAGACATGTTTAATGATGGCTATTAAGTTTTGTGTATTTCACCACTCCATCAGCTCCCTGCGACGGGGGCCTGTATCAATTCAGAGCTTGTTCGAATCACATTTGCAGCCTCCGTAGCAGGAAATGTGCGGCTTGAGAAATCCTCTGTGCCTCCTCCGGCTGTCATTTCCTGTACTTGAGATCGACTTTGTTGCTGCGACCTGCATGGTCACTAATCAATTGTATTGTTAATAAAGGCAGAACTATGGGCGTCTGGGTGGCGTGGCGGTCTATTCCGTTGCCTGCCAACACGGGGATCGTCGGCTTGAATCCCCGCGTTACCTCCGGCTTGATCGGGCGTCCCTACAGACACAACTGGACGTGTTTGTGGGTGGGAAGCCGGATGTGGGTATGAGTCCTGGTCGCTGCACTAGTGCGTCCTCTGGTCAGTCGGGGCACCTGTTTAGGGAGGGAGGGACTGGGGGGGGTAGCGTGATCCGCCCACGCGCTACGTCCGACTGACGAAACTCCTCACTGTCAGGTGAAAAGAAGCGGCTGGCGACTCCACATGTATAGGAGGAGGCATGTGGTAGTCTGCAGCCCTCCCCGGATCAGCAGAGGGGGTGGAGCAGAGATCGGGACGTCTCGGAGGAGTGGGTTAATTGGCAGGATACAATTGGGGAGAAAAATCCCAAAATCCATAAATAAATAAATAAAGTCGGAACTCGCCAGGTTTATGAACTATTTTACTAAGCATCTTGCAAAAGGAATAACCTGGTATATTGAAATTGCTCGCCCTGCCATTACTGTCCACTGAGAGAAGGGTCACATAGCCTTTCCTGGACGATGGGACGAGGCTCTCCGCCCTCTGAGAAGGCTCGACGTGCCACCAGTAAACCGACGGTAAATATTTACTGGAGTGAGCAGCAGATTTTTACCTTTAGAGCGGCCTTAATCCTCCTTATTTCACCCATTACTCTGTCCCTGGAATGAGGCGTGTGTTCACTTAACGTGATCTGGCGGGAAACGCAGCGAGCCGTTCTTTCATTCGACCATTTTAGCTTTATTTCTCTCGCATCCAGGGGCTGGTTTCTATGGTAATGAGTCCCGCACTCGGGGTTGTGTGATGTGTTAAACTTTATAAAGAAAAAAATCCTTTCTTGTTTAACGTTTTTTTGGGGATGCCTTTAAACGTGTTACTGGGCTCCTTAGAGGGAACGTTACCCGCGGCTGACACGAGCTGACAGAGAGCCCGCGACGGGAACGAGTACAGCACACGTGACCTCCTGCATAAAACATCAGATTTGACTGTAGTGTCGGCGTGAAGCGCTCTTACACACACACACACACACACACACAAAGACCGTTATGAGTGACAGGAAAGATGTCACGAGTGTTACTTCCGCGAGTCAACATGACATCGCGCGCGTGTCAATGAGGGCGGTGTTGACCGCAGAGAGGAAGCGCGCCGATCTGAACGCGGTGGCGAGACACGTGACTCTCAGCCGTTGCGTCATGTCTGGAAAACGCGTTAATAATATGCATGAATTTGTAGAGAATGTGCCGCGAGCTCACCTCGTCACTTCACGGGGCTATTTGACGTGTCGTGCAGTCAGTTAATTGCCCTTCTTTTCGCCTGGGCGGAGGAAGCGGACGTGGGACCGAGGTCCTCCATGAATGGTCTGGAACAAAAGCCGCCCGTCAAGCCCCTGTGTGGTTCTTCTCTTGCGAGCGCGTGTTCTGTTTTGTCCCGCATAGTGCCATTTCTCAAATTGATTTAAAATGTCAAAGCGGAAGCGGGGCCCTGTGTGAGCGCGTGCTAGGAACAGTGTTGTACGAACGGCCGGCCGCCGTGCTCCAGCTGCTGTGTGTGTAACTCTACAATTAGAAGGTACACAACATTTTGAAGAGCGAGCGGGTATTCTGCTGCCATTTGAAGAGCTGCTCTTCCAGGCTGCTTGCCTGAGTCCTCCTCTGTTTATCTACCTTTGGTGTGGAACAGTGGATAGATTTATAAAGAGATGGGGGGGGGGGGGCGTCCAGATAGCGTAGCGGTCTAACCAACACAGCGATCGCCTGTTCGAATCCCCATGTTACCTCTGGCTTGGTCGAGCGCCCCTACTGACACAATTGGCCGTGTCCGAGGGTGGGAAGTCAGATGTGGGTATGTGTCCTGGTCGCTGCACTAGCGCCTCCTCTGGTCGGTCGGGGCGTCTGTCCAGGGGGGAGGAGGAATGTAGGGGAAACACCTTCGTGTTCCTCGTCCCCGGGTCCGTTGATGTGAAGAAAACAGCAACCACGTCTTAGGAGATTAAAATAAATTTATTGAGTACAGATCTGGAGACACACTGCCAATCCGTCGTGTGTGTCTGACTTTCTTTGTGTGTCAGTTTCTTTATATGCTAAACCTTCTTTGTTCATTCATCACACATGACCTTGATTTTCCTGTCCACTATGTTTGGTCAATGCTCCCTTTCATGGTTGAGATTTAGGGAGTACTCATCCTGTCTGGACCTACAACTCTTAAGTGGGGGCCCTCCTTGTACCAGAGACGGTATCTCTCCCAAAGCCTCAGTTAGGAGGGGAACCCCACCCATTCCGTGCGAGGCATGCAATATATTTTATCGACATAAATGTGTCTTTCTTCACCCTCTGTTCTGGTTGCACACATTGGTTACATACAGAGTAATACAAATAATACCTTGGTTACATACATAGTGATACAAATAATACCTTGGTTACATACATAGTGATACAAATACATTCGGATTATATGTAATATCAATCAACAGGAACTGGGGGGAAATAGCGTGATCCTCCCACGCGCTACGTCCCCCTGGCGAAACTCCTCACTGTCAGGTGAAAAGAAGCGGCTGGCGACTCCACATGTATGGGAGGAGGCATGTGGTAGTCTGCAGCCCTCCCCCGGATCGGCAGAGGGGGTGGAGCAGCGACCTGGACGGCTCGAAAGAGTGGGGTAGTTGGTCAGATACAATTGGGGAGAAAAGGGGATGAAAAAAAAGTCCAAAAAAGAGTTATAAAGAGATAGGATAGTCACTGTCAGGGCTACGACGGTGGCCCAGTTGAATATTCCCGTTGTTTGTTTGCAGTATACTTGACTGGTTATTACCTTCAACAACGGGCAGGTGACTTGAGATTGACACTAAACACAGATACTGGTTGACATTTACATATTCATTACAGAATCAGGGGCGAGCAGCCCAGCTGCTTTGCTGGGGTTGTCTGGGAGGGCTGTTTGCCTTGGTACAATAACCCTCGTTAAATCCCTGCACTCATTTAAGGCCCATAATTCATGCTTATATTTATTGTGGTTTAAGGCTTTATAGTGCATCAATAATACCTCCCATTTATCTTGTGCTGTCATGGCAACCTCTCAGCATCCAGCCCAGTTGTGCAGGACCCATTTTTATTTGGACTTAACCCGCATCACAAATCCTCTAATTGTTGGATATAAATCTCAGTTCTAACAGCCCAGTCACACATTTGCTCTCATTACCCGTTTGTGGACGCAGGGAACAGTTTGCGATCCTCCGTGTCTGCGGAAGCTAATTATTCCGTTCTAATTGGGCAGAGATTCGCCACGCTTGTTTGGTTTCCCCTCTCGTCCGAGGAGTGCGCTCTTATTGACACGCGGAGCAGAAACGTGCAGGTTCAGACCCTCGGCGCCCATGTGGTGAACTGTGCAGCACCCATCCATCACTGTTCATTCAACTGTTAATGGTGCTCGCGCCCCGTCACATCTGTGACACGGTACACACACACACACACACACGCACACACACACGCTCTGCTCGTGGCACGTGGTGGTCGGTAAAAAGATCTAATAGACCAGTGCGGTGTGGAGATTAGAGCGCCATGTCACACCGGTCAGCAGAGATGTGTAGCGGATTCCCCAACACGCCGCAGAAAAACATGCCAAGCCATGCCAAACTTCTGCGTGTGTGTGTGTGTTTGCATGTGTGTGTTGGCTGATGTGTGCATTTCTGTGCCTGTTTGTTAGCATATGCGTGTTCCTGTGTGTGTTCGCTTCTCTCTGCTTGCGCTCGTGTGTGCGGGTTCTCTTGAGTGGAGCGGTTGCCAGGGTGACGGCGGTGTCCAAGGCTAGGCCTATTGTGCGGGGCCACATCCGCACACCTCCTGTGCTGGATTATTATCATTTTGTCTGTAGTTCCACGGCGGGCCTTGGGAGTGTGCACAGCTCTCACCGCGCTCACGCCCCTGCAGCCGAGCACACAGACAGGGAGGACAATGGTGCCGTGCTGTGTATACGGCCATGAAGATCAGAGCGGCGTCTAGTCACCAAGGACTGGGAGTTTGTGCCGTTGGTGCTGATACGAGGAGAATTTCTCTTCATTCTCAGCTTGACACATCACCTTTTTTTTTTGTTTCACAGGAAAAGTTTGATTAATTCCTTAAAAATTTGCAAGGCAAATTGCTGTGCAAACAGAGAGCTGCCGGTATCATTAGATTTTACGAGGGATATGGTATGACCTCAGCTACCTGTGAGTTGAACATCTCATTTTAAACAGAATCCAAAATTCCAATCAGGGAAAAAATTAACCAAGAAATATGAAAAGGGGCGTTTAGAGTTGGCGAAAATGAGGACGGATATGAAGGGGGATTCGCAAATTGAATTAAAGGTGATGTGTGCGAGGACACGGTGCTAGCTATCGCCCTCAGTACGTTCTCCCGCTCCCTGCACTGCCGGCGGAGTGATTCATCCCTGTCTGCCGTGGGTCTGGGGCTGCTGCTGAAACCATCGCCATGCCGATGGAAATCCAGCCAAAGTCAAAGCATTCGAGCTGGATGGCCCAAGGTTGAAACGGGCCTCCAGATATTGCTCTTAATCTCCTCCCCCATCGACGCTCAATTAGATTATGTCTGTTTTATGGTCCTCGTCAAAACCATCTTTATGGGTTTCATAACTCCGTCTTCTTTTCTCCGGGGACAAGCTCAAACTCTTTAATTTCCTGCCAGAGAGGAATTAGATTTAGTCAGCAAGGAATTCTGGGAATATGTAATTGAAGGGTGGAACTGTCATATATCAGGGGCTGTGGTCAAGCTGCAGCTTCAGCCTAGGCCGCCGTACGGAGGCGGGGCGAAGGGTTTGGTCATGTAAGTGTGGTTGTAGCATGAGGCGAAGCGCTGGCCCTCAGGTTCATTAAAATAATGACTTGGGGCATCATCACGGTAACAACGGAGAGGAACTGCTGTGTGTGTGTGTGTGTTACCTGTGTGTGTGGGCAGATGCAGGTTTTTGTACTTGTGTGGTTTTTGAATATGTTTGCATTGTAATTACCAGCATCGTTAGTTCTAGCTGCCAAAGTACAGGTGGATGCAAAAAATTATGAAAACTTGGGCAAGCTAAGTGTGTGTGTTTGCCAGTGCCCGTGTGTTTGTGTGTGTGTGTGCACATGTCTTGGTGTGTACCCATGTGGTTCGGTGCATATGCAGTGTGGTTTCGTAGGGAGTTTTGAGATCCAGTGCACTGAAGGGAGCCAGCTTGGAGCAGGGCTAATGCGTAAATGGTGGACCATGTGGCAGTAATTAAACCTAAAGAGAAATCTTCTCTGCTGCGGAAAACCGCTGCTGTTCCTGCCAGAGCTACGGCTCCCAGTCCTCCACCTCTCGCCCTCCCTGACGTGGTTACGTATCAGAGGGTCTGCAGGTTAGAGAGGTTGGCTTCTGGTTCGAATTCCCTGTGTTTCGGTAAATCCTGGGAATAGCAAATACAAAAAATATGGATGACTTTGTGGCTGAAAGTAGATTCCTGTGGTTGTACTGGGCAGTTGAATGGGGGCAACAGTGGAAGAGCAAGACTGGGGGCGCACTTGGTGGAGGTGTGGTTATAGAATTGTTTGCTAAAAAAGCAACGTAAAAGTTGCTGGGGGGGGGGGATTGCCAGAAAAATCTGTGCTTAGATTCGCAACATGAACATATGCATCTTTCTCAATGTTCTGGTTGTTATGGAAACTGAAATGAGTCTTATGAAACCCAGTTTTGTTTGGGTTTGGGATTTATTTTCACAGCACCAATATAATTTAAAAAATAAGTAGGCTACGTCCCACCAGTACTGACATCAAAAGTTCTCTCCTTTAGGGCTGAGGGCACAGCCTCAGCAGTTGAAGGCTCCTTTTTTTCAGAAATAAGTTAAATCAAACTTGGCCAAACTGTGATGATGCTGGATTGGGCTTTGCTGATGCTCAAGTTCACCGACTCCCATAACAACGTCTCCTATGGCGTGGCGGTCCATTCCGTTTCCTACCAACACGGGGATTACTAGTTCGAATCCCCGCGTTACCTCCGGCTTGGTCGGGCGTACCTACACACACAATTGGCTGTGTCTGCGGGTGGGAAGCCGGATGTTGGTATGTGTCCTGGTCACTGCATTAGCGCCTCCTCTGGTCAGTCGGGGTGCCTATTCGGGGGGGGGGAGGGGGAACTGGGGGGACTATCGTGATCCTCCCACACGCTATGTCACCCTGGCGAATCTCCTCACTGTCAGGTGAAAAGAGATCGGGACAGCTCGGAAGAATGGGGTAATTGGCCGGATACGATTGGGGGAAAAGGGGGGGAAATCCCCCCCCCCCAAAAAATCTCCTAAATCATACACTGGTATAGCATAATGGTTAATTAGGTGCAGGTGTGCCTTGTTGTCTCGCTCCACCTCTCGACCTGTCATCCACCTTCCAGCTTCACATGAATTAATCTTCAACGAGAGAACAGGGGCTCTGTTGAGCTTTGAGGGTATTCATCATTCATTTATGGCCGATAAATCAATCAGTGTCTTGGCTGCCGGAGATTGATTGGGGCTGGTCATCAATAAGCGGCCATTAACCTGACACTGTTATTGATCTAGGCTACGAGTGGTCAGCTGACCCCTGCAAATTGTGTCGGGGGAGGACACAGTTTAGAGATGAGCCTGCTGATAGCTCACAGTCATTCATTGACATTTAGTTTAAGCTTGACGCACAATGTCACTATTCTCCCTGCTTCATTTGTCAGTCACGTTCTAACACTTCAGAATAGAGCTGCTCTCTGTCTAAAAGGAAAAAAAAGAAACAAAGATAGTGGTTGACATCAGAACTGACTCTGATGTTCAGACAGTGAATGTGGGCTTAACAGTGTCAAATCCTGACGGACTTTGATTATCTATGAGGTCAGAAGCGGCACCAAACTCTTTGATCAGGACATCACAGATGTCCTTGGCACACTGCAGATATTTCCACAGAAGGCGGCCTGTGAAATCAAGGGGTTTGAATGACAAATTCCCGAAGTCTCATGGAGATTCTGTTCACCATCTTATTGAGATCCACACAGCACATAAAGAGAAGCAGGTATTGGATCCATGTGAGTAGGAGTGGATGTTTACATTTCACCTATTTAGCTGTTTCGATACATAATCTAGGTATTCCTTGTTTTGCTACTGGATTGGGCTCTGGGCTCATGCAAAAAGTCTTAATGTAATGTTACCCATTTTCTTCAATTTCTCTCCTTCTCATATTTGTTTTGAACGTTAACTGTCATTGGCTTGTCTCACTCGTTTGATAAGATGCCTGTTTCCATAGCGACACTGTAGTGCAGCTCGCAGATCAGCCTTGAAAAGAGGGTCATGTCAGTATGATTGAAGAGTTGGCTTCCAAAATGAGATCCCCACCATTTAAAGAGTGACACTGTTGCCAAAAGATTATGATTATGAAATAATAGCACCTGTTTTGAAAATAATAGGTAATTTAAATCATTGGATGACAATGGATCCTGGACATACTGAACACACTGGATCCTGTCAATTAGATTAGAGTAAAATACAAACATCAAATAATGAACTCCAGGTCAGTTTTTTTTTCTTCTTAGTCACTGAACTCTTAAAATCCCCTCCTGGAGCCAGACTTGGGAAGGGAGCTTGCAGGCGAGCTACTGATGGCTGGGCCTTGCCTGAAAAAACAACATGGAGCCACCATCTTGTGGACCCACCACCCACAGGGATAAGCATTGGGGTAGGGTGCAATGCAGGCCAGGTGGCAGACAAAGCCGGGGACCGGGGCGTGCCAACTTCCGGCTTTGCAGACTGGTCCTTGGGATGTGGAATGTCATCTCTCTGGCAGGGAAGGAGCCTGAGCTGGTGCGGGAGGTGGAGCAGTACCAACTAGAAAAAGTTGGGCTCACCTCCACACACAGCATGGGCTCTAATACCAAATCCCTGGAGACGGGCTGGACTCTTTACTTTTCCAGCGTTGGCCAAGATGACAAGGGCCGGGTAGGTGTGGGGATACTAACAAGTCCCCGGTTGAGTGCTGCCGTGTGGGAGTTCTCCCTGGGGAATGAGAGGGTCACCTCCATATGACTGCAAGTCGCTGGGAGGAAGGCTCTGGCTGTTGTATGTATGTATGCACCAAATAGCAGTTTGCAGTATCTGGCCATATTTGAGTCTCTGGGTGGTGTCATGGCTAGGGTTCCACCTGGGGACTCTATAGTTCTGCTGGGGGACTTCAACACTCACATGGGCAACAATGGAGAAACCTGGAGGGGTGTGATTGGGGGGAATGGCCTCCCCGAGCGGAACCCAAGCGGTGCCTTGTTATTGGACTTTTGTGCAGGTCATGGATTGGCCATAACAAACATCATGTTCGAACATAAAGTAGTTCACAAGTGTACTTTGTACCAGAACACCTTAGGCCGAAGATGAATGATAGACTTTGTGGTCGTATCATCAGATCTGCAGCCATATGTTTTGGACACTCGGTTGAAGAGAGGAGCAGAGCTGTCAACTGATCACCAGCTGGTGGTGAGTTGGATCAGATGACAGGGAAGGCTGCCGGACAACCCTGGCAAACCCAAATGTGTAGTGAGAGTGAACTGGGAATGTCTGGCAGAGGCCACTGTTTGTGAGGTCTTCAACTCCCACCTCCAGAAGAAGTTCTCGTGTATCCCGAGGGAGGCTGGGGACATGGAGTCTGAGTGGGCCATGTTCAGAGTCTCTACTACAGATGCGCAGGTAGGAGCTGTGGTCATAAGGTCATTGGTGCCTGTCCAGGTGGCATCCTAAGAACCCACTGGTGGACAGCAGTGGTGAGGGAAGCTGTCAGGCTGAAGAAGGAGGCCTTTCGGGCTTGGTTGGCCCAGGGGTCTCTTGAAGCAGCATACAGATACCAGGACGCCAGAAGGGCTGTGGCTGCGGTAGTCACAGAAGTAAAAACTCAGGTGTGGGAGGAGTTCAGTGAGGCTATGGAGGAGGACTTTCGGTTGGCCTCAAGGAAGTTCTGGCAGACCATCTGATGACTCAGGAAGGGGAAGCAGGGCTTGACTCAGGCTGTGTTTAGCCGGGGAGGGGAACTGCTGACCCGGACTGGGGATATTGTCAGGCTTTGGAAAGAACACTTTGAGAAGCTCCTAAATCCGGCTAACATGTCCTCAGTCCTTGATGTACTCCCGTTGATTGTAACTCTGCTTTGACACCAAAAAATTTTGGCCTCTTGAATGTGAGATCTCTTGGTAATAAGTCCTTTGTCGTTAATGATTTGATTGTTTCTAATAACCTGAACTTTTTATAATTAGTAAGACTTGGCTGTCCCAGGGGACACTGTTCCCCTGATTGAGGCAAGGCCCCCTGATATTGCATATTTTCATATTCCCAGGCCCTCTGGTAGAGGGGGTGGCTGTAGAGGGGGTGGCCTAGCTGTTTTTTGTAAGTTAGGTCTTAAGTGCTATCCTGTTACTTTTGGTAATTTTATCTCCTTTGAGGTTTTGTTTTTAATAACTGGCCCTCCCCCTTTCTCTGCGTCTTAATTTCTAGGCCCCTAATTCCGTTAGGTCAGAAAATTCGGAAATAACACTATCTATTGTCATGTCAAAATATGACAGGATGCTTATTTTTGGTGATTTTTATATTCATGTGTTTTGTCCTTCCCATTCCCTGACTTAATATTTTTGGGATCTTATACTCTTTTAACCTCATTCAAAATGTCAAGGGGGGTCACCCAATCCGGTTTCTCTCTCAAGGGTCTTAAATTGGTGGATATGTTTGTAACTGACCATAAAGCTGTCATTTTCAAAACTCCACTACAGCTCGCTATTCCTAGTCACTATCCTAAAACACGCTCTCACATTCTCAACGCTGGCTCTGCAGTTTAATTCTGTGATGCTTTTAATTCATCATCCTTTAATCCCTCTATACCCCCTCAATCCAGATGCACTGTTAAATTCATTCAATGATCAGTGCCTATCCATCCTCGACCAAATTGCACCGTTTAAAACTAGGAAACAAAAATCACATAACCCCTCCTGGCTGAATGATCACACTCATGCCCTTAGAAGACTCTAGAAAATCAGAACGACATTAGAAGTTCAACAAGTCCGAATTAGCACATAGCACCCTTAAAAACCAAATGTTAATTTACCAGAAGGCAGTTACGGAAGCGAGATCAGCGTACTTCTCTGATTTGATATCTAGAAATGACCACAATCCTAAAGTTCGATTTAGGGTAACTGATTCTGTTATTAATTGTCCCTCCACTTCCCTCCACTGATGTCGAGTGTAATTTATGAAAATATGAAAATTGTATTTATTTTATTATAAACCACACCCACTTTCATCAGTCTTTGGCTAATTTAATTAGTCAGTTTGGATGTGACCCCAGAGCATCTAAACAAAATATCAAAATCCATACAGTCAATTATGATGTAACCTTTTTGAATTTCTGGGGTATTGAGTTCTATTGGTAGAACTCAATGCCCTTTTTAGAGTGTGCTCTTTGTATACTCCTCCACTTGTATTTCAAATCTTGGGTTGATGAGCTGAATCGTCAATTAGTGATCAACTGGACAATTTTGTGTCAGGCTGCCCATCATTTAAAGTTAATTAATTGATAACAGCCAAACCATTAAGCCCATCAGTTGTCTGTGAAATAGTTTTGTGGAGGTCGGACCCTAGATGGTTCATACCATTTGTTTAGTGGAAAATCTGTGCAGACAGAAATGGACCAGGGCTAATCAGCTAGATGTGTCTTGAACTAAGGAATCCGGGGGAAAAATAATTTTGTTTTTACAATTTACGATTTAGAAGTTACAGTCCAAAAGGTATATTGGTCATTATAGTGCCACTATCTGGCCATTTGATGTAATTTTTGCTGCCTGATTGGCAGTTGAGACTTTGAATCCATCTTCCATGTTTGGTCACGGTAGAAGAATTAGAAGAAATTAATCCGAACAAAAACAACACGGTTCTGAGCATTTTGTTCCCTGACTCCGAATAAGCGGCAGAATCACTCACTAAATGTTTTCGGGATGAGGTTTTGCTAAATTAGACGGAGAGGGTTCCATCATAAAAACTACCTCTCCATCAAACCTATGCTCATTTGGAGCACTTAATTTCTTTACTTCATTCCTTTATTGTGTTTTACTGTAAAAAGGACCGCTTTGGTAGCTATCTCTCTGTTGTGTAAACGTCAAGGAAATTATTGTCTTATAGTTCAGGGCTCACCGTGTTTATTTCAATACCTCAGCTTTTGCAACAAATGAACAAAGATAAATAAACAAAAAAACATTTTGCTCGAGGAACAGAATTTGCTTGGCGTCAGCATTTGTGGCTTTGAACCAGGTCTCAGACTGGGTTGCAGTTCACTTAATGAACCTCCTGTGAGACTTCCACAGATTTTAGAGCAAGCTGACTTTATTAGCATGATCCGGTCCTTTTTCTTTTCACAAATATGTGTACAACGCTGCCAAATTCCCTTTTGAGCACAGTAACATCAATAATTGTAATAATAATAGCGATAACTATTTATATTCTGTCTTTCTTTTTAATCAATATATATAAGGTGCTTTCTAGCAACGTAAATCAAGAGTATACTAAAGAGCAATTTGGGTAAAACATACCAGTGTTGTCAGCGAGAATAGTGTTATTTTAAAAGGGATCAAATTAATTATTTGAAGAAAAAAAATGTAATAAAATCAATCATCAAAGAAACATTTAAAATAAAAGTCTGATAAATTGGAATGTCGAGTGATTTAAATAAAGACATTTGGTTATTCGCAGCTGCTCTTGGCATGTCATTATAAAGTCTAGAAGCCATAACAGCTAAGGGCCAATCACCCTTAACTGCATGTCTAGGAGGAGGGCTCATGCCCAGTTGGCTCATTAAGTAGTTGGGATCAAAGGTCTGCAATATGAGAAGAAACCCGACACCATCTTCACTAAAATAGTACTTTATTCTTTCCAGAAGGGATTTTTTTTTCAACCACAGACACTTTCACCAGCAACATACATTACTGTACAGTCTCAGACAAGACAATTTTACAGGTCAAAAATTGTACATGCAACACGTATACCACATGTTAACTTCACGTTGTTTACTTCTATCAGCAAAATCTTAAAACCATTTCCAAAAATAACAGACTAATGCTCTGAATTTGAAATTGCCTTTTCAATATCTAATAAGTGATGGGCAATTACTAAATGTACGCAGCAGTACAAGAAAAGTTATCATGGACTCAACCGGAGCCTCCAGTTCCTACTAGTGCTCTCCCCGGCTCTCTGTGTCTCTGCACATGAACCTCCTGCCACACCCACCTGCACGCCTCTACACCACTTGTCTGCCAATCACCTGTCAACCCGCCAGTCCTGCCACATACCTGTTGCCTGTTTCCTCATAATTCTTGCAAGTATTTATACCAGTTAGATCACCTCTGTTGTTTGCCAGATCGTCAGTTGTGCTCCTGCTAGTTTTCGCAGTCCATCCATTTGTACTGGTCTGTTCTGCCTGGTTTTGACTTGTGCCTGTAAGTGACCTTGTATTCTGCCTCTTGATTCTGTACATTTGCCGAACCCAGCCATTAAGGATGCACAAGCTAGTGCATCCTTAGTGCCAGTCCCAAGCCCGGCTAAATGGGGAGGGTTGTGTTAGGAAGGGCATCCAGCATAAAATCTTTGCCAAATCAAATATGCGGGTGATAAATCAGATTTCCATACCAGATTGGTTGAGGCCTGGGTTACCAATGACGCCACCAGTACTGTTGGTAAGCAGAATGCTGGTAGAAACTATGCTACTATTGGGCAAAGAAGAAGAGGGGGAAGGCGTGTCCAGAGGCAGTTGGGGAGGAGGAAGGGTAAGAGTGTGGAAGTGAGAGTTGAAACTTTGAGTTTTGGCGCTATGACTGGTAAAAGGGATACAGCTGGGAGATGTGATCGAGAGAAGAAAGGTAGGTATACTGTGTGTGGAAAGCGATTAAGGCCAGGAGCATCGGAGTTGAGTTCAAACTCTTCTCCCACGGTGCGAATGGGTATGTCAAGAGTGTGTTGGAGGTGAAGAGTGTGAGACAGAGTGAGGAGTACGAAGCTGGAAATCGAAGGTTTTGATGAATGTTATCCGTGCATATGCCCACAAGTTGGGTTTGAAATGGAAGAGAGAGAAGAATTCTGGAGTGAGTCGGATGAAGTTGTGGAGAATGTGGAAGAGAGTGCAGGCAGGATGGAGAAGAGTGTCAGGAGTGAGTTGTGACAGAAGGGTTCAAGGGAAGGTCTAGAAGATGGCTGTGAGACCAGCTATGTTGTATGGTTTGGAGATGGTGGCACTGATGAAAAGACAGGAGGCAGAGCTGGAGGTGGCAGTTGACGATGTTAAGATTTTCATTGGGAGTGACAAAGAAGGACGGGATTAGTAATGAGTATATTAGAGGGACAGCTAGGGTTGGACGGTTTTAGACAAAGCAAGAGAGGCAAGATTGAGATGGTTTGGACATGTGTGGAGGAGAGATGCTGGGTGGGTATATTGGGAGAAGGATGCTGAATATGGAGCTGCCAGGGAAGAGGAAGGCTAGAGAGGAGGTTTATGGATGTGGTGAGGGAGGACATGCACATGGCTGGCATGACAGAGGAAGATGCAGATGACAGGAAGAGATAGAAACGGATGATCCGCTGTGGCGACCCCTAACAGGAGCAGCCAAAATTGGTATTAGTAGATTCTGTACCTCAGTCTGTTTGGACTAACCTTTTGGTTTTGAACATTTGGAATGAACTCTGTTGTGAACTGCCTAATCCCTTCAGTAAAGCTGCTGCTCTTACTCTTGCCTTCGGTCTTGGATTCTGCATTTCAGTCATTCCTGTCCTATGACGGTACGATCTGGCCAGAAATGGACCCAGCAAAATTTCAGTGTCACTGTTTTTGTGGACAAGCAAGAATCTACGCTGAATGCACACCAGCTGGATATGGCCACCATCACATGGCATCTGCAAACTGTCGACAACCTGTCCACGCAGATGCAGCGATTTCAGATAACTGCCTCACCCATTGCACTGGCACTCTCTCCCTCTCTGCCTGTGCAGCCTCCGATCTGGGAGCCCCGCCTATCTCGCAGTTCACTACAGCGGTGATCCAAGTTCTTGTCGTTCCTTGCCGTCACCATGTTCTCTGGTGTTTTGAATAGCAGTCTTCCACCTTCCCTTCTGATCGTTCCCGAGTGGCCTATATCATCATTGGCCGGGAAGGTCGAGCTAAGGAGTGGGGAATGTCCGGATGGGAGCCAAACTGGCCTGTCTGCACCACCCTGGACAATTTTTTTTAAGCAATACACACTGACTTTACTGAAGTTCTTTGTATTTCAGTAATGAAGAATTCATGGTAATGACAGGATTAAAAAGCATTGGTGCGTGAAATGTGATATATATAAAACTGTTTATGAATGAAACCATTGGGTGATAAACCTCCCTGATGGTTGTTTGTTAAAATATATGAACACTGCCAACTGCTTTGCATCTACATTAGATTCATGCTTTGTACTGAAAGAACAAGTTAACTGAAATTATTTCATATTGATAAAAACGGCACAACCTCCAGAAGTTAGCCAATGGAATGGCTGTCCTTGGAAGCAAAGAAAATGTCATAGTCAAACCTAAGGTGAAAGACGTGAATGTAAAAAATATCGAAGTCCTGCTGTATTTTGGAAGTTAGTAGCGCTCTTTGGGTTTGCTGAATTTGCGTCTCGCATGCAGAGGAGGTAGGAACTTTCTGAATGTTGGGGGATTTCAAACTGAGACACCCGAAAACGAGTGGGGAACACACTTGGCTTGACTTGCAGGCAACTGCTCTCTGAAAATGAGATGATTTAAAAAATGGCAGCGTGTTCCACAAATGCATTCATCTTCAGCCGCTTCCCCAGGGTCAGGTTGCGGTGGCAGTAAGCTAAGTATGGAGCTCCATACGTCCCTATCCCCAGCAACGCCCTCCAGCTCCTCCTGGGGGATTCCCAGGCCAGATTTGACATGTAGTCCCTCCAGCAAGTTCTAGGTCTATCCCGGGGTCTCCTCCTAGTTGGCCATGCCCGGAAACCCTCCAAAGGAAGGAGCCTAGGCGGCATCCTAATCAGATGCCCGAACCACCTCAACTGGCTCCCTCCGGCGTGAAGGAGCTGCAGCTCTACTCCGAGCGCCCTCCGAATGTCCAAGCTCTTCACCCTATCTCTTAGGCTGAGCCCAGACACCCTACAGAGGAAACTATTTTCAGCCGCTTGTATCCGTGATTGCACCCTTTCGGTCACTAGCCAAAGCTCATGACCATAGGTGAGGGTTGGAACAAAGATTGACTGGTAAATTGAGAGCTTTGCCTTCCGGCTCAGCTCCCTCTTCACAACGGTCAGGTACAACGTCCGCATTACTGCTGATGCTGCACCAATCCACCTTTCAGTCTCCTGCTCCATCCTACCCTCACTTGTGAACAAGACCCCGAGATACTTGAACTCTTTCACTTGAGGCAACAACTCATCCCAACCAGGAGGGAGCAATCCACCATTTTCCGGTAGAGAACCATGGCCTCATACTTGGAGGTGCTGACTCTCATCCTGGCCATTTCACACTCGGCCGCAAACCGCCCCAGTGCGTGCTGGAAGTTGCGTTCTGATAAAGCCATTAAAAGCACACCATCTGCAAAGGGCAGAGATGCAATTCTGAGGTTCCCAAAACGGACACACTCCTCACCTTGGCTGCACCTTGAGATCCTGTCCATGAATATCACAAACAGAATCGGAGACAAGGGACAACCTTGATGGAGTCCAACACCCACCAAAAATGTGTTTTGACTTTGTGCCGAGAATGCGGACACAGCTCTCACTTTGGTTATACAAGGACCGGATGGCTTGTAGCAACTGCCCCGGGGTACACGGTTGTAAGCCTTCTCTGAGTCCACAAAACACATGTAGACTGGCTGGTCAAACTCCCATGCCCCCTCAGCGCTTCCACAAGGGTAAAGACTTGGTCCGTTGTTCCACGGCCAGGATGGAATCCGCATTGTTCCTCCTGGGTCCGAGGTTCGGCAATTGGTTGGAGCCTCCTTTCCAGTACCCTAGAGGAGACTTTCCCAGGGAGGCTGAGCAATTTGATGCCCTTGTGGTGGACACGTATTGGGGACAGAATTCAACCCAGGAACTAAGGGTTAAGTCATGGTTGCCCTGGCAGGTTAACGCAGGGTTAAGTTATGGTTGTCCAGCCAGTTTTCTGGTTATTCTTGCCACCTCCGCTCAGTCGAGCTGGGGTTTTGTTTGTCTCGCTGATTTACCGTGGATTAAAGAAAGTTGCCTACACGGCTAAAGTGTGAACCTACGGTCTTCTCCGTTACTTCGGCTCTACACTGGTGACCCCGACGTCGGTTTTCGGATAAGTTTTCTGAAACCACACACATTATGGCTACGAACGCCGTTGCAATTAAACTGCCGGAGTTTTGGGAGTCTTCCGCGGCTACATGGTTCGCGCAGGCTGAGGCACAGTTCGCGCTCAGAGACATAACAGCAGACGAGACCAGGTACTACTACGTATTGGCAGCGCTGGGGTGCGCTACGGCTTCCAGGATTAGCGGTTTCATAACCAACCCACCGGCCGATGGTAAATACGCCGCACTTAAACATCTCCTCCTTGACACTTTTGAACTGTCTGCAACGGAGAGAGCACGTCGCCTCTTCGCAATTCAGGGCTTGGGAGATGGCAAACCATCGGAGCTAATGAGCAGGATGTTAAACCTACTGGGTCAAGAAAAGCCATGTTTCCTGTTTATGGAGCTGTTTCTGCGCAACATGCCGCCCCACGTCCAGACTGCGCTCGCTAACTCCACCATCACTGATCCCCGTGAGCTGGCAAAGGAGGCTGACCGATTCTTCGTCGCTACACAACGTTCCTCCCATGCCGGGGTGCTGGCTCCTACCTTCACTGGCCCCCCGCCGACATCGCGGGCGTGGCCCGACGGTGGCGCCACAGCATCAGACCGCTACAAGCCCTCTGGACTCTGTATGTACCACGCTCGATTTGGTGCGAAAGCTAAACGGTGCCGTTCCCCCTGCAACTACAGGCCGACGGGAAACGAGAGGGCCAACACTCAGTAGTGGCCATGAGTGTTGGCGATACGAGCAGGCTACTCTTCATCCTCGACACCATCTCCGGTCGGCGATTTCTTTGTGACACGGGCGCACAGAGAAGCGTGCTCCCTGCTACTGACGTCGACATCATGGGCGGGGAGCGGGGCCCCCAGTTGGCGACGGCTGACGGCAGCCCTATCCACACCTACGGCGTGCGGTCTGTAGAACTGTGTTTTGGTGGACAACGTTTCACGTGGGAGTTCGTCATGGCCAATGTAACGCTTCCCCTCCTCGGAGCTGATTTTTTGTGCGCTTACGGTTTACTAGTGGACATTCAGAACAGCCGTCTGGTCGATGCCTTAACCTTCTCCTCCTTCGCATGTACGCGGAGGGAAGCGGCCTATGCAGGTCTAGCCAACTCTCTCTCAGAGGCAGACAAGTTCACCCGCCTCCTCGCTGAGTTCCCTGACCTCACCCAGCCTACCTTCTCTGCACCCACCGCTAAGCATGGGGTGGAGCATCACATTGCTACGAAGGGGCCCCCGGTCTACGCCAGAGCCAGGCGTCTCGACCCCGCCAAACTCGCCATTGCCAAGTCTGAGTTCGAGCACCTGGAACGCATGGGGATCATCCGCCGCTCTGACAGCCCGTGGGCGTCCCCACTCCACATCGTCGCTAAGCCTGATGGAGGTTGGCGCCCATGCGGGGACTACCGCCGACTAAATGACGCCACCACGCCCGACCGCTATCCTGTCCCGCATATCCAGGACTTTTCTGCAAACCTGTCTGGCAAATGCGTCTTCTCAAAAGTCGACCTGGTCCGTGGTTATCATCAAGTTCCCGTGCACCCCTCAGACATCCCCAAGACAGCGGTGACAACCCCATTCGGCCTATTTGAATTCCTACGAATGCCATTTGGACTCAAAAACGCGGCCCAGTCCTTTCAGCGGCTGATGGATTCAGTGCTCCGTGGCCTTCCTTTCATCTTCGTCTATTTGGACGACATACTCATCGCCAGCGCCTCCGAGGAAGAACACCTGTCCCATCTTCATGCCCTCTTCACACGCCTCAGCCAGCATGGGCTGATTGTCAACCCGGCGAAGTGCCGGTTCGGGCTGACAGCCATGGATTTCCTCGGGCACCGCATCACTGGGGACGGGGCAGTCCCCCTGCCCTCAAAGGTGGAAGCGGTGGCGGCCTTTCCGCGCCCCCAAACAGCTCGTGCGCTCAGGGAGTTCATCGGGATGGTGACATTCTACCACCGCTTCATTCCTCGAGCCGCCTTTATCATCCGGCCACTGTACGAGGCGCTGAAAGGCATGTCCCCCAACCAGGCGGTCGACTGGACAGCAGAGCGGGACCGTGCGTTCACCGAGACTAAAGCTGCGCTCTCCCAGGCTACCCTGCTAGCGCATCCTTCACCTACAGCGCCTATTTCCATAACCACGGATGCATCGGACTATGCTGTTGGTGCGGTTCACGAACAGTGGGTGGGGGGGGCTTGGCAGCCTTTGGCCTTTTTCAGTCGCCAGCTTACACCCCGAGAGCGCAAGTATAGTACTTTTGACAGGGAACTCCTCGGTCTCTGGCTCGCCGTCCGGCATTTCCGTTTCCTGCTAGAGGGCCGCGAGTTTACTGCGTACGTGGACCACAAGCCCCTCACGTTTGCCATGTCCAAGACGGCCGAGCCATGGTCCGCTCGCCAGCAGCGACAACTCTCCTACATTTCGGAATTCACTACCGACATCCAGCACGTCGCTGGTAAGTCTAACCAGGTAGCTGACTGCCTGTCTAGGGCAGTGATTGGAGCGGTCCACCTAGGCCTTGACTATGCACAGATGGCTGCTGACCAGGCCACGGACCCGAGCATCCTCCGTCTCCGGGCCTCCGACACGGGGCTCCGCCTGCAGGACGTTCCTTTCAGCGACACCGGTGTCACCCTCCTGTGTGACGTCTCCACAGGACAGCCCAGGCCCATCGTCCCGCACAGCTGGAGACGCCCCGTATTTGAAGCTGTGCACGGCCTCTCTCATCCAGGCGGTAAGCCATCCGTGCGCCTGACCTCTGCTAAGTTTGTGTGGGAGGGACTTAAGAGAGACGTGAAAGCGTGGGCCGACTCGTGTGTTGCCTGTCAGCGGGCTAAGATACACCGCCACATTAAGGCGCCCCTGGAACGCTTCGCAGTGCCGGAGAGACGATTTGACCATGTCCACGTCGACCTGGTTGGTCCCCTACCCCCCTCCCATGGGTTCACCTACCTCTTCACTGTGGTGGACAGGACTACGCGCTGGCCTGAAGCTGTTCCCCTGGCATCCACGACGTCTGCTGATGTGGCCCGGGCTTTTATTGGGTCGTGGGTCTCACGTTTCGGTACGCCTTCCGACCTTTCATCTGACCGTGGGCCACAGTTTACCTCAGAGCTATGGAATGCTGTGGGTGAGGCTCTGGGCGTCAAGCTTCATCGCACTACCGCCTACCACCCTCAGGCGAACGGCCTATGTGAGCGCTTCCACCGGTCCATGAAGGCTGCGCTTCGGGCTACTCTCAAGGACTGCAACTGGGTTGACAAGCTGCCATGGGTCATGCTGGGCCTGCGGACCGCCCCGAAGGAAGACCTACAAGCCTCCTCTGCGGAGCTGGTGTACGGCACGCCGCTGCGAGTCCCAGGCGATTTCATGCCCAATGCAACGCGTCCCTGGTCAGCTGTGGACCAACGAGCCTCCTTGCTGGACGGGGTCAGAGCTTTCACACCCGTCCCTACCGCCCAACACGGCGCTCCGGTGTCCCAGGTGCCCCCAGGTCTGCAGTCAGCGGACTACGTGTTCATCCGTCACGACGCACACCGCCCCCCTCTGCAACCCCCTTATGACGGCCCCTTCCGCGTCCTGGAACGGGGAACTAAGCACCTGGTGGTGGATTTTGGGGGCACGGCCGAGCATGTTTCAGTGGACCGAGTGAAACCCGCACACCTGGACTTGACGCAGCCGTTGGAGTTAGCCCAACCTCCTCGTCGCGGTCGTCCCCCGGCTCCGCCTCCTCCCCCCGTGGAGGCCCGAGCTGCCTCGTCTGCTCCTCAGGCCGACCTCCACAGGCCCGTGTCAATGCCTCCCAGAGACACTCCGGCCCCTGTTATCCGGAGCCGCCGCGGACGGCCTGTCGTCCACCCGCGCCTGCCTGACTTCGATTACTAGGGTGAATTCTGGGGGGGCTCATGTGGTGGACACGTATTGGGGACAGAATTCAACCCAGGAACTAAGGGTTAAGTCATGGTTGCCCTGGCAGGTTAACGCAGGGTTAAGTTATGGTTGTCCAGCCAGTTTTCTGGTTATTCTTGCCACCTCCGCTCAGTCGAGCTGGGGTTTTGTTTGTCTCGCTGATTTACCGTGGATTAAAGAAAGTTGCCTACACGGCTAAAGTGTGAACCTACGGTCTTCTCCGTTACTTCGGCTCTACACCCTGATAATTGGAGCACACCCTCCGGCCCCCCTTTTTAAATATTATTCTGCATCCCCCCCCCTCGGCAGTTGTACCCAGCCAACTCTTCCAAGCCGTCCTGGTCGCTGCTCCCCCCCTGCTCCGGGTAGGGCTTCAGACTACCACATGTCTCCTCCTCCTCCAGTCGCCAGCCGCTTCTTTTCCCCTGGCAGTGAGGAGTTTCACCAGGGGGATGAGCGTGTGGGAAGGTCATATTTCCCCCTCTGCCCCGATTGACCAGAGGAGGCGCTAATACAGCGACCAGGACACATACCCAGATCCGGCTTCCCACCTGCAGACACAGCCAATTGTCTGTAGGGACGTCTGACCAAGCCGGAGGTAACACGGGGATTCGAACCGGCGATCCCTGTGTTGGTAGGCAATGGAATAGACCACATTTAAAATTTTAACTTTTACAAACTATAGTTGTCCTTATTGTTTTTGGTTGGTATGTGATTATTTATTCTGATAATTTAGCCATACTATGCAATATTCTGGGGCTGATGATGATTTATGAACAATAACGGTTAAGATGCCGATCTCGGGCATCCGGGTGGCGTGGCAGTCTATTCCGTTTCCTACCAACATGGGCATTGCCGGTTCCAATCCCCGTATTACCTCCGGCTTGGTCAGGCGTCCCTACAGACACAATTGGCCATATGTGCGTGTGAGAAGCCGGATGTGGGTATGTGTCCTGGTCGCTGCACTGGCGTCACCTGTACCCCTTTCACACTGGCCAAAAACCTGCTAACATCCGCCTTTGGTCAATGTAACATTGACCACCAAATGGTCAATGTTACATTGACCAAAAGAGAAGGCAACCACCCACCCTCCATCTTGACGAACATCCCAGAAAGCATTAACAGAAGACTCTCAAAATTATCATCTAATGAGTCCATCTTCAATGAAGCTACTCCCCCATACCAAGATGCATTACAAAAGAGCGGCTACAATTTTAAGCTCAAGTACAACCCACCATTAAATACTGACTGCCAGTAAATCAGCAAACGTAGCAGAAAACGAAACGTCACCTTGTACAACCCACCCTACAGTGATACCATGGCCACAAACATCGGTAAGCAGTTTTTTTAACTTTTGGATAAGTGCTTTACCCCGGACCATCAAGTGAGGAAGATATTCAATAGGAACACCATCAAAATTAGTTACAGCTGCATGCCTAACATTCAACAAATAATATCATCGCACAAAACAAGAATCATCAACAAATCAATGGCACCTTCACAATGGACTCCCCCAACTGCAACTGCCATGTGAACGACTCACGCCCCCTTGAGGGAAAATGCCAGACGAAAGGAGTTATCTACCAAGCTACGGTGACGAGAGATGACAATGGCAAAATAACGTCGGTCTAACAGAGGGAACATTCAAAAAGAGGTTTAATGCACACGTGTGTAGCTTTAGAAACAACCGTTTAAAGAATGTAACATCTTTAAGTCGTTATATTTGGTCATTGGCGGACTGAAACATTAATTATTCAACCGCCTGGAACATCCTCTCAAAAAACAAAGCATATTCAACCAAGAGTGAAATGTGCAACCTCTGTCTAACTGAAAAATATTTTATCATTTGAAAACCAAAAATGTCCACATTGAATAACAGGAATGAATTGGCTAGCATTTGCAGACATAGATATAAGCACCTATTTTGTAATCAATAAATCATGCCAAGAGACAAATACCACCACCACCCCCGCCCCCACTGGACCGTTAGCGATCACATGTTTTTGAACGTCACACCTCTCCCTTCCCAATTGGACATTGTGCACATGATGTGCATGACGAGGCAGTAAGCGGTATGTTCTTTCCCGTGTAGCTTTATTGACAGCTGATAATTGCTTATGGCATGAAACAGGCTTGTACTGTCTCATAAAGAATTTACTTGACTCACTGGATTTTTTATATATATATATATATACCCAGAATAAAAAGCTTAGGATCCAATGATAATTTCTTTGATATAAAATTTGAACAATCATAACATGTATCCAAAAGGATTTTACTTTAACACATTCCCATATACAGTGTCCCTCTTGCCTCATCGCACTTGATACAGGTATCAGGAATATTATCATTAACTTTGTGCAATTTAACAGGAGTTAAGTATGTACACATCAGCCATTTATACTGTTTAAGTTTCAAGCTACTGTTGAGTTTCTGCTTCTGAGCCTTCGTACATGTCTTCTAAAGATATTTCATCATCTATATCTTCCTTCAATGATCTAAGTTTTGATTCTGAGGATTCATCAGACCCAGATTCAAACAAGCCATAGAAAGATTAAATTAAAATTTTATCATAGCAATGTCCTATAATTGCTGTCTCTAATGAGGAATGGTTTTGAGATAAGGATATAAAGTTCCTAATTTGAAGATATTTGAAAGTGATTCTTTGGAATGTCATATTTAGTTGATATTTCTGCGAAGGACATAAGTACTTTGTCTCCACTGTACATATCTTGCACTGTCTTTAACCCCTTTGCAGCCCATAACCAAAATCCTGAGTCACATCTCCCTCGTTTAAAGTTAACATTACCCCAAATAGGGCTGAAGCGTGACCAGGAGGAGTTTTATATTCAAATATTTACAAGCGTCAAACCAAATGTTAATCATGTTCAATACATTAGGATTGTCTGTATTTTTTCTCAAGTATTTGTGACATGCTGAATACAAATATAAGCGCATTGGCAAGCTTGGAGTAATAGAGCAAGATTCTAAATCCATCCAAGCAGGAAGGTTTTCAAATGAAAAATAAAACATGATTGACCGCAGCTGAGCTGCCCAGTAATCCCACTGGATGCTTGGGCATTTAAGGCCTCTTCAGTCATATGGTAGATATAATAAAGATAGACATAGTCTGGAGCATTTATTTAGCCAAATAAGGTTGGGAAGTAATTTCTTAATTCTAATAAAGATAAGGGAGGTGGCAGGAGGATATTCTGGAACAAAGAGAGAAATTTAGGGAGCGTGTTCATTTTTGGAATATTTACCCTGCCAATCATTGAGATAGGTAAAGATGTCCAAAATTCTACTGATGAGGTAGTAGCTTCCAGAATTGGGTCATAAATTGTCTGAGTGATCTTATTCACCTCAGGAACAAATTTTATACCCAGATATGTGAATTATTCATTGGGTTGAAAATAGAAGCATAAACATGGCTATTTTTTCTCTCTAAGTCATTAAGTAACATTACAGATGATTTTAAATGATTTAACCTTGTAAAAAACGTGATTGACCACAGCTGAGCTGCCCAGTAATCCCACTGGATGTTTTGGCATTTAAGGCCTCTTCAGTCATATGGTAGATAGAATAAAGATAGACATTTTTCCAAATGTTTTAATAAGATCTAGGAGTGCTTAGATTTTTTAAGAGCAAAATTACATCATTGGCAAAGAGTGCTATTCTATGTCTTAAATGACCTAGGATTCCATAAATGTCACTATGCATCCTCACCACTATAGCAAATGATTCTATTGCAAGAATAAATAGAAATGGTGATAAGCACAGTCAAAGGCCTTCTCTACATCAAGTGAGAGGAAGGCCGTGTCTGTCACCCCTCTCTGACTCTATAAAATATTGAGCACTTGGCTGACATTGTGAAAGCCATGTATACCTTGAATAAATCCATTTTGGTCCTCTCCCACCACCCAAGGAAGCACGCCATCTAATCTCCTTGCAAGAATTTTGCAAAGTATTTTTGTATCTGAATTTAAGAGTGTGCATCTTAACTTCTGGAGTGATTCTGAATTGCTGGTTCATCTAGAATAGAGTAAGTATCATCTTTCTTGCTTAACAAGTTGCTGCTAGTCTTATTCCAGCTGCTTGAGTATTAGTCCTTTTGTCTATACATCTGCTGCTGGTTCCTAGTGGGATCTTATTCTAGCTATAGCTGTCTTATTTTATTTACTCACTTGTCTTATTTACTTATTCTAGCCATAGCTATTTTTCACCTAGTGTGTCCTTAAATATTTCTTGTTGCCTAGCTGTTTTGACTTAGCTATCCTTTTAGCTTATAAATATATTCCTTGATAACTTGCTGTTTGCAGTTTTAATAGTATTGTGTAAGGTTTGATAGAGTTTTACATAAGTGACCAGTTTCTGGGCAATAGGCCTATTTTCAGTGTACCTCTTTGGCCAATTGGGTGTTAAGTGGCCAGGGTGTGGCCTGCACACATGGCAGACAATTAGCAATCGGTGTTCTTTAAATCACTGCTGCTACTTGGAAGCATCAGCTTCCAAGTGTCAGGCAAACAAGCCGAGGGTAAACAGGTCTAGGTTGAATGAAGGCTAGAGTGAACAAAGGCAAGCGTGACTTTTTCAAGCCAAGGCTTCGTCAAGCACGGACTGCTCTTTTTAGATCTGGTCAGTCATTTGTATTTTGTGTACCTAGTATAGACTGTGTTTCCTTTGCATTCCTGTCCTTTCCTCTTCCCGGGGCCGGCATAGATGTTAGGTCACTCCTAGGCGCTGTGACCCTTCTAATCTCATCTATCCCACTCTTTCCACTCACGTTGAGCAAGTGGTGATGGGAGGGCTCTGGAATTGCCAGTCTGCGGTGCCGAAAGCTGAGTTTATCTCAGGCTATGCATCCTTGCTCTCCCTCAACTTTCTTGCTCTAACTGAGACCTGGATCATGCCAGAAAACACTACCACACCCACAGCTCTGTGTGATGTGTACTCTTTTTCTCACACTCCCAGAGCTGGGAGGCGGGGTGGTGGTACTGGCCTGCTAATCTCCCTGAAATGGAAATACTCTCTTGTTTCCATTCCACAATTTTCTCCGCCCTCTTTTGAATTTCATGCTGTTACTGTGTCTTATCCAGTCAAACTCACCATCATGGTTGTGTACCGCCCACCAGGCCCCCTTGGTGAGTTTCTGGAGGAGCTTGACACACTTGTCTCGCACTTCCCTGTTGATGACTCTGCACTTATCCTCTCGGTGACTTCAACATCCACACTAACAAGCTAGATCCTCTTCTCTCTTTCCTCTCCTCCTTTGACCTTGACCTCTCACCTTCTCCTCCTACCCACAAGGCCGGCAACCAGATAGACCTTATCTTTACTAGACACTGTCCTATTTCGAATCTCTCTGTTACTCCCCTCCAGCTCTCTGACCACTATTTCATGTCCTACTCTCTCTCCCTCTCTTCACCCCTCTCAGCCCCTTCCCCTACCCACATGGTTTCTACCCGTAGACACCTCCGCTCTCTCTCCTCCACTGAGCTTTCTTCTTCTGTTACCTCTATCCTCCCTACATCTGAATCTTTCTCTCTCCTACCCCCTGACACTGCTAGTGATCTTCTTCTCTCTACCCTCTGCTCTTCTCTGGACAATCTCTGTCCCCTCACCTCCAGGCCTCCACGCCCAAATCCACCTGCCCCTTGGCTGACCGACTCAGTACATACTGACAGACGGAGGCTGAGAGTGGCAGAGCGCAAATGGAGAAAAGGCAAACTCCCAGAGGACCCACTCAACTTCCAGTCTCTTCTTTCCACTTTCTCCTCCTCCCTTTCTGCTGCTAAGGCTGCCTTCTATCGCTCTAAAATCCTATCCTCTGCCTCTAATCCTAAGAAACTCTTTGAAACCTCTACACTTCTTCAACCCCCACCTCCTCCTCCTACTTCCTCCCTTCTCCCTGATGACTTCGCTAACTTCTTTGACAAGAAGGTAAACGACATCAGATCCTCCTTTTCTCACCACCCGATTAGTGCTGCTAGCACTATCCCACCCTCTGCACCCTCCCTCACCACTCCACGTCCCACCCTATCCCAACTCGTTCCCCTCTCCCCCGACGAGGTTCTAAACCTCATCACATCCAGTCGCCCCACCACATGCTCCCTTAACCCGGTCCCCTCCCCTCTTCTTCAGTCTATAGCACCTGAACTCCTTCCGTAGCTAACCCACCTTATCAATACCTCCCTCCAGGCAGGATGCTTTCCACCTGCCTTCAAGACTGCTACAGTCACCCCCCTTCTCAATAAACCATCACTTAACCCCTCTGACGTCAAAAACTACAGACCAGTTTCCCTTCTACCCTTTCTATCCAGAACTTTCGAATGTGCTGTCTTTAACCAAATTTCTTTCTACCTCCACCAGAACAACCTCCTGGACCCCAACCAGTCTGGGTTCAGGGTGGGTCACTCGACAGAGACAGCCCTCCTTGCAGTGACAGAATCACTGCACTCTGCGAGAGCAAACTCTCTCTCCTCTGTCCTGATACTCCTGGACCTGTCAGCTGCATTCGACACAGTGAACCACCAGATCCTCATCTCTACCCTCGAGGGGCTGGGTGTCACAGGCTCTACACTCTCAATGTTTGCAACCTACCTGATGGGTCGCTCTTACCAGTTGACATAGAGGGAATCTGTGTCGGAGCCTCGCAGACTGACTACAGGCGTTCCACAGGGTTCGGTTCTGGGTCCTCTCCTTTTCTCCCTGTACATGACATCCCTGGGTTCTGTTATTCGCTTGCATGACTTCTTTTACCATTGTTATGCCGATGACACCCAGCTGATCTTGTTCTTTCCTCCCTCTGACACACAAGTAGAGACACGCATTGCTGCGTGCTTGACTGACATCTTGGAGTGGATGGCAACCCACCACCTGAAGCTCAATCTGGACAAGACAGAGCTGATGTTCCTCCTGGGGAAAAGTTGCCCGCACCGATACCTGGCCATCACCATTGACAACACCGTGGTGATGCCAAATCGGACTGTGAGGAATCTGGGTGTGATCCTAGACAACCAACTGTCGTTTGCTGAAAATGTTGAATCGGTTGCTCACTCCTGCAGATTTTTCCTCTATAACATCAGGAGGTTTCACCCATTCCTCAGTGACGAGATGGCACAGGTGCTCATCCAGGCTCTGGTCATCTCCCGGCTGGACTATGGCAACTCCCTCCTTGCTGGTGCCCCGGCGTCGGCCATCAGACCTCTGGAGCTTGTTCAGAAAGCTGCAGCTCGTCTGGTGTTCAACTGCCCTAAGTTCTCCCACACAACTCCCCTTCTCATGTCCCTACACTGGCTCCCAGTAGCTGCTTGCATCCAGTTTAAGACTCTGGTGCTAGCCTACAGGGCAGTGAAAGGAACAGCTCCTTCCTATCTCCAGGCCATGGTCAAGCCCTACACCCCCGCCCGACCACTTCGCTCTGCTGCATCGGGACGCCTGGTTGCCCCATCGCTCAGAGGCCCCTGCTGCCGATCAACCCGGTCACGGCTCTTTTCTGTCCTGGCCCCACAGTGGTGGAATGAACTCCCTACTGATGTCAGGACAGCGGGCAGCGCAGGTTGAAAACTCACCTCTTTAAGAACTACTACCCTGTTACTTGTTCTTAGCACTTATTGTATTCACTCATTAAAAAAAAAATCTCTTTCTTGCATTTTTACTTTAGCACTGGTTTTGCTCTTAGATGCTTGTTTAGATGCACTTATGACTGCTGATGACTAGTAGTTCTCCTGATTTCTTACGTTAAATGCACTTACTGTAAGTCGCTTTGGATAAAAGCGTTGGCTAAATTAGTGTAATGTAATGTAAGAGGCTAACTGGGTGCATATTTTCATATGTTGTGTTTAGTTTTCCTGGTTTGGGAAGTAATGTGATTAGGGCACCCCTCATGTATGTGGGGAGAAGACCATTCCTGAAGGACCGCTGAAACATCTCCAAAGGGGGTGAAAGTAATTTAGACTGAAAATTGTATGGATGTAATTTTCCCCCAGTCTCACCAGCTGCCTCCTGTCTGTCAGGAAGTTTTTAATCCACTGGCAGATGGGGGCTGGTACAGTGAGCTAGGTGAGTTTGGAGTGGAGCATATCTGGGATGATGGCGTTGAATGTTGAGCTGAAGTCCACAAACAGGACCCTTGCGTATGTCCCTGGGGAGTCGAAGTGTTGGACGATGTAGTGCAATCCCATGTTGACTGCATCCTCCACTGATCTGTTTGCTCAGTAGGCAAACTGCAGGGAGTTAAGCAGGGGGCCTGTGATTTCCTTCAGGTGGGCCAACACCTGTCTCTCAAAGGATTTCATGACCACAGACATTAGGGCAGTGGACCCATAGTCACTTAATCATGTGATACAGGGTATCCTGGGGACCGGGATGATAGTGGAGCTCTTAAAGCAGGAGGGGACTTCACACAGCTCTAGTGATCTGTTGAAAATCAATGTGAAAATGGGGGCCAGCTGGTCAGCACAGACTTTTGGACAGGAAGATGATACGCCATCCGGGCCCAGTACCTTCCTGGTCTTCCATCTTTGGAGGAGGTGACGCACATCCTCATCATAAATCCTGAGTGTGTATGTGTGTGTGGGGGGGGGGGTCAGTGGGGGGGGGGATTGGCAGGCAGGGAGTACAATTGGTTGTGTGTTGTGGTCAGAGAGGGTGAGGGGTGTGAAAGTTTGCTTTACAAAACTGCAGTAAAACCCATTTAGATCATCAGCCAGGTGATGGTTCCCTGCAGTGTGGGGGGATGGTCTCCTGTAGTTGGTAATGTCTTTCAAACCACTCCAGAGTGATGCTGGGTCATTGGCAGAAAACACGTTTTTCAACTTTTCAGAGTAGCACCTTTTTGCCTCTTTGATCTTCTTTGTGAGTGTATTTCTAGCTTTGTTGTACCGGATCCCATCTCCAGTCCTGTAGGCTTCCTCTTTGGCCTGACAACGCTGCCTGAGTTTTGCTGTGAACCAGGGCTTATTGTTGTTGAAAGTACAGAAAGTTTAGGTGGGTACACAAATGTCCTCACAAAAGCTGATGTAAGATGTCAATGTCAGTAAGATCATCAAGGTCTGTAGATGCAGCCTAAAAAAAATTCCAGTCAGTGCAGTCAAGGCAGATCTCGAGCTCCAGTTTTTACTCATTGGTCCAGTTCCTCACAGTTTTAACCACAGTCTTAGCAGATTTTAGTTTCTGCCTGTGGGTTGAGATAAGATGAATCAGACAGTGATCAGAGAGGCCCAGGGCTGCACGGGGGACAGCGTGATAGGCGTTCTTTAATATTGTGTTGCAATGATCCAGTGTTTTTCTCCCTGGTGGGACATTTAACATGCTGTCTGTATTTTGGCAGTTCATGGCTGAGGTTTGCTCTGTTAAAATCCCTAAGGATAATGCATAGGAAGTCTGGATATTTGCGCTACATGTTTGTAATTTGATCAGCCAGGTGTTTTTAACGCCTCTTTAACACACGCCTGGGGTGGGATATAGACACCAACCAGAATAAATGATGAAAATTCCCGCAGTGAATAGAATGGCTTCCAGTCAATGATAAAGGTCTCTAAGTGAGGGCTGCATGATTTCTTCAACACTGTGACATCTGTTTACCAACCTTCATTTATGTAGAAGCATATGCCGCCACTTGGTATTTTTCTCAATAGCCTCATTTTGCGGTCCACCCGTAGGAGTTGGATCTGCGGCAACTGAAGTCTACTGTCCATTATATATGCTCACTAAGCCAGGTTTCAGTGAAACACAGGGTGGCAGATCTGGAAAAGTCCGAATTTTTTCAGTTTATGAATAGGAGTTCATCCATCTTGTTGGTCAGGGAGTGGACATTCACCAGGTGGATTGACGGGAGCATGGTTCTAAATCCCCACTGTTGCAGTTTAGCTAGTGCTCCAGCTCACTTGCCCATTTGGCATCTACAGTGTAGTCTGTTGGCACAGTGCTCTACCAGTCAAGATCTCAGCAAGACTTTGGTTAAAAGTTCAGTTAAAGTCGGTAAAAAAAAATCTGTTCAGTTTGTCCAGTGGACAGTTGGAAGGCTTAACGTTCTTCCCTGCTGTATGTGATCAATGAGTGGACATTGGAGACTAAACAAATAAACAAAAACAGAAAAAGTAAAAGAGAGCGCAGAACCGAGGCTACCATCTGCAACATCATCTTAATGACTATGAGTGTCTTCAGCCTTGATTGAAAAGAACTGAGACTTGCAGCAGACCTGCAGTTTTCTGGGAGTTTGTGCCAGATATGTGGTGCATAAAAACTGAAAGCTGCCCCTCTGTGTTTAGTTTTGACTTTGTGGACAGAAAGCGGATCTGTCCCACACGATCTGAGAGATCTGGATGGAAGATCAGAAATGTATTTTGGAACTTAACCATTCAGTGCTTTATAATCCAGGAGGAGTATTTTAAAATCAGTTCTTTGACGGACAGGAAGCCAATGTGAAGACTTCAGAACTGAAATGATGTGATCCACTTTTTTGGTCATAATAAGGACTTAAGCAGCAATGTTCTAAATCAGCTGCAGCCGTTTGAGTGATTTTTTTGTGTTTTTTTTTGTGTTTGTTTTAGAGACCTGTAAAGACGCCATTACAGTAGAGTAGACGGATGATAAATGCGAGGACAAGTTTTGGTTTTTTTTTTCAAATCTGCTGAGACATAAATCCTTTAATTCTTGATATATTCTTCAGGTGATTGTAGGCTGACTTTGTAATTATCTTAATGTGGCTATTGAAAGTCAGGTCTGAGTCCATGACTACACCAAGATTTCTGGCTTGGTTTGTGGTTTTTATCATTGCCAGTTGGAGCTGAGTGCTGATTTTTAATAATTCTTCCTTGGCTCCAAAGACAATTACTTTAGTTTTATCTTTGTTTAATTGAAAATTGTGAGACATCCAATCGTTGATTTGTTCAATGCACTTACTCAGCACTTGTATGGGATTATAGTCCCCTGATGATATGGTTATGTAAATCTGTGCATCATCAGCATAATTATGGTGACATATTTTATTGTTTTCCATAATCTGAATTAGTGGAGTCAGATGTCATCTCAATGAACTGGTCCTCTTCAGCAGAGCTGAAATCAGCAGGTGCTGCTGCATTGAATGGATCTTTCACCAGTCATACTGAGCACTGTTGTTTGGGAAGTATTTTTCAAAGAATCCTCTCAGGGAAGAGATGTGCTCCTTAAGACATGAAATCACCATGGTGGCTCCAGAATCACTGGTTTCAACAAATTCACTCAGATTCTTAAAGAAATCAGTATTTCCTTAATCAAGTCACCTGCCCCACATCTCAAGCTTTGGAGTGAATGCACTGATCTTGTCTGCCAGATGAGGAAGGTGCATGTCTCTGCCTTGAAGCTGAAGATTTAATTCATTCAGCTTTCCAAATATATTGCTGACATAGGCCAGTTTTATCAGAAATTGTTCATCGCTAAACTTACTTGCAACTTCATGCATACGCTCCTCCTCCAGAAACACCTGAATTTCCTCTCTGAGCTCAAAGACTTGCGACAACACTTTGCCTCACAAGAGCCACCTAGCCTCACTGTGAAACAACGCAGCTGAATGTTCAGCTCCCATCTCCTCACAAAGTGCAGAGAAGAGCCGTGCTCTCAGGGGTCTTGTTTTGATGAAATTGCCCACACTAACAACATTGGTCAAAACCTTGTTTAGGTCAGGGCTAATCTGTCTTGATGCTAGCGCTTCTCTGTGTATGACACAATGCATCCATTGCACATTTGGCGAGACAATCTTGATTATCCCTTCGTTTTCCCTGCCATGGTCTGTGCACCATCTGTGCAAACGCCCGTACAGTTCTCCCATTTCAGCCCATGTTCTGTCAGGTAACAGTCAAGCATCCTAAAGAGCTCATCAGCTGTTGCTCTACTTGGGATGTACTTGCAAAACAGCGAGTCCTTACACAGTGACTCTGACGTGACAAAACGAACATAAGCAATAAACAAGCAGTCTTTATTGTTGTTAGTAGCCTCGTGCACTTGTAAGGTGAAACGTTTGTCTTTGTTTTTCAATGAGTTGTTCTTCAAGGTAATTTGAAATGTCCCATATAAGTCTTGCAACTGTGTCATTGGACAGAGGGACAGCCTTCAATTTTACAGCGCTTGTCTCATCAAACATAGTTGACACCATATCTAAAGACGCGGGAAGTATGAGCTCCTCTTCTATTGTGTGTGGTTTCTTGCACTGGGCAATTCTGTATGCAACTTCGTATGATGCCATTAGTGCTTTGTTGTTCACTGATGCAGCTTTTACAAAGCAATGTACCTGTTGACGGTATGCACCAAGTTTTCTCTGAAAGAACTCGAGTGGTTTGTTGATGTGACGGGGGTGTAATGTCTCTGTTTTCTTAATGTGTTTGGTCTCATACTACCAGCTGCCAGAGTTTTCAGATATAAAATACACACTGGTCTCTCCTCATCTCCCACCACATTCACTGTGAACCCAAGAGCAAGATAGGCTTCGTCATATTTTCTTAACTTGGTTTTTGGTTGATTATATTCAGCTAAGCACTTTTCCCTGTTTGTCTCGGAATCATCGCCTGTCTTTTCGTCTCTGTCAAATATCTCTCCATTCTGTGAACCTACAGACTCTGTCTCATGAAAGCATGTTGTGTTGATTGTTCCACCGTGAAAAAGATTCCAACGTCAAAACAATAGTTCCACACTACATTCAGCCCCGATCACGCACCCCCCCCCCCGGTCATCCTGTACCCCCCAGGAGAGGGGGGGGGCAAACACTTTGAGAAACGCTGCCTTAGTGGGTACAATGGCATCAGTAACATTTGTAATTTTAGATTTGAATTCATCTACAAGTTCATTGATTGAGACCCAAGAGAGAGTGGGTGTGGAAGAGAAAGCCTGAATAAATATTTCACTGGTGCTTTCAATAATTGTGCACACAAATGTTCAAACAGAGGTAATTACAAAACTGCATGAGATAGTACTCTCAAAGAAAACACAGTAATGATCGGAGAGAGAAACATCAGTCACCACAATCTTAGACGTGTTCAGACCCTTGGAGATAATTACGTCCAGAGTGTGTTCCTTGTGTGTGGGCTCCATCACATGCTGAGTCAGTCCATAGTTATCAAGCGCACAAAGCAGTTCTTTAGTCCCTCTGTCCTGGGGTTTGTCAACAGAGATGTTTAAATCACCAGCAATAACTACACAGTCAATACAGATTGACGAGACAGATTATAGTCAATTAAAGTCAATACAGATTATAGACAGCAGTTCAGTTAATTCATCAAAAAAGTTTGCATTGTATTTAGGTGGCCTATAGATATTAAGAAATATAACTTGAGAAAAGGATTTCAACTGAAGAGCCACATATTCAGAAGAAGCAAAATTTCCATAAAATATCATCTTGCATGGAGTGAATCCTTAAACAAAATGGTAACTCCATCTCCTTTCTTACGCTTTCTGGTGTTGCTCACAAAACTGAAGTTGGTAGGGGTTGACTCAATAAGAACAGTTGTGCTGTTGTCTTGGTCTAACCAATATCAGTTAAAAAAATAAAATTGAGATTGTGCTTGATGATAAAATCATTGATTAAAAATGTTTTTCTACCAAAGATCTGATGTTTAGTAACACACAATTTAGTGTGTGTGTTGAGTATTATCTGCCAGTACGTGCTGTACTGTGACGCTGTCTTTTTTGATGATGTGACATTAGCTTTAACAGCTATTGATCTGTTGTTTACCTCCAGGTGCCACCGAGAGATGCTCCTCGTGGACTTAGCTGTATCACGGGCTGTAGCTGCATGGGTCTCAGCATTAGCCTCTGAGATAGTGGTGCTAATGCTCGCTGTGGCATTACAATTGTGCTCACTGTTAAGCAGCTCATCCAAAACAATATACCCATTGTCCAACCAAACCTCTGGTGAGACAGTCGAACTGGGCTTTTTGTGTCTGATTCTTCTTTTACCCTGGACGTCTTTCCAGAGCTCAAGGTTTGACATTGCAGGGTAGAACAGGTCTTTTGTCTAGCTCCCAGGTTTAGCCAGTATCTAACTCGGTTGTGGTTCGGTCTCAAGCGCATTCGGGCTGGACCAGGGAATAGTATCCTCATAGTCATCGGTGTGGGGCTCATTATGTCCAAAATCTGCTCCACAACGCGTTTCATTTCCCTGGTTCTGATCGTCAGTTGTTTCTGGGACGTCAGCTTGGGAAGCAGCAAACGGTGTCAATAAGTTTTTCGTCCTCTTGTATTTGGGCGAGTGTATAGATTCTTTTTTCGAGCTCTGTGATTTTGTTTTTTTAATTTGTTTTTTTGGCTGAGCTTGGCACAGCTTGTGCATTCAGTGGAGGGCAAAGAGAGGGGAGGCATTTATCCCAAAGCAAAACAAAGCCTCCAGCTGTCCAACTTCTGGTTTATGCTCTCTACAACTTTCACTGAATAGAATCACTGTTTGCTGTTATTTCAGGTCTCTCCTATTCTACTGTCACAATATACACTAAACAGATGACATCGTGAGTTTCTCAAGGTCCCTCCAGGAACATATGCAACATGTTCAACATATTCTTCAGCAGCTGTTGGAGAGCAGATTGTATGTCAAGACAAATGTGAATTTCACTAAGACACTGTTTCATTTTGACTGCTGAAGAGGCTTTCTGTAGGCTCAAGAAGTCATTCACTTCTGCTCCTAGTCTGGTCTCCTCCAATCCTCAGCTCCAGTTCGTGGTTGAGGTAGACACTTCCGACATTGGAGTGGGGGCCATCCTTTCCCAAAGGTCCCCCAAGGACAACAAGTTTCATCCATGTGCATTTTTCCCTCACCATCTGTCTCCCATACAGAGAAAATATGACATTGGCAATTGGGAATTGCTAGCTGTCAAGTTGGCACTGAAAGAACGGGGATATTGGTTGGAGGGGGTGGAGAAACCATTCCTGGTCTGGACCGACCAAAAGAATCTGGAATACGTCAAAACAGCCAAGTGTCTCAACTCCAAGCAAGCAAGGTGGACTCTCGTTTTCTCACGGTTCAGTTTCACCATCTCTTACCATACAGGATCAAGGAATGTGAAGCCAGATTCCTTTTCTTGGCAGTTTCTCAAAGAGGATGCCCCCACAAAGCCAGAAACCATCCTGCCCAGAGAGTGCCTCATTGCTACCACCCTGCTTGACATAGAACAGACTGTTCAAGAGGCCCTCCATCAACACCCATCTCCAGATGATGATCCTGTACGAATATTGTACGTGCCTGTGCCTGTCTGTTCTCAGGTTCTGCATTGGGCTCACTCTTTCAAACTTGCCTGCCACCCTGGGGTTCAACACACCATGGCCAGCTTCTGTCTGAGGTTTTGTTGGCCCAGCATGCACAAGGATGTATTAAGAGATTGTGGCCCCCTGCACCAACTGTGCCTAAGGGACGCAGTCCGTCTACTACACTCCCTGCCCATTCTTCGACGTCCTTGGTCTCACATTGCCTCAGACTTCGCTACCTGACTCCCTGATTCCAAAGGTACACTGTAGTCCTGACTTTGGTAGATCGATTTTCTGAGGCTGTACACCAAATTCTTTTGCTCAAACTGCCCACCAAGGAGACAGCTCAGATTATGAATAATCATGTGTTTAGGATTCATGGTCTGCCCACCTCTGTGGTCTCCAACAGGGGCCACAATTTACCTCTCACTTCTGGAAGGCTTTCTGTACCGTCATACATGCCACAGTCCAGCTGTCATTGGGACTCCACCCACAGACCAATAGACAAACAGAAAGATTCAACCAGCACCTGGAAACCACCCTCTGCAGCATGACCAGTCAGAACCCCTCTACCTGAAGTCAACTAATCCTTTGGGTTGAGTATGCCCATAATGCCCTTCCAGTCACTTCCACCGGTCTCTCCCCCATGGTTATCAACTTTTCCTGTTCCCCTTACAAGAGGAGGAGATATTAGAGCCCTTTGCCCAGACATTTGTCCATATTTGTCACCGGACATGGTGACATGCCTGCGCCCAGCTCCTGGTAACCTCAACCCAGCAGAAGAAAGTGGCCGCTGCTCTGTTACCCCTCAGTATCGAGTTAGACAGAGAGTCTGGTTCTCTGCTAGGGACCTGCCCCTTCAGATTATCTCCAAGAAACTCGCATCTAGGTTTGTGGGCACATTTCCCGTGTCAAAAGTTAATCTCTCTGGCCTCCGTCTGCAACTACTGCAACTCTTTGGAGAATCCATCCTACCTTCCATGTCTCCTGCATGAAACCTGTGTGCACCAATAGATTCGCCCCTCCCACCAACCTTCCTCCTCCTCCTCCCTGGCTCTTTGACGGTGCCAAAATCTACATGGTCTAGAAGCGCCTCAAGTCTCGGTGTGGTGGCTGGGGGATTCAATACCTGGTGGACTGGGGGAGTTGTGGTCCAGAAGAGAGGTGTTGGGTTCCAGCCAGGGACATCTTGGACCCAACCCTCAATCAGGGACTTTCACCATCTTCACCTTGATCAGCTCAGGAGGATGCCTGGGGGTGTCTGTAGAGGTGTGTGTGTGTGTGGGGGGGGGGTGTACTGTCATGTACTCAGCCGGAGCCTCCAGTTCCTCCTAGCTCTCTTCCCGGCTCTGTGTCTCTGCACAAGAACCACTCCTGCCACACTCACCTGCATACCTCTGCATCACTTGTCTGACAATCCCCTGTCAGCCCGCCAGTTCTGCCACACACCTGTTGCCTGTTTCCTCATTAGTATTTATCGAGTATTTATACCAGTTAGCTCACCTCTGTTTGTCAGATCATCAATTATGCTCCTGCAAGTTTTCACATCCCACCCATCTGTTCTGCTCTGTTCTGCCTGGTTTTGACTTGTGCCTGTAAGTGACCTTGTATTCTGTCTCTTGATTCTGTACCTCAGCCTGTTTGGATTGACCTTTGGTTTTGAAAACTGGAATGAACTCTGTTGTGAACTGTCTAATTCCTTCAGTAACGTTGCTACTCTTTACTTACTCCTGTCTTTGGTCTCTGATTCTGCATTTGAGTCCTTCCTGGCTCGGGACAAAATGTATTAATTGGAGATATGATCACCTTCAGCCTCAGCTGACAGCTGATGGAGCCTGTTGCTTTACTTAGCCTTAGTTTTGCTCTTCGTTGTTTTGTTGTTAGTGGTCCATTTTTATGCTTTTACATCTTGTAAGCGTCCCTAACTGGCATGCTGAAACCTTGTTTGGCTTCTGGAAAAAAGTTTTTCTGATCCCCAGAAACTATATAAGTTGTGTTATCTGGTTAAATGGTAGTGTATTGGCATCGCAACTTGGGATGTAAATAAAAGAAATTTAGAGAAACCTCTCAGCTTGGGAAAACGAGGCTTACCCTGCTTTTCAAAACTGAGAATGGTGTCAACTGGTACCCCCTAAATTTAATACAAAAGGTACAGTATTATGATTTTCTTTTTCTTTTTTTAAGTGGTAATGAACCTTTTTGCACATTTTTGAACGTGTAAACATGTGGTTATAACCTTTTAAGGTGGTAAAATTAATTGCCTTAGTGATAAATTCAACAAAAAAAATAATTACTTCAATCTATGCTTTTTCTTTCTTCTAGGGGAAAATTTACATTATGATCTGCCCCCTCTGAATTGCCTGCTTAATAGTTGGGCATCAAAGATGCTGCGACACATACAGGGTCTAGCTTGTCAGACCAATAAAATATGAGGCAAGTAGAAAGGGAACCCACCGTCACTAGATTCAAGATTCAGTACTTTATTGCCATATCAACTTTACTGTTGATCTGGAATTTGTTTCAGTGCACTCAAAGGTGACAACAGCACATATATAACCGCACAATACATAGAAGGAATGTCAACAAAAACATACTGTTACAACTATATTACAATAATTCAATTAATGCGGTCATATGGCCCATGTCCTTAAAGTGACAAATTAAAGTGTACGGGCTTAATGAGTCTATACTTATACGATCAGTGAAGCATTTAGGATGCAGATTGCTTCAGGGTAAGTGCTATTGTAGAAGCAAGATGTTCTAGTCTTAATACCCGAAGCCAAACTCTCTGGGTGGATTTTTGAGAAGCTAGGATAAAATGCTCAACTACAACACTGCCGCCTTGCCTTCAGTCTAACCCATACCACCGTCACTCTCCCTTTGTTCTTCAACCATTTATTTTTTTCCAAAAAGTGAGTAGGCAGAGACAGGTTTAAAACAAGTGCTTATTTAAAGTTTCCAACACATCCTCCAACCACGTTAGACAGATCACTTCAGCCAAGTCATTCATACCTTTTCTGAACTAGCTAAACTCAAAGGTGGGGAGATGAGCTGAAAGGACAGGGGTTGTGAACAGGAAATAGGATTATAAATCGCAAGTCTTTGTCATTGCACAGCATTATGTCAAGCAAATGCTGATAAAGGTGAACACTGAGTTTTTCCTCAAAAACTTTAATGGTGAGCGGGGAACAGCCAATACAGTGGCTGAATTAGTTGTGTGAAAATGAACAAATATAATTGCAGACCATTGAAACCCCGCCCATTTTCACACTGATGCACACCTGGCCAGTCCTTGCCTGCTTTCACATTTGGAAGGAGCTTTCTGATGTTATCTCATGATGTTTTGAAATATCGTTCTCAATAATATTTTATTTGCAGCATACAGCAGCCCTTAGCCTTTAAGATACTGTGTTAATTTCCTGAGGGGGCCAAGTTCTACTTTGGGCAGCCAACAAATATAGCATGCCTAGAAAAGATACGCTGCATAGGAGGCAAGGTCTCATTAACCATAAGACCATCCTGTCACTTAATATGCCGGCAGCCATACCAATATGTACCCTGGCTCTGTCAAATGATGGAAGCTGAGCTGGTATGGGCTTGGCTAGTACTTGGATGGGAGACCTCCTGGGAAAACTGAGTCGCTGCCAGAAGTGATGTTGGTGGGCCAGTAGGGGGAAGTCTTCCCTCTGGTCCTAATAAAAACAACAAATATCAAATCCCAATGCCCCAGTGCAGTGACGGGGACACTGTGCTGTAGGAGATGCCGTCCTTCGGATGAGATGTTAACTGAGGTCCTGACTCACTGTGGTCATTAAAGATCCCATGACATTTATCACAAAGAGTAGGGGGTTTCCCAGTGTCCTGGCAAAATTCACAACCTGGAACTCTCCATCTGGCCACCTAACTAATTGTAATTGGCTCAATGATTCCTCCCTCTCCACCTCAAGCTGATGTGTGGTGAATGTTCTGGCACAAAATGGCGCCATGCATCCCCCAGGTGGTGCTACACATTGGTGGTGGTTGAAGTGAGTTACCCCCTTCAATGTGAAGCGCTTTGGGTGTCTAGAAAAGCGCTATATAAATGTAATGATTATTGCTATTAATATCAGTAATATGTTTCCAGATAAACAACCTAAGTTTTGGTGATTTGAACCTATTTAATTACTTGGGCCAATTAGTCTGTCTGCTAATAAATTCAGTATTGTCTTTGGAGGCTAGGAACGTTACAGAAATAGATGGTGGGTTCAAACACTGTTGGTAGATTGTTTTCGTCAGGATACCCATTGGCAGTTACAGTTCTACAAACTGAGTATAGGACATGAACACATCTGAATGTCAGCTGAACAGGAGTATCCAGCGGGCCAACACTTACTTGACAGGCAGAACCTTTTTATCGCTTATGAGTTTTCAGCCCTGCCATGTTTTGTGTATGGGCTGGCCTGTAAAAGCCTTTCTGAATAAATAAAGCTGTCATCCATCAGAGGAACAGAGAGAAAGCTGTTTGTATGGGCCAAAGAGTTTTCTTACTTGTGACACGACATGAAAGGAAATTAATTTATCGATGTTTTTCCACTGCTGTCTGGAGGAGAGGTGGCTACAAGCTTCCCTGGAATCACAACCTGTGTTCAGTTTGATCTCTTTTGTTTCAGTGTGATTAAAAAGAAATGGTGTTTATCAAGAAGAAGCTATTACCTAGCTGCTTTTCCTTAAAGGGAATGATAAATATACACCCCGCTGTTGCAGCTAACAAGGTGTTATTCCACCCGCAACGTCAAAGTTGGTGGGTTTTTTTTACCATCAGACCACTGTTAAGGTTTATGATGCTTCTTTTCACCAACATCATGCCCGCTTAGCTCAACCATAGTCCTCTACTGTTTGCTGATGCTGTTGCACCGTAGCACTTTTTCACTGCCAAGACACATTCCAAGTACAAATCTCGTATTGTATTGTATTGTATTGTATTGTATTGTATTGTATTGTATTGTATTGTATTGTATTGTATTGTATTGGCCTATACGAGTGCCAAATTGATCAATTACTTTTACCGAACAGTGCAGACTTAGATTTTTATCTTTTCGCCAAAGGGCAAAATAATTGAGATAAAATCCATTTTATCCCACCATTAAATGGTTACAGGCTTCCATGTGCCAAAAATGCAGTAAATAAAACAATTTTTCTTTTATTTATGACATGTCGCTCGTGGCTGTTGTCTTGGTATCAGATTTTAGTCTTGGGCTGAATCTCTGATGACAATACTCAGTTTTAGCCTGGTATCGGCCCAATATCTGATACCAGTATCAGTATTAGTGCATCCCTACTGCCTGTTATAATCATAGTTTCAGGGAACTGTACAGTTTAACTAAGGTCCTATAGTGAGTAGCTCCAACAGAACAATTGGAGTCTTCACCACCTTGCTAAAGTGGCCCCAGGCTGTAGGTGTTTGAGAGTGGGGCATTCATCCTCTTTGTCCTACCATATTTTACAAAATGGTTAAACTCAGCTACCTTGGGCTACTGTTTCCATCACAAGTCTGGTTTAGTTCTCTTATCATTATCTTAATTGGGCAGCACTGAGCACCTGGTCTCCCATGTTTGTTTTTTTCCTCCCCCTTTTTCTCCCCAATTGTATCTGGCCAATTACCCCACTCTTCCTAGCCGTCCCGGTTGCCGCTCCACCTCCTCTGCCAATCCGGGGAGGGCTGCAGACTACCACATGCCTCCTCCGATACATGTGGAGTCGCCAGCTGCTTCTTTTCACCTGACAGTGAGGAGTTTCACCAGGGGGATGTAGCGCGTGGGAGGATCATGCTATTCCCCCCAGTTCCCCCTCCCCCCTGAATGGAGACACGGCCAATTGTGTCTGTAGGGATGCCCAACCAAGCCGGAGGTAACACGGGGATTCGATCTGGTGATTCCCGTGTTGGTAGGCAACAGAATAGACCGCTAGGCTACCCGGACGCTGGTCTCACATGTTGATGCTAAATTGTCACCAATGTTTCCAACAGTAGTGTGATTACAACATTGAATTCCTCATGATTTATTTATTAAATACATTCACAACACATTAAATACTCTACAGACCTTTTTTTAGTCAGTGAATTTGTAGTTATCAGAATTTGTAGTTTGTTTGCTTATCTTGCACCTTTTTCAGAGGTACTTCTTGTTCTTTGTACCCCTCTAGTCCCTTTCACACTTGGCATTGGAAGGTACTCTTTGCCTCCCTACTTTCACAATGTGTTATTTTGTCCTTTGTGTTTGCCATGTAAGCTTCTCTCCGAGTCAAATTCCTCGTATGCAAACTTAGTTGGCGAACATCAAAACTAAGTTTGATTTGGCATGCAGCTGTGTTACTGTACACGTTTGCAGACCAGTGCTGGAAAATGGAGGGTTTGAGTTGTGTGCAGTCCTGGGCTGCTTGCTGCCCCCGTGATGCCAGGGGCTATTGATCAGCAGAGTTAATTGTCATGGTTATCTGATGTTCCTAAATGAGCACCTTAAGGGCAGTTAAATGCCCTTGGAGATAATGACCGAGATCAAAATCAGGGCACATTGCCAACCCTCCTCACAAGCACACACACATACACACACACATACAACTTGCGCAAGCCACTCACAAGCCAAGGATGAAAGCAGCATTTTGGGTTCAGCTACAAAGAGACAGCCACACCATCTGCAGTGTTCTGCATCGTGTTGACTGCACACCACTGAGAAGGATGTCAAGGACATTAAAGGCTCAGCAAATCAGTCATTTCATGATAACATGAAAAACATTGATTTCATGTCTCTGTCACATGTCAGTTACTGTCCAAAGCAACAACTGGCTCCTGGTTCCTTGATATTTCCTCATGCAGTCTTTACTCAAGTACCCTGGACAATAATCATAACTAGAGGAGTGTACTCAGTCGATCTCCACCAGGCGTACGTATCTCCCCTTCTCTATGCATGCACAAGAACAGAAAAACCAGTGTTTTTCCTGCCATTATAAGACTTTTGTGCAGCGCCCAAACAGATTGAATGGGAAATATGGGGGGGGGGGAATGATTTTAATATGCAGTACTCAAGCTAAAAATCTACCTAATAAAAACGCTTTGCCTGTTAGTCTGTGGATATGCAGCCTCCTCGGCTAGCCATCACATGAAAGTGACCAACTCTGTCATGAAATGACAGAGATCAGGCTATCAAAATATCAAACCCCTTATTAAAAGACTTCAAATGTGTTTAACCATCACGGTTTGCATGCTATAAAATGAATGAAGGCTACTGTGTGTCCAGACCTCTGGCTTCCGGCTTTCGCCTTTGTGATATTGGGCTTTGTGAGATTGATAATTGCTGTTTATTCTCTTACTCTCTCTTCTCTTCTATATTCTGCTCTAACCTCTTCGTTTGTCCTTCTGATTTTGCTATTTTCTGTGCTTAGTTCACTTATCACTAGATTCGCTAGTTTTCTTTCTCGCTGTTTACCCGGGGCCAGAGTCTCCGATATAGAGGATAATCTTAAAATGCAGGCGTCACGGAGGGAGAATCAGGGAACCCAAACACACAGCACCCCTACTTTCGGCAACATTGTTATTCATGTCGGCACCAGTAATGCGATGATGAAGTAATCAGAGATCACAAAAGCCAGCCGAGTCAGAATGCTGAGTTTGCCAGAAAGATGTGTCGACATCAATTAATTGTCTCTGGTCCCTAACCTATGAGGGGTAATGATAAGATGTACAGTAGATTCACCTCAATGAACCACCGGCTGCTTCGTTACTGTAATGAGCAGGGATTCGGCTTTGTTGAAAACTGGCCTTCTTTCTGGGGCTGCCCTTACCTGCTGAAAGCGGATGGCATTCCCCCAACTGGGGATGTCAAAGAAGAATGAAGCAGTTCATCTGGATACGTTTATTGACAGATAGGTTTCATCACTCAACTGACATCTTCAGTCTAAACTGACTGCAGTTATCCCCACCCCTTATAGACAGTACAGTACAATACAGATGCATAACGACTGAAACCAACGGCCAGTTTCATATGTAAATATGGGTCAAGTCAATTTTATTTGTATAGCAAATTACAAATTTGCCTCAAGGTGTGACCGTCAATTCGTGCTTCAAAGGCAATATGTACTATTCACAGAGGACCAGAGAATATTGCCATCACAGCATTGTAAAATGGCGATAGATGTATAATGACCGAAACCAACGACCAGTTTCATATGCAAATATGGGTGTGACCATTAACTAGCGTTTCAAAGGTCATGTGTTCTATTCACAGAGGATTTGGGAACGTTTGCAACCACAGCATTGTAAGATGGTGACAGATGTACTCTTAGCCCCCCCCCCCCCCCCTCGGTTCAGGGATGGTCGTTCCCTCTTAACATAGATGGCCTCTTTGACTCCCCATTCGAACCATCGTTCCTCCCTATCAAGGATGTGCGCATCCTCATCCTTGAAAGTCTACAGGCTGTTGGCCTGTAGATGGGTGTAGATTGTGCAGAGTACATCTGTTATTTTCTCGTGTAGCTTGGGCAAATAAACAAGGTGGTGTGTTACCTTAATATATAAGTATTTAATATATAAGTATATTTAAGTATATAAGTAACTTGAATCTAGATTCCAGTCTTTTGAGGCTCTTGTTCTTGGTCCATCTCCCTCAGCCATGAATAGACTCAGCTGAGTCCAAATTGTGATACTCTATCAGCCTCCTGGCTGTTACTCGCTATTTCTTGGAAGAATTTTGAGAATTTGTCTCAGGTCTTGTTACTCATTCTGATGAGAGCCTAATTCTTGGTGATTTCAATATTCATCTGAATAAGGCTGCTGCTGAAGTAAAGCCTTTCTGGTGCTTGTTGATAATTTTGGGTTCACTTAGTTTGTTCAAGAGTAGACTCATTTCAGTGTTAACACCCCTGATATGGTTTTATCTAAAGGGATAGCTATTTCTGATCTGACTGTCTTGCCAACTACTACATCTGTTGTGTCAGATCATTTTCTCATCAAATCTGAAGCATTATTGGCCTGTCCAGTTAATGTCTGCATGGATGTAATGGCCACTCGCCATATTGGTCTGTCCACTGCAGCTGCATTTAGCCAGCAGCTGCCTGAAGTCTTTGAAATCATGGCTCCTTTCACTGTAGTGACTGACTGTTGAAAATCTCCCTAGTGACTTTATTGTGACCCTCTCTAGTCTCCTCAATTCAGTTGCATCTCTCACTACCAGAGCTAGGCGACTAAAGAGGCCTACACCCTGGTTTAACAATGAGACACATGCTCTTAAACAGGCCTGCAGGAGACTGGAACGTAAATGGTGAAAATCAAAACTGGAAGTTTTTCACCTGTTTTGGCATGAGTGTTTATTGAAATACAAGCATGTTTTATCTGCTGCAAAAGCAGCGCATGTCTCTTGCTTAGTCAGTATTAATAAACATCATCCTAGATTTATCTTTGACACTGTGTCTAAACTTACTAAAAAGCTATTGCTAAGCTAAAGCTAAAATTTACTAAAAGTCTATTAGCTGCTGTCCATTCATGGCCCATGAGTTTCTAGACTTTTTCTGCAATAAGGTTGATGAGATCATAAATAAAAGTAGTTCTTCAACTCCAGCTGCTCCTGCAGAGCCTGTCTTACCAAATTCATATCTATACAATGAGTCACTGATATTCCCAGTTATTACAGCTTTTGAGACTATCTCTCAATACTTTGACTAAGCTCGTGTCAGCTTCTAAACCAACTACTTTTCTACTTGACCCTTTACCAGCGAAACCTTTTAAAGACCTCTGGCCTTTCCTGGGATCTACAATGCTAGACATTGTTATTTTATCACTTACTACTGGCACTGTTCCCAGCTGTTTTAAGTGGGGATCAACCGGTTATCGGTCTGGCCGATTCTCGGCTTAGAGCTTTGTCATTTTTCATAGTATCGTTATCGGCATATTTTTATCGGCCAGACAATTTTTTTTAATCGCATATTGAAATGTTTATTATTTCATTACTTACAGAATAAAGGTTTTGAAACAATCACATGAAGAGGAGAGATGTGAAAAGAGGAGAAAGGGGAAACTTGTAGAAAAACAGTAAGCAAGAATGGTCAGGGTGTGTGTTCAAAAGCATAAGCACAGCATTATCATGAGTAAAACCTACTAGACACTCCAATAAATGCAGCAGTCAAATTTCACTGCACAGGAGCATGGTTATGAAAATAAAACTTCAAACTTAAGCTACAACTTTTATATTGCTGGAACTCCCCTGAACATTTTTCAATGCATTTCTAAATATTGCAAAAGACTTTAAACCTTCTCAGCATTGGCAACATCATTCCTTCAAAATACATTATTGACAGTTGCTTTTAAAAACTGTCATAAACTTTCATAAAGGGAGAGAGCAAAGGCCAAGTCTTTGGTAAACTGGTAGGGCTGTCAATGAATGTTCCAAATTCATAAAAACAGCCATTCGAAAGTGGAAATTATTTGTTTGTGGAAAAAAAACCTATATAACTAAAAATAAAAACTCATAGTATTTCACTCACTTTTGTGCCCCCATCTAGCCTCCATTTTAACTGAAATAATAATTACATATATAAAGAAAACAGGCCTTCTCCTCTTGTAAATCCCAAACTGACAGCTCTACATGTTAACAAAAAACTGGCTCCCTTTAGCACTGAGGTGGTGTAATTGACATGGTCATCTATATTACTGGATACAGTCAACCTATAAGCAATACTGCTTGTCTCTGTTAAGCTTGTTAGCATTATGGAGTCATTAATTCTTACCACTTTGCTTTCATTTCACAGCACAGATAACCGAATGTGTCATTGATAAGTACCTCGTGCAACCCTACTTCAAAAAACACGAACTCTCACTTTAAAGATAAGAGAAAGGGAACATAATGACACTAATGTATATTTTTCCATTCAGTTCAGTTAAAGCCTGCTGGGAGGACTTTAACCAATTTATGTGGAGTTATTTTGATATTATAATTATTCAGTTGATCAAAGTTTACATCCTGCTGTCCATGTTGTTTGATTAATTCCATTTTGATGTTTTGGAAGTTATTTATTTTTAATTAAGGAATTCCACTCCGATTGTTATCTAGTGCCTTGAATGTCATGCACTTTATTTTTTCAAATATTTTCTGTTTTACACAAAATTCAACCAAACATATGTTCATTTAAAGGCAGCCTTGTGTTGGGGTTTTAGTTGCTGTAAATTTTGGCACAAAATGTTTTACATTTACTACAACTGAATATTGGTCCCAAATATTGGTTATCGGCCGCCCTAACTTACTGATAATCGATATCGGTATCGGCCCTGAAAAAAACATATTGCTCGACCCCTAGTTTTAAGACAGCAGTGGTTAAGCCTCTTCTTATGATACCACACCTCGATCCAGGGTCTCTTAATAACTATCGACCAGTCTCTAAACTTTCATTCTTTTCCAAAGTACTAGAGAGACTTGTGTATCAACAACTTTCAACCCATATAGAAGAAAACCATCTATATATGAACCTTTTCAATTGGCTTTCAGGGCCTGTCACTCCACTGAAACTGCTCTGACCAGAGTGGTGAATGATCTTCACTGTACAGGACTTTGGACTCTGATTTCACTTCTGTGCTTCTACTACCACATCTTAGTGTAGCCTTTGACACCATTGATCACTGTATACTATTAGACGGGTTAAATTGTAATTTTGGTGTCTCTGGTTTAGATCTCTCTCTCTCTCTCTCTCAGCTTAAGTCCTTCATATCTCGAAGAACACAGTATGTTTGCTAAAATAATATTACATCGAAATTCTCTGATGTTAAATATGGCGTACCGCAGGGACCACAGCAGTGTGTGTTGGCGACTCTGTACTCCTGTCTCACACATCCACGCTCCCTCCCCACCCCCTCTTTCAGCCCATTGCCCACTTTTTTAGTATATTTCAAGATTATTTTAGTGGGTGAAGTTATGGTCAGACTTGGGGAAGAAGTTAAGCTTTAATTAGATGCATGTTTTCATGCATAATGCATGAAGCACATGGTAACATCATGGGAGTTATTCTTACCAATATGTCTTTCTCCACATTCTACATATACACATTCTATCGGCATAATTGGCTGCATTCTCTTTCCCCTACATACTGGCTACCCTGAGGGCTTCTCTGTGAATCATGCCTTTCCAATTCCCTCCTCACCCATAACATGCCAGAATTTTCAGAGCCCTCTTGAATTGTCAAGGTTGTGGCGCGAATGTACAATATGTTGTCATAGCCTGTGCTGTTAAAATGAGGAATATACTCTGTATGAAGACTTGTCCAGCTTAGCTGACTGTGGACGTTACCCTTGTGGTTTGGAGGTGAGGCTGGCAGGATGATGCTTTGCTGTGCAGTCTGTGTGAGGAACAGGTGCTGTGGCCATCTGGAAGGGGGGGGGGGGGTTGCTGGTGTCAGACCTCCAGCGAGGCGTGATTTATCTATGCCTTGTTTTTATTCTCCTGTGAGGATGAGCTGACCTCTGAACCCAGGCCCTCTATTTCCTTCACTGCCTTTATTGGTACACCTCCTCTCATGTTTCACCTGCTCACCTCCTCTCTCCCCCATCGGAGTTTGACTCCATATTTCGTTATGGCTGCTTCATCTTTCAGCCTGTGATTGTCCCAAGGAGGGGCCCGTGAGGGAGATAGGTATGTGTTGGACCTGGTACACTGGGTTATTGGGGAGGATTCAGTGTGTGTTTTCATGGGATAAAGGTACAGGGATGAAGAGCTGAAGATGCTCGTCATCTTCAAGAGAAGATGAAAACCATGAAGAGCTGACTGTGACTCACTGTCTTTCATGTTGAGTTCCTCTCCTCCACGTGATGCTGTAGGTGTAAAAAGAAGGAAGGGGGCGTTGGGTCTACGCTATACGACGGAGAGGATGAATGTTTGCGTGGACTCAACATGACTAAGTATGGCAGGGAACATAAGCTGCGGATAGAGCTAGCCAGGCTGTGCAGGTGAGAGCCACTGCTCATTAAAATGAAAGAACAGCTACCAGCCCCCCATTCGGCCTGGCTCCTTGTGCTGCTGTAACCATTAAACATGACAGGAAACAGTTTGGTATGATTGACTTTGGGTTTTTACTGTCTGTTGAAGTGAAGCATGGTTTATGTTTGATTTCAGCCACTCACCAGCTGTTGTAGAAAACTGAATGATAGCAAATGGCAAGGCCCAGCTCTTGGCATCCAGGCACACGCCAGGGATTGGAAAACACAGAAATGTCTTCTCTCCCAGGAACATTGGGAGCTCTGTTGGGCTCAGCTCACCCAAGGACTGTTCACAGCTATTGAGAATTAATTTGTCATCTCATAACAAAAAGGCTATTTGAATTCAAATTAATTAATGATAAATGAAAGATGTGTGGAAGGAATGGTATGAGAGCAGGAGCCAATCAGCTGTTTTCTAGCTCCATGGTCTTTTCAGCATCCCTTTTCCTCCCTTTGATAATTAGTTTTTTTTTTCTGAAGCCTTCCAGCATAGCTTTAAATGTTTATTGACAATAGCACTCTTACCAGGCTTGGCAAGCCACAGAGTTCTCCGAGGAAGCAGGGTGATGCATGCTGTAATTCTCACTCTAAGTACATAGCAAGCTGTTATGTTCAACCTCAGTGTCTGCCGAATGCTTTTTCACCAGGTTCTTCTCAGCTTTAAGAAGATTGATGAACCAATTTTCTCTTTGCATTGTCTGTCTAGAGAGGGCTCTGAGAGTATCTGTCCACACCAAGTGTTGTCCTCTTAAACAGTCAATAGGGGAAAGAAACAATTGTTGAGCCCCCAAAAGTGCACCTTAGTCCAGATGAATCCATGCCAGTCATTATGTCATTGATCCCCTTGGGCATTTAACCAGTGGCAGACTTCTCTGCAGAGCAGACCCTCCTATTGATCTCTCAGATTGCACTTATGTAAGGTGTCAAATCAAATCGTACACAACACGGAGGCGTCCTCTGGTTTAGAACAGCACACGAGACCCCCAGGTCTCTCTATTCCTTTACTCGTAGCACTTTATCAGCTGTCTAGTATATCCAGCTTACCACATAGCTGATACAGCGCTCATCCGCTCCCTCCATTCTCCACTAGCCCTGGGGCTTCAGGAAGTGAACCGTGACACTTCAGGTAGTCTGTAGAATGAGGAGTGAATGAAGTTCATCGCTCTAAACAGCCTGAGGCATGCTGTTTACAGGGCTGTATACAGATTCTCATGTATTATGTCCAATTCTTGTTCCTTTTTACACCAAACTGGCAAGGTAGTTGTAGGTCTGTTAAACCCAGAGAGTCTCCCTCCCAGAGAGCCAGTCAAACAGACACGTTTTCTTGACTTTGACCGTGTAAGTCTTTGTTTCCTGGACAGTTTTATCAATAAAGGATGGATTTTGCCTCTAGTGTGATAACCGTATCAAAGAGGCACTTTTCCCCAGCTGCATCATCTCTGCAGAAGCCCCTTTCAGCTGCATCCCAGTGAGGCTGTAAGGACATTATACTCCCCACAGAAACACTTCTTCATGCAGAAATGATCTCCATTGCTTGCAGTAGCATTTCCTGTTCACTTCAGAGTCAAGTCTCGGCAATGGGATGGCTGCACTGTTCCTCAGCTAACATGTATATATATTTATCCCAAGAGATATATAACTGATCATGCCTGATTTATTTTCGGATGTCTGCATGTTTGCATGGGGATGTGCTGTGTTACACAGCACTCATGAACTCTATAGGGCAGTGCTGCAATTACAAAACTAGGTTAAGCAAGAATAGCCAAAAGAGAATTGATACTGTTGTGGTTTTGAGTTGATATCACCGTACCAAATATCTTTTCCCTCTTGACCAATCAGCATTAGTCTGACATGCTGCTCGGAAATTAGATGTGAGGATGTCTGCATCCATGTGTGCCTTTGCAAGCAATGTTTGCCTGGAAACCCTTTCTGTGACTCACAATTGAGGGACAGTCTTTTTCTGGCTTTTAGAGTGTAAAGATGCAGCAGAGGGATGGCTGGAGATTTCTTTTTTTTCTTTTTTTTTTGAGATGGTAGAGAGGGACAGGAAAGGCAGGGGAGAGAGAGAGGGGATGATGTACAGCAAAGAGCCCAGGCTGGATTCGAACCCAGGACTCAGCCTTGATACGTGGTACGCACACTACCAGGTGAGCCACCAGGTTGTCCCGTAGCTGGGGATTTCAATCTGGCAGAGACTTGAGGATGTTAACCTCAACTCCCGCTGGCTGCCTGTCTGGTTAAATGATTGACTCTGGGATCACGTTTTGTATTTTCTGGTTAATGAGGTGACTCATTGCAGTTTTACAGGACGTAAGTGGGTTGCGGACCATGTTCTTCCCTCCAGAGAGTTTGGTTGATATCCGATGTATTATGATCTGATATTGAGAACCATTGTAGTACAGGGCTTCATGCTGATGATGAGGATGGTGATGATGAGCGCTCACCACCAAGTCACAGATTCTGTTACTACTGGCCTTCATCAGCTCTGTTTTATTTTTCTGACAGAAGTTAAATGCAACAAAATTATATAAGCGGTGTGTTGATAATGATGGGGTAGTCAATTTTAATACTGAATATGTCGGGATTTTCAGGATATTACAACTGCGTTCCGAGTTTTATGAACACCGCTAAGAAGAAAGATGCTGTACAGTTCGGCTGTAACGGTATGGAAACACCATAAAGGGTATAAATATAAAACTATACAACCAGCATGAGTATGTAAAAATTGACTACATGCAGGGTTTTATTACACTAAATCTCTACTCCAGCTAAATGGTTGCAGTCATTAGCAGCTGCTAAACCAGAGCGGGGAGTAATTAATCAAAGAAAACAGTGTAGACATTGGCCGGAGTGGAAATTTGCCTACCCTTCGCCCTGGATTACACACAGGAGGGTTTACGCCAACGCTGTCCCAGTTGCTGTACTGCAGACAACTTCTAGAAGGTGTTGTGTTGTAGTAACAAAACTATTTTTTTTTCTCCCCAATTGTATCCGGCCGATTACCCTGCTCTTTCAAGCCATCTTAGTCACTGCTCCACCCCCTCTGCCGATCCGGGGAGGGCTGCAGACTATCACATGCCTCCTCCCGTACATGTGGAGTCACCCGCCGCTTCTTCTCACCTGAAAGTGAGGCGTTTCACCAGGGGGCGTAGCACGTGGGAGGATCACGCTATTCCCCCCAGTTCCCCCTCCCTCCCGAACAGGCACCCCGACCGACCAGAGGAGGCGCTACTGTAGTGATCAGGACACATACCCACGTCTGGCTTCCCACCTGGAGACGTGGCCAGTTGTGTCTGTAGGGATGCCCGACCAAGCCGGAGGTAACATGGGGATTCGAACCGGCGATCCCCATGATGGTAGGCAGCAGAATAGACCGCCACGCTACCCGGAGGCCCCAACAAGACTTTATTCTGTACAGTAGCTCTTAAATTCTAGGAACAGTGTGTGTCCCGAGTCTGTGTTTGCTGGAGACTAGATTTGTCATGTGCATCAATCAGTTGGTGCTGTTGCAGCTACGTCACTACATCATTACTGCGTCAGCTACGTCAGCACTACATCAGCTACGTCACTACGTCAGCTTTGCATTGTGTCCTGCGGCGCAACTCCCACGTGTGCTCATTTACAATTCAGATACTTAAAACGCCCGGTTGGCACTAAATCCAATTATCATCATTACAATTGAGCCGTGTGTGCTTTTTGGCGGTGATCTGTCCTAATTTGGTGAATTTTTCCATTCTGAAGGTTTGGAGTGCCAGCTGGGTGAGAGGAGAGGAGGAGGAGGAGGAGGAAGAAAGGGTGTATGACGTTGATCAACATCAAAACTGGAACAGCCAGCGGCTGTAGCGGTTTGGTTTATGTTGATGAGCGGCCATAATTGAGCAGACGGTTCAGTCCAGCGACAGCCCACCACCTGTCTGGGGCGGGAGGGGCAGAGATCCTGTACCATAACTGAAACGTCACCGGTTTTAATTCCTACAATATGTGCAATAGTCAGTAATATCTTTTACTTATGAAGACGGGACTACACGAGCGTACTCCGGTGTCCAGTAAGTTCAGTCTTCTACGGTAGACCACTGGCAGCTACTGAGTACAACTACACCCCCTCTGCTGTTGTCCACTGAGCAGTAGTTGGTTAAGTGCCTTGCTCCAGAGCATACCGGCAGTAGTTGGCAAGGAATAAGAGAGCACTACTCGTTCATTTATTAACGCAGATTTCCTGTGCGACTCAAAGTGCCCTCGAGCAAAACGCTGAGCCCCTTCCCGGTGAGTCACCGTTGCCCCCAGTTAGCGTAAGCGTTAACCTATAATTACAAACACACAGTACACAGAAACAGTGCACACACTCTTCTTGCATGGTGCTCCCACAACAGAAGCGGGAATGTGTGTGTGTGTGGGGGGGGGGGGTTGCACGGCGACAAGTGAGAAATTATTCAGCATGGAGTACTTCTCTTTTAAGACCAGATACTAGAGAGCAAGTGTCATGTGGTTGGGAACCCACAGAGCACAGCGCCCGGTTCTGAGAAAAGCCGTGCTGCTAAAATTGATCTGATTTTTCAAAGATTAGTGCTTTTAGAGGCCTTTCATGTTCAGAGGCGTGTTTACACAGTCCTGCATGTTCCAGAAACATCCATCAACGAATGCCGTTGTTGAGACCAAAGTACATCCATAAAAGCAGCCATTATTCTGCAAGAGTACCATTCACTTGGTTGCACGTAGTGTCTCTGGTTTGATTTCACCCCCCCCCCCCAAACCTAAGAGCGCCATGCGGGTTGTGGTAAAGAAAGAGATTAAACCCTTAAGTGGAAAGTCGCTTGTCCCGCTAAATGCTTCCGATCGGTTGCCAGACGTCAGCTTTGCACGGCGGTGACATTTGGCCAACACCAGCTCAGCACTAATGAGCAGGACTAGCGGAGCGGCGACGCTGCACAGGACAGACAGCCCCTCGTGATAGCCTGCTCTTCATTTCCCCCTAATCTGCCTCCCTCACCTTGGCTCCCAGCTCTAATCACGGCGCTACGAGGAAGCCGGCGTTCAAAATGAAGCAGCTTTACCGAGTGATTAGGAAAAGGTAAATTATTCATTACAGAATGTGTAATCACAGAAGAGGCCTTTGGAGGAGGATAAGGAAACCCACAGCCCCTCTCTCGGAGCCAGACCACGCCCCAGCCGGGTCCTGCTGGCAGCAGCCATGGGGAACCTGGGGATGAAAGGAGCCATAGAGAGGTTAGTCAGGGAATTAACTGCGAGGCAAACGGCTCATCAGCAGGGGTTGTGAACTATGCGTTCACACACACTGGATTTGCTCTTTGTTTATTGTTGATACAGCTCCCACTCCCATAACTGCAGAATTAATGACGCACCTTTCATCCTGCGTGACTCATTACTGGCTCTCACGTAGTGATTAGACCTGCCTGGTGCAGTAATAGCAGGTATACTACACAAGAAAATGCAGTAGAATTTGTATTTTTTTTAAAAGATCCTGTCATCATAGAAAACAGGATTTCGCTTACCCCCCCTCCCCTCCCCTCCCCTATTTTTTCTCCCCAACTGTACCCGGCCAATTACCCCACTCTTCCGAGGCCATCCGGGTCGCTGCTTAACCCTATCCGCTGATCCGGGGAGGGCTACAGACTACCACAAGCCTCCTCCCATACATGTGGTGTCGCCAGCCGCTTTTTTTCAGCTGACAGGGAGGAGTTTCGCCAGGGGGGCATAGTGCATGGGAGGATCACGCTATTCCCCCCAGTTCCCCCTCCCCCCTGAACAGGCGCCCCAACCGACCAGAGGAGGCGATATTGTAGCAACCAGGACACGTACCCACATCCGGCTTCCCACCTGCAGACACGGCCAATTGTGTCTGTAGGGACGCCCGACCAAGCCGGAGGCAACACAGGGATTTGAACCGGTGATCCCGGTGTTGGTAGCCAACGTAATAAACCGCTACACTACCTGAACGTTGTTTTATTTTATTTTTAATGTCAAGTTGTTGAAACCTTCCTTCCTGCGCCTCCTTGTTTGTTGGACGCAGGTGCAAATATTTATTCCTGTGGTTCCAAATGAATTAGAGAGAAGTCAAGTAGATGATTCAGATCCAAATTTATTCACATTTCCCAATGTGATGCGGCCTCTTTCACTACAGTCACCACACGAGACATTTCACATGCTGTCCCATTCACTGTTTTCCTTCTTGAGCTTTTTCTGGTCTCCGTTCATTAGAGGCATCTGAGCCATGATGGAAACGGAAGAGATCGTAATCATCTTTGATGAATATATGGAAAATGAAGTTCTTTTCCACTGTGATTCTACACCTATTACTGACATGGTCTTCAGATGTGCTTGGATTCTCCATCTTTGGAATGTTGATGAGGGCGGGGCATTGTGGGAACTCCAGAGAGCTTCTAGTGCTGATAATACTCAAATCATGCAATTTTCTTGATTTTCTAAAGTCCTTCTAAAAGAAAATACCTGCTCCACACTGCATTGTGAGCTCTTCTTCCTTCTTGCTTTGTAGGAGCAAGTGGAGCAGAAAACCCCCATCAACCAACTTATCAACTTACTGAACTGAAAAGTATTATGTCCATGATGTGTCCTAGTTCATCTGCATGACCTCATCAGCAGAGATGTAAACTAAGTGAGCGGGAACATTGGTGTGAGAACTCGCCTTGAGGTGAGAGATTATGGCTGAAGGTTAGAACGTTGCTCGTTAACGGAGGAGTAAATACATGGTAAAAATACACTTAGGAAGATAGATTATGATATACACTAACAAGCCATGCGGAAAATTTTAAAATATGGCATCTGGGTGGTGTGGCGGTCTATTCCGTTGCCTACCAACACAGGGATCGCCTGTTCGAATCCCCATGTTACCCCCAGCTTGGTCAGGCATCTCTACAGACACAATTGGCCGTGTCTGTGGGTGGAAAGCCGGATGTGGGTATGTGTCCTGGCCGCTGCACTAGCCCCTCCTCTGGTCGGCCGGGGCGCCTGTTCGGAGGGTAAGGGGAACTGGAGGGAATAGCGTGATCCTCCCACGCACTACGTCTCCCCTGGCGAAACTCCTCACTGTCAGGTGAAAAGAAGTGGCCAGCGACTCCACATGTATCAGAGGAGGCATGTGGTAGTCAGCAGCCCTTCCCGGATCGGCAGAGGGGGTGGGGCAGAGATTGGGACAGCTCGGAAGAGTGGGGTAATTGGCCAAGTACAATTGGGGGGAAATTTTTTGAAAATAAAGAGCTCAAAAAAACTGAAACATCTGCCACTTAAAAAGCAAATTCGGAAAGGATTAGTTTCTTGAATGGCATCTGAGATATGAGGACATCCATCTTCAACTACCCATTCAGACAGGATGACAATCGCTGTGGTTTCTCCCCGATATGACGGAGGTGGAGGTGGTTAGTCTCTGGATGTGTATGTCATGCAACGATGAGGGATCTGTCATTGCAGCATACATTTCAATGACCTCTGACCCCATTGTCCACTCAGTTGTCATGAAAACATCATAGATCTTTCTGACTCCAGTCGTCATATCGTCTGTTTATAACGGAGGATCATATTGTCCAAAAACTCAGTAGAATTATAATGTTCCTGTCTCTTTATGCTGCAGTAGTCATACAGCCACGGGGTCATTTTAATGATGTTTCTTAGATTTTTGACAAAAGTATGATCCTTCATTACAGACAGATGATGTGATGAAGCCCACAAATGCACAGAAAACACATTTGTCTCCAGGTTTTTCCACCTACATGTCTTGTTGGGTGGCACAGTGGTACAGTGGTTAGCGCGGTCGCCTCACAGCGAGAAGGTCCTGGGTTCGAGCCCCAGGGTGGTCCAACCTTGGGGGTCATCCCAGGCCTTCTGCTGTGTGGAGTTTGCATGTTCTCCCCGTGTCTGCGTGGGTTTCTTCCGGGTGATCCAGTTTCCTCCCACAGTCCAAAGACATGTAGGTCAGGTGACTTGGCCATAGTAAATTGTCCCTAGGTGTGAATGTGTGTGTGTGTGGGGTCGGGCGAGTTGGGGGGGGGGGGGCTCTGTGATGGCCTGGCAGCCTGTCCAGGGTGTCTCCCTGTCTGCCGCCCAATGACTGCTTGGATAGACTCCAGCATCCCCGCGACCCTGATAGCAGGATAAGCGGTTGGGATAATGGATGGGTGGATGGATGGATGGATGGATGTCTTGTGAACGAATGACTAAACCTGGCAACATTGTCTATTATCATCTCATGTATATTTACTTTTTATTATTGACCATGTCCAAAATCAATGTGGAGCGGTGATGGGATAGTGGTGACATTGTGGCAGTGTTGATTAGAAAATCATAATCACTGAATTTTAAAGTCCTCAGTCTACCCATATCGGTGAAATACATTTTTAAATGTCTGTAATAGCCTGCCGGTCAGAGCAGTTATAATGTTCATGAAATGCGAAAACACAAAAAAGGGAGACCTATAATAATAATAATAACATATATATTTATATAGTACTTTTCTAGACACCACATAATTATATAATATAGTATAGCATATATGTATATAATATAATTTATAATTAATATATAATTATATATAATAGATATACATATGTACGATATATAATTATATAATGATATACACTCTAAGATATCTGATGACTGTCAAAACAAACTTGAGAAAATGTTTAAAACACAGACATTTCAATTCAGGCTGTATAAAGTTTTTGAGTACTCCTGAGTGTAATGAAAACCAGTAGGTAATTTGCTCAGTAATTTTTACCAAGGTGCTGCCTGAAAAACCCATGGCCCATCTGGATTGTGTTTGTATATCACTGGGTATATCTGTATTACCCAAAAAAAAACTTGACCTCCCACTGAGAAACTAATCCCGTCCAAATAGGGCTCTGGGCAGTTTTTAAAGCAGAATTTCCTCTTTGTCAGTGAGTTCATGAAGGCTGCCATCGAAACACTCGGAGAAATCCTCCGGATCGCTTTCATAAATGCTCTGATGTCATGTTGGCTCAGCACACAGTGAATAAGAACTGGAGCATGGGGATCACAGGCCAGTACATCCGCTGGTTCCTCGTGTAGTTTTTCTGCACTGAAGAGCACTGTTAAGGCCTCCCAACACTGTAAAGTTTTGCTGTCTAAGCACAATCTCAGGCAAGTTTTCCAAGTCGTGGACACGCAGTTCGTCATGAGCGATGGTCGACTGAGTTTCGTTCATTGTGACAGGGTTGAGGACAGCTGAATGAGTGCTGATCAGAGAAGCCGTAGGCGCCGATGAAGTTCTAGCAGAGTCAGAAAATGTGGACTGTGATGACGCTGTGTAGCTGGGATACAACGGTAAATACAGTGGCTACAACACCATGCTGATGAGCAACCAATAGGAGCCTGGTAGAAAATTAAGACATCCAAGTGATTTTGATTAACAGAACGTGTAGCTATTTTCCAACAAAAGAATCACCCTACTCAGTTTGTGTTTATTTCACTGTCTGGAAATCACATTAAGTCATCTGGTTGTCTAAAATGCCTTTTAGCAGACTGTTTCGTTAGAAGTGGCTTGTGATATAACTGGACCTCAAGCTCATATTGTCTCTTCTTTGTGGGTTTCTTGAGGCAAACGTTGCTGTCATTAGTCAGACCATTTTTTGGGCATCCGGGTAGCGTAGTGGTTCGAAGCCCCGTGTTACCTCCAGCTTGGTCGGGGGTCCCTACAAACATAATTGGCTATGTCTGCATGGCATACCTGGTGGTGTTTCAGTGATGATAGTATTACCTACAAAATTAATTACTATTACTGGAACAACTTCTACTTTTATCTATTTCCATACTGGTTGGGAGTATTTCACACCTACCAGCAGCCATGTATGCCATATCTTCAGACTAACATTTATTAGTGTTGGTCTGCTCTCTCTCTCTGGGCATGGCCGGTCACTGGTCCCCATCCCCTTGGGTGGGTGAGGGACAGCAAGTGATTAAAAACTATTTTTCTAGTACATCCGGGTGGCGTGGTGGTCTATTCCTTTGCCTGCCAACACAGGGATCGCCGGTTCAAATCCCCGTGTTGCCTCCGGCTTGGTCGGGCGTCTCTACAGACACAATTGGCCTTGTCTGCAGGTGGGAAGCCGGATGTGGGTATGTGTCCTGGTCACTGCACTAGCGCCTCCTCTGGTCGGTCAGGGCGCCTGTTCAGGGGGGAGGGGGAACTGGGGGGAATAGCGTGATCCTCCCACATGCTACATCCCCCTGGTGAAACTCCTCACTGTGAGGTGAAAAGAAGCAGCTGGGGAATGTATTGGAGGAGGCATTTGGTATTCTGCAGCCCTCCCCGGATCGGCAGAGGGGGTGGAGCAGCGACTGGGACGGCTCGGAAGAGTGAGGTAGTTGGCCAAGTACAATTGGGGAGAAAAAGGGGCAAACCCCCCCCCCCAAAAAAATGAAAAAAAACAAAACAAATCATAGAACAACTAGGAAAATAACAGGCGAGGTATGGAAAATTCATGTGAAAGGCGGGAAGCAGTGTCAAAGTGCCTCTGAGCAAGCACGAATGTCTCCAGTAGAAGTGCTTAGTAACCAGTGATAGAAAACTGGTTGTACTGGAAATCTCTGACTGGCAAAAAATATATAATAGAAGACCGTGGCTGTACAGGGCTGCACCCAGCAGTAAATCCCTAGAACCTAGTGAACATGAAGATGAATTAGGGCCGGACCAAAATAGAGCATGTTTCCTCAGTTACTCTCCCCCTGAGAAATAAACGTTTAAAGAACTAACAGGGTGATACAATAAACCTCGGAGGGGGAAAAAAAATCTTATGTCCTGGAAGTCTTTAATCGATCCCAAGATTTCTGCTCCCGACCTCATGTTGTAAATGGCTGCTATCTGCTTCAGCTCAGCAGCAAAGGTTAAGTGAGCGTTCACCATCTGCATCTTCCTACCTTGAAGTAACAGGAGCTCAAAAACCTTGCTCCAAGATCACTAAAAGTCAGCATTGTTGTTTTAACTTAACAGGCTGGTGAGTGGGAGAATAATTACTGAAAGCCCATGGGGATCTACGTGAGGAAAGCTACCCCCTTAGTTTCCCCAAGCATCGAAAAGCCGGCCTTGCTTAAATACCAAACATTGGTAATGAGGTAATAATCCAAAACAAACGGTTTTAGTTTCAGAGTTTATTTGATGCTCTAGAGGCACATTACAGAGAAACGGAACGTTCTAGACGTGGTGACGTAGTGAGAAGATGCCTTAGTTAATGCCATGAGACCTCATTAGCTTGTTTTCGTAGACGTAGCAGAGAAGGAAATGGACGGTAATTACCGATCATAAGAATGGACTGCAGATATTCTTCTGCTACAACGAAACACACAGTCAGAGCTCATTATGTTCTCAAGTGTTCTTTTCAATGCTATGGTGTGTCCATAATGTCCCCGTAAATTTACCCTGCTGTGTTGCTTATTGTTTATCGGTCTTTTGACAGTTTGTTACCCTGTAATCATCTTTACAGTCTCTGCACAGCACTCGCCCTAATCCCAGAGTTAGATCTTCTCAGCCCTACACCGCCAGCTTGTATTCCCTAAACCAGCGTTTCCCAACCCAGTCCTCAAGGAACCCCTATCCTGCAGATTTTCATTGTAACCCTGCATAGGTAGCCCTGCTTGTACCTACTCAACCAATCATCTCACAGCATTTAATTATGCAAGGTGTGCAACATCTGACATAATTCGTTGCTGATTTGTTGAATAACTACAAACGGTTCCCTATTCACAGTTGCAAAGAAAATCTGCAGGATAGTGGTTCCTTGAGCACTGGGTTGGGAAATACTGCCCTAAACAAACCACGGTTCATCCTGGCGGGAAATTCAGCTTCACAAGATGAGAGTAGACCGTTGTTCCAAACAGCGGAGGAGTCTGAATTCCCTTTAGAAATGGTTATACTGCCATTACTGCTGAGCGTTTGGATTGACACGCAGAGCTGATGGAGAGGCGTGGACCCCATTAAAAACTCGTGAATCCTTATATTCCAAGCAGTTTATGAAGTCTGCTCCATAACTCCTCGCCTTAATGGGGATGACAGAAAAATAGGAAATAACGCTTGTGTGTGTGTGTGTGTGTGTGTGTGTGTGTGTGTGTGTGTGTGTGTGTGTGTGTGTGTGTGTGTGTGTGTAGCTTCTCATCAGTATATCTTACTGAATAACTTTTAATGGTCGACGGTCCCGCTGCTTAGATTTGTTAATTTCAATTAGACCAACCTAGTTCCAACCTAATTGCAGATGTTCACTCAACCAATCACTGCCTCATGAGATGTTATTAAAAGGTATATGTAATTATTCGCGGAGTCCAAAATTGGGCTGCTAATTTTCCCAGTCTGGCCGTAGATGTCACAACTCAGGCAGATTATATAATCGTTTCTTACTCTTCATGTATAACATTGATGAGTGGAACTGTTTCTCCCGGGAGAACTGTTGTTAGGTTCATGCTATCTATGTTGGAGCATCACCCTACTCTACAAACTGTATTAGCTTTGTTCACATTGTGATGAATGGAGTTGTGTGTTCGCAATGATCCAGGGTTCCAATCCAGCTCTGGAAAACTACGGGAAAAAAATATTTTAAGTTTTCCGGCTGGGAGACATTGAATTTATACAAAAGGTCAGAGAGTATTGCATCAAGTCGACTCATATGGAATATACATTTCCTTATGAGTCATATACACTACCGTTCAAAAGTTTGGGATCACCCAAACAATTTCGTGTTTTCCATGAAAAGTCACACTTATTCACCACCATATGTTGTGAAATGAATAGAAAATAGAGTCAAGACATTGACAAGGTTAGAAATAATGATTTTTATTTGAAATAAGATTTTTTTTACATCAAACTTTGCTTTCGTTAAAGAATCCTCCATTTGCAGCAATTACAGCATTGCAGACCTTTGGCATTCTAGCTGTTAATTTGTTGAGGTAATCTGGAGAAATTGCACCCCACGCTTCCAGAAGCAGCTCCCACAAGTTGGATTGGTTGGATGGGCACTTCTTTGAGCAGATTGAGTTTCTGGAGCATCACATTTGTGGGGTCAATTAAACGCTCAAAATGGCCAGAAAAAGAGAACTTTCATCTGAAACTCGACAGTCTATTCTTGTTCTTAGAAATGAAGGCTATTCCATGCGAGAAATTGCTAAGAAATTGAAGATTTCCTACACCGGTGTGTACTACTCCCTTCAGAGGACAGCACAAACAGGCTCTAACCAGAGTAGAAAAAGAAGTGGGAGGCCGCGTTGCACAACTGAGCAAGAAGATAAGTACATTAGAGTCTCTAGTTTGAGAAACAGACGCCTCACAGGTCCCCAACTGGCATCTTCATTAAATAGTACCTGTTAGAGCCTGTTTGTGCTGTCCTCTGAAGGGAGTAGTACACACCGGTGTAGGAAATCTTCAATTTCTTAGCAATTTCTCGCATGGAATAGCCTTCATTTCTAAGAACAAGAATAGACTGTCGAGTTTCAGATGAAAGTTCTCTTTTTCTGGCCATTTTGAGCGTTTAATTGACCCCACAAATGTGATGCTCCAGAAACTCAATCTGCTCAAAGAAGTGCCCATCCAACCAATCCAACTTGTGGGAGCTGCTTCTGGAAGCGTGGGGTGCAATTTCTCCAGATTACCTCAACAAATTAACAGCTAGAATGCCAAAGGTCTGCAATGCTGTAATTGCTGCAAATGGAGGATTCTTTGACGAAAGCAAAGTTTGATGTAAAAAAAATCTTATTTCAAATACAAATCATTATTTCTAACCTTGTCAATGTCTTGACTCTATTTTCTATTCATTTCACAACATATGGTGGTGAATAAGTGTGACTTTTCATGGAAAACACAAAATTGTTTGGGTGATCCCAAACTTTTGAACGGTAGTGTAGATATTAGCTATAATGTAGCACAACATTCAGTGAAAGATTATTATAGTCAAGTTGACAGTCATATTAGTTTTAGTGTAAAATCATATACAGCTGTGGAACAATATAGTCATGTAGTTGAGTCGTGTTATAAGTTGTAGTGAAGAGTCAGGTTCAGTTGTAGAGCGGTATAGTAGGTGACAGTCATATAACCATGTTGCTAAAAAGCAAGTACATATTAAGCATTTGCCAAAATTTTAAAATCCAGCAAAGATGGGGAAAAAGGAGTCATGGTCCAAGAATCACTGGGGATTGTTGATGTAATATGTCTTTTGTTATGGATGTGAAGTAGAGGTATCTCAGTACAGCAGATTTCCCCTGAAACTCGCAAACAGTATTGAGCAATATTGTGTGTACATTTGTGTGCAATTCCTGCCCTTGGATGTGTATTGGCATTTAATTTTTGCCATGTTTGAAAAAAACATAATGAGATCTACTTTTGCAAACAGCACTGGATGTTGTTGCACAGCACTCCTCTTGGAGGGGGGGTGAACTGGAGTTTATTTCAGCAGATGTGAGCAAGAAAACTAGAACGGAGACCCTCTTTGAGGACCTGCTGAGGCCTCTTCATTACCTTGTGCTCACTTGGGTACTGAGGCACTCTAGTGGATCCAGGCCTCGCGATATGGCTCTATACAGTAGACTACATCACGTCAGTCTTTTTCCAGAAGTCAGTCCTGGTAAGGACTTGGGAGAGCTTGGTCTTGGGTTTTCTGCTCCATTTGTCTCTTTCCTCTTCCCTGGCTCACTTAACAAACGAGTCGAATAGTTGCTGAGCTGTTCCTGTGATGGAGTCTGCGTCTAGCCAGGGTCACGCGGGGAAGGAGATGACTCCAGCAGCACGTTCCTGCTGACCTATTCACTACCTGCGTCTAATGGGTCATATTTTAGCTCCAGTGGCGGTGACAAATGGCCGCTCTCTAAAAGCCCTGTCCACGGTGCTGAAACTGGCTTGATCTATGGCTGAATCCCCCTGATAAATGCCCCCCATCAGTCTGCGAGTGACGCCGATTCATCACCTCGCTGAGGTTTGTGTTAGGAATCCATATTGGATTTTTAATGAAAAGGAATATAATGCAATTCAAAGTCAATGGGTTTGCCGATGCCCTCACACTTACAGTGTGTACACACACACACACACACAGACACACACAGACTATCTCCCACTCTCTCAAGTCATCACAGAGTGTAAGATTGCATTTTATTTTTTTTAACAATGTTACGCTGTCTACTTTCAAGGGTAGCCCTAGTAATTTTGTTAAGTCCACAGCACATCTCAAAGCCTCACTGCTTTGTGGATTAGGCAGGGGTAGATGAATGAGGCTGACAGTAATTTGCATTTTGTGAACAACTGCTTGCTGTTGAGCCTTATGTTTTGTCATAGGGAGAATTCTAAAGTAACCGTTTTGATATTCAAAATGTACTTTAGTGTTGAAATTTATACAGAAAAAAAAGATTGTAGTTAAGACACCACACAGGTTTAATGAAAAATGTATTTGTTCATAAAATTGTTTACATTATAATCAGTTTTATTGTACATTTGACTAGCTTTATACACCCATTGTAAACTCTATAAGTTCCTTCATTTCTCAGCACTCTTTTTAATGTTAGGCATCACAGAAAGTGGTTCTTGTGGATACCAAGTTCATCAGGATAAATTGAACCCATAGTTGCTAAGAGAGACAGTATAGTCTGTGTGCTGTGCTTTATTCTGATTGCACTGCATGAATGACCAGTAGCCATGTAGATCACAATTGAGATATGTGTGAACGTTTTTTTTGCAATAACACAAGTTAGAAATACAAAATGGTCCCTCTGTTGTTAAACTCTGACGTAAATATGCATGAATCTTCCCTGACACCTGCCCCTGCTGAGTTTCAGGACCTTTCTGTCCTATCCAATGTCATAAAAAGAGGGCACATAAATTACACTATTCAGTGTTGTCCATCACTCTTTCACCTTATCTAAATCCAGAATGCTCACTTCCTCTGTCAAGGACACTTACACGCAGTTGTCTGGTAAGTCTATTACTGTTGCCCTCACCTTGACCCCTGGTACACCCAGTTCCATGAGAGATGAAGGAGAAGCGGACTGACAGCTGGGACGCAGCAGTGTTTCGGCTTGGTTGACCACCAATTTTTTGTAAAAGACTTGGCTGTTCCGAGAAGTATGAATGACTGAGCAAGCCACAGCAACCACAACAAAAAATACGGCACAGGCAGCCATCACGAGAGTGTCCCACCTCTCCGATGTCTTCACGTGGAGGGCAAGATCTTTTGTGGTGACATTGACGCAGTCCCTGTTTCGTTCCATTTGCATGCCCATGACCTCCACACAAACCTGGTACTGACTGGAGGGCTTCAGCTGGTTGACATGATACTCTTTAATATTAGAAGGAACCCTGGCTGTGAATACTGTGGAGGAATAGTTGCCATCCACGAATGTGGACCATTTGACCTGGGACATCAGATTGCCTGTGCTTTTCCAATACACTGTAACAGAATGAGACTGGATAGATTTGATATATGCATGTAAGGACTGGTTTGAAGGCTGCGGAAAGTAGCCATCTACAGTCACCATCACAGACTTGAGGTCTGCCCCTACAAGATTGTGGGCAACACAGGTATACATGCCAGCCTCTTGCTCCGTGGTATCATAAAGTTCAAAGGTTCCCTCTGGGTGCATGTAGTACTTATCGGACACACTTTCAGGCAGGACCTTGTCACCTGAGGGTTTGACCCAGTAGATCTCTGGCTCGGGCTCTCCGAACGCCCGGCAGTGCAATGCCACTGAACTCCCTTTACCCACCAGTGCATGCTCGGGGAGGCTCCCAGGTGAGATCAGTGGAAGGCAGATCTCGGTCATTTCCCGGAAGTGAACCTGTCGGACATGCTGGCCCTGGTACTCTGGAGGTTCCATGCAGAAGAGGGAGTCAGGCTCCATAAAGCGAACAGCGGTTCTGTTCATGTTGATCCAGCGGATGACGCAGTCACAACGAATGGGGTTGCTGTGCATGCTGACCTCTCGAAGGTTGGGCAGGGACTCCACAGTGCTGCGATGGAGAGCGCTTAGGGCATTGCTGTTTAGCATCAGCGTCTCCAGCCGGGGCAGCTTGTGGAAAGCCCGGGGGTGGATGTAGGAAAGCCTGGGATTGTTGGTGGCCTCAATCTTCGTCAGCTCTGGGAGGTTGTTGAGGGCATAGCCGTCGATAGACACCAGCTCGGGCATGCTGTTTATACCAAGCTCCTTGAGATGGATCATGTCCATGAAGTCACCTCTCTGGATCCTTTCAATGGGGTTCTTATTCAAATCCAGAAACTTAAGATTTTCTACTCGCTTCAGTGCTGCTCGAGGGACTCGATTAAATAGGTTGTCAAAAAATGAAATGCTCTCCAAGTTCTCAAGACCAACCAGAGCATTGTTAGGGATTTCTGTCAAGTTCATTCCGGCAAGGACAAGGCTGCGAAGGTTTGTCAGTGGTTTAAAGTTCATGTCTGATAGCTCGAGGATGGGATTTTCTCCAAGCATCAAGATCTGTAGGTTTGGGAGGTGCTGGAACCACCGATTGTTGATGCTCGTCAGTTGGTTGGAGTTGAGATGCAGTCGCAGAAGCCTGGCCAGCCCTTGAAAGGCTTTGGGGCTTATGGAAGAAATCAAATTGTGGTTGATGTAGAACTCCTGGAGGTTAGGTAAGGAGGGGAGGCAGTTGTCAATTAGCTCCTGAACCAAGTTCTCCTCCAGGTGCAGAGACAGCAGCTGGGGAAGGGACCCCAGACGAACATTGCCCACAGAGGAAATGTTATTCTGAGACAAGTCAATCTCAGTGATGTTGGCCAAGTAATCCAAAGCTCTATCCACATTAAAGATAATGTTGGTCTGTAGCAGTAGCACTTGTGTCTCTAGAGGTAGTTGCTCTGGTAGTGCTGAGAGGGCTAAGTCATTACAGTCCACTGTGGCAGCCTCTGTATAAATCGAGCTGGGTGAGAACCATGGTCGTATCTCACATCGACACAATGCAGGGCAATGAGCAGCTCCCTCAGAGGCCACAACAAAGGCAGCCAGCACTAGCTCTGTTAACAAACAAGCCACAACTGCTGTCTCCTTCATCTTGGCCCCTTATTCCCTTCAGCCAGTAATTGGCCCTCACGGAGTCAGCTGTTAGCACTGTTAACTTTACAAATAAAACCTCATTTGTTACTGCAGTGAGACAGAGTGGATCTCTGCTGACGCCTTATCTCCAAAGCTTTGGCCCTGTTGTCTTCCAGCTCTTGGCCGAGAGGAGCAACCTTTCAAGTTGGTCTGTGCTAGGTTGTCACGCAAGCTAGATATGTCAAGGTCAATGTATCCTTCAGGGAGCAGCTCTGTGAAGCGCAGGAATGTATGAGGAATGTTCGAGCTTCGACTGGAGACAAATCACTTGGTCTTCCATCATTATTAGCCTGGACTGCTGTCACCAGTGTCAGTTTCCATCTGGAGAGAAGAGAGAGTAAAGCATAATGTAATATGGGTTATTGAGAGACAGAGGCATATTGGCATTTAGGAATATCAAGACCTATTGAGCCTCTTCAGCCTCATTTGGTTTTATTGCTTTCCTCATGCCATCAAATTGTAAGTTATGATTGACTTGACCTTATGTGCATTATTTGGCAGGTTTGTTACTAATAATTGCTCTTTTAAGTCTTTCAGTGTCCCTGAAGGGCAAAAAGCTTCCGACAGAGAGGATAAATTACCTCGTCTTTGCACACAGTAGGAAAACAAAACTGTCCTAGAAAATGGCTCAAAATTGATACTCAAAAATAAGCTATGTTGTCTAGAAAAACAGGAAATCTTGTTTTACCAGAAGCCTTGTAATTAACAGAGTTTTATGCCCCCCCTAAATCTTTTTTCTGTCGTGAACAATGTACCTCCATGTGCTTCTTTAAATCTCGCACACAAAGCTACTGACAGTTGTCTCAGCTGATATATACAACCTCCATGTTTTCTAGTTTCACCAAAAATGTCTCTGAAGCAAAGCTTGCCGCAGGTCTCACGCTGTATCTCCTGGTTTTTTTGCATTATTCATGAGGAAGTGAATCAAGGTTGTTCCTACAGGTGACAGGTCTATGGCAGGCTTGCCTATGTCGGCTGCACATATTGATGTTTTGATTAATTTGTGACCTTGAGTGCAGAAGCCATGGCTGAGTGTACACCAGTAGATGAAGCTGTCGGTATGGCTAGAATAGGAGGCCGCTGATGAGGATGCACTATGGCACTTCATGCATATATTAGCTTGCTTATGGTACTCAGTGTGCACACACAGGTGGGGCTGTTACTAAAAGACTTTTACCGTTCCCTATGCTCTCTCTTTCTGTCTCCCGGTTAGTCCTCCATTGAGCCATCTGCATGAGTTCTCACATCGAGTACATCCAAGCTGCTCTGTGACACAAACTGTATGAATTAATCTGCAGTCACCTTGCAGAATTCTTCTCTCTTAGCCAATGTAGTTAGGCAGGGTTTTTTTTTCGTGTTTTAGTGTAATCATCCTGACATGGTTGCCTGTCATCTGCCATCATCCATTGCTTCTCTATGTTTCTATTCTATGCATCTCATTAAAATCCTTCATAGAAATCAGTAGCACTGTCCACAATAAATAAGACAGTATCAACAAATAGTATTATGTAAAAAAAATTTCTTTGTTTTTCCAGATTTTTGGGGTAAAAATAAAGACTAGCTATATGCTAATGTTGCAACAACAATAGTTTGAAGGTTGAATTGGTTATTAAATAGTGGACATCCTTCTTCCTTAGTTTAACAATCAGGTCTCTAGAGGTCTCCTTTATTTTTTTCCTGTTTACATCTGCAGTACTTACACATTTGTTTTCTTCTTATTACTTAAGAGAAAGAGCCTGCAGTGACTTAACACTCATTCCCTCTTTGCACAATTATATAGAATTGAAATCTAAGAGGTAGCAGAGCTTCTCTACGTGTGACGAATACAGTCCGTTGTTTTTTTTTTTCTTTTTAGGGTTTTTTTTCCCATATTTTTCTCCCCAATTGTACTTGGCCAATTACCCGACTCTTCCGAGCCCTCCTGGTCGCTGCTCCACCCCTCTGCCGATCCGGGGAGGGCCGCAGACTACCACGTCTCCTCTGATACATGTGGAGTCGCCAGCTGCTTCTTTTCACCTGACAGTGAGGAGTTTCACCAGGGGGACGTAGTGCGTGGGAGGATCATGCTATTCCCCCCAGTTCCCCCTTCCCCCTGAACAGGTGCCTTGACCGACCAGAGGAGGCGCTAGTGCAGCGACCAGGACACATACCCACATCCGGCTTCCCACCCGCAGACATGGCCAATTGTATCTGTAGGGCTGCCCAACCAAGCTGGCGGTAACACGGGGATTCGAACCGGTGATCCCCGTGTTGGTAGGCCACGGAGTAGACCGCTACGCTACCCGGACGCCCCTACAATCCTTTTGTTCGTGAAAGAATGTTATTGAATGGTATAAAAGAATTGACCATGGAAAACTGACAATATAGCGCAATCACATTTCCATGAGAATTCCCTTTGTCGGTTGTGGCTTATTAATGGCTTATTAAACTTCGACTGCATGTATGTGTCAGTATTTGTTCATCTTTTTTTATTTTATTTTCTTTGTGGATGAATATGAGGAGTGTATGATCAGAGCAAGTGATTCAAAATGACAAACTAAAGGAAATCTCTAGAGACCTGATTGTTAAGGTGTCATTATTTGAGCTGATACCTGGAAAATATTCTGGGAAATAGTTAAAAGCCATCTGCATGATCTTAGCATTTGTCCTGGGTTTTCCGTCTTAAAATTAAGGATTCATTCCAAAATTGGTGTACTTAAATTTATTTTGGAAAAACATCCTCGTTTTGCAAAACATTTCCCTATCAATGGACATTTCATCCGAAGCAAACTAAAATGGCCCAGTGGGAAGGGAACCCCTAACCCTGAAAGTATCAGTGCTCTACCCAATGAGCTACACATGCAGTATCGCATCCCTAACCTTTGCAGCGTTCATGCTATGCTGATTCCCATTGAGCTTCACTGGACCACACAACCTGCATTTTACTCTGATGTGTTGACCTTGGAGGCTGAGGGGGGTGTGATCCTGGCACATAATTCATTGTCTGGAAAAGGTCTGAGTATCGACAGCTCAGAACTGATATGTGCTGAAGAAACAGTCTAGAGCCATCTGCAGTATTGCCTCCTCTGATCACACACTGCACATGCAGCACTTTCTAAAAGACCAAGAAATAGAATTTTTTTTAACTTTCATAAGTATTTAGAAATGCACTATAATGCCTCTGCATGCTTGCACGAAAAGCTGTCCATCTAGATAGAACAGCTTTGTTTCCACCCGGCAAGACTGCATGCAAAAGCTTTTTTTTTTCTTTTTTTTTTTAGTGCTGAATATTGACATTCTCTAAATGGATTAAAGGAGCTGAAATGTGAAATATTTATGTATTTTCTCATCCAGCAGTCAGAGTCTGCAGGCCACAGCTCTTACGGCGCTGCCATTCCTAATGTGGCAGACGTCTCGTAAAATGGTCCCATTTCACCATGTTATATTCAGCAGGCCCAGAGCTCTACTGATATGGCTGAGCTGCAAACAGCCCACCAGGTGCAATGGGCCTCTCCCATCACTCAATATTGGTAGGATTGTTCCTGTGTTTCAGGAATTCAGGGGCCTATTACTCAGTTCAGTTTTAGAGTTGCAGCAGTAGCAGGTGTAGAAGTTCCCCTTCAACCATCCTGATTTAGGCCTGTGTACATTGGTGCCCACTGTGGATATCCTTTTTTAGGGGGGGGGGGGGATTTTTCCCCCCTTTTTCTCCCCAATTGTATCCAGCCAATTACCCCACTCTTCCGAGCTGTCCTGGTTGCTGCTCCACCCCCTCTGCCGATCCGGGGAGGGCTGCAGACTACCACATGTGTCCTCTGATACATGTGGAGTCGCCAGCCGCTTCTTTTCACCTGACAGTGAGGAGTTTCACCAGGGGGACGAAGTGCATGGGAGGATCAAGCTGTTCCCCCCAGTTCCCCCTCCCCCCTGAACAGGCACCCCTACTGACCAGAGGAGGCATTAGTGCAGCAACCAGAACGCATACCCACATCTGGCTTCCCACGCGCAGACACGGCAAATTGTGTCTGTAGGGACGCCCAACCAAGCCGGAGGCAACACAGGGATTCAAACCAGGATCTCTGTGTTGGTAGTTAACGGAATAGACCACCACGTCACCCGGACGCCCTGTAGATATCCTTCTCGTATTTATCTGTATGTATTTATCTTGTATCTATCAGCATTAGTTCAGGACACCGTACAGTGTAGTGTCCAAGTCCTCCATCTGTGTATTACTCCTGCATTAGTAATGTATACACTGGATGCCACTGTAGAAGTCAGTCCTCATGTATTTACTTTGCATCTAAGCTGCATTAGAACTGTGATAATTCCTTTATGTTCCTGTACGCTGTAGAACCAAAGGAAAATACAGTAAATACTATACAGCAAAACTCTAATGTCTCTTAACCACCTAATTACTTGACCGTTCCTTTTATGTTCTGGTGGCTAGATAGAGAGGAGTGCTAATTTTGTCTTAAACAATTCCTCTGGAGCAGAGGTATGACAATATTGAGTAAACGTGTAGTAACAATTCAACTTATGTCAGCCTATAACTCTTCCCTACACACACAGGCCATTATATTTGCCTTTCTGACTGTGATTAACAGGGTGGGGATATTGGGTGGGTGGGCAAACAAATGAATTATTCCCATCAATAGTTCATGCTGCAGCAACAGCAGCATCACATCCAAGATACCAAGTTACAGCTACGACACTATATACTTTGGTATATAGCAAGTGTTCTACAACAACACTATAGAGAAGTACCCACAAGAATGGCCTGATGCAGAAAAACTTGATCTCTCTCTCTCTCTCAAACACACGCACAAGTTTCACAATTTTGTCGGATAAATATTTCAAATCCACAGTTCCTTGAGTACATGCCGCATCTCCTCCAAAACACAAGCACGGGAAACAAAAGGGAGTTCTTAGCTACACTTGCTGTTAGCCAGTCCACGATTTTGCCGTTGGTCCAGTTGTGTTATTTGAACATCGTTTTGGACGATGTGTCCCCAGTCTCCACTCCATTTTTTTCCTCCAAAGACTTCGAAAAAAAATGGATGATAAAGTAAATAATCCACCTCGTTTATGCTAACCGAAAGTCGTTTAGTAGCAGTGGTTTATGCTAATAGTAGTAGTAGTTTGTGCAGTAGTAGTTTATAGTAGTAGTAGTTTATGCTAAGGTCCGCACTAACCTTCCCCTCCCCGCTCTCACGCAAGTAGCGCCTCACTGTACGTACCGTCACGCTGTACGTCCGCTGTGATTGGTCAAAAGTTAGCGGCCTGCGGGCTGAATGCCCGGCAAATCAAAGGGGCGTGTCACGACGCCTGTCACTCACTCACTGCGACGATGAATGGAAGCTGATGCCACTGTGTTTGGGCTGTAAGAAATAAGCCCATTTAGATATATCCAGTTTTTTTCTTGTGACTGTTTGTTTTAACTTTCGGTGGAATCTAGAGCAGCAACAGCACCAATCTGTTCTGCAGTTTTTTTAAAAATAATTTTCTCATCTTTACTGTAAGAGACGGGGAGGGCGTAGACCCGTTAGCCCATTTATACAAGCCATCCCTGGTTATTAATCATTTTAACCAGGGCTGTCAGCTGGTTGGTCATACTGATACTCTGGGCAGCAGGGCGAATCAGGACACCACCCCTCTATCAGAGCACCAAGGTTCGAAACCCTAAGAGAGCTAGCCTGATGTGTCTTTGAGCAAGTCGCCCAAAAAACCTAGGGTGGCATTCTTTAGCTGAGCCCACCCTCTGACCTCACTGTGTTCAGAAGGGGCAAAAAAGAGAATTTCCCTTTAGGCATTAATAAAATACCACAAGGAATAAGAAAGATCTTGTGATTTAACGCCTGAAAAACGTCTTGTGGAACAGACGTCAAGTTCGGTGCCATTTGTTCCCAAACGGGCACTTTTCAAGGAACAGACCACATCCTGCAAATTACACCCAACCTCCAAAGACTTTCCCACTTTGACAGAACTAGGCTAAGGATGAGACTGAAGATACAAGCCTAGCCATGGTGAGAGAGAGCATTGTCCTGTACTGATAGAGGAGGGAGACACAGACAGAAGAGAGAGGTGGCTTTGGGCGATCTGAGAAAGCCCGTACGTAGCGTGGGATCCATTGCTGAGACAGACACCCTAATATAATTCAAGGTCTAATTGACTGTTGATAGATGCACACATACACATGTACACCCACAAACATACACATACAAATACAAATACAAATGCATGCACACACATACACACACACACACACACGCACACACACACATGAACTTTTCTCACTTTAGAGGTGTGTCTGTTCCCATTTTTCCTTGCACCTCCGGTTGTGATTGTGTTGGTAGAAGCACTTGGGATTGTGTAGAAGTCTGGTCACTCCAAAGTAAGCTGAACCTGTCTTAACAGGAAGTGACCTGTGTGTTTCCCGGATAGGTGAAGATGGACATGGAGTGGTTCTACTGAAATTATTGATTTCTCTCATTCTCTCTGCCTCCCCACCCCCCCCGCCCTCTCTCTCTCCTCCCGGGTCTGATCTACAGCTCTGTGTGTGTTTAGGGGGGGGGGGGGGTTGGGAAGAGGTGGTGTTAGATTGGTGACCCCTCTCCTCCCTCTCTCCATCCAGTCTCATTGATTCACCATTAAACCTGTCAAGAGCTGAAACCTCCTATCACAGGCAGGCATGCTCAGTATGCTAGGTGCCACCCACCCACTGGATGCTGCAGGCTGCTGCTTCAGCCAAGCTAGCTGTGTGGCTCACATTAGCATTAGCTGTGTGGTTACATTCATTAGCAGGGCCAGAGTGTGTCTCACACTTGCATATTGAGATGTGGAGAGAGACACTTCCCCCCCCCCTCATATCTGCTGCTCGCCGCCGGTGAATAAGCATTAAGTCCACAATTAATTAGGGATCGATGTTAAGCTGTCAGCTCCCTCTGGCTCTCATCCCCAACATCCCTCACATGCTCTCCACACACGCACACACACACACACACACACACTGCGTACAGGTAAACATGGCCCTGCCTAATGATTTATGACACTACATGTACAAAGCACAATCACATATATGTGCTGAATGGGGCCAACTTGTGATTTTTTTTCCTTTTCCTACACTGGGACTCACTTTCATCTAAGACAGATGGTTCCATAAATAGCTAATGTACTGCATTAACTGGAGACAAATGGTGTGGTAGATGTTCAGTCCCCTCCTCTCCACCCTCCTCAGGTACAGCTCTCCGAGGTAGATGCTCACTTCCTGCCATGCGAAGGAAATGAGTTCTGCTCAGTAAGCAGTCCAGCTTCACTGAACTACGGAGTTTCACGTGCCTCATGTTTGTTCTGTTTGGTTTTTTTCTTTAAATGTTTTTATTGTTTTATCTGATGTTAAAAATATAAAGACACAGAGGGGTGTCCGACTAGCATAGTGGTCCATTCCATTGCTTACCAACACGGGGCTCGTCGGTTCGAATCCCCGCGTTACCTCCGGCTTGGTCGGGCATCTCTACAGACACAATTGACCGTGTCTGCAGGTGGGAAGCCAGATGTGGGTATGTGTCCTGGTCGCTGCACTAGCGCCTCCTCTGGTCGGTCAGGGCGCCTGTTTGGGGGCAGGGGGAACTGGGGGGAATAGTGTGATCCTCCCATGCACCACTTCCCCCTGGCGAAACTCCTCACTGTCAGGTGAAAAGAAGCAGCTGGCGACTCCACATGTATGGGAGGAGGCATGTGTTAGTGTGCAGCCCTCCCCGGATTGGCAGAGGGGGTGGAGCAGCGACCAGGACGGCTCGGAAGAGTGGGATAGTTGGCCGAGTACAATTGGCGGGGAATAAATAAAGACAGGGATCGTGAGATAGAGAATTACAGTCCATGGGGTAAAGGTAATGAGCTGCTTTTGACCCCCATGATTTCACAAAAACACCCCACACCGTCCTGTGCCAGCTGAGCAATCTGTCTCGTCACCTGGGGACCGGAAACTTATCTCCTGTTTAACTGACCAGCTGCCGGTTGTGTTTTATTTCACAGTCCTCGCACATTTGTCTCCTATAGCGGGAACAGGTTGTCTTTTAAATCATGTGCCACGTGAGCGCCGCAGATGCACCTCTCCCTCTGAGGGAGGCTCTAATGAAAATGAAGGCTGAAAATTGGATGGTGCTGTGCTCCTAATGGAGCCCCAGAGAGGGCTCCGTCTTTCCCTGCTCCAGAAGCTACGGCTCGGGGAGAAGCCTGACGCTGCTGCATTTCTTTTTTCTTTTTTTTTCTTTTTTTTTTTTTTTTTTTGGTGCGAGGGAAGGAGCCGAGCAGTTAAGCGCGATTAGCGTCCGAGTTCCTACCCGTCTTACTTGACCCCGTTTAGCCCAGGCGGAAATGTGCTGAATTAGGTCTGCGCGCTTGAAGAATGCCCGGCTGTGCCGCTGTTAATTATGAGCAAGTCTTAAATACAGCAGGAGTGATGTAGGCATGGGGAAGGGGGGTGAGGGGTGGAGAGAGAGAGAGAGAGAGAGAGAGAGAGAGAGAGAGAGAGAGAGAGAGAGAGAGAGAGAGAGAGAGAGAGAGAGAGAGAGAGAGAGAGAGAGAGAGAGAGAGAGAGAGAAAGCAGGAGGAGGGAAAAAGAAAGAGGAAAGTGTGCGGTTCCGGTGAATTAGGCACGCAGTGGTGGGAATGGGGTTTTTTTTTTTCCCCATTAGAGGAGATCACCCTGCAGGCCAGCACTCCTACCGACAGCTGCCATTCTCTCTGCACGTCCCCAAACACCCCCCGCCCCCCACCCCCCCGTCCCTTACGGCTGCAGATTGGCATCTGGCACATATGGCATCTGGTAACCTCTAAACTGAGGTCAACGACTCATCCCTCACCTCAGGACTTGTGTTTGTATATCATTTGAAAACCCCTCCATCTCGTCCAGGCTTGCTATCTTTCAGCTTCCCTGTGTCCCCCGTCCCCCCGTCTCCCCCATCCCCCCCGGCCGAACCTGTGGAGTGACACCGACCCGTCTGCGCGGCGTCACATCGCCACATTCATCTTCTGTTTTGAGAAAAACAAACCAAGCAGCCAGCCAGATAAAAAACAAAAGAGTAAATAAACATAGAAAAGCAGAAAGGAAGCACGCGGATGGGGGGGGGGGGGGGGAGGTGCCTGGTCTTGCCGGGGAAGAGCGCCGCAGCGTTCTTATATTCATCAAAACCTGCGACGCAAGCACACAACACTGTTCTTCATTCACCTCGGCTGTCGTAACCGCAGGCGGTGGCTTCTGCCACCTTCATCCACTGACACCATACCGCAGTCCGTCTGTGCCTCCCGACACACACACACACAAACACACACACACACACACACACACACACACACATACACATGAGTCATCCGGAGATGCAACACTCACCGTGCGGAGAGGGCTCACTCACATCCGCGGCCACGGCGGCGACAGCGGCGGGTTGTCCTGCTGGCACCGCCACGGCGGCGGGAGGCGACGTGGCTGCGTGAGCGTCAGTACTCCGGCGGTGTGCGACCATGTGGGGAAGAGCCCGCAGCTATTCCTCCCCCTTTATCTCCGCCAACATGCGTCCTCTTTCTCCTCCGCCGCGACAACGAGTGTGAGGGAGGGAAATATGGGCCGCCTCCTCCTCCGCTGAGTTAGAGAGAGAGAGAGAGAGAGAGAGAGAGAGAGAGAGAGAGAGAGAGAGAGAGAGAGAGAGAGAGAGAGAGAGAGAGAGAGAGAGAGAGAGAGAGAGAGAGGGTTGAGTTACTGAGGGATCTGTGTGTGTGTGTTTGTGTGTGTGTGTGTGTGTGAGAGAGAGAGAGAGAGAGAGAGAGAGAGAGAGAGAGAGAGAGAGAGAGAGAGAGAGAGAGAGAGAGAGAGAGAGAGAGAGAGAGAGAGAGAGAGAGAGAGAGCATGATAGAGGAAAGAGAGAGAGGAGAGAGTCAATGAGTATTGTGTTGTGTTGTGTGTGTGTGGATGTGTGAGAGAGGGAGTTGTGTTTCATGCAGAGCAGCAGGCTGTCCTCCTTCCATACCTCCCTTCTGCCGTTAGACAGCAGATCAGCCATCACTCCGTCCATCCTGCTGCCAGGCTCACCAACACTGATAACCATGCACACACACACTCTGACACAAACCAACACACTCTAAATACACACACGGACATAAACACACGGGTGACACTGCACATATAGAAACACGCACGTAAACATACACACCCATCAATGCACTCACACACACACACACACACACACCCTGACGTAAACACAGCGGCATGCTTTTAACGCGTAGGGTCAGATGCATACATTAACACACCAAGAGACAAACACAGACACACACATCAACACACACACACACTGCCATCTATGCATGGACACACACTGGTGTAGCTCCCTGGAGACAGACCAATCTCTGTTCAGCTTCAGGGCTGCATCGCTGGAGCTGCTGGGGAGGGTGGTTGGCTGAGCAGGCTGTCAGTCAGTCATGATCCCCTGTATCCCTGAGGCACACGGGGGTGGGGGGGGTGCTAAGGCAGAGGGGGGGTGCTGAGGCAGAGGGGGGATGCTAAGGCAGAGGGGGGGTGCTAAGGCAGAGGGGGGGTGCTAAGTGCGTAGGAAGAAAGAACTGTGTGTGTTTATCATAGTGAATGAAGGAAGAGGAGGGATGAAGACTGGATGTGAGTTTTCATGAAGACTGACATCTGCGTTTGACTCGCCCACGGTTTTGGAGGCAACAACAAGCTGCACGTTCTCCCTTCTCACTGCTTTTGTTTACGCCCTTCTGCTTGGCAAGTTTCTTTGGTTTTTCTTTTTTAGTGCACCACACGTTTTGTGTGTTTGGCACCATGCTAGCCACAATCCCACTGATGGGACATATGTCGCACACACTGATGGGACATATGTCATACAAAGTGGTAAAAACAAAGAGCCCTCTCTCTGGTCAACGTATTGATTTGACAGACAGCCTTGGAAAACACACCACACGCACATGCGTGCGCACACACACACACACACACACACACACACACACACACACGCATGCATGCATGCACACACATGCACGTGCACACATGCGCGCACACATCACACATACACGCACATATGCAAGCGCGCACACATACTCATGCACACACATGCACGTGCACACACCTACACACATGCATGCACACACACATGCACACACACACACACACACACACACACACACACACACACACACACACACACACACACACACACACACACACATGCACACACCCAGAAAAAGATGGCAATAACCCCATTTTTGCAGCACCTGGGTTATTTTCAGTGACTGCTGTTGCACGTGTACTGTGTTGTGTGTCATCACAGATATTGTAAATTATTCTTATCATCGAGGACGCCGTGCCGGTGTTCTCCCACTCAGGACTTCATTGAAAGAATACTGCAGCTGCACAAGGTTTGTGAAGTGGTTTATCACAGAGGGAGAGAAATGGAGCCTCTGACTGTGGGGTGTTGATGTCAACTACTGCAGTGTTTCTATTCCCCTGTGGTCTCTGAGCTACACCTACTGAGAGAGAGGGAGGGAGACAGAGAGAGAGGGGGGGGGAGGGAGACAGAGAGGAGCCTTATGAAGATGACTAAATTTTTCTCTCCTAACAACCTCTTTTGCTCTCCCTGCAGTATCTCTCTCTCTCTTGCTCTCTCGCTCTCTCTCTTGCTCTCTCGCTCTCTCTCACTCACTCTTCACCAGTCTGTTGAGCATTCTGTATGGAGGAGTGCGTTCTGACTGAACCTCACCTGTTGTGAATTGGGATTTCACCAATATCCCGCCGGAGAACAAAGCCTTATGGGCTGCGGTTTACGTAATAATGTATCGGTTAAGGTAATAATGTATTGGTTTGGCTTGAAATGAGTTTTGACAGTGTGGCCCTCAGATGTTGCCGCATGATTGAGTGAGGTGATGGAGACTGGTGGGAGGCTCCGAGATCGATTCCCCTCGCAGCTCCATCACACAAAGCGGATGGGACATCCAAACTGCCGGGGTATCTGTGGTGTTTGAGCACCTGTTAAAAATCCCAGATGATGAAATCAGGTTGTGGAAGGGATAGAGAGACCTGCAGAGAAGCGAGATGAGATGGAAGAAAGAGCGATCGCAGGCTCACACTGCTAGCGGAATACATAAATAGGTGTGGGCTTGTTTTCTGGGGGGGGGGGGGGTTAGCACATCTCTATCATTTCCATGTTATTTGGCTGTGTAGTGCTCAGCCTTTAACCTTTTGGACTCATGTTTATTGCCCCCCCCCCTCAGGTCCCCAAGGAACCCCAAGCAGAAGATCATCAAGCGAGTCATCGCTCTGGAGGGAGACTTCATCAGGTAGGAACCAGAACCTTCCCTCATGGACTAATTAAAATACACTGTGGAAAGAGCACCCCTCTCCTATCTACTGGATGCCTCACGCTGTTCAGGCACTCTATTAGATGCACGCACGAAGAGAGGTGTTCTGGCTAACAAAAATTGCAAGCATAACACAAGCCTGGGCCGTCCGGGTAGCGTAGCGGTCTATTCCGTTGCCTACCAACACAGGGATCGCCAGTTCGAATCCCCATGTTACCTCCATCTTGGTCGGACATCCCTACAGACACAATTGGCCGTGTCTGCGGGTGGGAAGCTGGCTGTGGGTATGTCTCCTGGTCGCTGCACTAGCGTCTCCTCTGGTCAGTCGGGGCACCTATTCGGCGGGGGAACGGGGGGGAATAGCGTGATCCTCCCACACGCTACATCCCCTTGGGTAAACTCCTCACTGTCAGGTGAAAAGAAGCGGCTGGCGACTCCACATGTATCGGAGGAGGCATGTGGTAGTCTGCAGCCCTGCGCGGATCGGCAGAGGTGGTGAAGCAATGACCAGCACGGCTTAGAAGAGTGGGGTAATTGGCTGGATGCAATTGGAGAGAAAGGGTGGGGGTGGGGGTAAATAAATAAATAACACAAGCCTGGCACTTCTTCATGGCCAAAACTGACATGAACTTGCCAGGGTTGGCTTGCACCAGCTGGGCATACGCCCGGACTTGTACCAGCTGAGCCAGCGTAGAATGCACCTGAGGTCAGGTGGGGGGGGGGGGGAATACACCCCTGTAGACATAAGGGGTGGGGGGGGGGGTTGTTGCTTAAAACATTAAATATCACAGTCCTTAGAGGACCCTGGCACTTAGTTATCAAATACTAGGCTGGTAAATTATAGTCCAGGTACAACCTTTTAAAGTGGTCTTCAGCAGACACCACAAACCAATCACATACAATGTCGGCATTCTCCAGGGCTTCATCCCCTGCTGAAACACACACACACACACACACACACACACACACACACACACACACACACACACACACACATGCTGCGTGGTTGATTGTAGACAGGTGTTACTTGTTGCCAGCTGAACCACTCTTTAATTCTGCATGCGTCCTAATGCATCAGCCACGATGCGTCGACATCATAGAGTTCATAAGTAGTGTGTTTCCAGATGGATGAGAATATCCAGAGACTGGACAGATCCTGTCTGTGTATGGGGACGGTGAGTTTATTGGATGTTTTTTTTCGGCTGAGTTGGACTGTGTGAATTAGTTGATAACATCTCGCCTCAATTAAAGAACATCTCCAATAGTCTACTTTCTTCGAGTTTGTTCCTTCGTCTGAATGGTTCATTTCGTTTTCTAATCTTTTGTTTTTCTCAGAGGACATTCTGTTATTTGCATATGTTAAGTAAATAAATGAATACGTCAGTGAATAAGTTTTGAGTTCGCAAATCGTTCCTTACCAATAATCAAGGCTCGGCGTTTTCGGTTTTTACCGATTTTCACCGAAAAATACCCAGATTTCTAAACTGATTTCCACCCGGATTTTATGTTTCCACAGATCCAAAAGTTGTTCCTGTTCGTGTGAGGTTATGTAGAAGTGCCCTCTTGTGGTGAAATTCGGCATGCTGGATGGCTTTGAAAATTAAAAACCGAAAACGCTGAGCCTTGCCAATAATGTAATCCAGCAGCATACACTGCCTAGCAACATTCACATCTTAGGATGCGTCAGTATGAGCGTGCACTACTGATGCCGGACTGGGCTGTCTAGTTGTGTTTTTAGATATAAACAGGTAGGGCATCCGGGTGGCATAGCGGTCTATTCCGTTGCCAACCAACACGGGGATCACCGGTTTGAATCCCCGTGTTACCTCCGGCTTGGTCAGGCTTCCCTACAGACACAATTGGCCATGTCTGCTGGTGGGAAGTCGGATGTGGGTATGTGTCCTGGTCGCTGCACTAGCGCCTCCTCTGGTTGATCGGGGCACCTGTTCAGGGGGGAGGGGAAACTTGGAGAAATAGCGCAATCCTTCCACGCGCGACGTCCCCCTGGTGAAACTCACTGTCAGGTGAAAAGAAGCGGCTGATGACTCCATATGTATGGGAGGAGGCATGTGGTAGTCTGCAGCCCTCTCCGGGTCGGCAGAGGGGGTGGAGCAGCAACTGGGACGACTCGGAAGAGAGGAGTAATTAGCCAAGTACCACTGGGGAGAAAAAGGGGGGGGAAATGTTTTTTTTAAAAAGACGTGAACAGGACAGGAAGCGGGGCAGGCTAAGCTAACTGCTAAGCCCACAAAGACCGGCAGTTCCGACAGTCATCCTGGCTGGTGTTCGTTCCCTTGGACAGTGATTTTGTGTTTAGTTTGGGTGTGCTCCAATTATTCGGGCATCACATTACTCAGCCTCCCGAGGAAAGTCTACTCTAGGGTGCTGGAAAGGAGACGCCGACCGATTGTCGAACCTCGCATCCAGGAGGAACAATGCGGATTGCATTCTGGCCATGGAACAACGGACCAACTCTTTACCCTTGCAGAAGTGCTGAGGGAGGAGTTTGACCAGCCAGTCTACATGTGTTTTGCAGACTTAGAGGAGGCTTACAACCGTGTACCCCAGGGCACTCTTACTGCGAGAGTATGGGGTACTGTTTTATTCCAGTTGCTACAAGCCATCCGGTCCTTGTATAACCAAAGTGAGAGCTGTGTCCATACTCTTGGCATAAAGTCAAACACATTTTTGGTGGGTGTCGGACTCCGCCAAGGTGGTCCCTTGTCTTCTTTTTGTGATATTCATAGACAGGATCTCAAAGCCCAGCCAAGGTGAGGAGTGTGTCCATTTTGGAAACCTCATAATTGCATCTCTGCTCTTCACAGATGATGTGGTTTTGTTGGCTTCATCAGAACGCAACCTCCGGTGCGCACTGGGTAGTTTGGCGAAACTCCTCGCTGTCAGGTGAAAAGAAGCGGCTGGCGACCCCACATCTAACGGAGGGGACATGTGGTAGTCTGCAGCCCTCCCCGGATCGGCAGAGGGGGTGGAGCAGTGACCGGTACGGCTCGGAAGAGAGGAGTAATTGGCCGGGTGCAATTGGGGAGGAAAGGAGGGGGGCTATTTTACTTACCCTCACCAAGAAAACAATAAAATATGTCAGAAAACCGGGTAAAAGCGAATGAAGATGAGAGGTTTTTCCGTGTCAGATGTCAGTCTGTTTTATTCCAGAGTGCATATTTATGCACTAAAGATGTTGATATGACCGAAGTGTTTGCTGCACCAAGCTTTGTGCATTTTGCTCTGTGGAATAAAATATAATTATGTCAGCCGAGTCCTCCTATGCATTGATAGATTGTAGGTTTCCTACCATTAGGATACTCTATAGAGAATGGGGCAGCCAAACAGATGGAGCTCAAGCATCAAATAAAGTGCCATTCTTATCTATAGTTTTCTGATGGACTTGATCCAACCATTGGTCCCCTGTCTGTGTCCTGCTGTTGGTTGACTTATGAGAGGCCTCAGGCAGGCTGAAGCCTTAACTGACATCATGGTGCCAGGAAGCTTTGGGCTCATGCAGAATGTTAACTTAATGTGCCATATTATTTACTGCATATGAAGCTGTATATAAATTAAGCGCTGGGATTGTTAGGGTCTACTAATACTGTTCCATTGCTTTTGTTGCTTCAGATACCATGGTTCCCTTGAATTGTTAAGGGCAATAGTGTGTTGTTATATAGTTACCCTTTTTATATGAGAATGGGTATAAGTTAAGATTTGAACCAAATTAATTCTAAGAAAGGCATAATGCTGGTATCAGATCACCTTTACAATACCATAGCTCTCTTTACTCTGCCATTAATCAAAAGTCTCTTTCACCCCTCCGGCCTGTTTAAAATGCAGCAGCAAGGGTTTCAACTGAAAAAAGATTTAATCACCAATTCTGGCAACTCTCACTAGTTACCTGATGGGTGAAGAATTGAGATTTTCCAATTTTCTGTAAACCTCTGAAACGTCTATGAGCCAGTGTGTGGCCTCAGATCATCAGACAAGTCCATCTGGCCATTCTTCTTTTTTTTTTGGGATTGTTCCCCCTTTTTCTCCCAATTGTATTTGGCCAATTACCCCACTCTTCCGAGCCGTCCTGGTTGCTGCTCCACCCCCTCTGCCGATCCGGGGAGGGCTGCAGACTACCACATGCCTCCTCCGATACATATGGAGTCACCAGCCGCTTCTTTTCACCTGACAGTGAGGAGTTTCACCAGGGTCACGTAGCATGTGGGAGGATCACGCTATTCCCCCCAGTCGCCCCCCCCCCCCGAACAGGCGCTCCAACTGACCAGAGGAGGCGCTAGTGCAGTGACCAGGACACACACCCACATCTGGCTTCCCATTCGCAGACACGGCCAATTGTGTCTGTAGGGACACCCGACCAATCTGGAGACAACACAGGGATTCGAACTGGCGATCCCCGTGTTGGTAGGCAATGGAACAGACCACCACACTACCCGGACGCCCCTCCTCTGACCATTCTTGACTCAAAACTAAAGTTGAATGAGCTTTGGACAAAAGCCAATCAATTAGGCTTTTTACATAGCACATTTGAAGCTGAGGTTCAAGTCAGATTTGAAATGGCATACAAGATAAAATGCATGAGAAATTACAGCTTATAATAAATGAATAAAGATAGACTGAAATCAGCTAAAATTGTCCTGAAATTAAGAAGATGGAGAAAACAAACAACAAATTAAAAGCTTTAAGTGGGGCTGAAAAAAGAAAGGTTTTGGTCAGTGCTTAAAAGCTTTAATCGATTTAGTCACCCTCAGATTCAAAGGGTGGCGGTCCCATACGGGCTAATATAATCTTAAAGCAGCTTCGACATCAGTTGTGTTGGTGCATTTCTGGGCTCTGGAATAACCTGCCTGAGGTGCTTTGGCTAGCAGAATTAAAATAATCTTTTAAACAACTTCTTACAAGACAACTTATTTTTGCAAGCTTGCTTTTGAGATGGCGCTTAGCTTTTACACGTACACTGTCGGTGGCACATTATGATCTGTTTTTAACAATGGAAAGGGATTTTTTTTTAAACTCAACAGAGAAAACTTAGAATAAGTACCAGTTCCAAGATCACTAACATCTCATTGAGCAACAAATAGCACGGATTTATCAATTTCACCCTCATCTGGAGTCCTCCAGCCCTACGTTAACTTCAACCTCATCAGGTTTAACAAGCCTTTGACACCAAGGACATCTTCACAAATCACTCCAGTTCCTCCCCTTAATGGTGACCACTGTTATGACCATGTGATTAATGATAAGATCATCCTTTGTCATCCTTTGGAGAAGAGGACAGTGAGCTGTCTTCTCCTTCAGTGTTAAGGCCTGGAAGGACCTGGAGGTGAAGATGCACAGCCTCTAAAAGGAGACGTTCTGATGATGGATGGCAGATCCTCTCCTGTCCAGTCTAAGTTGAAGGTTTTAGATGGATGGCTCTGAAGGGTCCTATGGGGACTCGGCTATACCCTCAAGACCTCCTGGTGAAGACATTGTTTCAAAGAAAGTGTACAAAAGTCATTTTCTTTCTTCTTCTGAAGAATTCATTGGTTTCCTGCATGAAGGCAGTTGTATCGCACGGTTGAAAGACTCACTATAGACCTGAATGGGAGGTGATAAGCAGCATTACCTGAAAACATGAAAAACAAAAAATGGGTAAACCAACTTAACAAATACAAAAACAGCAGATGGGGTGTCCGGGTAGCACAGCGATGTAGTCCGTTGTCTATCAAGGTGGGGATCACTGGTTCGAATCCCCGTGTTACCTCCGGCTTGGTCAGGCATCCCTACAGACACAATTGGCCGTGTATGCGGGTGGGAAGCCGGGTGTGGGTATGTGTCCTGGTCGCTGCACTAGCGCCTCCTCCGGTCGGTCGGCGCACCTGTTCAGGAGGAGGGGGAACTGGGGGGGAATAGCGTGATCCCCTCACGTGCTGCGCCCCCCTGGCAAAACTCCTCACTGTCAGGTGAAAAGAAGCAGCTGGTGACTCCACATGTATCGGAGGAAGCATGCAGTTGTCTGCAGCCCTACCCGGATCGGGGCAGAGGAGGTGGAGCAGTGACCGGCACGGCTCGGGAAAGTGGGGTAATTGGCTGGGTGCAATTGAGGAGAAAGGGGGGGGGGAATCCCCCCCCAAAAAAACAGCAGATGTCATGCCAGTTGTAGGTTGAGGTCTATTTGTCCCTGACCTCCAATCTACCATCCAATTATCTAAGCCTGCCTCGTCGGTTCTCAATCCAGTCCTCGGGGACCCCCTGACCTGTCGGTTTTCTGTTCCACCAGGTAGTTAATTAAATTTACCTGTTTTGATTAGATGGCTTGAATACCGGACACAACGGGTGAATGAAATTAAGTACCTGGTGGAACAGAAAACAAGCAGTACAGGGGCTCCCCAAGGACTGGATTAAGAACCAGGCAGTTTTTGGCGGGGGATCCCTCTCACCGGCCGTGATGACTGAACACTGGCTTTTCACCAAGAAGTTTTCAGGGGGATATCCTTTCTTTTCGTCTTATCGAGAGTTCTTCTGAATACCGCGTCATTTTCTGTACCTTTAAATGTTCCGGGTCAAAAGTTCAGAAGCGCCACGAGAATCCCTGCATGTACCATGTGCGAGGACAGGCGGGGAGATGTGCGGCACAGATGAGTCATAGCCATCTATCATCCCTAGGTATACCTTTCAAGTTGATGTGGAAGCCAGTTCCAGCCTGACCAAAGCAGGAGAGATTTGATGAGCTGGAGACCAATGCTCTAGAGGATAGAAGCAGCTGGTCCTCTTTCAAAAGCAGACGGCAGGACGACAACCACAGCAGCGCTGCATTGCTACTTCACAGACCAGGATCTGGTGTCTGTGAATCCTGCATGCTAATCAGGTCGCTCAGCTAACCGCTAGTCTATATTCATGGCTGTGTATTTAGTTATTCAACCTTCATATTTTTCACTCGGTCTGACAGAACAGAAATCTACACTTGTCCTCCCAGTGTCATATTTACATTTGTGTGGTTTGGTTTGACATTGTTTTATATATATATATACGTATAGCCAGCCTCATCTCTCACAGAGAACGTCTTGTGTTTATCTACTTCTAGTTAGAGGACAGACAGTACCGTCACTGCCAAGGTCACTGATGTTTGCAGTCTTTTCATTAAACCCACCTGTTAATGAGTTTGACTGAAGTCCCACGACTTCAGTGGACCCGAAGGTTTCGACAAAGATTCCACGTTAATTAATAACTCGGAAATGTCTGATTGGATTGAGGATTAGTGCTCATCAGGACTGTGGCTGCTTTTCGACGTGGGCCGTCGGGATACTGAGGCGCTCCTAATGTGGTGGCTACGCTGATTCTCAGCATCACACGCGGCAACATCAGGCATGAGAAAGGATCATTCGAATACGCAGTAAACTAAGTGTGCAAGTCTCTCAGACAGACAGCACATGCCAACAGGTGAACAAATGGATGACTCAGATCTCATTTCCGCTGAAGCAAGAGGAGAGCAGGGCCGGCAGAGGCATGTTGTGTGTATCATCACACTTTGCCGTCATGTAATTCGTCCTGGCTACTGTTTGTGACAGGTGTCTCCGAGCAAATTACAGGTCGCTGGCTCGGTAGGGGATGAATAATTTACGGGCCTGTAACGGCTTCGCTGGTAGCAGGGCTGGAAATGGTGACTGTCGCCCCATGTTTGCCTTTGGGAGCCAGACAGTCTTAAATCACCCCCGCCGCCACCCCCCACCCAGGACTGTCTGCCTGTCTGTCACAGGAAGAGCCCCACTCAGCCAATTATAGCCTCTTCCCTTAGACAGGGAGAGAGGACCCCTCCCCTCTCTCGCTCTCCCCCCCCCCCCTCTCTGTGGGATCTGGACAGCCATTTCAGAGATTCATCTCCAAACGGAGGCTGACTGGATGTGAATCTCCTCAGTAACAGTTTTATAAATCCAACAAGAGGAAATCGGGACTGCTAAGGGTAAAGTTGTGCAGGGGGGCAGGTACTCAGCCATGAGGTAATGGTAAGGAAATGGAAGCGAATCATGAAGTTTATTTACGCATCAACATGTGTTGTTGTGGGGAGTCCGGGTAGCATAGTGGTCCATTCCGTTATCTACCAACACTGGGATTGTCGGTTTGAATCCCCTTGTTACCTCCAGCTTGGTCGGGCATCCCTAGAGACACATTTGGCCGTATCTGCGGGTCGGAAGTCGGATGTGGGTATGTGTCCCGGTTGCTCCACTGGCACCTCCTCTGGTCAGTTGGGGCGCCTGTTTGGGGGGGGGGGAGCTGGGGGGAATGGTGTGATCCTCCCACGCATTATGTCCCCCCTGGCGAATCTCCTCACTGTAAGGTGAAAAGAAGCGGCCGGTGACTCCACATGTATGGGAGGAGGCATGTGGTAGTCTGCAGCCCTCCCCGGATCGGCAGAGGGGGTGGAGCAGAGACCGGGACGGCTCAGAAGAGTGGGGTAATTGGCCAAGTACAATTGGGAGAAAAGGGGGAGGAAATATCCAACAAAAACAACAAAAAAAAAAATTGTTGTTGCCATCTCGATCCAACACAAGCAGTCCTGGAGTTTTAACAAACCAACACATCTTCTAGACAAGACACAAAGTGGCTGATATAACAACATCTAAACAGTACAGATGGGGGTGGATGGGGCGGGATGATGGAATGAAACCCGACTTCCCCCTTGGACATCCCAACACCTGCACACTGTACTGATCAAAACAAAGCTCTTACAAAGAAACACATGCACAAACTCATGGGTCAGAGAGCCACGAGTGTGCCCTGGCTTGATCAGGAAGACCTGTCCCTTGCACGAGGACAGAGAGGACCGTCAGGGGTTGGAGCGCTGCTATATTCTGTGCTCTGTCTCTGTCGGGCACTGTGAAGCCCGGCTTCATTAAACTCCTTTCAACCTCTACTGCAACATTTATCAGCCGCAGTTAAAACCCACATTGATGAAACGGGGGAGTGTGCGTGTGCGAGAGAGAGCGAGAGAGAGAGAGAGAGAGAGTGAGAGAGAGAGAGAGAGAGAGAGAGAGAGTGAGAGAGCGAGAGAGAGAGAGAGAGAGAGAGAGAGAGAGAGAGTGAGAGAGCGAGAGAGAGAGAGAGAGAGAGAGAAGGAGGAAAGTGACATGAATGTTTAACATGCCTTAGCACAGTGTGTGCAAGCTCGCCGTGTCTGTGACGTGCTGTAACCCTTTGTTCTGTACTGGCCTAGATACCGGGAAGCGCCGCAGCATTTAGACATTGTTGTACCATCTGTAACTTCCTTTGAACTCACCCGCGGTGTTCTGGTATATCAGCATTGAGCCTCAGAGGACAGTTTGTTTTGGGGCGGCGTGCTATAATGGTAGGAGTGTACCCAACGCAGTGCGCTGTGAAGCCGGCTAACGTCGCACTTGAGTGTGTATCGTTTTAATCATAACAGTAACTTGAATTTTATAGCATCTTTCTCTTCTTTCGCACTCACGCTGCTCGGCCTCCCTGGGAAAGTCTACTCTAGGGTGCTGGAAAGGAGGCTCCGACCGATTGTCGAACCTCGGATCCAGGAGGAACAATGCGGATTCCGTCCTGGCCGTGGAACACCGGACCAACTCTTTACCCTTGCGGAAGTGCTGAGGGAGGCATGGGAGTTTGACCAGCCAGTCTACGTGTGTTTTGTGGACTTGGAGAAGGCGTAGGACCGTGTACCTTGGGGCACTGTGGGAGTATTGGGTACTGGGGCAGGTGCTACAAGCCATCCGGTCCTTGTATAACCAAAGTGAGAGCTGTGTCCATATTCTTGGCATAAAGGCAAACACGTTTTTGGTGGGTGTCGGACTCCGCCAAGGTGGTCCCTTGTCTTCTTTCTGTGATATTCATAGACAGGATCTCAAGGCGCAGCCAAGGTGAGGAGTGTGTCCGTTTTGGGAACCTCAAAATTGCATCTCTGCTCTTCACAGATGATGTGGTTTTGTTGGCTTCATCAGAACGCGACCTCTGATGCGCACTAGGGCGGTTTGCAGCTGAGTGTGAAATGGCTGGGATAAGAGTCAGCACCTCCAAGTCTGAGGCCATGGTTCTCTACCGGAAAGTGGTGGATTGCTGCCTCCGGTTGGGGATGAGTTGTTGCCTCAAGTGAAGGAGTTCAAGTATCTCAGGGTCTTGTTCATGAGTGAAGGTGGGATGGAGCGGGAGATTGACAGGCGGATTGGTGCAGCATCAGCAGTAATGGGGACGTTGTACCGGACCATTGTGGTGAAGAAGGAGCTGATCCAGGAGGCAAAGCTCTCAATTTACCAGTCAATCTTCGTTCCAACCCTCACCTATGATCATGAGCTTTGGGTAGTGGCCGAAAGGGTTGAGCTCATGGATACAAGCGGCTGATATGAGTTTCCTCCGTAGGGTGTCTGGGCTCAGCCTTAGAGATAGGGTGAGGAGCTCAGACATCCGGAGGGAGCTCGGAGTAGAGCCACTGCTCCTTCGCGTTGAAAGGAGCCTGTTGAGGTGGTTCAGGCATCTGATTAGGATGCCTCCTGGGCACCTTCCTTTGGAGGTTTTCTGGACACATTCAACTGGGGGTAGACCCAGAATTCGCTGAAGGGACTACATGTCCAATCTGGCCTGGGAAAGCCTTGGGATCCCCCAGGAAGAGCTGGAGGGTGTTGCTGGGGTGAGGGATGTCTGGAGTGCCCTACTTAGCTTGCTGCCACTGCGAGCCGACCCTGGAGTAGCGGCTGGTGGTGAGATGAGATCTTTTCTTTCTTTCTTTTTTACTTTTTCTGGGCTATTTTTGGGCCATTTTTGCCTTAATTTGACAAGAAAGTGGGGCGTGACAGGAAAGAGAGAGCTTGAGGATTGATATTCAGGATTTTAATTCAGGGTGTTGGCCATCGGGCTAAAAGCTGAGCCCATGAGGCGTGCTCCTCACTGGTTGAACCACATAGCCTGCATCTCTAACAGCACTTTACAAAGTGCTCCACAAGCAAAAGACAGAGAGGAGAGGTCCCACAAGACAGGGACGGCAGCAAGAACAAACAGAGCTTTAAGAGTGTGTGTGTGTGCATGTGTGCGGTGTGCGTGTGTGTGTGATATATCAACAAACCTAACCTGATCAGATGGACGTTAGAAAAAGCAAATCAATCGTCTTTCATTGTGTAAAGATTCTACAGTCTTTCATTCTCAAATGAAGCAGAAGATTGGGGTCATTTATGATGTCACCTTCTTCTTTTTTTTTTACTGCAAAAAAAGCAAAGCTTCTTTTTGCGAGTCAATAAATTCAGCTCTCACAGCCAAATCAATATTTATGTATCCAAGGCCCCGTTCCCCCTCCTCTCTGGTCCGCGGGCCTCCCAGACGAGCACAAGAATTCCCATTTAAAAAGTCACTGCAGTCATATTTCACAATGTTCCTCCACTAAATGATAAATCAGGGCTGGAACTGTCCCATAACAGTCCAGACGGATGATGTAGGGTACGGGACCTTCGCCTCGTAAAGATGACAGCCACAGGCTGATTGAAGCAGAGATAGACAGTGGCGAGCCGGAGATACTTCTGTGGCTACAGAAGGATGTGTGATCTGCAGTAAACAGAGCGGCTCTCTTGCCTCCGGTATGAGGCGAGAGAGCCTCCAGCATTACTGAGCGCGGTGTCTTCAGATCGCCTGTCTGTCTCAGAGGTAAGGAGGAGGTAGACGGAAAAACACTGGGATGATTTGCAGTCTGATGAACAGTAATGAAAAGAAATGAAGCTGATAATTATCTGGGATATCCAATCTGGCGTCCTGGTTGACTCCAGATCATCAGGGGGTTTTTTTTGTTTTTTTTGTTTTGTTTTTCAGCCTGGATCAATTTCTCTCCGCTGCAGGTTCCTGTCGGTGTTAACAACGCCATCATTCATCTGTTCCAAAAAGTTAACTTGTGTTTTTCTATCAATGAGTGCAGTTCATGGTGGCGCAGTGGTTAGCGCAGTCGCCTCACAGCAAGAAGGTCCTGGGTCTGATAAGCCCCGGGGTAGTCCAACCTTGGGGGTCGTCCCGGGTCGTTCTCTGTGTGGAGTTTGCATGTTCTCCCCGTGTCTTTCCTCCGGGTGTTCCGGTTTCCTCCCACAGTCCAAAGACATGTAGGTCAGGTGACTCGGCCGTACTAAATTGGCCCTAGGTGTGTGTGTGTGGGGGGGGGGGGGGTCCTGTGATGGTCTGGCAGCCTGTCCAAGGTTGTCTCCTCACCTGCTGCCCAATGACTGCTGGGATAGGCTCCAGCATCCCCGCGACCCTGAGAGCAGGATAAGCAGTTTGGATAATGGATGGATGGATGGATGGAGTGCAGTTCAGTTTGAACGCTATTCAAAACTTGCTCCGTATGTTATATTTTGCTTCCAGGCTCGGTTTACAGTAGAGCGTGCAATAAAAACCACAATTAAATCCAACATCTCTCCCTCCTGTCCTCAGGACGCTTGGTTATAAGAACCGCTACCTCCGGGTTCCTAATGGCCACTTTTGGATTGAGGGCGACCATCATGGCCACAGTCTGGACAGCAACAGTTTTGGGCCGGTAGGTAACTTCATCACACGTACATGTAGCCACACACACCCAAAATCATCTTCTTTGTCATCCAACCCATCCACAGTAGGAGACCTTCATAGGTTTCTATGTGAGGTCTGCAGCACCCAGAGTACTGGGCCTGTGTACTATGTACTGTGTATGCGAGTGTGGTGGAGGCCTACAGGTGTAAAGGTCTTTTTCCTTTCATCCTCTGCCCATCCGTACATCTGTCCATTAGCTGCTGTGGCAGTTTAGCGTTTTATTAGTGCAGTCCTCTGAAAGCAGCTCACCTCTCACTGTTGATCCAGGTTCACCCAAACCCTCACCGGTCTGCTGAGGGTGCAGTCTCTAACAGTGCTGCTTGTGTGTGTGTGTGTGTGTGTGTGTGTGTGTGTGTGTGTGTGTGTGTGTGTGTGTGTGTGTGTGTGTGTGTGTGCGCATGTGCCCGTGCATGCATGCATGTGTGTGTGCGTGCTTGTGTGCACGTGTGTGTGTGTGTGTGTGTGTGTGTGTGTGTGTGTGTGTGTGTGTGTGTGTGTGCGCATGCATGTACTTGTGTGTGCTTGTGTGTACATGTGTGCATGTATGCGCATGTGTGTACATGTGCGCATGTGTGTGTGTCTACACTTGGTTGTGTGTACATGTGCATGTGTGTGTGTGTGCGTGCGTGCATGTGTGTATGCATGCTTGTGTGCGCGTGCCTGTGAGTACATGTGCACATGTGCATGTGTGCTTGTGTGTACATGTGCCCTTGCATGCGTTAGTGTGTGTGTGTGTGTGTGTGTGTGGGTGGGTGTGTGTGTGCTTGCATGTACATGTTCGCGTGTGCGTGTGCACACACTAGCCTTCAAGGTTTCAGTAGCAGGATGGAGAGGCTCTTTAGAGGAAGAGGGAGTGAGTGTGTGTTATTGCGTTGTGTGTGCGACTGGAATGTAAAATCAGCTTTTTTGCCTTAAAAACAAGTCAAGTTCATCTCAGCCACTGATTTCAACTGATAGCAAACTCAATACCGTGTATGTTTACTGAGCTGCTGGCGAGATGGTTTCACTGGGGCCCAGTTCACCCATTACACCTTCATCATACAGAGAGAGGTCGCATTATTTATTCACCTATTTATTTATGTATTTTTCATTTTCTCATAGAAAGGGTAGCAGTATCCAGCGTATTGTGTGGTGGTGATTCTCGGAGATGCTGCTCGCTGGAGTAGAGATAATATAACGTCCTCGTATTCCCTTGTGCTACATATGAGCTCTCGTCTGTAGCATCAGCCTGGCCGTTCACCTGAAATGGATTCAGAAAGGCTCAGAAAACTTTTTCTCAGCCTCATCATGATTTCTGACTGTCTTTCAGAGGTTTTTTTTTTTTACGCATAATTTTACTCAGAAGCGAGGAGCTTCAGCATCTCAATCTAATGTCATTTCATTGGGGAAAAAAAAGGTTTGGCTGTCAGAGTTACAGGGATTTGGGTTCGGGTCATGGATCTAAGGAAACCGGTGGAGATGCAACATATTTAAACCATTTACCAACACCACAACCATGAGTACATGGCCTGTATGGATGTGTAAAGGACAAACATGTAATGATAATAATCATTACATGTTTATATAGCGCTTTTCTAGACTCTCAAAGCGCTTCATATTGAAGGAGGTAACTCACGTCAACCACCACCAATGTGTAGCACCCACCTTCGTGATGCATGGCAGCCATTTCACACCACAACGCTCACCACACATCAGCTAGAGGTGGAGAGGGAGGAATCATTGAGCCAGTTACACAGAGGGATGATTAGGTGGCCAGATGGAAAGAGCCAGGTTGGGAATTTTGCCAGGACACCGGGGAACCCCCTACTCTTTGTGATAAGTGCTACGGGATCTTTAATGACTACAGTGAATCAGGACCTCGGTTTAATGTCTCATCCGAAAGACAGCATCTCCTACAGCAAAGTGACCCCCTCACTGCACTGGGGAATTGGGATTTGTTGTTTTTATGAGGACCAGAGGGAAGTCTGCCCCCTACTGGCCCACCAACACCACTTCCAGCAGCAACTCAGTTTTCCGGGGAGGTCTTCCATCCAAGTAATAGCCAAGCCAACACCTGCTTAGCTTCCATCACTTGGCAGAGCCAGGGTACATGTTGGTATGGCTCGCCGCCGTATGGCCAGTAATGTAATAACTTCCAATAATGATCAGGTGGAATGGGGAAACGCTGCAAATTTGAAAAAGTAAGGAGAACACAAGGTGAAAAAAGCTGTTTAACTTGATAAATCAAATTTTTCTAAAGTCATTATAATTTCTTTTTGCTGATAGCATGGAGTTTAATAGAAAGAGATTCCTATCCATTCTTATTGTTGAAATCCCCGCATGGGCTGTCATATATTTATATCATATCTTCATGCCATATCTTTTTCATTTACATCTCCCACTAGCCCATTTAACATTTGAAAGCAAGAAGAGCTATATGAATAATTTAATTCAAAAACTTCAGATGCTCATTTAGATGTTTTCATGGCTAAAACATTTAATCTTATTTCTTTTATTCATCCTTTTCTACTACTACTACTTTTGGTTGCTCCCATTAGGGGTTGCCACAGCGGCTCATCCGTTTCCATTTCTTCCTGTCTTCTGCGTCTTCCTCTGTCACACCAGCCATCTGCATGTCCTCCCTCACCACATCCATAAACCTTCTCTTTGGCCTTCCTCTTTTCCTCTTTCCTGGCAGCTCCATATTCAGCATCCTTCTCCCAATATACCCAGCATCTCTCCTCCACACATGTCCAAGCCATCTCAATCTTGCCTCTCTTGCTTTGTCTCCAAACCGTCCAACTTGAGCGGTCCCTCTAATATACTCATTCCTAATCCTGTCCTTCTCCATCACTCCCAGTGAAAATCTTAGCATCTTCAACTCTGCCACCTCCACCTCTTGTCTTTTCATCAGTGCCACTGTCTCCAAACCATATAACATAGCTGGTCTCACAACCATCTTGTAAACCTTCCCTTTAACTCTTGCTGGTACCCTTCTGTCACAAATCACTCCTGCCACTCTTCTCCACCCACTCCACCCTGCCTGCACTCTCTTTTTCACCTCTCTACTGCACTCCCGTTACTTTGGACAGTTGACCCAAAGTATTTAAACTCAAATGCCTTTGTCACCTCCACTCCTTGCATCCTCACCATTCCACTGTCCTCCCTCTCATTCACGCATAGGTATTCCCTCTTGCTCTTACTGACTTTCATTCCTCTTCTCTCCAGTGCATACCTCCAACTCTCCAGGCTCTCCTCAACCTGCACCCTACTCTCGCTACAGATCACAATGTCATCCGCAAACATCGTCGTCCATGGAGACTCCTGCCTGATCTTGTCCGTCAACCTGTCCACCACCATTGCAAACAAGAACGGGCTCAGAGCCGATCCTCGATGTAATCCCACCTCCACCTTGAACCCATCTGTCATTCCAACCGCACACCTCACCACTGTCACACTTCCGTCATACATGTCCTGCACCACTCCTACATACTTCTCTGCAACTCCTGACTTCCTCATACAATACTAAACCTCATCTCTCGGCACCCTGTTGTATGCTTTCTCTAAATCTACAAACCCCAATTCCAATTAATTTGGGATGTTGTGTAAAACGTAAATAAAAAAGAATACAATGATTTGCTAATCCTTTTTGGCCTATATTCAGTTGAATACACTACAAAGACAAGAAATTTAATGTTCAAACTGATAAACTTTGTTTTTTTTGCAAATATTCACTCATTTTGAATTTGATGCTTGCAACACATTCCAAAGAAGCTGGAACAGGGGCATGTTCATCACTGTGTTACATCACCTTTCCTTTTAACGACACTCAATAAGCATTTGGGAACTGAGGCCACTAATTGTTGAAGCTTTGTAGGTGAAATTCTTTCCCATTCTTGCTTGATGTACGACTTCAGTTGCTCAACAGTTCGGGGTCTCCATTGTCGTATTTTGCGCTTCATAATGCGCCACACATTTTCAATGGGAGACAGGTCTGGACTGCAGGCAGGCCAGTCTAGTACCCGCACTCTTTTACTACGAAGCCACGCTGTTGCAACACGTGCAGAATGTGGCTTGGCATTGTCTTGCTGAAATAAGCAGGGACGTCCCTGAAAAAGACATCGCTTGGATGGCAGCATATGTTGCTCCAAAACCTGTATGTACCTTTCAGCATTAATGGTGCCTTCACAGATGTGCAAGTTACCCATGATGCCATGGGCACTAACACACCCCCATACCATCACAGATGCTGGCTTTTGAACTTTGCGCTGATAACAATCTGGATGGTCCTTTTCCTCTTTAGCCCGGAGGACACGACGTCCATGATTTCCAAATACAACTTGAAATGTGGACTCGTCAGACCACAGCACACTTTTCCACTTTGCTTCAGTCTGTCTGTGAATGTTCTCAACATTGGTACAAAAAGAGCCACGCATATCCATGGCTCTGTTAGCGACGGGCGTTGGTAAACATCTGATCACAAAGAGCCATGCATATCAATAGCTCTGACAACGACTCCTAGAGGATAAATACTGAGTCTCATCACCAGCCAGTCAGACTAGCTTGGTCTAGTCAGAAAGGCACGAACTGAGGAAGCCTCTTGGATGAGAGGCGAAACGTCTTCATGGATATATACCAAGTCCAGTTGCACTTGATTCAACTCCTTTGGATTTGCTTCAGTCCATCTCAGATGAGCTCGGGCCCAGAGAAGCCGGCTGGGTTTCTGGGTGTTGTTGATATATGGCTTTCGCTCTGCATGGTAGAGTTTTAACTTGCACTTGTAGATGCAGAGACGAACTGTGTTAACTGACAATGGTTTTCCCAAGTGTTCCTGAGCCCACGTGGTAATATCCTTTACAGAATGATGTTGGTTTTTAATGCAGTGCCGCCTGAGGGATCGAAGGTCACGGGCATTCGATGTTGGTTTTCGGCCTTGCTGCTTACGTGCAGAAATTTCTCCGGATTCTCTGAATCTTTTGATGATATTATGGACTGCAGATGATGAAATCCCTAAATTCTTTGCAATTGTACGTTGAGAAACGTTGTTCTTAAACTGTTGGACTATTTGCTCACACAGTTGTTCACAAAATGGTGAAACTTGCCCCATCCTTGCTTGTGAACGGCTGAACCTTTCGGGGATGCTCCTTTTATACCCAATCATGACACTCACTTGTTTCCAATTAACCTGTTCACCTGTGGAATGTTCCAAACAGGTGTTTTTTGAGCATTCCTCAACTTTCCCAGTCTTTTGTTGCCCCTGTCCCAGTTTTTTTGGAACGTGTTGCAGGCATCAAATTCAAAATGAATGAATATTTACAAAAAACAATAAAGTTGATCAGTTTGAACATTAAATATCTTGTTTTTGTAGTGTATTCAATTGAATATAGGTCGAAAAGGATTTGCAAATCATTGTATTCTGTTTTTATTCACGTTTTACACAATGTCCCAATTTCATTGGAATTGGGGTTTGTACAAAGACACAATGCAACTCTTTCTGGCCTTCTCTATACTTCTCCATCAACATTCTCAAAGCAAACATCACATCTGTGGTGCTCTTTCATGGCATGAAACCATACTGCTGCTCGCTGATCATCACCTCTCCTCTTAACCTAGCATCTATTACTCTTTCCCATATCTTCACGCTGTGGCTGATCAACTTTATACCTCTGTAGTTGCTACAGTTCTGCACATCGCCCTTATTCTTGTAAATCGGTACCAGTATGCTTCTTCTCCACTCCTCAGGCATCCTCTCACTTTCCAAGATTGTGTTAAACAATCTAGTTAAAAACCGCACTGCCATCTCTCCTAAACATCTCCGTGCTTCCACAGGTATGTCATCAGGACCAACTGCCTTTTCACTCTTCATCCTCTTCATAGCTGCCCTCACTCCCTCCTAGCTAATCCACTGTACTTCCTGATTCACTATCCCCACATCATCCAACCTTCTTTCTCTCTCATATTCTTCATTCATCAGCCCCTCAAAGTATTCCTTCCACCTTCTCAACACACTCTCCTCACTTATCAGCACATTTCCATCTCTATCCTTGGTCGCCTTAACCTGCTGTACATCCTTCCCAGCTCGGTCAATCGGTACAAGTCCTTTTCTCCTTCCTTAGTGTCTAACCTCTCATACAACTCACCATATGCCTTTTCCTTTGCCACCTCTCTCTTTGCTTTACGCTGCGTCTCCTTGTACTCCTGTCTACTTTCTTCATCTCTCTGACTATCCCACTACTTCTTTGCCAACCTCTTCCTCTGTATAATTTGCTGTACTTCCTCCTTCCACCACCAAGTCTCCTTGTCTTCCTTCCTCTGTCCTGATGACACACCAAGTACCTTCCTAGCTGTCTCCCTCACTATTTCTGCAGTGGTTGCCCAGCCATCTGACAACTCTTCACTACCACCCAGTGCCTGTCTTAACTCCTGCCTGAACGCCACACAACAGTCTTCCTTCTTCAACTTCCACCATTTGATCTTCGGCTGTGTCTTCACTATCTTCCTCTTCTTGGTCTCCAAAGTCATCCTACAGACGACCATCCGATGCTGCCTAGCTACGTTCTCCCCTGTCACCACCTTGCAGTCTCCAATCCCTTTTACATCGCGCCTTCGATATAGTCCACCTGTGTGCACTTTCCTCCGATCTTGTACGTCACCCTGTGTTCCTCCCTCTTCTTGAAATATGTATTCACCACAGCCATTTCCATCCTTTTCGCAGAATCCACCACCATCTGCCCTTCCACATTTCTCTCCTTGACACCATACCTTCCCATCACCTCCTCATCACCTCTGTTCCCTTCACCAACATGTCCGTTGAAGTCCGCTCCAGTCACCACTCTCTCCTCCTTGGGTACCCTCTCCACCACATCATCCAACTCACTCCAGAATTCTTCTTTCTCGTCCATCTCACACCCAACTTGCTCTGATTTCCAGCTTCATACTCATCGCTCTGTCTGACACTCTCTTCACCTCCAGCACACTCTTGACATTCTCTTCCTTCGGAATTACCCCTACCCCATTTCTCCTCCCATTCACACCATGGTAGAAGAGTTTGAACCCACCTCCGATACTCCTGGCCTTACTCTCCTTCCACCTGGTCTCTTGCACACACCGTATGCCTACCTTTCTTCTTTCCATCATATCAGCCAGCTCTTTCCCTTTACAAGTCATAGTGCTAACATTCAAAGTTCCGACTCTCACCCCCACACGCCTACCTTTCCTCCTCTCAAGCTGCCTCTGGATATTCCTTCCTCCTCTCCTTCTCCTTCGCCCAAAAGTAGCATAGTTTCCACCGGCACCCTGCTGGTTAACAGTACCAGTGGCGGTACTGTCCATAACTGGACCTCGACTGATCCGGTTATGGAAATCTTATTTATGATCTGCATATTTGATTTGGCAAAGATTTTACGCCGGATGCCCTTCCTGATGCAACCCTCCCCATTTATCCGGGCTTGGGACCGGCACTAAGAATGCACTGGCTTGTGAGTCCTCAGTGGCTGGGTTTTTATTCATCCTTTTCACCCTTTTTTTTTTCCTTTTGAAAAAAATAAGACATTCCTCAAGAAAACAAGCAAATAATTTATTTCCATAAAGGTATTCTTCAAATCAATGTGTAAAAATGCAACCCTTTATGCAACAATCCCAAACTATAACCTGAACTGTCTCAACGTTCAACCCAGTATGGCATCAACAAGGACATTTTTATGACAACTATGATAATATCATACACTGTAATTCTCAACAATCCCTGAAATGTAGCCGTAAAACCTGCACTTAATTAAAAATAAACCTTCCATAAAAGAACGTTTTCAAATAAAATATGCATTTTTTTCAATCTACATGTAAACTACACTACCGTTCAAAAGTTTGGGATCACCCAAACAATTTTGTGTTTTCCATGAAAAGTCACACTTATTCACCACCATATGTTGTGAAATGAATAGAAAATAGAGTCAAGACATTGACAAGGTTAGAAATAATGATTTGTATTTGAAATAAGATTTTTTTTACATCAAACTTTGCTTTCGTCAAAGAATCCTCCATTTGCAGCAATTACAGCATTGCAGACCTTTGGCATTCTAGCTGTTAATTTGTTGAGGTAATCTGGAGAAATTGCACCCCACGCTTCCAGAAGCAGCTCCCACAAGTTGGATTGGTTGGATGGGCACTTCTTTGAGCAGATTGAGTTTCTGGAGCATCACATTTGTGGGGTCAATTAAACGCTCAAAATGGCCAGAAAAAGAGAACTTTCATCTGAAACTCGACAGTCTATTCTTGTTCTTAGAAATGAAGGCTTCCATGCAAGAAATTGCTAAGAAATTGAAGATTTCCTACACCGGTGTGTACTACTCCCTTCAGAGGACAGCACAAACATGCTCTAACCAGAGTAGAAAAAGAAGTGGGAGGCCGCGTTGCACAACTGAGCAAGAAGATAAGTACATTAGAGTCTCTAGTTTGAGAAACAGACGCCTCACAGGTCCCCAACTGGCATCTTCATTAAATAGTACCTGTTAGAGCCTGTTTGTGCTGTCCTCTGAAGGGAGTAGTACACACCGGTGTAGGAAATCTTCAATTTCTTAGCAATTTCTCGCATGGAATAGCCTTCATTTCTAAGAACAAGAATAGACTGTCGAGTTTCAGATGAAAGTTCTCTTTTTCTGGCCATTTTGAGCGTTTAATTGACCCCACAAATGTGATGCTCCAGAAACTCAATCTGCTCAAAGAAGTGCCCATCCAACCAATCCAACTTGTGGGAGCTGCTTCTGGAAGCGTGGGGTGCAATTTCTCCAGATTACCTCAACAAATTAACAGCTAGAATGCCAAAGGTCTGCAATGCTGTAATTGCTGCAAATGGAGGATTCTTTGACGAAAGCAAAGTTTGATGTAAAAAAAATCTTATTTCAAATACAAATCATTATTTCTAACCTTGTCAATGTCTTGACTATTTTCTATTCATTTCACAACATATGGTGGTGAATAAGTGTGACTTTTCATGGAAAACACGAAATTGTTTGGGTGATCCCAAACTTTTGAACGGTAGTGTACATGTAAACCCAAAACAGCATGTCACCCCGGTGTTCATATCCCTCCACTGGCTCCCTGTTGCTGCCCACATCAAATTCAAAACCTTGATGCTCGCTTACAAAACAACAACTAAAATGGCCCCCGCCTACCTGAACTCCCTCATTCAGGTCTACACTCAGTCCCACTCACTACGTTCTGCCAATGACAGGTGCCTGGCACTTCCACCACAACGGAGCCCTATGTCTCTAGCCCGACTCTTCTCTTCTGTAGTTCCCCGGTGCTGGAACGAGTTACCAAACTCCGTTCGAGCCGCTGAGTCCCTCTCCATCTTTAAGAAGTGACCTCTTCAGTCTCACAGTCGTTGTGCATCTGCCCATTGTCTTGGTTCTTCGTGCCATTGGACTCTGGCCGCCCCCTGTCAAGGACCGTGTTGTGGCTACAGGCGCATCAGCCACTCCACATAAAGAGCTGTCACGCACAGGTGTCCTCTCATTATGCGGCTCCAGTATCAGCCTCTACGCCCACCTGAGAACCCAGGAGGAGGAAAGTCATACTCAACCCTGAGTGACCACCGATGATGATGATGATGATGATGAGCTGCTGCGGCTAACACCAGTTCCAATCATAATACAGGCAAGCGAAGTCTGATGGTTTCACTTGTCCAAGTGTCCAGACAGGAGCTGATAGTGTCGCAGATTCACAGAAACGGGCACAAGTCACCTTACACAGTGGGCATTAACCTTGCTTCCCCTGTCATTTCCACTGGAACAAATCAGCAAAACTTCACTCAAACAGTGGAAGTGTCTCTTGCCCGGTTTGCTCTCACATGGAGCGGGCACTAGTTAGGACAGACTAAAAGTACCGAGAGCAATTTAAAAAATGACTTGCTCGCATTGTGTCAGGTTGGGATGGCCTGTAATTTATTCTAGAAGTAGCTAGTAAGTGATGTTACAGCATCACTGTCTATTCATCTTCGCAGTATAACTACACCCAAAAATTCAGCCATTCGAAATTCAGTTGGCTTTCTTATGTCCAAGGTTCAGCGTTTTTGGTTTTTACCGAACTTCACCGAAAAATACCCCGATTTTTAAACTGATTTTATGTTTCCACGGATCCAAAAGTTGTTCCTGTTCATGTGAGGTTATGTAACAGTGTCCTCTTGTAGTGAAATTCGGCATGCTGGATGGCTTTGGAAAATAAAAACCGAAATAGCTGAGCCTTGCTTATGTCACAGAGGTGACATAAGAAAGGTAAGCCCCGGTTTTTAACAGAATGAAATTTCAGGAGGCGTTTTCCTTATGAGGCCAGAATGAAAGATGCACATTACTAATATATCCATGACCCCAGTGTATTATTCTTTTTCCAAATTGCAGATTAAAAACAAAACCTTTTCATAAAACCTAAATCTTTAAGCATTCAGAAAAGTGATGTCTGATATAAATTAAGAGGGGGAATGGGCTTGTTAGGTCACGGAAAAGATGAAAAACTAAAATGTATCGATTATAGCCATGTCCATAGATGAACTTGATGACAGATTCTGAGATTTATGCAGGTAGGTACGAGGCAGTGTCATTATTCGGTCCCGGGTCTGGATTTGAGATGGGATGATGTTCATGAGCATCTGCTTCAGCTTCAGAGCCCGTTTCACTTTCACCAGTGGCATAGTCCACTCTATGAACGGCTTCTCAGAGTTGAAGACTTCTTTTTTCTGCATCTTAGATGGCAGGAATACACTGTGCGACTTGTGTAAGCGTTTGACCCGATTAACCCCTGCCCACGGAAAATTCAGAAGGTCATATACACTCACCGGCCACTTTATTAGGCACACCTGTCCAACTGCTTGTTAACGCAAATTTCTAATCAGCCAATCACATGGAAGCAACTCAATGCATTTAGGCATGTAGACATGGTCAAGACGATCTGCTGCAGTTCAAACCGAGCATCAGAATGGGGAAGAAAGGTGATTTAAGTGACTTTGAACGTGGCATGGTTGTTGGTGCCAGACGGGCTGGTCTGAGTATTTCAGAAACTGCTGATCTACTGGGATTTTCACGCACAACCATCTCTAGGGTTTACAGAGAATGGTCCGAAAAAGAGAAAATATCCAGTGAGCGGCAGTTCCGTGGGCGAAAATGCCTTGTTGATGCCAGAGGTCAGAGGAGAAAGGCCTGACTGGTTCGAGCTGATAGAAAGGCAACAGTAACTCAAATAACCACTCATTACAACCGAGGTATGCAGAAGAGCATCTTTGAATGCACAACACGTCGAACCTTGAGGCAGATGGGCTACAGCAGAAGACCACACCGGGTGCCATTCCTGTCAGCTAAGAACAGGAAACTGAGGCTACAATTCGCACAGGCTCACCAAAATTGGACAATAGAAGATTGGAAAAACGTTGCCTGGTCTGATGAGTCTCGATTTCTGCTGCGACATTCGGATGGTAGGGTCAGAATTTGGCGTCAACAACATGAAAGCATGGATCCATCCTGCCTTGTATCAACGGTTCAGGCTGGTGGTGGTGGTGTAATAGTGTGGGGGATATTGTCTTGGCACACTTTGGGCCCCTTAGTACCAATTGAGCATCGTGTCAACGCCACAGCCTACCTGAGTATTGTTGCTGACCATGTCCATCCCTTTATGACCACAGTGTTCCCATCTTCTGATGGCTACTTTCAGCAGGATAACGCACCATGTCATAAAGCTCGAATCATCTCAGACTGGTTTCTTGAACATGACAATGAGTTCACTGTACTCAAATGGCCTCCACAGTCACCAGATCTCAATCCAATAGAGCACCTTTGGGATGTGGTGGACCGGGAGATTCGCATCATGGATGTGCAGCCGACAAATCTGCAGCAACTGCATGATGCTATCATGTCAATATGGACCAAACTCTCTGAGGAATGTTTCCAGTACCTTGTTGAATCTATGCCACGAAGGATTAAGGCAGTTCTGAAGGCAAAAGGGGGTCCAACCCGGTACTAGCAAGGTGTACCTAATAAAGTGGCCAGTGAGTGTATTATCTTCTCCCTCAACAAGCGGCGGCTCCTGTCAACTGTTCCTTTGTTCTGAGGATCATACAGTGAGCCCTGAATTGTTCTTAACTTTAGAAATATCATAAATACAACCATTTCATATGCACCATGGCACTGTACAAGGCAGCAGGCTGTTTCGGTGGCCTCGCTCCACAGCTAAAAGACTTGTTTGGAAACAACAAAGACTGGATGACAGCTTGGTTGGTGCTTAGGCACGTTGCCTTTTAGCAGTACTGCACAATTATTGGAAAACGTGATAAGGTACCCATTTACCCAGTTTTCCCTCAGGGATAAATAAACTATTTCTGATTCTGATTCTGAAGGTAGGGCATCTGGGTGGCGTGGCGGTTCATTCCATTGCCTACCAACACGGCAGTCGCTGGTTCAAATCCCCATGTTACCTCCGGCTTGGTCGGGTGACCCTACAGACACAATTGGCCATGTCTGCGGGTGGGGAGCTGGATGTGGGTATGTGTCCTGGTTGCTACACTAGCGCCTCCTCTGGTCACTCGGGACGCCTGTTCAGGGTGAGGGGAATCTGGGGGGGAAAGCGTGATCCTCCCACGCTCTACTTCCCCCCGGTGAAATCCTCACTGTCAGGTGAAAAGAAGCGGCTGGCGACTCCACGTGTATGGGAGGAGGCATGTGGTAGTCTGCAGCCCTCCCTGGATCGACAGAGGGGGTGGAGCAGCGACCAGGATGGCTCGGAAGAGTGGGGTAATCGGCCAGATGCAGTTAGGAAGAAAAGGGGGGGGGGGGGGGACAGCCAAAAAACAAAAAAAGTGATAAGGTAGATGTTCAAAGCTTAAAGTAGGGTAAGGATTATAGTGAAGTTATACCAAGATTTAACCTAAAGCATATTTCCTACGACAATTTTTTTTCTTATTTAAAATTTTCATTTTTCATACAGTTCAAGTTTTATTGTTAAATTATAGGGATCGTTGAGGATAATAGTGGATGATAATATCATTACAGTTCACTTAATTGTTGAAGTTAAAGCTTAGGATTGTTGCACAAAGGGTTGCATTTTTACATACTGATGTGATGAATATTTTTATTGAAACAATTTGCTTGTTTTCTTGAGGAACGTCTTATTCTTCAGTGAAAGAAATAATGGACGAGTAAAATAAATAAGATTGAATATTTTATTGTGAACCATGAGAACATTTATATGAGCATGAAGTGTGTAAATCAGGTTATTCATATAGATCTTCTAGTATGTGATAGTTTAATGTGCTAGATATAAGATATAAATATATGGCGTAAAGGTATGGCAGCTCACAAGGGAATTCCAACAATAGGACTACAAGGGGATCTCTGCCCACAACTGCATGCTAAACCCAAACAAAACTTATAGTAACTCCTGTGTTGGAGCAGGGAGCGACATGTGGTCCTCCAGGGGGAGTTTGGGTGTAGACTATGGTGTAGACTATGGAAGGCAGACAGTACAGAGGGGAAAGAAAAGGCAGTGTGAGGCAGCGATTTAACAATGTAGCATATGACATCACTATATTTTGGCTCCTGAAAGTTTGATTTGGCTCCTAAATATTTTGGGTTTAGTAGATTTTTTTTTTAAATTTTTTTTTTACCTAGAGCCCTGTATGGGAATTAAACCCTTACAATGTCAGTGCCTTCCTCCAGTCATGAAAACCTCAGTGTGAGAAACCCTGGACATGTTGCCAGCCTATCCCTGGGCCCATACACCAACCCATGCACACAGCATTCATACCTACTGACAGTTTGGGATGCCTTTACAAACTATCTTTTAAAATCCTCTACCCGAGCTCACAACATTGACTTTGTCAAATTCCAGACACACCCTTTGGTTAAAATCAGCGCTAAAATGAAGGAACTAGCACATGAGCCCAGTGTATTATGGGTAAAAAGCTGTTTTTGTTGAATTTATGTTGCTGATGAGTTGCAGAAGAGAACGACTTTGACAGACAAGCAGAACACGGGATTAATTGTCATCGGTTGTAGGTTTAAATAGATGAAGTGGCTGCTATATTTTGCTATAAGCTGCTTGAGATGTTGCCCTGCTCTGTTTCTGGAGTTGTTTTGTTTCTAAATCAATCAAAACACCCACGACATGAACCACCAGTCCATTACATTGTGCCATCATTCCCGTCATTTTAAACATACTTTCTTGAAATTGCTTTTACACAAGAAATGGTCCACACTATAGTCCACCTGAAAGTTGACCAAAAGCTCCCAACTTTTTTTTTTTTTTTGGAATTTCCCCCCTTTTTCTCCCCACTTGTATCCAGCCAATTTCCCCACTCTCCTGAGCCGTCCCGGTCACTGCTCCACTCCCTCTGCTGATCCGGGAAGGGCTGCAGACTACCACATGCCTCCTCCGATAGATGTGGAGTCGCCAGCCACTTCTTTTCACCTGACAGTGAGGAGTTTCACCGAGGGGGGGGGGGGTGCAGCACGTGGGAGGATCCTGCTATTCCCCCCAGTTCCCCCTCCTGTCCCCCCCCCCGAACAGGCGCCCCGACCGACCAGAGGAGGCACTAGTGCAGCGACCAGGACACACACCCACATCCGGCTTCCCACCCACAGACACGGCCAATTGTGTCTGTAGGGACACCCGACCAAGCCAGAGGTAACACAGGGATTCGAACCGGCGATCTCCATGCACGTGTTTGGACTATGGAAGGAAACCCAAGCATATACAGAATAAACATGCAAACTCTACACAGAAGGGCCAGATGAAACCCGGTGTCCTCTTGCTCAAAGGCAAACATGTTACTCACTATGCCACTGTGCAACCACAAGATCTATCAGAGTAATCTAGTATCTGTGTAGCATAAAGAACAAGATCATCCTTTCATAACAATTTTTCATTGCACACACTACTGCCCCCCATGGTCTCCTCCATGGTAGTAGATCAAATTGTAAAGGCCAAACCAGTTGTAAAAGGTTACGTCTGACTAGGAATCTGGTGGCTCTGCCACATTTCTGGACAGGGTCCACCCGCTGTGTGTCTCATGTGTATGATGGTTGTACCTTTTAATTCTGTTGCTCTCGACTACTCTGTGTATTTGACACCGATTGCATATCTGTCCTTCCTGGAAGAGAGATCCTGCCTCTGGTGCTCTACTGAGGGCTTCACCTCCTTTTTTTTCCTGAAAAGTTTTTTTTTCTATTCTGAGTTTTTCCTCATCTGAGTTGAGGGTGTAAGAGTAGGAGGTGCTGTGTATTGCACTGATCGTAAAGCCCTTTGCGACTTATTTATGATTTTGACTATAAAAATATACTTGACTTGATCCAGTCTGTCCTGGCAGTCTGGCCTGCTTGTTCAGTCATGCTAAGGGAACGTGTTGCTGTTAACATTCACAGCTTAAACAAAGATCAGATGATCAGAAGCTGGAATATTTTTCTTTTCTTTTTTTTGGGGGGGGGGGTTCTCCCTTTTTCTCCCCAATTATATCCGGCCAATTACCCCACTCTTCTGAGCTGTCCCGGTCGCTGCTCCAGCCCCTCTGCTGATCCAGGGAGAGCTGCAGATTACCACATGCCTCCTCTGATACATGTGGAGTCGCCAGCCGCTTCTTTTCCCCTGACAGTGAGGAGTTTCCGGGAGACGTAGCACCTAGGAGGATCACACTATTCCCCCCCCCCGTTCCCCCTCCCCCCTGAATAGGCACCCCGACCGACCAGAGGAGGTGCTAGTGCAAGCAACCAGGACACATACCAACATCCGGCTTCCCACCTGCAGACACAGCCAATTGTGTCTGTAGGGACGCCCGACCAAGCCGGAGGTAACACATGGGGATTCAATCCAGCGATCCCTGTGTTGATAGACTGCTACGCTACCTGGACGCCCCGGAATATTTTTCTGTCTGCAACACGATTTTTTGAGAGTGAGTCAATGAATAATCCATCATTTATAAGCCTCAACCAGGGCCGGGTAAAACACATTTGTAACAGAAGGCAGTCACCAGCCTCTCTCCAGCTTTCTATTGCCACGAAGCGACCAGTCATCCATCTACAGGCAGAATTCAGAGAGGAGATGCAATGCCTTAGTCACTCTCCCTATCTGGATCTCTCTTTCTCCCTCTCTCCTGCCTGTGGGAATGTGTCAGTGTTCTCTGTGCGAGCGTAACACACATCATAAGTGCGTCCTTAATGCATGTTCTCCAAATCATCTGTTGATGGAAAGCACCTGACATCTTGTCCAGCTAAGATCGTACTTCTGAAGAATGCTAGTTTTTCTGTAAATCACAACATTATCTTCCACTGAAGGACATGAGACAACACAGATCACTGTGTGAGGAGCCGAGAACACACCACCCTCCAGTTAAACCCTACAGCCCGCCGCCCAGGAGATCCTGGGCCGTCAGCTGGTTGGGTGTAAGACAGGCTGCTTCAAACAGCTTTATTTACTAGCTTGGATGAAGACAGCCATGCTTGGAGGGTGAGCGCCAACTCCCAGCATATGTGCTGCGTCCACATCGCTCATCCAAGTCGAGGCAGGGGTTGGTGCAAGTGTGTGTTATTGCATGTTTGCTCTTGTACATTTTATATTTTTGTACATACATCGATGGTGTTCGATTGTTTAGTGTGCACCTGTGCAAGTACCTGTATCTACACGTGTGTTATGCTTTTTGACCTCCACCTGTCAGAGCCGGTCTGCTGATTCAGAGAGGGATGGATCATAGCCTGGATCCCATGGGACACAGCCCGGGAATCATTGGCATGCAGACCACACTCCTCAGCTCCCTTGTGGGAATTCCTATGGGAAATCTTTCATCATCGCTGGCACCGATGATGAAGAGAGAAGGGAAGAGGATATGTGGATGAGTACAAAATGTTCTTGTCCTCATTTGTCGCTTGCCATCAGAGAGCTAGCCGTTGTCCTGGAATTCCACTTAACTCTCTTCCTTTATTAACTCATTTCATTGAACTGGATCTTGACCTGCTAAATCCCCACAGAGACGTCAGAATGTGAGTTAAGGCGAGGGCACCAAAGACTCGGGCTTCTCCTCGGGCGGCGGGAGAGATTGGGAGTCGAACCACACTCCTCCACCCCTGTGTCTTCCCACTCTTCTGCTAGCCCGGGGACCTGAACTTAACCGAGGCTGTTTTTTTTTTCCTCTGATGGTTATTTTGAAGATGAGAAGAATAATTCACTGGTGGGGCTCATTTGTAAATACAGGCACCTTTTTTCCCAGATAACGGGCATCATTAAAAGCATTTGACATTTTCCTCTGTATTTAGTTTGACCTTATGCAAACAAGCCTAATAGACACAAGGAGGGCATTGTGGAATAACAGATGAGCCACCACATAACATTGTTATTCATGTCGGCACCAATGATGGTAGGATGAAGCAATCTGAGATGGCAAAGAAAAACATAGCCAGGACTTGTGACCTCGCCAGAAAGATGAGTCAGTATCAATTAATTCAATCTGGTCCATTACCCACGAGGGGTACTGATGAGATCCATCGTAGGCTAGCTCCACAGAACCGCTGGCTGGCTCGGTTCTGTAAAGAGCAGGGTTTTGTATTTTTAGGTAATTGGCCTTCTTTCTGGGGCAAACCCAGCCTGATGAAAGCAGATGGCCTCTACCCTACTGGGGAAGATGCCTCTATTCCATCCAGGTATGTAGATCGTTGCTTACAGCAGGTTTGACACTAGGGACTTAAAAGCATGGCGGGCTGCAGGCAGAGAACCTGTTAGGCACAATTTTAGTGCAGGTCTGGAGTGTACTAAATCAGTCAATGTGTCGAGCCAGGTCAACTCTGATAGTGTAGGTCATCAAATTGATAGTGTCGTTTTTCAGACTGAGACTGTCTCCTTCCTCCGCCATGTCATGCACAAGTTTTCTTGCACACCAAAAGCTAACCACAACAATGAAATTACGATGTCTACTTCTGGCAGTGGCAGTGTGTATCACAAAACATCCCACCAAACCACAACTGTATCTCTCCCTCGACATGTATGCAAGCCTCCCAATTCCTTTTGCTACCCTTAGACATCTTGCCCCAATTGAAATTACCTCATCTACTGCTAACCCCAATCAAAGGCCTATTCCAGCAAACCCTAGTAGTACACAACCCCTGAAAATGGGCTTTATCAATATCAGATCACTGTCTAGCAAAGCAGTGCTGCTAAATGACTTGATCTTGCAGCATAGTTTTGATATGCCTGGCTTACATGAAACTTGGCTGAAACCAAATGAGTTTTTTTTACCATTAATGATAACTCACTGCCTGACTACACTAGTGCTTATGCTGCTTGAGCTACCAAACATGGCCGGGGGTGTTGCCCTAATTTATAACTCTGCCTTTAATCTTGGCTCAGAATCTGCTACTAAATTTGAATCTTTTGAGGTGTTAGTCGTGTCTCCCTCTGCAACAGCCATGAACAGCTCGGTCCAGGTTCGTGAACTCCTGCCATTTTACCTGGTTGTTCTCTACCAGCCACCCGGGCCGTCCTCCCAATTCTTAGATGATTTCATGGAATTTTTTGTCAGACCTTTCTACTCGTGCTGACAATACCTTAACCCTTGGTTATTTCAATATCCTTCTAAATAAAATATCTGATCCTCTTAGTAAGGCTTTTTCGGCAGTTCTTGATCTTGTTCAGTATGCTCATGAAGCCGTCCTTCACACTCTTGATCTGATTCTGACACGTGGCGCCGTTGTTTCTGATCTGACCGTCTCTCCTCTTACATCTGCTGTGTCAGACCACTTTCTTATCAAACTTCAGGCAGCACTTTCTTGTCCTCGCAACTGTGGCACCAGCGTGCTCAGCACCCGACATATCAGCCCATCAACCCTGATGGCACTTAGTTATAGGATGCCTGAGGCCCTGGCTCCCTTCACTGTGTTGACTGGCTCTGTCAGTTGCTTTACTAGTGACCTAAATGCAACGCTTTCTAATCCTCTTGAGTCTGTGGCACCTCTAACTACCAAAATTAGACAGTAAAGAAAATCAGCACCCTGGTTCACTGACAAGACATGTGCTCTTAGCAAGAAAGCCACTTTAGTTTGTCATTGTACAGTTCAGTTACAATGAAATTTGTTCTCTGCATTTAACCCATCCTCTTGTATAAAAGCAGTGGGCAGCTGCAGTGCCCGGCGACCAACTCCAGGTCTTCTTTCCGTTGCTTTGGTCAGGAGCATTAACCCTAACATGCATGTCTTTTTGATGGCGGGATGAAACCAGAGCACCTGGAGAAAACCCATGCAGACACGGAGAGAACATGCAAACTCCACACAGAAAGGACCCGGGATGGCCTGGGGTTCGCACCCAGGACCTTCTTGCTGTGAGGCAGTGTTGTAGTACTCGAATCCAAGACTCGGACTCGAGTCCTTATTTTCAGGACTCATGACTCGACTTGGACTTGAGCACTGATGACTCGGACTTGGACTTGGTTTCGAACACTGGAGACTCGACTCGGACTTGAGGTTTAGTGACTCGACTGCAACACTGGTGTGTGTGCACATGCCTACGAGTGCATTTGTTTGGCTATTGTGTCATGAAGTAAATAAACTCCCTTTGAAGTGGTGACCGTTGTGTCATTTTTGTTTAACGTAGACCTTTTTTATTTGTATGTCAGCTTTTTTACGGTGCCAGAGTGGAGCACTGGAGCCCATCTTGGAACTCGACTCAGACTCAGCTAATGGGGACTTGACTCGGACTCGACTCGGACTCTTCTTTGGGGACTCGGACTTGAACACTGGGGACTCGAGACTCGACTCGGACTCGAGGTTTGGTGACTCGACTACAACACTGCTGTGAGGCAACAGTGCTAACCACTGGGCCACCATTCCACCCCACCTCTTAAACTGGCCTGT